>NC_058521.1:209259659-209890374 GCF_904849725.1 Hordeum vulgare subsp. vulgare
GCGGGGCTGGGAGCGAGGGGGGGAGGGGTATTAGTCCCGGTTCGTATTATGAACCGGGGCTATTTCTTCGCTGTTTCTTTTGAGCAATTTTTGGGTTTAGGGTGTTGCACTAAATTGGATGGGGCTATTTTGCCGCCCCCTATTTTCCTATTTATTTGTTTTAGGCATTTTTTAATTTTTGTTTTGTATTAAATTGGATGGTACATACACAATAATAAAGGAACAACTATATTGCACATCGTCACGAATATATTACACCATCTCATCTGTCGTGCTTTGTCGAACATATTTAGAAAATGTAGACACGAGTTACATGCACATATATGCATCTTTTTTAAACTATATCATTTCATATCTTTTCCATCGAATGGCAATAGTACTCTCCCTTGACATCTAGGACCTCTGCATCTAAGAATCCGACAATTTCCTCTTGAATTGCTCGTACACGTTCCTATGGTAGAAGACCATCCCGCAACCGTTCGATATAATTTAAAGAAGGGGTCAATATATATATCATTAAAAACGAACACAATTCACGGTAATAAAATAAATCTGTGAGTATTGTTTATCATACTTTGATTTTTTTATGTCCCGGGTTTTGCCCTTCTCATGGGTCGTCTGGCGAATGAACTCGCAAACATAGTATCCACATAAATTGTTTCCGTGTCCCTGCCTCAAGCACTTTACGAGAACAGAGTTCAATCAAAAACATAATCAAGAATTATAATGGTATTGAAATTAGAATAAAGAGATGCGCGGATCTAGCTAGTAGTTACTTACATCTATTTGTTTAAATGTAAGCTCTGGCTTCCAATCACCTCGAGCCTTGGCGGTGAACCCTTTCCAAGCCCTGCCAAGAAAAGAAAATGAATAAATGAGTTCTATATTAATTCCTTGCTATCAGGAAATGAACGAGAAATTGTCGATATAGTGCCATAATGATTGAAATTATCTCTGGAGGCATTCCTGCATGTTCTCCCATTCAGCGAGGGGTGTGCGTTTCGCGTCCGTGACTATTACTTGTCCCTCGTGAGGTACACTGATTAACAAAATAAAGTGGAACATGTGCATGCATAACGAGTCAATTATACGTATACTTATAATAACATCGAGTAAGCGAAAATAGAATGCGTGTATAGTAACACCCACTTGAAGTTGTAAGGAAATAGTATTTCCCTTTTGGTACTGCAAAACCTTAACCCTCGTACCAAGTTATTCTCTGTCACGCGGGGATTCGCTTCGACACTTTGGTGATGATTGTAATATGGGTCAATGAACCCAATGTCATAGATTTGTCCTCTTTTGCATTCGGGAATCTTCATTCTGCAAAATTAATATAGTGACGAGTATGATTATACATGCAAGAACGAGCTGAGTAAGACTTAATGACATAAATTAATAATACTTACAAACAATAGGCACTGATGATAGATTTGTCGAGGGCGTCTTGTTTGTATAACTGAAATAATTCGTCGAATTCAATCATTAGCACGCCTCGTCCAGTCCCGAAATGCTCGTCTTCATATGCAACATAGATCCAGTTTTTCTGTTTAGCACATTCTTGCATGTACGAGTCATGCAATCTTCGCACTTTTGGTGGTAGCACGTTGACTAACTCAGGTTTGACCATAGGACGCCCGTACCGGTACGTTTATTCTTCAACAGTGAATACCTCCAAATGGTTTAAGTACTCATCAATAGACATGCCTTGAGCCTTGGCCGCTTCTCCGTATTGTGCAAGAAATTCCAGATCGATATCAACTGTTTCATCATTCCTCTGCTGGACCGCAGCTCCGCTCGAGCACACATTTGTATCGGAATACACTTTGAGCAAGGGAACGATTGGTTTTTCTGTTGTCCGAGCTGGGCAACTGATTTCCCGCTGGACGTACTACTCTTCAACCACTGCTTTTTGCCTAAGCCGACTTAATAATAGAGCGTTCATAGTCTGCTGGCAACGGTGGCGGGGGATCTGCCATGTTTTTCAGCATTTTCACGCACGCGGCGTGATCTTCTGGGGTGACAGGGTACTCTGGCTCTTTCGGTTTCTTCTTGTTAGCCACTTGAGCCTTCCACTATTCATGATGGGCGTACGCCCTCTTAATATTGTCCTCTCCAGTATAGTCCCAAGGTATCTTCTCCATATTCTTATGAGGTACTTTTGGGAGGGGCGACAACTTACGTTTTGGTGATCGGATCCCCTTTCTGTCGCCACTACTAGTGGGGGTACGTTTCCGCTTTTTGCTCTGATCCTCACTGGATGGAGACGGCTAATGCGGCGGTGGAGACGGCTATGCTGGAGACTGGTGAGGCGGTGAAGACGACAGTTGCGCTGGAGATTGGGAGGCGGCGAAGACGACGGTTGCGCTAGAGACTTGTGAGGTGGGGGCAAAGAAGGATTGCTGCTATGAGGAGTCGATGGCCTTGGCGTCCAATTTGGAAGGAAGATCTCCTCCTTTGGCCATACAACGGTTTGTTTCTTGACTTCTCCAAGTTGAGTCAAATCCCTATCTTCACCTACACGGTGGTCGAGTTTCAGCTCCTCATAATCTTTCATCACTTCATCCACCTTGACGACAGCGTACCCTTGTGGAACCAGAGAGCAATGCCAAGTTGGATTACGTCCAATTGGTATGGCGATGACTACCGCCACCGTCAACCTTAAGTTAGAAAGTTTCACCTTTAGCTGACAAGGTGTGCTCTCCGTGATATAATACACTGGCTAGCGACGACGAGGATCCGTCATCACTGCATCATCACCCTCATCCTGGAGCTGAGTGGAAGCGACACTGCTTTTCCGATTTGATGTAGCTTCTATAATGAGCTGCTGAGATTGGCCGCTACCTTGTTGTGTGTCGATTTGATCCCGTTGCACCCGCTTTACTGCTTCTTCTAGATTATGCAGCTGGTCTGCCTCAGCCGCTTTATCACGTGCCTCCTTTTCCTTTCTCCTCTGATGGCTTCTATCGAGAAATCTCTTCCTTTCCTCGGAGAACGCAAGAATCCACAGCGGGGATCCTGGTAAGCCTCGTGCTCGCCCTTTGTGTTCCTTATTCCCAAGGGCGCATGTGAGCTCGTCGTTCTCTCTATCGGGTAAGAACCGTCCCTCTTCAACATCCTGTACTGCACGTCTAATCTCCTCAATGGTAGGGGATCATCTTTGTGTCTTTGGTTATATATTGCCTTCCCTTCTGCGTCCAACAAACCCCCATGCCCGTAAAACCAGTTTCTTGCCCGTTCGAGCCATTTTAAGGGCTCTAGAGTGATATTTTTGTACAGAAATGATGCCTCAAGTTCTTCCCACTTAGCCATATTAGCGCCGTAGCCACCAGGCCCCATAATATGGTGGTACTTCTTCTTACCTGCATTCATCCTATTTTTTGCTGACTTTTTCAAGGCGTCCTCCGATTTCCTGTACGCCACAAATTCGGCCCAGTAGTCTTTAATCTTCTCATAGCCGTAATTGAAATCTTGAGTCTTATCTTTGAAGATAAAATCCTGGTGCAATCTTTTTTTCCAGCCCCTGAATAGATCGGCCATCTTCTGAAGAGCCCACTCCTTGACTTTTTTCTCTAGGGCGTCTTTTCGCCTCTTCATTTCCTCCTCATTTGGATCCTCCTCATGTGGATCCACCTCTAGCACCGGCAGGGGTGAAATGAAGCATGAGCCTTCTCCAAAGGTTTTCTTTGGCTGTTGTGCCGACATATGAGACTCCTTCCTCCCTTGGCTTAATCCATTCTCGAGTGGTGATAGGGATGTGGTCCCTAACAACAACTCCGCATGCCTTCACAAATTTCTGCTTTACATCTGTGGGAGCAATTGGTTGCCCGGCATTTGAGACTGCTTAGATCCTGTATCTCTCACCGCCAGCCAGCTTCTTAGTTGGGCCTCGTTTCGTACGTACTGAAGATTTGCTCGATCCAGAGGGCTAAAAGAAAGAGAATTAATATATGTATATAGATAGCAGAGGATTAATTTATTAATATATATATGCACCTCGCCAGAGCGGTCGGCTTCTCCCTCATCGGCTTCTTCCTCATTGGAGCCGCCGATTCCTCCCACGCCCGGGGCGTGGGCGTCTACCTCACGGGAGCTTCTACCTCGTGTGTTGAGAGACTCATCTCCCTCGCCGGACTCGTTCAGAGACTGGTTGGTGACATCGACATCGCCAACTAAAGTATCATCCCCGCTGATGACACAATGCATCACGTCTTCCGGATATTCATCCCTCCCGTGTATTGGATCCATAGTATCTACAAATTAACTAAACATCATCGAATAATCCACTTAATTAATTCATCATCGAATAACCCACTTGATATTATCGAATATATAATCTGGAATACATAAATAATACATCTCTCGAATACAGTAATACATCGAATAATATATGATCAACCAACAAATAGCCGTCGCTATACTGAGGCGCGGGCGGTGGACACCCAAAGAGCAGGGACCATCACCGGATCATAGCTCGGGTGAGATCCCTGAAGAACCTGCCAGGTACTGGAGAACCTGGTATCCAATGCCTCCATGTACCGATGGACGTGCTCGTCCTCCTCCCTGACACGGCGACATACGTCCTCCTCGGGGCTCGGCAACCTAGGCACCAAAAGTGTCCCCCGCGGCCGCCACCAAAGAAGCTCCGGGTCGACGACGGGTGCCTCGTTAATCACCAAGCTGCGCGCCCCGGAAGGTAACTCCACCCAGTGCCAGCCCGGCGGAGCCCAGTCCCGCACATGCTGGCGCCTATCAAGCTGGTGGCCACCACCGAGTCGACAACGAGGATGCCGGCCGGGCATCGTATGTCCTACTATTTAAATTCCTACTACTTAATAAACTTTTATAAACTTGTACTACCTCTGTTCAAAAATATAAGAACTTTTAAAGATTTCATCACAAATTTACGTCACAAAAAAATAATAGAAATAACCTAATCTACTAATTGAGCATCTACCTAATCTACAAATAACCTAATTAATTTACTAATTAAACTAAAAGTCCCTAAACTAACTAATTAACATATTTAACACTACTAACCTACCTAACCCTAAATTCACCAAATATTCTACGAAACACTAATTAAGCAATAATCTACAAAACACTAACCCTAAATAATCTACAAAACACTAACCCTAAACAATTAAGCACGTACATATAATCTACAAAAACACTAATTAAACAATTATAAACATATACGTAAACATGCATGTCGATCGACGATCGATCGAGAGGAAAGGAGAGGATAGAGGCTCACCGGCGGGGAGGTCCGGCACCGGCGAGGAGGACGGCATGGGCGACAGCGACGGCGAGGAGGACGGCCGCAGGGCGCGTGACAGTGCTGGCGAGGAGGACGGCCGGCTTGTACAGCGAGGAGGTCTCGTGCCGACGATGGAGAGGAGGAAGGAAGGGGCGACGGCGACGGCGAGGAGGACAACAGGGGCGACGGTGACGGTGCGCAGTGGTGTGGCGGCGTCGAGTTCGTCCATGTGGTTGCAGGGGCGAGCGAGACGAGGAAGAGAAAGATCGAACTGCCCCGAAAATTTACAAGTCCCGCTTATATAGGTGGAGCTTTAGTCCCGGGTCATGGGTCGAATCGGGACTAAAGACCCCCTTTAGTCCCGGGCCGAGCCACGGCCCGGGACTAAAGACCCCTTTTCGGTAGGCGGAGAGGCGGGAAGGCGAGGGCCTTTAGTCCCGGGTCGTGGCTCAACCTGGGACTAAAGGGGGTCTTTAGTCCCGGTTCGCGCCACGACCCAGGACTAAAGGCCTGGGCTGGCTCCGCCGCAGCGCATCGCAACCTTTAGTCCCACCTCGCCTAGTGAGGAGCGCCGACAGTACTTTATAAGCACTGCCGCGCCAACTCAGTTGAGCTTCTCTCTGTTGCAGGCCTATAGATCTAACTCTCCTGTCGTTCCCTGTTGGGCCTATTGGGCCTGCGGGCCTGCATCCTGGCCCACCTGTCGGATAGGGTTTCTAGTCGTATGCAGGCCGTGATGGCCCAATAGGCGGCATTCTTTTTAACAAATAAAAAACTTTGATAATTTTAGTTCATTCTTTTTAATTCTTTCTTTTTAGTTAATGTTTTAGTTGACTCTTTTTTTTGTTTTCTACTAAATATTTTAACAAAAAAACTTTATGAAATTTCTCACTTCATTTGGTATTTTTCGTGCATTTACTTAATTTTTTTGAGTTAGTTGACCCTGAAATTGAAAAGCACTACAAATAAACTCTGAAAATGTTGAAAGTTGGCATGGTATCATCATTTCACCCACATAGCATGTGCTAAAAAGTTAAGAGGTTTACGGCAAAAACTGGATGCACTTTGTGTACAAAACGGACAATCTATCTCGAAGTATCAGGGTTTCGAACGAGAACTCATCTATTACAAAGGGATTTTATTTTGTAAACTTATTTGAACTCCATACTTTTTGTGTGTTCAAAATGCACCATTCAAAGGCACACCACAAATTTTCAACAATTTCTGACTTCATTTGATATTTTTCGTGCATTTACTTATTTTTTTTGAGCTAGTTCATCCTGAAATTGAAAAGCACTAAAAATGAACTCCCAAAATGTGGAAAGTTGGCATGTTATCATCATTTCACCCACATAAATGTGCTAAAATGTTGAGAGGGTTACGGCAAAAACTGGATGCTCTTCATGAATAAAACGGACAATCTCTCTCAAAGTATCAGGGTTTCGAACAAGAACTCATCTGTTACAAAGGAATTTCATTTTTTTGAACTTATTCAAACTCCATACTTTTTGTGTGTTCAAAATGCACCATTCAAAGGCACATCACAAATTTCAACAATTTCTGACTTCATTTGATATTTTTTGTGCATTTACTTATTTTTTTGAGCTAGTTGACCCTGAAATTTAAAAGCACTACAAATGAACTCTAAAAATGTTTAAAGTTGGCATGGTATCATAATTTCACCCACATAGCATGTGCTATAAAGATGAGAGGGTTACGGCAAAAACTGGATGCACTTCGTGTACAAAACGGACAATCTATCTCGAAGTATCAGGGTTTCGAACGAGAACTCATCTGTTTGAAAGGGATTTCATTTTTTTGAACTTATTTGAACTCCATACTTTTTGTGTGTTCAAAATGCACCATTCAAAGGCACCTCACAATTTTTCAACAATTTCTGACTTCATTTGATATTTTTCGTGCATTTACTTATTTGTTTTGAGTTAGTTGACCCTAAAATTGAAAAGCACTACAAATGAACTGTGAAAATGTTGAAATTTGCCATGGTATCATCATTTCACCCACATAGCATGTGCTAAAAAGTTGAGAGGGTTACGGCAAAAACTGGATGCACTTCATAGTACACATCACATAAAGTTTAATACACCGCATAAAGTTTAATATATTAGTACACATCACATAAAGTTTAATACATTACATAGATTTATATTTCGGTCCCTTGCCTATGATCGCTTTGGTCGTAACCATGGAGCATCTTCATTATTTAATGGGATGCTTGGGTCAATTCTCACTATGAAGGGCAGAACTTCATCAAACTTATTATAATCTGCTGACATGTTTGTCTTGTCCTCGATCCCCACGATGTTTCTTTTCCGTGAAAGAACTATGTAACGCTTTGGCTCATTGTCCAATGTATTCATTTGCTTATTTTTCTTTTTTCGGTCCGGAGGACATGTCTTTCACGTAGAAAACCTGAGCCATATCATTGGCTAGGACGAATGGCTCGTCTCTGTAACCAAGATTCTTTAGATCAACTGTTGTCATTCCGTACTGGTCTACCTTTACCCCTTTTCCATTCATGTTCACCCAACTACACCGAAACAAAGGGACCTTAAAAGTAGGTCCGTAGTCAAGTTCCCATATCTCCTCTATGTAACCATAGTATGTGTCCTTTTTCCCATTCTCGTCTGTTGCATCATAGCGGACACCACTGTTTTGGTTGGTAATCTTTTTATCTTGGGCGGTCGTGTGCTACTTCTCAAACAACAGCCCCAGAAATTGACACGTTGACGGAGACTTGCTTGCGTTGGTTTTTCCCTTGAAGAGGAAAGGGTGATGCAGCACAGGAGCAGTAAGTATTTCCCTCAGTTTGAGAACCAAGGTATCAATCCAGTAGGAGAATCTCGTCAAGTCCAGAGTACCTGCGCAATAACAAAAGAGCTCGCACCCAACGCTTTAAAGGGGTTGTCAATCCCTTCAAGATTGATTGCAAAGTGAGATCTGAAGGCGGAAAGTGCAACGAAGTAAAAGTGTAAGGCTGAAAATATGGTGTGGAGTAGACCCGGGGGCCATAGTGTTCACTAGAGGCTTCTCTCATAATAGCAAGTATCACGGTGGGTGAACAAATTACTGTCGAGCAATTGATAGAACCGCGCAAAGTCATGACGATATCTAAGGCAATGATCATACATACATGCATCACGTCCGAGACCAGTAGACCGTACTTTCTGCATCTACTACTATTACTGCACACATCGACCGCTATCTAGCATGCATCTAGTGTATTGAGTTCATGACGAACAAAGTAATGCCTTAAGCAAGATGACATGATGTAGAGGGATAAACTCAAACCAATGATGAAAACCCCATCTTTTTACCCTTGATGGCAACAACACGATGCGTGCCTCGCTACCCCTTCTATCACTGGGTGAGGTCACCGCACGGCATGAACACAAAACCAAGCACTTCTCCCATTGCAAGAATCATAGATCAAGTTGGCCAAACAAAACCCACAACTCGAAGAGAATTACAAGGATATGTAATCATGCCTATAAGAGATCAGACGAAACTCAAATAAGATTCATAGATAATCTGATCATAAATCCACGATTCATCGGATCTCGACAAACACACCACAAAAGAAGATTACATCAGATATATCTCCATGAAGATCATGGAGAACTTTGTATTGAAGATCCAAGAGAGAGAAGAAGCCATCTAGCTACTAGGTATGGACCCATAGGTCTATGGTGAACTACTCAGGCATCATTGGAGAGGTCATGGTGTTGATGAAGAAGCGCTCTCTATCCGAATCCCCCCTCCGACAGGGCACTAGAACGTGCCCCAGATGGGATCTTACGGAGACAGAAGCTTGTGGTGGCGGAAAAGTACTTTCGATGATCTCCTGATTTTTCTGGGATTTTAGGGAATATATAGGCGCAAAACCTAGGGAAGAGCTGGCCCAGGGAGCCCACAAGCCAGTGAGATGCGGGCCCCCCTGGTCGCGCCATGAGGGCTTGTGGGGTCCCAGCAGGCCCCCTGCCCTGATTCACCAGCTTCCCGATCTTTTTCTGTTTCGAAAAAAAATCTTTTTGGCAGTTTCATTCCATTTGGACTCCGTTCAAATCCTCCTCTGAAAGGGGTAAAAAACATGGAAAAAACTGGAACTGGCACTTGGCACTGAGTTAATAAGTTAGTGCCAAAAAATATATATAAGGCATGCAAAACATCCAAAGTTTGACAAGATAATAGCATATAACCATCAAAAATTATAGATACGTTGGAGACGTATCATCGTGTAAAATGTATTCCCGTTTATCTCGTACCCCTGGAAATGTAATAAAGTCGAAGAAGGTGACACGGCCAATAAGTAGAGTTGATCTCCAATAGATTTGTCATTCATGAGACGTGCTCGCAACCAACTGCCGAAAGTATCCATGTGTTTTTCTTCAATCCAGGAGATAGCCTTCCCCGGGAACTCGGAGCGTACAAAATTCTTGTGCTCCTTGATAAAAAAAGCCACGAAGGTGGAACTTTTTTGAACTGTGTAGTGTGCTTGAGTGAAGGAATGCCCGTCCCTACATATCATTGCTTTCTTTCCTAGTGTGCCTTTTCCACTTAGTCTCCCCTCATGCCGCGATTCAAGAACACCAATCGGCTTAAGGTCAGGAAGTAAGTCTACACAGAACCCAATGACCTCCTCTATTCCATAGCCCTTGGAGCTGCTTCCTTATGGCCTAGCACGGTTGTGAACATATTTCTTTAAGACTCCCATGAACCTCTCGAAGGGGAACATATTGTGTAGAAATACATGACCGAGAATGGAAATCTCGTCGACTAGGTGAACTCGGAGATCCGTCATAATATTGAAGAAGGACGGGGGGAACAACAACTCAAAACTGACAAGACATTGGACCACATCCTTCTGTAGCCTTTCCAGACGTTCTCGATCGATTACCTTCTAAGATATTGCATTGAGGAATGCACATAGCTTCACAATGGGTAATCGAACATTCTCCGGTAGAAGCCCCCTCAATGCAACCGGAAGCAACTGCGTCATAATCACGTGGCAATCATGAGACTTCAAGTTCTGGATTTTTTCTCTGCCATATTTATTATTCCCTTTATATTAGACGAGAAGCCAGCGGGGACCTTCAGACTGCTCAGTCATTGAAAAAAGATTTCCTTCTCTGCTTTGGTAAGAGTGTAGCTGCTTAAGTATTAACACACTTTATCTGTCTTCTTGTCGTATGGGTCTTTCATACGTTGCTGCTCCTCCCGTGCTTCTATTGTATCTTTTGTCTTTCCATACACTCCGAGGAAGCCTAGCAGGTTCACGCAAAGATTCTTCGTCACGTGCATCACATCGATTGAAGACCGGACCTCTAGGTGTTTCCAATAGGGTAGCTCCCAGAATAAAGTTTTCTTTTTCCACATGGGCACGTGTCCGGTAACGTCGTCTTTCGGAACAGATTGACCACCAGGACCCTTTCCAAAGATTACTATTTGATCCAAACCTTAACCATAGCCAATAACTCATCACCAGTAGGGAGGTTAGGCTTCTTCCGGTGATCTCCCTCATCGTTGAAATGCTTGCCTTTCTTTCTTACGGTGTGATTGGTCGGAAGAAATTGACGACACCCCAGGTAGACAACCTTCTTAGATTTTTCCAAATATGTACCTTTAGTCTTACCTAAACAGTGCGTGCATGCATTTTATCCCTTGTTTGACTGTCCTAAAATGTTACTAAGAGCAGGACAATCATTGATGGTTACGAACAACAATGCTCGTAGCTCAAATTCATGTTGTTTGTGTTGATCCCACACATCTACACCTGGTGTGGCCCACAACTACAATAGTTCATCAACTAATGGCCTTAGGTACACATCAATAAGGTTGCTGGGTTGCTTTGGTCCTTGGATGTTCACTGGCATCATAATGAACTTCCGCTTCATACACAACCAAGGAGGAAGGTTGTAAGGGCATGACCATATCTTACTTTCTCCAAGTTCTGTGGAAGGAACACCAAGCCAACTCTGTTGTTGTGCAATAGACGGCTGAAGCCGTTGTGAAGAACCAATAAGGAAGGGACCGCAATGTCCGCTGCACTCTATCAGAGTTCATGAAGAATTCAGCCCCAACCTTCATCGAGACTGTTGAACTTTTGGATGCTGATGACTGGATCCGCACCATCGAGAACCTCCTTGCATTGGTCAACTGTAATGAGGATCGTGAGAAGGTTCACTATGCATCTCACTGCCTTGGAGGTACCACCAGGGCTTGGTGGGACGGATTAAAGGCCATGCAAGGCGAATCTGTGATTACCTAGGCTGATTTCAAGCAATCATTCTGCACTGCCCACATTCCTTCTGGGATTATGGCTATCAAGAAGCGGGAATTTCAAGCATTGAGGCAAGGAAGTGTCTCTATCAAGGAGTACCTTCAGAAGTTAAACCTCCTGTCAAGGTATGCACCTAAAGACGTCAACACTTAGGCATCCAAGATAGAACGCTTCATGGAAGGACACTAGCAAACCCTGCAGTATCAACTTGTTGTCTGTGACTGTCATACTTTCCTGGAGCTAGTGAACAAGGTCATCATGCTTGAAGACAAGAGTAGTACCATGCAAGACACTCGCAAGCGCAAGATGATCAGCAAGGGCAGTTCCAGCAACCAGAAGCCTCGCCCATGGCAACCAACCCCAACGAAGCAAAACAATCAGCTTTAGCAAACCAAGACTTCTGCACCTTGTCCGAGCTACCTGCCTCAGCAGTATGCCAATCCAAGACCATCTTACAACAACCCCAACAACATTAGTGGCAACAATAAGTACAACTCAGGTCAAGTCACTTGTTGCAGATGTGGTCTGTCGGGGTAGATCTCTAGGCAGTGCCCCAACAAGAAGCCTCATGCACCGAGCCCCAATGGGCCAAACCAAGAACAAGGCCATGGAGTGCCACCCAGGAACCAAGCTCCCCACAACTAGCCTAACAATGGCAAAGGTCGAGTGAATCATGGCACCGCTGAGGAATCTCATGAACACCGGGATGTCATACTAGGTACGTTCCTTGTCAACTCAACCCCAGCAATAGTTTTGTTTGATTGTGGTGCCTCACATTCTTTTGTTACCTAGAAGTTTGAAGTAGAGAGTGGTATGAAGACTACACCTCTAGTAAGTCATATGTTTGAAAAAAAACCTCGTGCAGTATAAGGACCAAGATAGGATTTAAGGGAGTTGGGATTAACATCAACGGGGTAGGATTCCAAGCAGACCTCATAGTTTTGGATACGCTAGGCTTGGACGTCATCCTTGGCATGAATTGGTTAACCAAGAACCAAGGCTTGCTAGACTGCACCAAGTGGACTACTACCATGACCAATAGCCAAGGAGTTGAAGTCAAATATGTTCCCAACCCTACCTCCGCTCAAGCCCCTCGGGTTAATTCTCTGTTGGGAATTCAGATGGATCATGTGCGAGTGGTATGTGAATACCTGGATGTCTTTCATGATGAGCTGCCCATAATGCCTCTTGACCATGATATTGAGTTCATAATTGAGCTAATGCCCGGAGCAGGACCCATCTATAAGAAGCCATATAGAATGGGATATGAAGAGTTGTCTAAACTGAAGAAGCAACTAGCAGAGCAGCTCTGAAATGGATTTAGTCGCCCTAGTTCCTATCCTTGGGGATCACCTGTTCTATTTGTGTTAAAGAAGGGTGGGACTATCCGACTCAGTTTCGATTTCCGTTCTCTCAATGAGGTCACAAGCTATTCTCTAAGGTCGACCTCAGGTCTGGGTACTACCAGTTGAAGATCAGACCCCAAGATATTCCGAAGATGGTGTTTGTGACTAGGTATGGCCTATATAAATACACGGTCATGTCATTTGGGTTAAACTAAGCGGCGATGCCCCAACCTACTTCATGTACCTCATGAACAAAGTCTTCATGGAGTATTTGGACAAGTTTGTCATTGTCTTCATCGATGACATACTCAACTTCTCCAAGTCTAAAGAAGAGCATGAGCAGCACTTGAGTATGGTCCTGGATAACCTTCGAGTGCATTAGCTTTATGCCAAATTCATTAAGTGTGAATTTTGGCTGAATGAAGTTGGATTATTGGGTCATGTGTTGATGGCACAAGGATTGTTAGTGGATCCTGCCAAGATGGAAGCTGTGATTGAATGGCAATCTCCAAGCAATGTGAAGGAAGTCAAAAGAAGGATGGAACTAGAATTACTGCATGTTCATTGAAGGATTCTCAAGCATTGCTCGACCTATGACTCAACTCTTGAAGAAGGACAAGAAGTTCAAATGGACACCAAAGTGCGAAGAAAGCTTCCAGGAGCTCAAGAAGAGATTGAAAATGGCCCCAGTTTTGGCCACTCCTGATATTCACAAGGAGTTTGTGATATATTGTGATGGAACTAGAATCAGTCTTGGTGGTGTGCTGATGCAAGAAGGCAGACTCATAGCATATCTATCCAGGAAGATATGTCCTCATGAAGAGAACTACGCCAATCATGATCTTGAGTTGGTAGTTGTGGTTCATGCCTTAAAGACATGGCAACATTACCTTCTGGGAAAGCGATGTGAGATATACATAGACCCCAAGCGTTTTAGTTATATTTTCACTCAAAAGGAATTGAACATGAGACAGTAAAGATAGTTGGAGTTGTTCATAGACTACGACCTTAGTGTTCAATACCACCCTAGAGAGGCCAATGTGGTAGCTGATGCCTTGAGAAGAAAGTCTTGTTCCTTGAATGCTATGATTTAAGGAAAGGCTACCCGCCTTGTATGAAGAAGTTGAAAGCTTCGAATTGGAATATTTTTGGCCAACCACAAAGCGAAGCCTACATTGATGGATGATATCAAGGAAGCTCAGAAGGGACACAAGAGCATCGAAGTCATTAGGAAGAAGATCGAGAAAGGCAAGGCCCCATATTCTCAGTGGATGAACAATGAGTCGTGTGGTTTGGGGAGTCGCATCTGTGTACCAAACAAAGTTGAGCTCAAGAACCTGATCTTGAGAGAAGCGCATGACACTCTGTATTCCATCCATATTGGAGGAACCAAGATGTACCAAGACCTCAAGGCAAGATTCTGATGGCATGGCATGAATAGAGAGATAGACTCTTATGTCGCTAAGTGTGACATATGCGAGAGAGTCAAAGTTGAGCATCAGGGACCCATTGGGCTATTACAACCTCTCAAAGTGCATGAATGGAAGTGATGCAAAGTTGGGATGGACTTCATCACTAGATTACCCAGGTCAAGCAAGGGACATGATTCCATTTGGGTCATCTTAGAGCACCTGACCAAGGTAGCCCACTTCAGCCCCGTCAATACCACCTATCACTACTAGAATCCAGTTCTTTGCCATCAGCCAGTTCTTTGTCGTCTGCTGGCTGATGGCAAAGAACCTCTTTGCCATTAGTTGACACAAGGCAGACGGCAAAGGGATGACACATGGCAAAAATATTATTTGCCATGTTTCGGCCCTTTGCCATCTGCGTGCGGACGGCAAAGAGACCCAGGGCAGACGGCAAAGAGGACTGGTGGGTCCCATGCCTGCCGTGTCCCACATCCGGGGGCCTTTGCCGTCCGGGTGGCCTTTGCCGTCTGCCATGGGGCCCTTTGCCGTCGGGGGGGCGGCCGGCAAAGGGGCCGCCCTATAACGGTCGTTAACCCCATCCTCGCTCACTGTCTCTCTCCCCCCCCCCGGCCACTGTCTCGCTCACTCTCTCTCTCCACGGCGACCCCCTCCCTGTGAGAGCCCCTCCCCACGGCGAGCCCCCCCCCCCCCCCGCGGCGAGCCCTCCACCCGCGGCAAGCCCCTCCCCACGAGAGCCCCTCCCCGCGGCGACCCACCCCCGCGGCGAGCCCCCTGCCGCGCGCCCCCTGCCCCCCTGCCATCATCCACCGCCGCCGCCGCCGCCCCATGCCGTCGTCCACCGCGGTGAGTTCTTCTTCTTTTTCTTTTTAAAATAGTTAATTACTTTAGTTTTTATTAGGTTAGTTTTTTTATATATAGGGTAATTTAGTTAGTTTATTTGGTTAGATTATTAGGCTAATTAGGTTAGTTAGTTAGGTTAGAAGAAAAAAAGAGGAAAAGCAGAAGGAAAAAATGAAAAAGAAAAAAGGAAAAGAAGAAAATAATTAGAAGAAGAACGAAAAGAAGAAGGAGAAGAAGAAGAAGAAGAAGAAGAAGAAGAAGAGGAGGAGGAGGAGGAGGAGGAGGACAAAAAAGAAGATGAAGAAGAAGAAGAAGAAGAAGAAGAAGAGGAGGAGGAGGAGGAGGAGGAGGAGGAGAAAGAAGAAGAAGAAGAAGAAGAAGAAGAAGAAGAAGAAAAAGAATAGGAGGAGAAAAAGAGGAGGGGGAGGAGGAGGAGAAAAAAGTAGTAGTAGTAGTAGAAGAAGAAGAAGAAGAAGAAGAAAAAGAGGAGGAAGGAGAAGAAGAAAGAAGAGGAAAAGGGAACCCCGGCACCCCGAAACTGACCCTCGACCCCCGACCCCTGACGCCCGATGCCACTGACCCCTGACCATCGACCCCCGACACCACTGACCCCCGACCCCCGACCCAGACCCTCGGCCCACGACTCCCGACCCCCGACGCTCGACGCCACCAACCCCCGACCCCTGACGCCACTGTCACCCGACATCACTGACCCTCGACCCCCGACATCACTGACCCTCGACCGCCGACGCCACTGACCCCCCACAGCCGATGCCACTAACCCCCCGACCCCCGATGCCACCGACCCTCGATGGCACTGACTCCCGACGCCACTAAGACCCGACCCCCGACACCTCTTCTGCCTTCTGTCGAACGAGAAGGTGCTTTTCGGCCTTTCAGAGGCCCACGAGGTCATAGTTTTGTAAATTATGAGTTAGGTCACATATTTTCCGATTATGTTAATTATAAAAACATCGTATTTGTGTTGATCGTGTGAATTTCAATGTGCAGTTGTTCGATGACCTCCACGTGCGTTGGACGAGCTCCGCCCTTGCGTTTGTTCGTGAGCACAAATGACTTCTCCTCCTACCCCCTTAATATGTTCTGTCCCGGTCTTCGTGCCGATGAAACTTGCTAGCTATAGGTTTATTCAATCATGAGTATGCGTGACCAGTATGCGTCTCCCGTTCGAAAGGGCGACATCTATAAATATGCATTTCTTTGCATATTTATAACCGCCATCCTTTCGAATTGTCCAACATTATCCATGGACAGCCCGAGTATGTGTAGATTGGGTTTGTTTTCCCGTATGTTGTGCTCCGGATACGATGTGGAATTTCGTCATTGCCTCCCATGTTGTTCTCTGGGTACACATCCTCTATGCTTATTGCCGAGACGTGTATCAGGAGAACAGCGGGGAGGTGTTGCCGAAATTATGCGTCGCATCTGGAGCAGAGCATGGGAAAACGAACCAAATCTACACATACTTGGGTGGGATTAGGACCTATCTTTACCTATTAGCGTGTAGGTTGCATGGACGTAATAAAACTGACAAACTTGATTAGCGTATGAATATAGATGATGAATTATATATTTATTTCTTGTGCCCCCATAGGTAGCTAGGCAACATGAGTGATTGTGCTTGGATGTACACTGGTCACCCTAGTCAGAAAGACATGACCCATGAATGGTTAACAAAAACCAGGGGGTTTGTGAGAGCCGCATTTGCAAATGGCCAGCAAAAAACATGGTGCCCCTGTCCCAACTGCGACAACTGGAAAAAGCAGACAGAGTTTGAAATGGGTAAACACCTGCAGAAGTGGGGTTTTACGCCTAATTATACTGTGTGGACTTTTCATGGTGAGTACCAACGTGCCAGAGCTAAGGTGATTCATCGTCGCACCGACGAGCATGGTACCGGGATTGAAGACATGGTGGAAGACTTTGGTGATGCTCGGGATTCGGACGATGAGATGGAGGAATCTAGAAAGGCCTTCTATGAAATGTTGCAGTCTTCAAAACGTCCTCTCCACGAGCAGACTGAGTTTTGTCAGCTGGATGCCATCGCGCAAGTAATGGCTCTGAAGGCTCAATTTAACCTAGGCAGAGAATGCTATGACGCGATGATGACGATATTTGGATGCTTTCTACCCAAAGGCCATCTACTGCCTGCAAACCTGTACCAGTCAGAGAAAATCCTCCGTGTACTTAAGATGCCCTATGATAAGATACATGCATGTGAGAATGGATGTGCCTTATTTAGGCTTGAGTATGCGGCCTTGAACTATTGCCCCATTTGCTATTCTTCCAGGTATATTGTGGTAGACAACGGCATGGGTTAGAAGAATCAGACCAAAATCCCCATTAGTGTTCTTCGGTATCTGTCAGTCGTACCAAGACTTCAACATCTCTTCATGGTCAAAGAGACGGCCAGACAGATGACATGGCACAAATTGGGCAAAAGAACCGAACTAGATGCGGATGGGAACAAGATGCTGGTACACACTTCAGATGGTTTTGCGTGGAGGCACTTCGATGCATTACATAAGGATAAATCGGAAGATCCAAGGCAACCTAGAGTTGCCATCAGCACGGATGGGTTCAATGTGTATGGTAAGACGGCAGCACAATACAGTTGTTGGCCTGTATTTGTCATTCCACTAAATTTGCCACCCGGAGAGATTATGAAAAGAAAGAACATTTTCCTGACGTTGATAATTCCAGGGCCCAACTATCTGGGGAAGAATATGAATGTGTACATGCAGCCGCTTAAGGATGAGTTGCAAGAAGCCTGGGATAATGGGATCAAGACCTACGACGCGGCTACCAAAACAAATTTCAAAATGCATGTGTGGTACATGTACTCGACGCATGATTATCCGGCGTTTGCGCTATTCGCTGGTTGGTGTGTGCATGGAAGATTCCCGTGCAGCACATGCAAGGCAGATCTTCAGTTCAGTTGGCTGCAGCCTGGTCGCAAGTATTCTTGCTTCGACATGCATAGACAATTCCTGGCTGCAAGCTCGTGAAGTACAGAGATCACGGGAAGGCGGGGAAAGGGGAGGACTTTAACCCGAGCGAGGGGCCTATTGATCCAGAGCTGGTGATGATAGCTGGCAACAGGAGGCCCCATGGCTCGATCGCCATTGGAGACGGCCTTATACGTTGTCCTAGCACTCTCCAGCAGATAAGGGCACGCCAAATGAGCTCTTATCCGGAGATAACACGTCATCCACGACCAGTTGAGCTCGCCATCGATGTTAGTTTAATCGACTCAACTATCTTTCTGCATTATGTTGTGCTTTGGAACCAATATGATTACATTCCTAACAATGAGTTGTGTTGCAGGCTGCTATTCAGAAAGAGAGAGAGGCAATGCAGGTGGCTATGGCGGAGAAGGATAAGGAAATTAGGGAGCTGGAGGAGAGGACGACAATATTGGTGGAGGCGGAGAGGGCACGGAATGATGCGTCTAACACGGCCATATACGAGCTCTTTGTGGTAAGTTTCTTCTTCATGTTATTTCAAATCTTGCATTTGAATGTCCGTTTCATTAATAAATAAAAAGTTTGACTTGTCGAAACCAAATGTACAGTCTATGTGCGAGAAGAGCGGCCAAGTCCCTCCGCCGATGCCAGTCATTAACGTGGCGGGGACGGTGAGTTTCATTTCACTTCAGTGATCTTAAGAGTGTCCTCATGCTAACTACATATTGCAAAGGATGTTTGGTGCAGAATATCTCCTGAAACGCATCGCACGACCCTTCTACAGTGGAGCCTTCTCCAGGGCAGCCTTCTCCAGATGAAACAAGCCAAAGCCACCGTGCTTCACCGCCGTGATCACGATAATGGTATGTTATTTCTAGTGTTTTAATAAAAAATAGCTAGACTTCCATCTAAATGACATAATTAGCTTAGTTAGCTCCAAAATGGCTAAATTGGCTAATTATCCTACAAAATGACATAATTAGCTTAGTTAGCTCCAAAATGACTTATTTAATAAAAAAATGACCTATAGTTAGCTAAGTTCTCTCCTAAATGACATAATAAGGCTTATGTAGCTGCAAGATGACCTATTCCCCCTAACTTAGGTATTAAATGGCCTATAATTAGCCTAGCTAGATCCAAAATGGCTTAATAATCATAGTTTGCTCCGGAATGACCTATTTTACCCAAGTTAGCTCCGAAACAACCTATACTTAGCTAGGATTCCACCTAAATGACATAATTAGCTTAGTTAGCTCCTAGATGGTCTACTTAATAAAACATGACCTATACATAGCTAATTATACTTGAAATGACATAATTAGCTCCAAAAAGGCATTCTTAGCTAATTTAGCCCAAAGAAGGGACAAGAGGAGAAGAAAGAGGAAAAATGAAAGGAAGGAAGAAGAACAAGAAGAGAAGAAGGAGAAGAAGGAGGAAAAGAAGGAGAAGGAGCTCCTCCTTCTCCTTGTTCTTCCTCCTTCTTCCTCCTTCTCCTTCTCCTTCTTCTTTTCTTCTTCTCCTCTTCCTTCTCCTTCTCCTCCTCCTCCTCCTCCTCCTCCTTCTTTTACTTCTTCTTCTCTTTCTCTTCTTCTACGTAGCTTAGACTCATCGAAGAAAGGCTAAATTGGCTAACTATCCTACGAAATGACATAATTAGCTTATTTAGTTCCAAAATGACCTATTTAATAAGAAATGACCTATAGTTAGCTAAGTTCTCTCCTAAATGACATAATAAGGCTTACGTGGCTGCAAGATGACCTATTCCCCCTAACTTAGGTATTAAATGGCCTATAATTAGCCTAGCTAGATCCAAAATGGCTTAATAAGCATAGTTTGCTCCCGAATGACCTATTTTACTCCAGTTAGCTCCGAAACGACCTATAGTTAGCTAGGGTTCCACCTAAATGACATAATTAGCTTAGTTAGCTCCTAAAAGGTCTATTTAATAAAACATGACCTATACTTAGCTAATTATACTCTAAATGACATAATTAGCTCCAAAAAGGCATTCTTAGCTAATTTGGCCCGAAGAAGGGGACAAGAGGAGAAGACAGAGAAAAAATGAAAGGAAGGAACAAGAATAAGAAGAGAAGAAGAAGAAGAGAATGAGGAGGATACGAAGAAGGAGAAGGAGGAGAAGAAGGAGAAGGAGCTCCTCCTTCTCCTTCTTCTTCCTCCTTCTTCCTCCTTCTACTTCTCCTTCTCCTTCTTCTTTTCTTCTTCTTCTCCTCTTCCTTCTCCTTCTCCTCCTCCTCCTCGTCCTCCTCCTCCTTCTTCTACTTCTTCTTCTCTTTCTCTTCTTCTACGTAGCTTAGACTCATCCAAGAAAGGCTAAATTGGCTAATTATCCTACAAAATGACATAATTAGCTTAGTTAGCTCCAAAATGACCTATTTAATAAGAAATGACCTATAGTTAGCTGAGTTCTCTCCTAAATGACATAATAAGGCTTACGTATCTGCAAGCTGACCTATTCCCCCTAACTTAGGTATTAAATGGCCTATAATTAGCCTAGCTAGATCCAAAATGGCTTAATAAGCATAGTTTGCTCCAGAATGACCTATTTTACCCAAGTTAGCTCCGAAACGACCTATAGTTAGCTAGGGTTCCACCTAAATGACATAATTAGCTTAGTTAGCTCCTAAATGGTCTATTTAATAAAACATGACCTATACTTAGCTAATTATACTCGAAATGACATAATTAACTCCAAAAAGGCATTGTTAGCTAATTTAGCCCGAAGAAGGGGACAAGAGGAGAAGAAAGAGGAAAAATGAAAGGAACGAAGAAGAAGAAGAAGAGAAGAAGAAGAAGAGAAGGAGGAGGATAAGAAGAAGGAGAAGAAGGAGAAGGAGCTCCTCCTTCTCCTTCTTCTTCCTCCTTCTTCCTCCTTCTCCTTCTCCTTCTTCTTTTCTTCTTCTTCTCCTCTTCTTTCTCCTTCTCCTCCTCCTCCTCCTCCTTATTTTACTTCTTCTCTTTCTCTTCTTCTACGTAGCTTAGACTCATCCAAGAAAGGCGAAATTGGCTAATTATCCTACGAAATGACATAATTAGCTTAGTTAGCTCCAAAATGACCTATTTAATAAAAAATGACCTATAGTTAGCTAAGTTCTATCCTAAATGACATAATAAGGCTTACATAGCTGCAAGATGACCTATTCCCCCTAACTTTGGTATTAAATGGCCTATAATTAGCCTAGCTAGATCCAAAATGGCTTAATAAGCATAGTTTGCTCCGGAATGACCTATTTTACCCAAGTTAGCTCCGAAACGACCTATAGTTTGCTAGGGTTCCACCTAAATGACATAATTAGCTGAGTTAGCTCCTAAATGGTCTATTTAATAAAACATGGCCTATACTTAGCTAATTATCCTCGAAATGACATAATTAGCTCCATAAAGGCATTCTTAGCCAATTTAGCCTGAAGAAGGGGACAAGAGGAGAAGAAAGAGGGAAAATGAAAGGAAGGAAGAAGAAGAGAAGAAGAAGAAGGAGAAGGATGAGGATAAGAAGAAGGAGAAGAAGGAGGAGAAGAAGGAGAAGAAGAAGAAAAGAAGAAGACATAATTGAGGAGCTCCTTCTCCTTCTTCTCCTCCTTCTTCTCCTTCTTCTTATCCTCCTCCTTCTCCTTCCTTCCTTGCATAGTACAACATAGCCACCGCCCTACCTCTCCCGCGGTCACGTGTACCTTTAGTACAACATAAATACCAACATGAGTAATAAAATGTATATAAATACCAATATGCCTACAACATGAGTACAACATAAATACCAACATGAATACAACGTGTACCTTTAGTGCCTCTCGGCTTCGCGGGGGGTCGACCTCCTCTCACAGGGGGCGCTCCTTGCATAGTAGAGAGCAACACTCTCCGAAGAGGCGAGGCAGGAATGGAAGTACCCATCCCATCACCCGCCGACGAAGAAGGATGCGCGGAGTTCTTTCGACCCTTTCCCACCATCTTTCAACGCCTGTCATGACAAAGAGTAAATGAAATTAGTACAACATAAATACCAACAGGAGTAATAAAGTGTATATAATTGAAGTGTACCATCATCATAAATACCAACATGACTAATAAAAATTGAATACCTAACATGAACTCAAAATTTATATATAGTATAATAGTTGAATACCTGACATGAACTAATAACAATCGTGCTCGTCTATATATGCTTCGGGGTCAATAAATGCATCATGATCATCACTATCATCAATAAATGCATCATCATCATCACTATCACGAAGAACATGTGGAAGGCCACCATTATGTAATCGGTCAAGAAGTCACAGGTCATCCGCAGCAGTAACCTCTTCTTCTTCCAGCTCTTCCTGTTTGGGCTCAGGGGTTAAGACGGATTCACTGTCGCTGTCTACTTTAATGTTCTGGGGTGAAGTAGAGCGGTTCTTGAAACGTTTCTTGGACATACGTGTTTCTTGGAAGAATTCTCCTTCATATGTGTCTGGGTTAATGTGAGGTTCGTAATCCTCTTCATTGAGGGTAGGTGGTCCAAAATGTGGTGGCATTTCATAAACGACATCCCAACCTTTGAGATTTGGATCAGTTTGGCAGGCCCATGGTAGATAGAAAACTTGTGTCGCCTGTTGAGCCATAATATAGACATCGTGAACATCTAAGTGGGTGTTTTGGTTGATTTCGACTAGTCCTATATGTTCATGAGTCCTTCTAGTATCCCTTAGCTCAAACCAATAACATTTGAAGACTACGACGGTCGGTGGGTTTTCACCATAGAATAGAAGTTCATAAATTGCTTCAACTCTTCGATAATACTCGGTGTCTCCTTCGCCGATAACAGAGACAGAACAATTTGTACACTTTAGGTCGGGCATAGATAGCTCTTTGCCAAAGGTACGAAAGTGATACCCGTTGATGTTGTATTTGTCAAATGAACGGACCTTATAGTCAAAACCATTAGCGACTTGTCTCAACTCGGCGTCCATAGAATCTGCATCAGCCTACAAGTTTAATACGAAAGAATGGATGCATTAGCCGCAAATTAGACCAAGAAATCAAATGGGCCTTTAATGGTAATTAATTACACTTTGTTTGAACCAAGAGATGAAACCGGGATAGTCACCTCCATGCTTTGTGAGAAGCTCATACTCTTCGACGGAATCCTTTTCGATGACCGCTCCATCCGAGAATTTGGCGACATATCGACTATATCAAATATCTAGGAATAAGAGTAGTTCAAAGCAATTATAAGTTGCGGAACAATAAATTACCGAGAACTTACTCGATGTACGGCCGCGCTTCTGTTTGGTTGCTGAAGATATACAATGAAATGGTCTGTCATTCTTCGACATCCAACGATTTCCCTTTCAAAGCACCGGATGGTGCGAGCTTACCTTTGAATAGGCTGAGGTTGGATGGAACTTTTTTTCGATCGCCATCATTGTACCGAGGCTTCGGGTTATGCAAATGATGATTTTTGGCTTCGTAGTGTGCTGTCACGAAGTTTGCCGCCTCCTCAGTAATGAATGCCTCGGCCATCGATGCTTCAATTCTACGTTTGTTTTTACACTTAGCTCGAAGCGTCTTCTGCATCCTCTCAGTTGAGTAGCACCATCGATTTTGAACGCCCCCCCCCCCCCATTCTTGCCTCGGTCGGGAGATGCAAAATCAAATGTTGCATTGGATTAAAGAAGCCCGATGGAAATATCTTTTCTAATTTGCAGATCGACTTTGGCGCCAACTCTTCCATTTCATCTAGCACGCCAGGCGATAGTTCTTTCGCACAAAGAGAACGGAAGAAATAGCTCAGCTCTGCCAGTACGAGCCGTTCATCCTCAGGGATAAAGCCACGCAACATCACCGGCATTACCCGCTCAATCCATATGTGCCAATCATAACTCTTGAGCCCAAATATTTTCAATTTCTCAAGACTCGCTCCCCTCTTTAGATTCGCAGCATACCCATCGGGGAACATCAACCGCATTTTCACCCACAATAGCATTTCCCTCATAGCTGGCCTTTCAAGATTGAACCATGCCTTTGGCTTCGCTATGCTTTGCTTTCCTTTCCGTTGTCGCAAGTTTTGCAACGGTCTATCACATAGAGCCTCCAGGTCGATTCTAGCCTTAGGATTATCTTTTGACTTCCCCTCTATGCCGAACAATGTACCAAAAATGGCCTCCACAATATTCTTTTCAGTGTGCATCACGTCAATGTTGTGTGGGCAAAGCAGGTCTTTGAAGTAAGACAGATCCCATAAGCATGACTTGTGAGTCCAGGCGTGTTCCGTATTATACCCTTTGAAGTATCCTAGACGCAAAGGATCAGGCTCGAGAGCGTTTAACTGATCAAGGGTTTGTTGGCCTGTCACCGCAGCTGGTACAGTGTTTTTGACAACTCTACCTTTGATGAAATTCTTCTTGTCTTTTCTGAACTTATGGTCAGGATCCAAGAATTGTCTATGCATGTCGAAGCAAGAATACTTGCGACCAGCCTGCAGCCAACGAAACTGAAGATTTGCCTTGCATGTGGTGCACGGGAACCTTCCATGCACACACCAGCCAGCGAATAGCGCAAACGCCGGATAATCATGCGTTGAGTACATGTACCACACATGCATTTTGAAATTTGTTTTGGTAGCTGCGTCGTAGGTCTTGATTCCATTATCCCAGGCTTCTTGCAACTCATCCTTAAGCGACTGCATGTACACATTCATATTCTTCCCCGGATAGTTGGGCCGTGGAATTATCAACGTCAGGAAAATGTTCTTTCTTTTCATAATCTCTCTGGGTGGCAAATTTAGTGGAATGACAAATACAGGCCAACAATTGTATTGTGCTGCCGTCATAGCATACACATTGAACCCATCCGTGATGATGGCAACTCTAGGTTGCCTTGGATCTTCCGATTTATCCTTATGTAATGCATCGAAGTGCCTCCATGCAAAACCATCTGAAGTGTGTACCAGCATCTTGTTCCCATCCGCATCTAGTTCGGTTCTTTTGCCCAATTTGTGCCATGTCATCTGTCTGGCCCTTTCTTCGACCATGAAAAGACGTTGAAGTCTTGGTACGATTGGCAGAAGCCAAAGAACACTAATGGGGCTTTTGGTCTGATTCTTCTCACCCATGCCGTTGTCTACCACAATATACCTCGAAGAATTGCAAATGGGGAAATAGTTCAAGGCCGCATACTCAAGCCTAAATAAGGCACATCCATTCTCACAGGCATGTATCTTCTCATAGGGCATCTTAAGTACACGGAGGATTTTCTCTGACTGGTACAGGTTTGCAGGCAGTAGATGGCCTTTGGGTAGAAAGCGTCCAAATATCGTCATCATCGCGTCGTAGCATTCTCTGCCTAGGTTGAATTGAGCCTTCAGAGCCATTACTTGCACGATGGCATCCAGCTGACAAAGCTCAGTCTGCTCGTGGAGAGGACGTTTTGAAGACTCCAACATTTCATAGAAGGCCTTTGCAGATTCCTCCATCTCATCGTCCGAATCCCGAGCATCATCAAAGTCTTGCACCATGTCTTCAATCCCGGTACCATGCTCATCGGTGCGACGACGAATCTCCTCAGCTCGGGCACGTTGGTCAGACTTACCATGAAAAGTCCACACCGTATAATTAGGCGTAAAACCCCACTTCTGCAGGTGTTTAACCATTTCAAACTCTGTCTGCTTTTTCCAGTTGTCGTAGTTGGGACAGGGGCACCATGTTTTTTGCTGGCCATTTTGCAAATGCGGCTCTCACAAACCCCCTGGTTTTTGTTAACCATTCATGGGTCATGTCTTTCTGACTAGGGTGACCAGTGTACATCCAAGCACGATCACTCATGTTGCCTAGCTACGTATGGGGGCACAAGCAATAAATATATAATTCATCATCTATATTCATACGCTAATCAAGTTTGTCAGTTTTATTACGTCCATGCAACCCACACGCTAATAGGTAAAGATAGGTCCTAATCCTATCCGAGTATGTGTAGATTGGGTTCGTTTTCCCATGCTCTGCTCCAGATGCGACGCAGAATTTCGGCAGCACCTCCCCGTTGTTCTCCTAATACACGTCTCGGCAATAAGCAGAGAGGATGTGTACCCGGAGAACAACAGGGGAGGCACTGATGAAATTCCGCATCGGATCCGGAGCACAGCATACGGGAAAACAAACCCAAGCTACACATACTCGGGCTGTCCATGGATAATGTTGGACAATTCGAAAGGATGGCGGTTATAAATATGCAAAGAAATGCATATTTATAGATGTCGCCCTTTCGAACGGGAGACGCATACTGGTCACGCATACTCATGATTGAAGAAACCTATAGCTAGCAAGTTTCATCGGCAAGCAGACCGGGTCAGAGCAAATTAAGGGGGTAGGAGGAGAAGTCATTTGTGCTCACCAACAAACGCAAGGGCGGAGCTCGTCCAACGCACGTGGAGGTCGTCGAACAACTGCACATTGAAATTCACACGATCAACACAAATACGATGTTTTTATAATTAACATAATCAGAAAATATGTGACCTAACTCATAATTTACAAAACTATGACCTCGTGGGCCTCTAGAAGGCCGAAAAGCACCTTCTCGTTCAAAAGAAGGCAGAAGAGGTGTCGGGGGTCGGGGCTTAGTGCCGTCGGGAGTCAGCGCTGTCGAGGGTCGGTGGTGTCGGGTGTCGGTGGCATCGGGGGTCGGGGGTTAGTGGCGTCGGTTGTGGGGGGTCAGTGGCGTCGGGGGTCCAGGGTCAGTGACGTCGGGTGTGAGTGGCGTCGGGGCTCGGGGTTGGTGGCGTCGAGCGTCGGGGTTCGGGAGTCGTGGGCCGAGGGTCTGGGTCGGGGGTTAGTGGCATCGGGGGTCGAGGGTTAGTGGTGTCGGGGGTCAGTGGCGTCGGGGGTCGGGGTCGTGGGTCAGTGGTGTCAGCGGTCGGTGGTCGGGGGTCTGTGGCGTCGGGCGTCAGGGGTCGGGGGTCGAGGGTCAATTTCGGGATGCCAGGGTTCCCTTTTCCTCTTCTTTATTCTTCTCCTCTCTCCTCTTTTTCTTCTTCTTCTTCTTCTTTCTCCTCCTACTCCCCCTCCTCTTTTTCTCCTCCTATTATTTTTGTTCTTCTTCTTCTTCTTTCTCCTCCTCTTCCTCCTCCTCCTCCTCCTCCTCTTCTTATTCTTCTTCTTCTTCTTATCCTTCTTCTTTTCGTTCTTCTTCTAATTATTTTCTTCTTTTCCTTTTTTCTTTTTCATTTTTTTCCTTCTGCTTTTCCTCTTTTTTTCTTCTAAGATAACTAACTAACCTAATTAGCCTAATAATCTAACCAAATAAACTAACTAGATACCCTATATATAATAAAAAACTAACCTAATAAACTAACTAAAGTAATTAACTTTTTTAAAAAGAAAAAGAAGAAGAACTCAACTCACCGCGGTGGATGACGGCAGGGGGCGGCGGCGGCGGTGGACGACGGCAGGGGGGCAGGGGGCGTGCGGCAGGGGGCTCGCCGCGGGGAGGGGCTCACCGCGGGGATGGGTCGCCGCGGGGGTGGGTCGCCGCGGGGGTGGGTTGCCGCGGGGAGGGGCTCTCGCGGGGAGGGGCTCGCCGCAGGGGGAGGCTCGCCGCGGGGAGGGGCTCGCCACGGGGGGGCTCGCCGCAGGGAGGGGCTCTCCGTGGGGAGGGGCTCTCGCGAGGAGGGGTCGCCGTGGAGAGAGACAGTGAGCGAGTGGTTGGGGGGAGAGAGAGATAGTGAGGACAAGGGATTAACGGTCGTTATAGGGCGGCCCCTTTGCCGTCCGCCCCCCGACGGCTAAGGGCCCCACGGCAGGCGGCAAAGGCCCGCAGACGGCAAAGGACCCCGGATTTCGGACATGGCAGGCATGGGACCCACCCGTCCTCTTTGCCGTCTGCCCTCGATCTCTTTGCCGTCCGCTGGTAGACGGCAAAGGGCCGACGCATGGCAAATAGTATTTTTGCCATGTGTCAGTCCTTTGTCGTCTGCCTTCTGTCAACTGATGGCAAAGAGGTTCTTTGCCGTCAGCCAGCAGACGGCAAAGAACTGGCTGACGGCAAAGAACTGGATTCCAGTAGTGCTTCTTTTCCTTCTTCTTCTCTTTCTCTTCTTCTACGTAGCTTAGACTCATCCAAGAAAGGCTAAATTGGCTAATTATCCTACGAAATGAAATAATTAGCTTAGTTAGCTCCAAAATGACCTATTTAATAAGAAATGACCTATAGTTAGCTAAGTTCTCTCCTAAATGACATAATAAGGCTTACGTAGCTCCAAGATGACCTATTCCCCCTAACTTAGGTATTAAATGGCCTATAATTAGCCTAGCTAGATCCAAAATGGCTTAATAAGCATAGTTTGCTCCGGAATGACCTATTTTACCCAAGTTAGCTCCAAAACGACCTATAGTTAGCTAGGGTTCCACCAAAATGACATAATTAGCTTAGTTAGCTCCTAAATGGCCTATACTTAGCTCTTTTCTCTCCAAAATAACCTATATAGACTTCTTCATCTAGTATTATTCTTCTAACTTTCTTATTTGTCATTTTGCAGATTACATTCACTTCACGGGAAGCTTGGATTATATTGATGGAATGCTTAAAGATGATTTCTTGTACCATGGCTTGTATTGAAACTATTGTATTATATGGATATATATGAAACTTTGTATGCATGTGGATGAAACTGGTGTAATATATGGTTTGGTACGGATGCAACTTGCATAATATGTATGCACTATGGATGAGAGTTATTTTAATATGGTTATGAGTACGGAAAGAAATTTATTTATGTCAAATATATATGTATACATATATATATCCTCATTATTGTTAAAAATGCTGGATATAATAAAAAATAAATTAAAAAGGGGCTGGTTCCCCCCTTTGCCGTCTGCCCCCACATGGCAAAGGGGGGATGGCAGACGACAAAGAGGGGGAGAGAGAGGGGCTTGGTTCCCCCCTTTGCCGTCTGCCCCCACATGGAAAAGGGGGGAATCAGCCCCCTCTCTCTCCCCTCTTTGCCGTCTGCCCCCACATGGCAAAGGGGGGATGGCAGATGGCAAAGAGGGGAGAGAGAGGGGGTTGGTTCCCCCTTTGCCGTCTGCCCCCACATGGCAAAGGGGCGATGGCAGACGGCAAAGAGAGGAGGCGTGCCGTTAACACTTAACGGGGCCGTTGAAGTATGTGTCGTCCCATTTAATTTGTCGTCTGCCCCCTCATGGCAAAGATTCTTTGTCGTCCGCTTTAAAAAAGTAGACGGCAAAGAACCTCTTTACCTGATTTTTTTTCCGTCTACTTTGCCATCTGCTGAACGACGGCAAAGCCTTTGCAGTCTGCCATGGCAGACGGCAAATTTCTGAATTTCAGTAGTGTATGATGGAAACCAGTTAGCTAATCTCTACATCAACAACATAATGAACCTCCGCCGAGTTCCTATGGAGATCATGTCAGATTGAGGTACTCACTTCACATCGAAGTTCTAGGTGAAGTTTCAAGAATCCATAGGAACCAAGATATCCTTCAGCATCACTTTTCACCCTCAGACAAGCGCACAGACGGAACGATTAAACCAGATACTCGAAGACATGCTCCGTGCTTGTGTTTTAGCGTATGAAGCCAAATGGGAAGACTGCTTACCCTTTGTCGAGTTCTCGTACAACAACAACTATCAATCCAGTCTTCATATGACACCATTTGAGGTATTGTATGGACGCAAGAGCCATACTCCCCTCAATTAGTCAGAAACCGGGGAAGAACTAGCCTTCGGATCAGAAATTCTCCTTGCAAGTATGACTAGTCAGAGAGCCTCTGGAGACTGCCAAGTCAAGATAGGAGAGCCACGCCGACTCACACTTATGTCATGCTTAACTGTAGTTTTCATCGTGTGTACATGCCATGAAAATGTTGTTCTTTGTAGGTTCAAAATAATTCGAAGTCTGAGAATCTGATCATTTGAAAATGCCATTAAAATATTGTGTTGATGCTAGCTATGATTATGTGCATAATTAGACCTTGCTAGTATCGAATGAAATGAAGTGCATGAGGCCTACTATCATGTGGCAAATTTTCATGCCATTATATGACTTGTACCATATGTTTTTCTTGATGCCAATATGCCTTCATGATAATAAATGCACTTCTAAAACTATTATTTTCACTAAATCTGAAACTATGTTAAAGTAGCCATCTTGTGAGCTCATTTCCTAGTGATCCATGCTTCTATTCAATTTCCATTAGGAGATGCTTGTTATTCATCTTGTAAACTACCGCCTTATGTCTTGTTTCAGCATTTTACATTCTTCTAGCCTACTATTTTCGGGTGTGAAAAATGCCATGTTGCTAGTTTTTAGACACATTATAGATATATCTTGTATTGGATGTATTTGTTAAACTATTCCTCCGTTGTAAACATGCCATATATTAAACTTGTTTATAATTTTGTCTAGTTTAATAATATATTGCTGAATCCATGATTTGTAATGTTTGAGGTTGTCGTTCGCATATATTTTGCATTCATGGCATATAATCTTGAGTTGGTCATATCTTTTAGACCGTAACTCTCTTTTAGATAATCCATATATGTAAATCGAATAGAATGACATGTAGAATCACATGGTGGAATTTTTTTCCCAATTTAATAAATGTAAAATATGTTTAGTTCATGTCTGGACCAATTTAGAAATTAACATATGGGGTCGCTTAGGAAATACCATAAGTTGTTTATGACTTCATTTAAAATGCATCGATAGTGTACTTTATTTATGCTTCACCTCTTTGCATGTTTAATAATATTTAACATTTTCGTGTACCTAAACGTGAGGGAACTAAGTAATTCAAATGTGCAGTCTTTTCAATATGCAACTCGTTGCATATTGAACTTCACTTAATGTGTAGTATTTATTCTCGTGCGTGTCATGCCTTGCATATCGTATGGTTATGCATCAGAATTGTTTGCACATCATGTCATGAATATTTTGTGGTGTTTATTCTATTTTTATTGTTTGTTTCCAGATTGTTTCTTCTCGATAGAGTTCCAAAACCGCTTCGGCGTGTGAGGATTCGTTCGACTACGTTGATTTGTCTACTTCATGTATTTGTTCTTCTTCCAAATGGGATCTCAAGCAAGATGATCATTTCCCTGGATACCACTACTATTATGGCTATGCTTGTTGTCTCGCTTCTATCGTTATGTCTTGTTACCTACCACTTAAATGTCAAGCCTCCCAACATTGCCATGAAAAGCCTTTAAACCCCTCCAACTCTGAGCAAACCTTTGTTTGGCCGTGTTATCACTTGCTCAACCCTTCCTATAACGTTGCTAGTTGTAGGTGTAGTTGCTTTCCATGTGAAAACTTGGATTCCTTGATATATGACAATATTATTGCTATTTAGTTTAATGCACATATATACTTGGTAAAAAGTGGAAGGCTTGGCCTTTTGGCTCGGTGTTTTGTTCCACCTTTGCCGCCCTAGTTACTTGTGTACCGTTTTTATGTTCCATATTGAGCGCTCCTCGCATGCTTGGGGTTATTATGGGGACCCCCTTGACAACTCGTCTTAGTTTAAAACTCGTCCGGTAGGGCCCAACTTTGGTATTACATTTGCCTAATAAGTAATAAAATTACATAGGGACCCATCGACCCCCGTGGATAATTAATCACCCCCTCGGAAAATACTCCTCATAAGTATTGGTCCAAAACAGAGCCACTTGCGGGGCCACCCTGGCGCAAGTCATGGGATTTCTATCAGGCCACCGTACGTACTGATCACCCGGTCGTGTACTGAGAACGAGATACGCGACTCCTATCGGGTTCGTCGACACGTCGAGCGTCCTTGCTAGAATTGTTTTACCTTATATGAAATATCTTATGCAGAGGATTCTGAGGATACTTTTGGATATCTCGAGGTTGAGGTTTCCCACGGGGATTTCGAGGAGACTATGGGTTTTCCATTGTTAGGGTTTTCCATGCAGCTTGTGGCTAGTTTGTGATGGATGAGTTAGAGCACCCCTTCAGGGTTAAATCTTTCTTAGATCCGTGATCACAGTTATGTGCATAACCGTGACAGACTCTTCTTGCGAGTTCTGAATCCGAGAGAGGACACGATGGGGTTATGTTTGATTCATAAGTAGTAGCTCAGGATCATTTACTGATCATTCTTCGTTAATGCCCGTTTATGCATAGATCACCCCCTCTTATCCTTGTACTCATAAGTTAGCAACTCAAATAAATTCTTAGTGCTTGCTGCAACCTCACCACTTAACCATACATCACCCATTAAGCTTTGCTTGTCTTGATACCTTAGGAAATGAGATTGTTGAGTCCACGCGGCTCACAAGTTACTACAACAACAGTTGCAGGTACAGGTAAATAAATACTTTGACGTGACTGTGATGATTGTTTTATTTGGAGTTTCTTCTTCTTCATCATCATCACCGATCATAGGATGTGTTCCAGGCCAGTAGCCTCAGATAGTAAGGATGGACATGGTTTTTATCGTTTGATTTCGTCTTTGGTCGGACCCTACTCTTTTGGCTGGAGATTCAATGTTTGTTTCTATTTACATGATCATGATTAGCTTGTGGCGAGTGTAAGCCGATTCCATATACTCATCTCTTATTTACATGTACTTGTAACAATATCCATTCTTGGTGAACGATGAGATGCGCTTCTATCCTTGTCAAGGCCCTCGTGCCAAAATGAGGAGAAGTACTGACGTATGAGCCCCCTTGATTGATCAAACTTGTTCGAGTCGAGTCTAGTGAAGAACTACATTGAGTCTAGTTATATATGGGAGAGTAGGATTATTTTTACTCCTCTTCTATGCTCTGGTGAGGAATCTTGACGTAGGAATTTTAATTCTACCCCTCTTCTCACTACAAAAAAATTAGGATCACTCGTGTATTTTGGAATCTCTATGATGCCGATGTGACGGAGTCCTATACTTGGTGCCTCCTATTCATGAGGAGTAGAGCTCCACGAGATTCTTGACACATCATTATCGTTCAGTTTCCTTAGTATCTAAGGATGGAGAATGTTCAAAATTGCTTGAATAATCTTTGTGGCGAGAGGAGTTTGGCATCACCCAGTACTGTGGAGAGCATCCAGATGTATCCTTCTGATTATGAGGGTCTGAGGTAGATGAAATTCAGATATCTCTGGTTATGTGTTGACGGATGTGATACATTGGACGGGTATTATTATTGCTAGGAGTTAAGTGATTTATTCAGAAATTACTCCATGTATCCCTAGGACCCGATTGCATAACCAGAAAGATTTCGGTAGTTCTCAAGTGGGAATTCAAGTAGTTCCCTAGGATTATCCTTCCAACAAATTCATAATGGGTTATGTATTTGTTTCTCGGTTGTTTCGTAAGCCTCATCCTTCGTTTTGTTGGAGTACGGTAATTCGAATTGCTTTGATGTCAAGTGATGATTTTATATCTTTCATAAGCGATGTTCTTATATTTTATGAGAATGCTAATCCGTTGGACCAACCGGAGTTGTCAGGAAATTCTATCAACTGGCGTGCTTCTCTTCAAGTTAATTCAATCCTTTTCAATATTTGCAAGATCAATCCTCATATTTCTTTTGCTAGTTGTTCTCATCTGTTCCAAGTTATCTTTGTTTTTTCCAGCCCTCCCACCCTTTTTTCTTATCTACTAAATTATCATCCATGGGCATTTCTTTTCATCGATGCTTCCATTATCTTTTCTCCCATATTGTAACTGATGATTCCTCGTGAAGATGCTCATGTGTTAAGTTCATTACTCTTCATTCTTGTTTTCTTCCTGAGTGGATTCAATCCAAGCTTTAGGAGTTCATCATATCCTTCCCATTTTCTAAATGCTTTCCCATGTTGGATATCCTTATCCAAGCCTCATTTGTTTATTAATCCCTTTCTATTCCATTCGGAATGCTGAAGATGTCTCACAAGATTTGTGTTTTCATTCTATCCTTCCAAATTATTTCAACGTTCTCACCTCATCATATTCATAGTTTTTACCTATGCAATCTCTCCTTCTAAGCAATCATTTAAACGGTTTTCACTTTTAGTAGGCCCATAACCGACATGTTATTTTTCAGGATCTTACCTGCTCTTCTAATCTTTTCCGGAGATCTTAATTTCTTTACAAATTTGACGTAATAATGAATTCCATCAGTCATATGCCTTCTTGAAGATTTCTTTTAGATCAGTTGTATCGTTGGCTCAGCCATTATTTATTGTTTAATCCGGAGTGTCTCAGTAATTCATGATGGTGCTTCTTAACATCATTCTCAGCTTGGAAAGACCAAAGAAGTGTGTTTCTTAATTCCTTGTCCGTTCTGTTAAAGATTTGTCATGTCAACTTCGTGCTACTCGCTTAAATTGGTTCCAATTATGAGGAATTCCTTCTATATCTATCCGGAGCATTTCAAAGTTGTTTTATCTTCTCGATCCTCCAAACGCCATCGTTTCATAAGATTTCTTCATTCTCTGCTTTCAGCTTTCATTCTCAAATTCTTCTCAATTGTTGTCTCTTCGTTTGTACCTCAATTATTCTGGTGCCTTGTTGAAGTTTTCTATTAGGAGGGTCATGGTCTCTTCGTTCTCATGTATCTCCATTCATTCATGGTATCCTCATTCATTTGCAAATTCTCACATGTGTTTTGTTGAAGTCTTCTTCAAGTTTTAGCTCTTATTCTAATCAATCTTTCAAGAAGACTAAGTGGTGTGCTTAATCCGCTGCTTGTCATCAATTTAACTTGATGAAGGATAAGCATAACATAATTCTTATTCTTGCTTCATCAAGGTGCTTTCAATCCTTCTTCCGGAGTAGTTCATGATATTAATTCTTGATTTCTGTGTTCTCATCTTTTTTTGGAGTTCTAAGACTTCTCAAGTATCTCTTCATGAAGTTCCATCTAAATCTTGGCAAGGTTAATTTTATTCTTTCCAACTTTCCTTCTTTTGTTCATTTTTTGTGAGAGTGGTTGCTCTCCTCGATTCATCATCTTGATTTGTCCTTGCTTGTCCATATAACTCGAGTGTTGTGTTATATTTTCAACTTCTTACCAGATTATCAAGTTTTGCCTCTAATTCCTAAAGAAATGCTACCCAAATTTCATTTGAATCCCTGGTTCTTGTTCATGCCATTCTTCTTCTCTTTGCAACTTTCAAGGATTGTTGGTCTCACTCATTTGTCAAAGAAGCAACTCAGTTTTACCTCTTCGTTTCCTCCTACTCTTCCCCTTCTCATTATAAGATCTCGGGTCGACATCTCTTGTTAGTGAAAGAGAGTTGTAACAGCCCGGAACCGACGCTCCAAAAGATTCCCTTTTATTTTCTTATCGTTGTGTGATCTATTTGGTTCTCGCATTCATCATCGCATCATTTGCATCATCCACATGACATCGGCACTCCGTTCCCATCATTCTTCAAAACATGCATCCATTGTTAGTTCCCGATTCTGTTTGTTTTTGTCGTTGACCATTTGGCACCAACCACACACGCACGCGCCTATGACATTGCTTAAATATTGTATTTAAAAGTGTGTATAAAACTTTTTTGGAATGGGTTCAAAATTGGCGTGTGGTCTTATTTTAATCTAGGTAGACAACCTACCAAATATGTCGCATTTGAAGGTCGTTTGATACCCGAACTGTTAAACCTATAGCGGCACAATAGCTGGTTTATTTGTCGAACGTTTTCGGTGTCTAGAACTTATGTCGGGCCATACAACCTTCCCTCTCATACCCACCTAGCCGATCTACATAAACTACTAAATCCTCCTAGCCCCCCTCCATTTCGCACCGACCGATCGCCAACTGACGGTTCAAAAATGGAGTAAAACCCCTAACCCTAGCTCCCTGCTTCATAAGGAAGGCTATCCCTTCCTTATTTGGAACCCTACCCAAGCTGCCTCGTTTTTCATGGGCATCCAGCCTTGAGCGGCAAATCCTATTTGGCGCGTATGCGCCCATTAAACAAACGGGCGCCTGCTGAGCAACCCCTCAATGAGCGATCTGGGCCGACCCATGTAACTTCTGTTTATTCTGTAAAAATGATCAAAATAGGAGTGTGCTGCACGAGTCGAACTCGTGATCGGTTGCTACATCTACAACGACCATAACCACTACGACATCGACCAATTAGTCATTCCTAATTTATTTTCTCTTATTTGTTCTCTCATGTGGCTTGAATCCTCCCAAGCTGTTTTTTCCGGTTCCTGGTCATTCCGGGACGAATCATTTGTTTTTCTTTCTTTTGTTCTTTTTCTGTTTTCTTTGTTTCCTTCTTCTTTCTCATTCGATGATTTTGTTTTAAATTCATGAATATTTTTCTTCAAAATCGATGATTTTTTTTCCAAATTTGTTCTACGTTTTTTCAAATTCAACGAAGTTTTTTAAAAATTTGTTGAATTATTTTCAAATTGCATGAATTTCTTTCTAAAATCAATTATTATCTTTCAATTTCGTTGAATAGTTTTCAGGTTGGATGAACTTTTTTTGAATTTTTTGATTTTTTTTAAATTTGATGAACTTTTTTTAGATTCGATGATTTTTTTAAAAATGATGAACTTTTTTCTAATTCGATGAACTTTTTATCATTTGGTGAACTTTTTTCAAATTCACTGACTTTTTTTTCAAGTTCAATGATCTTTTTTGAAATTTGATGAATGCTTTTTGAAATTGGATGAGCTATTTTCTAATTTGATTTTTTTAAATGATGAACTTTTTTCTAATATGATGATCGTTTTTTATAATTTGGTGAACTTTTTTTTCAAAATCAATGAACTGTTTTTCAAAATCGATGAATTTTTTTCAAATTCGATGATTTTGTTTCGAAAAATGATGAACTTTATCAAATTCGACGAACTTCTTTTTCGAAATAAGTATTTTTCCAAAATGTATGATATTTTTTTCACATTCGACAAACTTTTTCGAAAAATGTTGAATTTTTATAAATTTGGATGAACTTTTTTCAAAATTGGTGAACGTTTTTAAAATTCGAAGAACTTAAAAAAAATTAACATTTTTCAAATTTGATGAATGTTTTTTTAAAATCAGTGAATTTTTTTGAATTCGGTTGACTTTATAAAATATTATGATATATTTTAAAATGCATGAATTTTTTAAAAATATCAATTATTTATTTTATTTTCTTATTTTTCATTGAAGTTAAAGGTTATTGGGCCGCCCAAGTATGGGGCGCTGCACGCGCGAGGACACGGAATGGGCGCGTGCAGCGCCGTATAGGACCACCCGCCTTCAGCCACCACCTACACGTCTCCACCTCTGACCTCGAGCCGTTAGGCCTGCGAGCCCAGATCCGGCCCGGGAGGGCCCGATCCAGGCCGAGCGCCGCCCCTTGCCGCCTACACGCCGCCCGCGCTTGTGCTCTCCGACCCGCTCCTCCCTGCGCACCCCCAAGCCGCCACAGCGTTGTTCGTCGCGGCAACCGCGTCCGAGGTCACAGCCGCCCAGGCTCCCGTGCGTTGCCTCGTCTCCGACCACCAGCCTTGTCGGAGGGCCTCTGCAGTTGACCACCTTGACCAAGGGTAGCCGCAGTCATACCATGGGAGACCCCCTTATAGCTCGTCCCGCCTCCAGTGTGGATGTGCCTTTACAGCAGCGCCGCCGTCCGCCCCTCGCTGGAGCAAGCCGCGTCGCCTTCGGATCTGTACACCGTTGCACGCCGCCTCGTCCACGCCTTTGGCCACCGGCGCCGTGGACCACTCAGCCAACACCTCTGCCTTCGTTCCGATCGGATCGGGAGAGAGGAGTGGTTAGGCCCCCTCCCACGCCTCATTGTCCTCTGCCAGCATTGCCGACCCACTCGCTCGCCTGAGCTAGCCAGAGCCAATGCCGAGATCGCCAGCGCCTAGGCCATAGCCCCCTCTATTGAGAACCCAGCCCCACCCCCTATCACACGATGTGGGTGATAATTCACGATGTTGCGCCCACTGATTTAGACCGTAATTTTTTCTCGTTTGCGGATTTAGCTATTATCCTGAGTATTTACGGAATTAGAAGGAATCCCTTGTACTTCGTGCATTTAATTATGCGTTAATCGAGCATCAGATTAAAATTAACTTGTATATGTAAATTGTTTTAAATTTTGTGTAGATTAATAGTATTCAACTTTCATGCATCATAAAAATGTTTAGCTTGCTGCTTTGTTGTAATTTTTGTAAATGCCTTAATATTGCATAATTGGTGTGTCATTTTTTAAAAGGAAATACACACATGTTATATACGATTTTTAGAATCCATCTATGCAATTAGTTTTATCATTTGACCAACTTCGTGTGCATGGTATTTTGTTGTGATCCTTTTTGTTAATTTTGTGTGAGCTAATCCATGCATCATATGAATTTTTATTGAATATGACATGTTCCCTTTGTGATGTGCACTAGCCTTGGTATTTTTGTTTTCCATGAAAACCATGTTAAAAATGCTTAACTTGTTGGTTGTTTAAATTTGCATGAATGTCATGTTAAAATGATTTGTTTCATAACTAAATAATCATGGCTTCAATTTAAATAAAATTTATATCGAAAATTTTCTACTCTTCGTTATCTACATGATTGTGGCATTTACATGCATAATAGGTTGCATCTACGTGCAACTGTTATTTTATTCAATCTTGCGTGGACGATTGCAACTAATCCGTAGGTCTTTTGCATGTGATTCCTTCGTAGGTTTGTCCTATGTGATGTCTACCTTGATGTATGGATGACATATAAATTATCATTAACATGTTCGTGTGTTGCTCCTAAGGTGCTAGCATGTTAAAACCGTTAATCCGTTTTTGTAAAATTTCATTTTGCGAAGCTCGACTTAAGCCAACCATGCCTCTTTTGAATGTTTGCAATGAAGTGATTTGTAGTATGTATGTCTAGTTGTTGTTAGTAGGTTTCCACACCCATAGGTGTCATGCTTAGATTTAGTTTTAATCATGTGTATATTCCATGATAATTTTGTTGATTGTAGGGTCAAAATAATTCTAAGGCTGAGAATCTGATTATTTCAAAATGCCATGTTGTGTTGATGGTAGCTATGGATGTGTTCATAATTCGACCTTGCAAGTATGTAATGAAATGAAGTGCATCATGCCTACTCTACGGTAAATTTTCATGCCATTATACGACTTGTAGCATATAGTTTCTTGTTGACAATATGCCTCATGAAAAAATGCATTGTTAAAACTGTAATTGTCACTAAGTCTGAAACTGTGTTAAAGTAACCATCTTGTGAGCTCATTTCCTAGTGATCCATGCTTCTATTAAATTTGCCATTAGGAGATGATTATTTTGCATTCTGACGCCCTTGATTTGATCGTACGCTAATCAAACACGCAAATGCGTACGACCAAGCTCAAGGACTCACATGAAGATATCACAACACAACTCTAGACACAAATAAAACATACAAGCTTCATATTACAAGCCAGGGGCCTCGAGGGCTAGAATATAGAAGCTCGATAAACACACGAGTCAGCGGAAGCAAAAATATCTAAGTACACACATTAAACTTGGGGTGCCTTAGAGAAGGCTAGCACAAAAGATACAACGAACGAGGCGAGGCCTCTTGCCTCGGAGCCTCCTAACTACTCCAAGTCTTCAGCGGCCTCCACGTAGTAGGCACCGTCGGGGTAGCAGTCATCGTCGGCGGGATACTCCATCTCCTGGGCTCCATCAACTGGTCACAGAAATGGATCAAGGGGACAAAGGGGGAGCAAAGCAACGGTGAGTACTCATCCAAAGTACTCGCAAGACTTACATCAGAACTATGCTAAGTATGCATCAGTATCAAAGGAAGGGGTTTATATGTGGACTACCTGTAGAAATGCGAGAAAGAGAGGGAAGGCCTAGTCCTATCGAAGACTAGAATCTTTAGGGTCTTGCAGCAATAGACGAGCGTAGAACCGATAACACAAATAATAGACATATTGTTGCCGCAATAATTAATATGAGGTCACGCCCACAGATTTTCCCTCGACTCCCTGTGAGGAAGCAATCCCAGAGCAACATTCCAGTTAAGTAGCAGTTGTAGTTTTATAAGATCGGGGCACAACTCCAAGTCGTGTTGTAACCGTGGACACGGCTATTCGAATAGATAAGTTCTTCCCTACAGGGGTGCACAACATATTCCCCATCACGCTCGATAAAACTCTCGCCAGACACACTTTTCTGGGTCATGCCCGGCCTCAGAATATCGACACGTCGTAGCCCCACGTAGACTCAATAGAGAGGCCAGCCCGCCAGTCTAAATCCTAAGCACGCAGGGGTCATGGGCCCACCACCCTTTGCACTCCTGCATGATGCGAGGGCGGACGATGTCAGTCCTAGCACCCCTTATTACAAGCGCGATGCATATCCGGACCACTCGAGCGCGTGCCGCTCCATTGCTGAACTCTGAAGAGGTTCGGCTGATACCACGATGTCGAGTACCCATAATTCTTCCCACGTAGACGGTTAGTGTGTAATAAGGCCTTCCGACCAACCCAGATCAAATACCCAAATCCATTATCATTTTAATTAACTCAACGACATAACCACGCGGGAATCCACCTACCAAATATTATTCATCAATGATCCCAGTAATATGGTCGAGTAACTTAGTGGTTGGAACATCAGGGGGGGTCCGAGGTATCACCCTCGTTAGATCCCGAACGATGTAACCGTCAAGGTGGACTTAGAGGAATCACCCTCGAGGGTCTCACACTTGAGGGGTTGCACGACAAAGTCATTGTCGGGAGTGGTGAAGGAGTAATCACCCTCGATAACCACGACCGACTAGCTGCACTATAGAGATATCATCATGAGTACTTCGCGAAGTGTCACCCTCAGTATCCGATAGGAGCTGTGCAGCATTGTACAACTAAGGGGGGTGTAAGTGTTGTGTCGGGTCTTGGCTCGTCGATCAGGGATCGAGACTCGACAATAAAGCGGGGCAACATGACTAAGGGGTCGGAGGGGAAAGACTGCTCCACCTATACTAATCATTTTTAAGATGGAGTACTGACAGTAGCAGTTCATCAAAATTAGGCTATGCATCAGATATAGGAACTAACTACAACAGTACCAAATTCTAATGCAAGCATGAGGGAGAAAGAAATGGGCGATATACGAATGATCAAGTGGGTTTTCTTGCCTTGTTGCTCTGCGACAAAGGGCTGGTCGTCAGGAGGGTAGTCGTACCCGGTAACAGCATCAGTCTCGGGGTCTACCGGTAAGAAGAGGGGGCAAGAACCAATAAATATAACACCAATACAAACATTAAGCATGACATGTCAAAGCAGGGTTAGGCATGAGCTAACGCAGTGCTGTCCGTCATACACGCGTCGGAAAACATCGGATGATATTTCTCGGGTCTCTAGCTATTATCGATCACACGGAAAACGATGGAAGAGTTCCATGTTTGCTATGCTAGGGATGCATGACAAACAAGCGGATAGTGTATTGGTGTTCGTCTCGTTTTGCAGATCAACTTTCATGTTAAAAATATTTTCATCTGACTTACGGTCTATTTTATATTAATTTCTTAAAGTTATAGTAATATTTAATAATTAACAGATTTAATTATATTAGAAGTTTAAATATGACATCATCAGTCAACACGGTTTGACTCGTCAAATATGACTAGTGGGCCCCGTTGTCTTAGGTACATTTATTATGAGGGTTAACTAAATGTTAATCCGATTAAATAAGGGGATGGGACCCACTTGTCATACTCAGTTTAGGATAACTTAATTATCTTAATTAACAGATTACTTAAATATTCTAATTACTCTTAATCATATTAATGATACTTAATTATCTAAATAATTAATAAACTTATTAATTATTTAATTAACTTAACTAATTATTTGCTAATTAATTACCTATTTATTTATTTTTATTTTTTATTTTTTGCTATCTTCTTCTCTTTTTTTAAACAGTTTATGGGGGTGGCCCCACCTGTAAGTGGCATCGGCCACACCACAACTCACACACCCACACATATCCTGCACCCAAAATCACCATACACACTCATACACTTTTATACACATATTCACACGTACACATACACATACACACATATTTATACATAAACAGAAATACATACATATTCATCCCTTTGTTTCATTTACTTTTCTTTCACTTCTCTCTCTCTCAACTTACAGGAACAAACTACTCTTCCTCCTCCCCTCCTCACTTAGCAGGAGAGAAGAATGGCACCGGGACGAGGTGGAGGTCGCCGTTGGGAGAAGGAAAGAAGAGGGGGTGTTCCTCACCCCCGTTGTAGTCGAGCAGCGGCTCAGGAAGATCCTACGGAGAGGGGGGGATCCGACGCGAGGAAGCTTCGGCGGGGGGGGGGGGGGGTCTCGGCATCGAGGTGGCACGGGGCGGGGCAGATCCGGCAGGTGGCCCGGGGCGAAGACGGTGATGTAGGGAGCATGAAGGGCGGTGCGGGCTGGTGGCGGCTCGGGGGCGAGGCGGCGTTGTGAGGGCGGCGCGCGAGGTGGCGGTGCGGCGTGGTGGGTGAGGGTGATGGGGAGGGCGATGTGGCAGGGGGGGTGAGCGAGGGAACGAGGGATTCCCTCGTGGGTGGCAGCGGCGTGGGGTGGGACTGGGAGAGTGAGGGAGTGGGGAGTAGGCTAGGGTTATTGAGGGGTTTTATACCCCCCAAATTAGGTGGGCTATGGGGTGGGCTGGCTGGGCTAGCGGGCTCCACCGGTTGGCCCAGTTGGCCAGTGGGTTTTCTTTTCCTTTTTTTTATTCTTTTTGTTTTGTTTTCTCTTTATTTTATTTTCAGTTTTATTTTTATTTTATTTTAGTGAAATTAAATACCTTCAAAAATAATAATTCCAAAAGGACAATTTCCTATGTAATATTCGACACGTACCGAACTTTTTTGTTTTGACATTTGAAAACTTTTATTGTTTTGAATTTATTTTAAATTTGAATTTGAATCGGTTTTGAACTAACGCGAGATTAACAACAGTAATCATGGTGACGTGGCGTCATTAGCATAGGATTTCTGTAGCTTAATTAAAGAGATCAATGTAGCAAAAGCTGAGGATGTCACAACTATCCCCTACTAACAAGAATTCTCATCCCGAGAATTAAGAGGTAGAAGGAAAGAGCTCGGGGTATTCATCACGAAGATAATCATCGCGTTCTCAAGTGGCTTCATCTTCAGAATGATTTGACCACTTCAATTTAAGGAACTTGGTGACCTTGCGACAAGTCTAACGTTCAGCCTGGTCGAGAATGCGGACCGAATGCTCTTTATAAGAGAGGTATTGTTGCAGCTCAAGCATATCATGATCCACTACTCGAATAGGATCCTTGAAGCAGCGGCGGAGCTGAGACACATGGAAGACATCGTGAACCTGAGAAAGGTTCGCCGACAGTTCCAATTGATAAGCTACTTTTCCACGCCTTCATGAATAGTGAAATGACCAATATAGCGAGGAGCTAACTTGCCCTTGATCCCAAAACGTTGTGCACCTCTCAGTGGTGTGACACGAAGATAAGCCTTTTCGCCAGATTTATAGACCATATCTCGATGATGAAGGCCATAATGACTTTTCTAATGAGACTAAGTAGCCTTCAGATTGTCATAAATAATACAAACTTGATCTTTAGCGTGTTGGATAATATCCGTACCGAAGGGTGATCGTTCCATTGGACGCTGGCTCTGGAATTTCATATGAAGCCAATTATAAAGGATACTTTGGAGTCAAAGATGTACAAGAGAGTCAGGTTTCGATCCTGTCGAACTTGGGTTATGGGTCCACCATGTGGGCCAAGAGTAGGCAAAGCGGTGACATCTTATACGGTCTTGGTAGCAAGGCATGTCAGAGGATAGAATGTCAGTTGTGTTGATAACAACGTCGGTATCAAGGGCGGGGAACGAATAGAACCATTTTCCCGCTTGTTAGAACGAGGCAGGCCAATAGGCAAAGTTCTCGTCCACCGGCAGCTACTGGAATGTTATCCATAATAGTAATAGGGTCTTACTGACAGAGTTGTATACCGAGGTTGTTACCTAAGAAGGCAATTAACACTGCTTAGATAAGTTATGCCACAAGAAAGGTCAAACAAAACAATTGAAAGGAATATGTGTTTGCACACACAAGTATTAAAGTATAACATTCCCGAGGAAAAATAAGGTATGGTATACGTGATAGGTCATCAAGTACATAACCATTTTGATAAAAGGCAAGGAGTATCATGATGTTTACCCATACCATACAGTTTGGATAATTGATCAAGAACAATTTAGCATTGCTCTTCCAATGTTCCTGTTGACAATTGAAGTACCACATTCGTGCTTCGATGTAGCATCGACATGGTCATCAGATCAAGGTTGGACTTTGGGTACACAAAGGATTCATCAAAATTAACTTATAAAATAAGTCATATAGTTTGCGCATGGAAGAATGGCTAATCTTACATATGGAACAATCTATAACAATAGGTCCTTAGGCCCGGTGTGCCAGGCAAGACATCATAGTACCAGGTTACATAAATACCAAAGTTATAATTACTAGGAAATGTCCCAACCATCATATCTGCCCGAGATTTATATCTGATTGGAGTCGGGATACCTCAGGCTCGGTATGCCTGAGAAGAAAAGGGGCGACAAAATCGACAAGATGGTGATGCAAGATCCTCGGGATATGAACTTCGGAAGCAGTTATTGAATCATGAGTTGGATCATAAGACACCTGAACTCAATGCCAAGACATTCGTGACCACATGGAAATATATTTTTTAACAAAATGCAACCGAGTTCTGATATGAGAACCATCATCAAGGATATCAAGGCCCTTGTGCAAGCCTCAGTTAGCTCTTATGACGGAACTTAATTTCTGTGATCAAATCAGTCAGTGGCTTGGGGTGCATAGAGAAATTATATGGAGTGAAGATAGCAAATCTTCAAAACATATAACACTTCGCAAATGCGTGAATGACTTGGGATGATCCTAGAGGAAGCAAAAAAAAAACTTTCACATATTCAGTGCGGCAAGAATGCACGTGGTCCTTGGGAAAACACTTCTTCTTATCAATTATATTCTTCATGAGCTAGGCACAGAGATAGTGCTTTCAAAAGCTTCATTACAAACCATGGAGAAGTTGAGGGTGTGGTCATTGGGCTCAGCAACAATCCCTCAAGATTTTGATGGGGATGAATTTCCAAAAATTACAAGGTGAAGGAGATAGCATTTGTCAAGTCAAATGGTATAATGTCGTATGCTCAAGGGAACGACAACAATTTAAACATTGGTTGAAGGGTGCACTCGAAAATACAGATTGAGTAGCACGACCAATGCTAAAAATAGTGAGTCAAGAGCCAACACACCAAGAATGAAAAAATTAGTTGTTATTCCCAAGGCAATAGGGTTGCCAAGAGTATTGGGATCACACATCAAAGTTCACTTGTTGGTATTCCGGTTTGAAACAACACGGGACCAAGAAATGAATGGTGATGGCGAGAGGTAGCACTATATCAAGAATTCTTAAGACGTGTGCAATTCTCACGACATTCTTGACATAAAAGATAGTAATACTCCAAGGTAGAAGATAACATAATCTGAATAGCAAGGAACTTAAGGGACAACACAAAACATGATCAAGTTTGTGTTGGAGGGAAGGCCATAAGGTTTGTCGATGATAACACAAATCATCGAGGGGAAATGATGGTAGTTCTTATCATGAAGAATCTGATTGATACCGTGGAAGAGTTCAAAATGCTGATGATTGATCATGACACATTTGTCGAGAAGTTTCATGAAGATGTAATCGTTCAACGAGGACATCAAGAAGGGAATGATGGCGCGAAAGGTTGTCAGAATCATAGATAAGACCGCTAGCTCCAAATAGAGATTGCCTTTCAAGACAACGAACATGATATTGAAAAACCCGATGTAAGCTTAATGCATAGTCGGAATATTGCTCCAGGGATGGAGGACATAGATGGCATGGTCAAGTTTAGAATGATGATGATGATGATGATTTAGCTTAGCAGCTTGGAATGACCTCATCAAGTACAAACTCGTAAACAAGGAAAATTACTAAAAGTTGTTTAATCGCAATGCGTACTCGATTCAGTTATCGATGTACTTGCGTGTCCAACGACTCAAAACACGAGGAAACTGGAATCAGTGAAATGTCATAGTTGATGAGGAGCTCATAAGAATTTAAATAGCTCCACGATATTTTTGAGATACTAGAGACAGTACTCAGAGGTAGATCGTAGTAGAGGTTAGACTAATGTGTTGATCTATGGAATACTAGCACTTTAACTTATCTATGTATGGGATCAAAGAAGTACAATCATGGTGGAACCACGGTTACAAAGTACCAAATCACAAATACAAGATTAAATCATAGAATTAATGATTATTTTTACAAGAAGTTTCTATGGTAGGATCAACGTCGTTTCTATGGCCATGAACACAAGTTCAAGGTCGACTCGCACTTCATCAATGCATCACCTGCCATTTATTCCTCGCCTTTGATGAGGTTACAGTTTTGAAGGAATATCTGGCAAAACACTAGAAGAGTAAGACTCGTGAGAACTCTTGGGATCACAATGATGTAGGAAGGCATAGGTTCAACCCATCCGGGAATCTTAGGAACCTATACCACAAACTTGAAGAGTAATCAAGACATGCTTGACAACAGAGCATGGCCGACAAAATCATAGGATACAATTTATCAAAGGGAGAAGACAGAATTTACCAAAGGCATTATGTATCAGGGGAACAATATCTCAAGATTTTGTTGAATGTAAAGGATGTCGTCGGATAATAACCCAGAAATGAGTCTGGCAGTCCACAAAGGACCTGTTGTGAGTAGCGGTACTCAATCAGAGGGAGATAGGATGCAACGCATCAGGTTATAGAACATCTAAAAAATATCGATACTTAATTACCAAAGAAATTAGGATTTCCAGGTTGGTGTATCATAATCAGATGCTCTGATCAAATACAAGTAAGTTGAATGGACTTAGATGGACAACCAACCAAAGTTGATTTGTCGAGAACGAGCTCATGTTGGGAAAAAGATTTGAACCGGAAGATAATTTACAAGGATCAACTGATGATTGTGTGCAATCACACACGAGTAGAATCAATAAGCTCAAAGGACGATCACAAAGGATTTTTAATGAATGCTGCTAGATATATGGATTTAACCATAACACAAGCAGATGAGAAAGGTCATGCATAATAGGCTACTGAGGATTTCAGAAGATCGAAGAGTAATTCGAAGGACTTTGTGAGAGACATGAATAACTGAGGACAAACGAATCCCCGATAAGTTAATTCGTCATACCTTGTATAACAAGAGCAACTGGAAAGAAAAATATGAATGAAATTTGTATGTAGTCATCCATAGTGGTTGACGGAGGAAGGGAAATCACAAAAGCGATGAGCACAAGTTCTCGAAAGAACATCACAGAGTATATTCGGAGTCTTCTAAGGAATCAAGCCATCTCCTAGAATTGCAGGGTTCTCCGGGAGGAAGTATTTACGAGAACCTAGAGTTATAGTTAGCAAAATCTTTAACCCAAAAGAGAAGAGAGAGTAGAACCCACAGTATAGAAATGGAGTAAAAGATACTAATACCACCCAATTGAGATGTGGTCCCGTAAGCCACAACATCAAAGTTAGAAAGTTTTTCAAGTACTAGACTCCACTTCAGCCAAGGAGTTGGAAAGGGGGCTACCTACTGGCAGTCGGCTCTGATACCAACTTGTGACTCCCTCGATTTGATCATACACTAATCATACACGCAAATGCGTACGACCAAGCTCAAGGACTCACGGGAAGATATCACAAGACAACTCTAGACACGAATAAAACATCCAAGCTTCGTATTACAAGCCAGGGGCCTCGAGGGCTAGAATACAGAAGCTCGATAAACACAATAGTCAGCGGAAGCAAAAATATCTGAGTACATACATTAAACATGGGGCACCTTAGAGAAGGCTAGCACAAAAGATACAACGATCGAACGAGGCGAGGCCTCCTACCTGGGAGCCTCCTAACTACTCCTAGTCTTCAGCGGCCTCCACGTAGAAGGCACCGTCGGGGTAGCAGTCGTCATCGGCGGGATACTCCATCTCCTGGGCTCCATCAACTGGTCGCAGAAATGGATCAATGGACAAAGGGGAGCAAAGAAACGGTCAGTACTCATCCAAATTACTCGCAAGACTGACATCCGAACTATGCTAAGTATGCATCGGTATCAAAGGAAGGGGTTTATAGGTGGACTGACTGCAGGAATGCGAGAAAGAGAGGGAAGATCTAGTCCTATCGAAGACTTGCATATTCACGGTCTTGCAGCAATAGACGAGAGTAGAACAGGTAACACAAATAATAGTCATATTGTTGCAACAATAATTAATATGAGGTCACGCCTAGAGATTCTCCCTCGAATCCCTGCGAGGAAGCAATCCCAGGGCAAACATTCCAGTTAAGTAACAGTTGTAGTTGTATAAGATCGGGACACAACTCTAAGTGGTCCTATAACTGTGGACACGTCTATTCCAATAGATAAGTTCTTCCCTGCAGGGGTGCACAACATATTCCCCGTCACGCTTGATAAAACTCTAGCCGTACATGATTTTTTGGGTCATGCCCGACCTCGAAATATCGACACGTCGTAGCGCCACCTAGACTCAACAGAGAGGCTGTGGGGACCCCGACTTACTAGTCGAGAATCGCCGTGCTCAGTGATCCCAGAGATCAATGCTCACCGAACACAGATACTGAATAAAGAGTCTTACATCCGAGTACCGATTATTGTTACAACACGTGACCGAAGGGTCAAGCTCACAAGACAGGGCCTAAGGCCAAATCACACGAGTACACTAATAGCGGAAAACAAAGGGGCTAAGAGGGTGCCCATGCCATCAAGCCTACACCGACAGGCATTTTGACTCGGAAGCGTCCTAGTTCGCAGGGGTGTCGCCGAATACATACTCATCTCCAAACTCCGGTCCTTCCATGTCTGGTCAATAACATAACCAGTGGCAAGCCAATGAGTGCTTTGAATGTACTCGCAAACAGCCCATGATATGAACAATGAAAGTGAAGGATAACAATATCATGCGTTTCTAGTATAACTCGTCGGGGTGGAATGATCATGAATATGCATCAAGTTAAACAATTACTCTTGAAGAACAGGTTACAGATATCAATATATCTACCGAGGGCTGAACCATCCGGGTTCATCCTATATGCCAAGTCACAGAACTTGGTCATATTATTACTTTCATAACAACACCTTTTTCAGCACCACACACACACACTTGGTTTATGCGGAAATATGAGGACGTAGTTTAAGAAGGATTACCCAACTGTCCTTGACCCTAGACACGGCTATTCGAATAGTTTACACTCTGTAGAGGTAGTATGCTGGACCCACGAGATCCGGGAAACTTCCGTGTCATCCACGATTCGCGGTATATCACATACCCGAGGTCAGTACCCGATCAATGCCTCTCCTCTGACGATACTAGACAAAGAGGTCCACTCGATTGGTACCCAACCCACATGTTGTACGTCTTACGAGCACCAACTCTGGACAGTACCAACCATGCACGAACCAACAGTGTGACTAGAACTCATAAAAATGGCATAGTCGTCCTACCCGGCACGACCCCATCACGAGAATGACTACAATCACTCCCGCCACTAGTAATGTGGCTCTTTGCTAGCACCGACCAGAGTAATTAACATAGCCCCTTCCCATAAGGGGTAACGTGGTCGTACGGGTAAGGTTGGGACGGTCGACACATCATAAATCTAATCCCATTTCTGAAACCTTACTCACACAAATACCAGGTGCATCACTTCACCAAAAGTGACCACCTAACTCATCATCACCCTCGGGCATTAGTGGCACCCAACGGGGTTTTCATAAACTCCTGGTTTGTGACAACATCATGCTCATGATAATACTATAGCTATATTTACTTGTCAACATGGTATTAGCATGACCCTAAGGGGTAGAGTCAAGCTCAGTGCATGTCCTCCGGGGGAGCCTTCAGTAACATCATATCAAATGAGTACCGACACTTATGATCATATGCAACGGGAACACTTGCTATAATAACATGCAAAGTAATCATATGCTCAGTCATGGTTAAAGGGCTGCTTGCCTTGGTCAGCTAAGTATCCGGGGTCTTCGAGGCTTTCCGCTCCGATTCCCTCGTCACACGGGTTTTCTATCGTCGATAAACAATAATAAGGAATAGATCACACAGAAACAATCCACAAAGTCATATTAAAAATGTTCCCTATTACTAATAAATCTAAGATATCATTTTAAAGATGATTGCCTTAATTTTCTTTGAAGAAATAGTTTTGAAAAAAAACCAAGAAGAAGCAAAACTATTCCATTTTAGCCCCTTTTAATATTGTAAAATAGAATAGTTGCTGGGAAAATTCATCTAAGCATATCATTAAATACTACACATTTTTAGAAGAATAACACTGGAAGAATTATATTTTTACACTAGTTAAATGTTTTTATAAAAAATCTTAGAAATCCAGGTTTAAAAATAAAATAAAAACACAGGCCAGCTCCTGGCCTGGCTCGGCCCAGAGCTGGCCTGGCCCATGGCCAGCCGACGGCTTGCCGAGGCGCGCGCGCCGTCAGGTTTGAACCTGACGCGCGGGGCAGTGCGGTCGGTGGACGAGGCCAGCGTGGGGGAGGAGGCTGGGCCACCGACAGGTAGGGCACACCTGTCGGGGTCGTCTCCAACCTCCAGCCAGAGAGGAGGAGGAGGACGCCGACGTGGTTGCCGACGAGCTCAAGCTCTAATGAGCACGGGAATGGGTTCGCCAGACCGTCGCCTACCTGCTGGTGGTCGAAACAACGACGGGGAGGCAGGGGTTCGCCGACGACGAGGAGGCTGTGGCGGAGGGGTTTCAGGAAGTGGTCGAGGGGGTGGCTAGAGACACGGAAAAGCTCAGGCGAGTTGGGGGAAAGCTTCCTGGGGTCAAGGGTGTCAGTTTGGTGGGTCGAGGGGCACAGGAGCCGTTGTGTAGCCGGAGATCGATCGGAGCTCTAAGGCGGAGGGGCCTCGATCGATCTCGAGCACCAGAGCTCTGCTGGTTTGCTGGGGTGGGTAGGGAGGTGCTATTGGATGCGGCGAAGCTATCTGAGGGGTGCTGGAATGAGGGGGAGGGCTATTTATAGGCCCGCGACGGTAAGCAGACTCGGGAGCGCTGGTGACTCACCGTGGCGCGCATGGGGGTGCAGAGAGACGTTGGGGTTGAAACCACAGTCTCAGGACGTGGTATTGGACTGCCCAAACCGTCTGCTGCAGGGAGAGAGAGAGGAGAGCCGTGCATTCATGGCTGTTCAAGCTTGGCCGAATCTGGAGCGCGCGGGCATGCGTCGCGCGAGCTCTAGCGTGAGAGAGGAGGGGCCCTGAGGCTTTCCTGACGCAGAGGGGCTCTCGGGGAGGAGGTTGGACATCTCAGGGGAGGCTGGAACCGGCCGAGGGCATCGCCCCAACCTCGGTGACTCCCTGTAGCACGCCCAGAGCGCAGTTTTGGCATTCCACGGCATGCTGGTGCGCTCTAAGGCACTTTGGACATGTCTAGTATGTCCTGGCACTTGCTGGGGGTGTGGCTAGCCGTCTGGTTTTAGTGGGAGCTTCGGCTGGTCAAAGGAGGCAAGAAATATTGGTGCTGTCAGTCATGAACTGAGGTCTAAATTGGGGTTTTTGGCATTTCCACTTTGAACCAGTGAGGGGTCAGTTGACTGGGGTTAGATACAGGTGCTGGCTGCTTAATCTAAGAGTTTGAAGCAAAGGAGTTTGGTTTAGCTGTGGCTAAGGTGGCTTTTTCCTATCTGTCAGAAGGTGTTCGACAGTGGTCACAAGGGGTTGCACCCCACCACTGGTGCTGAGATTTATCAGGTTTGGTTTTGGTGATAAACCATGGAGTTCCACCAAATTTGAGCTCCAATGGACAAGTTTAGCTTTGTAAACTTAAAATCGCTCTAATATGACCAGATATGTTCCTTCCAAAGGGAGTGTGGGCAAACTAAGTCCCACAAATCCCATTTTTGGTGTAGAACCCTCATTTGAGGTATTAGGAACTCGTGCAAAGTTTTAACCTCATTGGACAAACTTTGCTGTGTAGAGTTGCTCTAACTTGATTCTGGACAAACAAGGTTTTTGGGGTATTTGGGGTCCTTATCCACCTTTGATCATGGTGAAACTTTATGTGGACTCCATACATGGATTAGGGACATCACTGGAATTTTCTAGGAATTTATTGAGAATATTTCCTTTGGAAATATTTCAAAATGCCAAAACAAACAGAAATAGCTTTTATAGTTTGAATCAATAAACATAATATAAAATGGGGTTTAAAATCTTATGTATGGAAAATATATGTCCTTCTGATCATCTCTAAGTTCAATCAGATTTTTCCAAAGCAGAAAAGTATTTTTCCATGTTGGAATACAAATTCTCACCTTAGAAATGGACACGTGCTACTGCTACAAAAGACCTTCCAACGGCGCCAGAAATAGGTGTGTCGACGGCACCAGGAATCCTTCTGCTACGGCTACGCCTTAAGGGACTTTCTAGGAAAGTATGCAAACGATTTCCCCCGTGGCCTTGGAGCCTTGCGTTGGTGTTCCCTCGAAGCGGAAAGGGTGATGTAGCGTAGCGGTGGTAAGTATTTCCCTCAGTTTGAGAACCAAGGTATCGATCCAGTGGAGGAGTATCACAAGAGCCCGCACAAACACAAAAAGCTTGCTCCCAACGCTATGAACGGGTTGTCAATCCCTTATAGATTGTTTACCAAGTGAGAACTGAAAGAAACAAAGTAACAAAGCAAAGTAAAAGCGGAGGTCTAAACGATGGATGCGAATAGACCTGGCGGCCGTAGTGTTTACTAGTGGCTTCTCTCATGAAAGCAAGTAGATGGTGGGTGAACAAATTTACTGTCGAGCAATTGATAGAACCGCGCAAAGTCGTGACGATATCTATGGCAATGATTATATCTATAGGCATCACGTCCAAAACAAGTAGACCGATACTTTCTACATCTACTACTATTACTCCACACGTCGACCGCTATCCAGCATGCATCTAGTGTATTAAGTCCATAAGAACAGGGTAAAGCCTTAAGCAAGATGACACGATGTAGAGGGATAATCTCAAACCAATGATGAAAAGCCCATCTTTTTACCCTTGATGGCAACTACTTAATGTGTGCCTTGCTGCCCCTACTGTCACTGGGAAAGGTCACCACATGGTAGAACCCAAAACCAAGCACTTCTCCCATTGCAAGAATCATAGATGTAGTTGGCCAAACAAAACCCAAGACTCGGAGAGACTTACAAGGATATCAAATCATGCATATAAGAAATCAGCAAAGACTCAAATATATATCATAGATAACATGATCACAAATCCACAATTCATCGAATCTTGACAAACACACCGCCAAAGAAGATTACATCGGATAGATCTCCATGAAGATCATGGAGAACTTTGTATTGAAGATCTAAGAGAGAGAAGAAGCCATATAGCTACTAACTACGGACCCGTAGGTCTGAAGTGAACTACTCACGAGTCATTAGAGGGGCGATGATGATGAAGAAGCCCTCCAACTCCAAAGTCCCCTCCGGCAGGGCGCCGGGAAGGGTCTCCAGATGAGATCTCGTGGAAACGGAAGCTTACGGCGGCGGAAAAGTATTTTCGAGGCTCCCCTGATTTTTTGCTGAATTTTTGGGAATATATAGGCCAAGGATCTAGGTCAGGGGGCGGCCAGGGAGGCCACATGTAGTGCCCCAAGTGTAAAGCTTTCCCTTTTTGTAACCTTCCATGTGGGACCACCTTGACATTGTCATGAGAGCTATCTATGCATGTATGATTTCATGTGTCACCTTGTGTTCTTCTTTTGCATGCATGCATCCATGCCATACCATCCTTGCCATACCTTATGATTCTATGTCATGTTATGATTGCATGTGATCTTGCTAGGTGTGATTTTGTGATCTTGTGATTTCATGTGTTGATGCACATATGATGATGTGGTGTGAAGTAGTGGAGTGTGGTGCTTGGCATTATTTTCAAACCCCCTTGTTGGTTTCAAACCTTTTCTCTCTTTTATTCCCAAGCTCAAAATTTCACTTGCTCTTTACCTGCTTTTAAAATGTCCTCTGTTTACTAAATATTGTGGGTATTATGTTGTGCAAGATTTGGTGTTTTGTTAGGTGTTCTAAAGGTGCAATAAATCACAAAACAGTTATTATAATTGCTGTTTTGTATTTATTTAATTGCCCCATAAAATTCCTTTTGCATTTTATTTAAAAAGGTTATGTATTTTCAGGTCCAGGGGCATTTTTGTTTTGATTTAATATTCAGTAGTTAGTGCTGTGGGCCTTTTCCTTTCTCTATAATTATTCTAATTAGATAATAGCACTAGAGTTTGTTTTCTTTATTTGTTGCTCTAGTGGGCTTCCTGCCACTCAGAGAGGCCCGGCTCCTCCTCTCCCTCGCTTCAGCAGCCCACCCCGCGCCTCCTTCTTCTTTCGCTAACGTCGTCACCTCCTGTGCGCTTTCTGTTGGAGCTATAGAGAGAAGGAACTCAGGAGGCATGACGGCACCGTCCCGTCGAGGCCCCATAAGTACCTTGGCGTTCGTGCCTTTTCCCTAGGGTTCCGCGCCTCCCTCTCCGCGCCGCCGCCATCTCCCCCATCTCTCTTCCCCCCTCCGGGAAGTCTCTACAGACTAGGGTAGCAGAGAAAGAGCTGTCCTCCACCGACGATCCCCTGCCTCCCGTCGAGTTCGGCACCGGCAGCTATGTCCAGGGGCACGGGAGATCGCCCCGCACTCCGTTCCCACCGTCGCTGAGGTCGTGGAACGCCCTCCTCGACGTCCAGGGGCTCGCCACCGCCTCGGTCGTGGTGATCTTCTTCCTCCACGATGACCTGCAGCAGGGAGCTGCTCCGGTCGACGTCTTCCCTCCGGTTTCTTCTCCAAGCAGTCCGGTAGCCCCATCTTCTTCCCAAGGTGAGCAGGTTCGCCTCCTCCTCCCTTCTCCCTCGAGGGAGCCGGCGATCTGTTTTGCAGGGCGTCCCTGACCCGAGCAGTAGCGTAGGTAGGTGATGTGCGTATGTACCTTGTTGTGCTCGTGGTGTAGCTAGGTGGAGAGAGCTAGCTCCAGGTAGCAGCCGACAGTAGCGTAGAGGAGGTGTACGAGGTGCCACTGTATCACAGAAGAGAGCCACGACGGCCTTCCTGTCGCCGGTGCATCTCGGTGCAGAGCAGAGCGCGCAGAGTAGTAGCTCACCTAGATTCAGACCGTACCTTTGTCAGGAACGATTCGTAGCGCAGTGGTAACAACAGATGGTTGTCTTCAAGAGGGTGTGGGTTCGAATCCCAGCTTGCCCCCTTTCCAATTCCTGCTTCTTGGCATAGTGGCATGCAACAGCTGCAATTGCTCTATAACCTGTTCTTTCCCTTGTTGCTGTCGACCTAGAGGCTGCAGTAGAGTGGTAATGCTGTTGGGTGTGCTAGCAGGGGATCCAGGGTTCGAATCCCTCCCCCGTCCCCTTTTATTTTTTTTGTTTTGTTGCAATTTAGATCTGTTGCTATGTTTGCTTGCAAAGTTGCTGCACATGCTTGGTCTTTTGTGGGTATTCATTTTCACTCACTTCAGCTTGTGTAGCCTAGAATATTTTGGTGATGGTCATATATGTTGTGTGTGTGTAGGTGATGCCCATACATGTGGAACCTAGTAAGTGCATGTAAATGAAGCTTGCATAATACTTGCTTGGTAGTTTTCCCCTTATGATGTTCTTGGGGTTTTAGAGCTTATGATGGGGTTTGTGCTGATGAGATATGTGTGTGTGTGGAACTTCCCCACCTTTGCAAACTATGCACCTTCACATGTCCATATGTGAGAGGGCATGGTGTTTTATGTGTGGGGGTGACTTGTGAGAAGTATTTGAGTTGTTGATGTGCATGACACAAACATGGGGTTCAAACCCCCATGTCACTTTGTCATTGTGCACATGAACACAACCTTTGTAGATGTTGTCTTAGTAGGAACTACATGAAATGATGCCCATTCCCTAGGCATGATTTGGGGTAGTTTTCTCTCCCTTAAATTTGTGGTCACTTGTTCCAAGTAAGTGCCCACATATTATATATGATTTTGGGGTAGAATCTCCCAAGGAATCCAGTGGTGAAGTTTGTTTTGCCATTAGGATAATTTATGGGGTTGACATATTCAGATTTGTTGCAAGTTTGATCCTTGATCCCATGGAATAGGTGGAGCCCAAGGGCATGAGTTTTTGAGTGTTAGTAGTAGGGGTTTTTCTATACACCATAGTGGTGTCATTTATCACTTGGTGTTATGTGTGTGCAAACTATGCCTAGACAAAGTGGGCATGTGGCTGAAAATTTCAGTTTAGTGAAATCTGGAATTTCACTAAGTCTGGGATTCTGGAAACATTTTCTTCTCTTATAGATGAGGATGTGCTGGTCATTCTGTTGAGATCTAGCCTTAGTTCAGTGCTAGGATGTTGAACCGGATATGTTTGTGAAGCTCCCTGTCAAATTTCAAATCATTTGGAGTCCAGTAGGTTGTGTTTTGAATGCTCTCAAAAAGCTTCAGAACAAAGACAGAAACTCAGGTTGAGGAATTTTCACTAAGTCCCTGAGATCTGATGGTTTTGGGAAAGTTTGTGGCCTTGTATCTTCTAGAGTTTATTTCCTTTTGCTGTGATTCTTGCTGGTGTTCGTAGTGTTCTTGGTTGGAAACAGCCACATATTTTATTTTTCATGATTGAAGGCCTCTAGCTATGTTGCATGTAGCTCCCAAAGAGCTAAGATGCACATTATGGTAGATTATGTAGTTTTGTCTTTTTGATCATTGTGTGTGCTTAGGGGATGTTGTGGTGTTCTTCCTTGCTCCATTCCATCCATTATGGCTTGTTTTATGTCTTGGCAACCTGGGAAGACCAGATTTGTGCCATTTGAGTGTGTGGTGTTGATTCTTCCACGTAGAGCTTCATATCTTGTTTCGTTGATTCCCGTTGATCCGTAGCTCCGTTTGCAATGTTCTTTATATGGTTTTGCATCGTTTTCACGAGATGCATCTGTTCATGCCATCCTCATGCATGTCAAAATAGCTTAGTGTACAGTTCTGTCAAGAAACTTGCAGTAGTTTAATTTGCTTGTGCTAGTGATAGAATTAGTGATGCATGCCCATTTTTTTCATCTCATGCATTATGTGATTGTTGCATCTTGTGGTGCTTCTGTTCATTGGTTGTTATTCTCATGTTGGGTAGCACCGGGATCGAAGAACGAATACGTGGAGTCAGGAGAGTACGTGCAGGACGAACCAGAACCATTCCAAGCTGAGGATATCACAGGCAAGATGATATGACCTTGATTCCATCTCTAGACTTGTTATGCTAGTTTTCGTTTCCATGTCATATTGCTCGCTGCCTACCACTGTAATTAAATTGCCTCTTCATATGCCATGAGCCCAAACACCGTTCTCCTTCCTAGCAAACTTGTATGGCTAAGTAGGCTTGCTCAACTACTAATGTTAGCGTTGCTAGATGGAGGTGCTATGACTCATGTGATAACATGAGCTTTGATATCATTATCTTAAATTCTGTTATTTAATTAATGCACCTATATACTTGGTAAATGACGGGAGGCCTAGCCTTTTGCCGGGTGCCTTGTTCCGTTATTACCGCCTTAGTTACCGGTTACCTGTGTTTGATTCCATAATGATCGCTCCTAACACGTTAGGGGTTGTTATGGGGACCCCCTCGATAAATCGTGTAGTGCTAAGGCTTGTCCGGCAGGACCCAACATTGGTGTTAATTTTCTAATCACTTAATAATAATCTGCATAGGGAATAGCTACCCCGAGGATTTTAATCAACAACCCGGGCCAATGCTCCTCATGAGTGTTGGTCCAAACTGGGCAGACTATGGGGCCACCACAGGGCAACCTGAGGTTTGGTATACCTGTAGTGTGACTCATCCGGCGTGTCCTGAGACTGAGATACGCGGCTCTTATCAGGGTCCTCGACACGTCGGGAGGTCCTGCTAGCCTTGCCTTACCTTAGCGGTATATCTTGCGTATAGGAATACCTGTGAAGCTTTGGTTTCCCCCAGAGTTAAGGTTTTCCTCTAAGGAATCCGACGAGATCACGAGATTCGTGATCGAGGATGCCTTTGCGGCCTGTGTTCGTTTGGATGGACTAGTTGGAGCACCCCTGCAGGGTTCAATCTTTCGGAAAGCCGTGCCCGTGGTTATGTGGCAACTTGGAATATTTTGTTAACATCCGGTATTAGAGAACTTAAACATAAACTAATAAAACTGCCAACTGTATGCGTAACCGTGACTGTCCCTTCGAAGATCTCTCTTCGATCGGGAACACGGTGGGGTTATTAATGCCGTAGGTAGGTGTTCAGGATCACTTAGTGATCATGTAATTCTGACCGCTAGAGTAGCCCACCTTCATAATTACTTCGCGTAAGTTAGCCACTTAATCAAGCTTAGGATGCTGCAGCCTTATACACTTCACCCTTACCCTACCTAATAACATGACTAGTTCTGGCACCAAGGTCTTAGATTGCTGAGTCCCCGTGGCTCACGGATTTCCCCGAAACTCCCAGCAGGTACAGGTACCCCAGAGACAGATGATCCCGACGGCACCCAGCTGGCGTGGCTGTACGACACGGAGACAGACCTCCTCTATGTGAACTATCCAGAGGACTGAGGTGTGGTCGTGATCGTGGGCCTGCAGGCAGGGTAGCATAGCATTTCCATGTTTTGTAGTCCGTAGCGGAACTACCTTGATTGTATCTGTGATGTACTCTGAGTTATTAATAAGAAGACAGTTGAATCCCGAATTGTCTACTTTTATTATTATTTGTGCTATGTTACTTGCTTGCGAAACGCTTAGATGCGCTTATTTCCTATTTGGGGGCCTCGACCCCCAGATCGGAAAGGACCGCATCTTGGTCGTTACAAGTTGGTAATCAGAGCCTTACGACCATAGGAGCCTTTGTGTGATCGTACTTGGCCGAGTCGAGTCTAGGAAATGTTTAGAGTCTTTGTTATATCGGAGAGTAGGATTCTTTTTTCTCCTCTTCTATGCTCTGGTGAGGTTCCCGTCTTAGGATATCTTTAACTCTACTCCTTTTCTCGCTCATATTTTTTTAGGATCACGCGGGTATTTGTGAAATCTATATGATTTCGATGTGACAGAATCATGTCCTGGTGCCTCCTATCTTCTCTAAGTATCAGGGGAGTTGAGCTCCAGGGATTCTTGCGCACATCGCCATCATTCAGATTTCTGAGTATCTAAGAACGGAGGGTGTTCGTTATTGCTTCAATACGGGTAGTGGTGAGATAACCTCGATGTCCCCAGTACTGGTGTAGATTGTTCGGGGGTATTACCACACTTTGTATCGTTGCGATCACGAGGATCTGTTGTAGATGAAGGTCCGAGATGCTGGTTGTGTGTTGAAGGCTGTGATACAGGTGACGGGTTAGTTTAGGAGTTGTGTGAAATACTCCTTGTATCCGTGTACCTGATTGCATGACCAGTTATTTCGGGAATTCATAGGTGGGATATCTAGTAGTATTTATAGGACTATCTTCCTACACACGCTTGATTGAGGTTTGGGAAATCTCGGTCATATGTTTGTTCCGAGCGGTTCTAGCTCACACTTGTTTGCAGTGGTCCTTATCGGAATTTTGTCGTCTGTTACTTTGAGGATGCACTCTTGCTATGATTGTTCGAATGCAATGCTAAATTCTATTAAGATATTCCTTTCTTTTGATTCAGCAATATCTTCAATTATGCTGTGGACTAATATGCTGTCCGTCTTCAGGATGGCTCCACCGACTCGCCAGACCCTAGCGCGTGAGGATATGCCGCCTCCACCTCCTCCTCCATCGCCTCCTCAACCTCCTCCTGCAGAGGCCCGGCATGCGATGATGGCAGCTACTAATGCAAACACTCAGATGCTGTTCCAGTTGATCCAGGAGAGAGCCAATCATCAACAGGGCAATTTTCAGCAGGGTGGCAATCACTTCGTCAATCTGAGTCAGTTCCTGTCTAACCAGCCTAAGACGTTCACTTCTTGCGACCAGCCGTTAGATGCGGAAGATTGGATCCGTGACATGAACAAGCATTTCGAGTGTAGCAATGTGCGTCCGGAGGACTATGTCAAGTTTGCAACGTTTCAGTTGAAGGGGCAGGCTTCTATTTGGTGGCAGCAGCTTAAGGACTCCAGAGGTGATAGGGTGATGTCTTGGGACGAGTTTTGTTGTGACTTCAGGTCCCACTACATCCCTTCCAGTTTTGTTGAGGAGATGCGTGAGAAGTTCAGGCGTTTGAAGCAGAGCAGCAATTCTGTGTACAAGTACAATGTCGAGTTCCACGAGCTAGCCCGTTACGCGTTGCAGGATGTCCCGGATCAGAAGAGCAAGATCTATCAGTTCAGGGGTGGCTTAAAGGAGGACTTGCAGTTAGCGCTTGCTTTGCACGATCCTGAGGAGTTTGACAAGTTCTACAACTTAGCTCTCCGAGCAGAGACAGCCTTGCTCAGGGTGGAGAACTCCAAGAAGCGCTTCAGAGATTCCAGCTCTTCCTCGACTCAGGTGGTTCAGAAGCAACAGAGGTTTTGGGTTTCTCCTCCTCCTCCTCGGCACTCACAGCAGCTGAAGCACTCAGGTGGACGTGGTTCTTCCCACCCACCCAACCCTGGCTTCCAGCATAGATACCAGCATCAGAAGCAAGGGCCTCCTCAGACTCAGTTCCGGTACCCAGCAGATGTCATTTGTCACAAATGTGGGCAGAAGGGTCACTATGCCAACAAATGTACTTCTCAGCTCCGTCTGCCGCCTCCTCCTCCAGGCAAGCCTCCGTCTTGTCAAATTCAACCCCAGATCAGCTCGAGTCAACATGGTGAATGTAGCTGAAGCAGACAACTCCTCTGATGTGCTCATGGGTAACCTCCTCGTCAATGATATTCCTGCTAAAGTGTTATTCGATTCTGGTGCATCACATTCTTTCTTGTCATATCCTTTTGCGGCAAAGCATGATTTCCATCTTCAAGAGTTGGCTAGGTCTTTGGACATTGTTTCTCCGGGTATGCTTATGAGTTCTCGTTGGGTTGCTCCGGATGCTTCTGTCAAGATAGGCATTTATTCTTTTCTGGCCTCTCCGTATGTCTTGGGCAAGTCTGACATCGACTTGATTCTTGGTATGGACTGGTTGGCCATGAACAAGGCGTCAATTGATTGTGAAGCTATAGAAGTCAAGCTTACCCACTCTTCAGAGGATGTGATTATATTCGCGGCGCGCGATGATACAATCCGTTTGTTCTCCTTGAATGAAAAGGGTGAGATCAATCCTATTGAGCAAGTTCCAGTGGTCTGCGAATATCAAGATGTGTTTCCCGAAGAGCTGCCAGGCATGCCTCCACACCGTGAAGTTGAGTTCGTCATTGAGCTTGAGCCAGGCATAGAGCCAGTGTGCAAACGACGGTACAAGCTGGGTCCAGAAGAATTGAAGGAACTCAAGAGACAACTCGATGAGCAGGAGCGTTTGGGTTTGATCAGACCAAGCTCGTCTCCGTGGGGATGTGGTGTTCTATTTGTCAAGAAGAAGGATGGTTCGGACCGGCTGTGTGTCGATTACTGCCCATTGAACAAGAAGACAATCAAGAACAAATATCCACCTCCGAACATAACTGAGTTGTTCGAACAATTGAAAGGTGCTAAAGTATTCTCCAAGCTTGATCTCAGAATGGGCTATCATCAAATTTGCATTCGCGAGGAAGACATTCCGAAAACGGCATTCAGGACTAGTTTTGGCTCGTATGAGTATACGGTCATGTCTTTTGGTCTGGCTAATGCTCCTCCGACTTTTTGTCGATTGATGAACTATATTTTCTCACCATACAAGAATGAATTTGTCTTGCTCTATCTCGACGACATTCTGGTCTTTTCTGAGAATGAGGAAGAACATGAGAAACACCTCAGGTTGGTGCTTGATAAACTGAGAGAGTACAAGCTGTATGCCAAGTTTTCCAAGTGCGAGTTTTGGCTGAAAGAAGTGGTTTATCTTCGGCATATTATCTCTGCCGAGGGCATTAAGGTTGACCCGTCCAAGGTTCAAGCCATTGTTGAATGGGTACCTCCGCAGAATGTGAAGCAGCTTCGAAGCTTTCTCGGGCTTGCCGGATATTGCAGAAGATTCGTTGAGAACTTCTCCAAAATCGCCAAGCCGCTCTCTAGTCTTCTTCAGAAGGGTGTCAAGTATGTTTGGTCTCCAGAGTGTCAACTGGCTTTCGATACACTCAAAGAGAAGCTTATCTCCACTCCGGTCTTGGCCCCTCCGGATGATTCCAAGCCGTACCAGGTCTTTTACGATGCTTCTCTCCAGGGTCTCGGCGCAGTCTTGATGCAAGATAGGAAGGTGGTTGCTTATACCTCCAGGCAGCTGAAGCCTGCGGAGAAGAACTATCCTGTGCACGATCTCGAGCTAGCAGCTGTTGTGCACGCCTTGATGACTTGGAGACATCTCTTGTTGGAATGTAAGGTTGAAGTTTTCACCGATCACAAGAGTCTCAAGTATATCTTCACTCAGCCTAACTTGAATCTTCGGCAAACACGTTGCGTGGAAATGCTCCAGGATTTTAATCCGAGTGTTGAGTACACGCCAGGCAAGGCAAATGTTGTGGCAGATGCATTGAGCAGGAAGGCATATTGCAACAGTCTGATTCTGCAACCTCTCCAGCCGGGTCTTTCTGAATCTTTCAGGAAGCTCAATCTTTAGCTGGTTCCTCAGGGTTTTTCTTGCAAACCTTCAGATCTCTCCTACCTTGGAAGATCAGGTCAGAGCAGCTCAGCTACTTGACGCTATGGTGAAAAAGGTCAAGATTGGCATGGGAAAGAGTCTCCCCAAGTATAAGTGTTTCACTGTTGATGCTAGGAACACATTGTTTTTCGAGGATCGCCTTGTCGTCCCGAAAGGTGATCTCAGGAAGGTGATCATGGAAGAAGCTCATAACTCTCTGCTCTCTATTCATCCTGGAAGTTCCAGAATGTACCATGACTTGAAGCAGACATTCTGGTGGACTCGTATGAAACGTGAAATTGCACAATTCGTAAACGAGTGTGATGTATGTGAAGCGTGAAAGCAAAACATCAAAGACCAGCGGGCCTCTTGCAACCTTTGCCGATTCCCGAGTGGAAGTTTGATCACATTGAGATGGACTTCGTCACCGGGTTTCTGAAGTCCAAGAAGGGCAATGATGTTATCTTTGTCGTCATCGACAAATTGAGCAAAGTGGCTCATTTCCTTCCAGTCAAGGAGTCCATTTCAGCAGCTCAGCTGGCAGAGTTGTACACCTCCAGGATTGTCTCTTTGCATGACATACCTATGATGATCTCTTTAGATCACGGAAGTATCTTCACTTCCAAGTTCCGGGACTCCTTTCAGTCTGCTATGGGCACGAAGATCCGCTTCAGCACAGCGTTCCATCCTCAGACTAGTGGTCAAGTGGAGAGAGTGAATCAAGTTCTTGAGGATATGCTGAGAGCCTGTGTTATATCTTTTGGCATGAAGTGGGAAGATTGTCTGCCTTTCACGTAGTTCTCATATAACAATAGTTATCAAGCTAGTTCTGGCAAGGCTCCGTTTGAAATTCTCTATGGCAGGAAGTGCCGTACTCCGCTCAACTGGTCCCAGACAGGCGAGCGTCAAATCCTTGGCAATGATATGGTAGAAGAAGCTAAGGAGATGTGTCAGATCATTCGCGACAACCTCAGAGCAGCTCAGTCCCGTCAGAAGAGCTATTACGATAGCAAGCACCGTGACATGTCGTATGAGCTTGATGATTTTGTCTATCTAAAGGTGTCGCCTATGAAGGGTATGCAACGTTTTGGCATCAAAGGCAAGCTTGCGCCTCGTTTCATTGGTTCGTTCAGAGTGGTTGGCAAGAGGGGCGACCTTGCGTACCAGATCGAGCTTCCGTCAACCTTTGCAAATGTCCATGATGTGTTCCATGTTTCTCAGCTTTGGATGTGTTTCAAGACCCCCGAGTGCACTGTGCATCTTCAAGATATCGACCTTCAGCCTGACCTTTCTTATCGTGAGCATCCAGTTGCGGTTCTCGAGGCGACTGAGCGCAAGACCCGTAACAAGACTGTCGAGTTTCTCAAAGTGCAGTGGTCACACCATTCCGATAAAGAGGCCACGTGGGAACGCGAGGACCACCTCTGTTCCGAATTTCCCGATTTCTTTCAGTCTTCGATCTCGAGGGCGAGATCTTCTTTGTACTGTGGGAGAATTTGTAGTGCCCCAAGTGTAAAGCTTTCCCTTTTTGTAACCTTCCATGTGGGACCACCTTGACATTGTCATGAGAGCTATCTATGCATGTATGATTTCATGTGTCACCTTGTGTTCTTCTTTTGCATGCATGCATCCATGGCATACCATCCTTGCCATACCTTATGATTCTATGTCATGTTATGATTGCATGTGATCTTGCTAGGTGTGATTTTGTGATCTTGTGATTTCATGTGTTGATGCACATGTGATGATGTGGTGTGAAGTAGTGGAGTGTGGTGCTTGGCATTATTTTCAACCCCCCTTGTTGGTTTCAAACCTTTTCTCTCTTTTATTCCCAAGCTCAAAATTTCACTTGCTATTTACCTCGTTTTAAAATGTCCTCTGTTTACTAAATATTGTGGGTATTATGTTGTGCAAGATTTGGTGTTTTGTTAGGTGTTCCAAAGGTGCAATAAATCACAAAACAGTTATTATAATTGCTGTTTTATATTTATTTAATTGCCCCATAAAATTCCTTTTGCATTTTATTTAAAAAGCTTATGTATTTTTAGGTCCAGGGGCATATTCGTTTTGATTTAATATTCAGTAGTTAGTGCTGTGGGCCTTTTCCTTTCTCTGTAATTATTCGAATTAGATAATAGCACCAGAGTTTGTTTTCTTTATTTGTTGCTCTGGTGGGCTTCCTCCCACTCAGAGAGGCCCAGCTCCTCCTCTCCCTCGCTTCAGCAGCCCAACCCGTGCCTCCTTCTTCTTTCGCTAACACCGTCACCTGCCTGTGCGCTTTCCGTTGGAGCTACAGAGAGAAGGAACTCGGGAGGCATGACGGCGCCGTCCCGTCGAGGCCCCATAAGTACCTTGGCGTTCGTGCCTTTTCCATAGGTTTCCTCGCCTCCCTCTCCGCGCCGCCGCCATCTCCCCCATCTCTCTTCCCCCCCCTTCGGTAAGTCTCTGCAGACTAGGGTAGCAGAGAGAGAGCCGTCCTCCGCCGACGATCCCCTGCCTCCCGTCGACTCCGGCACCGGCGGCTATGTCCAGGGGCACGGGAGATCGCCCCGCACTCCGTTCCCGCCGTTGCTGAGGTCATGGAACGCCCTCCTCGACGTCTAGGGGCTCGCCACCGCCTCGGCCGTGGTGATCTTCTTCCGTTCGGGAAAAAATCATTTCGGGGTTTTTATTCCATTTGGACTCCGTTCCAAAATCAGATCTGAAAAGAGTCAAAAACACAGAAAAACAGGAACTGGCACTTGGCAATGAATTAATAAGTTAGTCCCCAAAAAGATATAAAAGGTACATAAAACATCCAAAGATGACAAGATAACAGCGTGAAACCATCAAAAATTATAGATACGTTTGAGACGTATCAACAGGTTATTTAATTAGGAAAATACTCACAAAAATAATTATTTTTGTGGTTTTGAAATATAAGAATAAGTGAAAATCACATTACCAAATATCAGTAGTAGCACTGCTTGCTATCAAGGACATGTAGTGCAACCAAGGTGGTTTTGCCTTGGTTATCAAAGGTTTTTGGAAATCAGTAAAATACCAAAAAGGAATTTAGGGTTTTAAAACCTCACATGATCAAGCATACAAGCATACAATGTCAATCATGCCACTCACAACATTAGTTTTGAAAAAGTTTTAACAAGCTCAGAATTTTACAACACAGACAACTGATAGCAAAAACAGGGTGTGACAGAGGCCAGCCCGCCGGTCTAAATCCTAAGCATGCAGGGGTCATGGGCCCATCACCCTTTGCACTCCTGCATGATGCGAGGGCGAACGATGTCAGTCCTAGCACCCCTTGTTACAAGCACGATGCATATCCGAACCACTCGGGCGCGCGCCGCTCCATTGCTGACGTCAGAAGAGGTTCGGCTGATACCACGACGTCGAGTACCCATAATTTTTCCCACGCAGACGGTTAGTGCGTAATAAGGCCTGCCGACCAACCCAGATCAAATACCCAAATCCATTAACATTTTAATTAACTAAAGGACACAACCACGCTGGAATCCGCCCGCCAAACATTATTCATCAATGATCCCATTAATACGGTCGAGTAACTGTGTGGTTGTAACATCAGGGGGGGTCCGAGGTATCACCATCGTTGGATTCCGAACGATGTAACCGTCAAGGTGGACTTAGAGGAATCACCCTCGAGGGTCTCACACTTGAGGGGTTGCACGACAGAGTCATTGTCGGGAGTTGTGAAGGAGGAATCACCCTCGATAACCATGACCGACTAGCTGCACTACAGAGATATCATCATGAGTACTTCGCGAGGTGTCATCCTCGGTACCCGATAGTAGCTCTGTAGTGTCGTACAACTAAGGGGGGTGTAAGTGTTGTGCCAGATCTTGGCTCTGAGGGGAACATGATTAAGGGGTTGGAGGGGAAAGACTGCTCCACCTACAGTAATCAGATTTAAGGTGCAGTACTGAAAGTAGCAGTTTATCAAAATATGGCTATGCATCAGATATAGGAACTAACTACAACAGTAGCAAAATTCTAATGAAAGCATGAGGGAGAAAGAAATGGGCAATATAGGAATGATCGAGACTTGATGACAAAGTGAGGCAACTGGAGTAAGGGTCGGAGGGGATGATTGCTCCACCTATACTAAGCAGTTTAAAGTGCGGTACTGGAAATAGCAGTTCATCAAAAACAGGCTATTGAATATAATAGGATCTATCTACAATAGTAGAAAAATTCTAATGCAAGCATGAGGGAGAAAGAAAGGGGCGATATAGGAATGATCAAGGGGGTTTGCTTGCCTTGTTGCTCTGCGGCAAAGGGCAGGTCGTCAGGATGGTAGTCATACCAGGTAGCAGGGTCAGTCTCGGGGTCTACCGGTAAGAAGAGGGGGGAAGAAACAATAAATATAACACTGATGCAAACATTAAGCATGACATGTCAAAGCAGGGTTAGGCATGACTAACGTAGTGCTATCCGTAATAGACGGGTCGGAAAATAACGGATGATATTTCCCGGGTTTGTCGCTATTCCCGGTCATACGGAAAACAATGGAAAAGTTCCATGTTTTCTATGCTACGGACGCGTGACACACGAGCGGATAGTGTATCCGGGTTAGTCTCGTTTTGCTGATCAACTTTCATGTTAAAAGTATTTTCATCTGACTAACGGTTTATTTTATATTAATTTCTTAAAGTTTCATTAATATTTAGGAATTAACATATTTAATTATATTACATAATTAAATATGACATTGTGGTTATGTCAGCACGACATCATTAGTCAGTAGGGTTTGACTTGTCAAATATGACCAGTGGGCCCCGTTGTCTTAGGTACATTTATTATTAGTGTTAACGAAATATTAATCCGATTAAATAAGGGGATGGGACCCACTTGTCATACTCAATTTATGATAATTTAGTTATCTTAATTAACAGATTACTTAACTATTCTAATTACTCTTAATCATATTAATGATACTTAATTATCTATAAAATTAATTCACTAATTAATTATTTAATAAACTTAACTAATTATTTGCTAATTAATTACCTATTTATTTATTTATTTATTTATTTATGTTTAGTATGTTTTTTTGCTTTCTTCTTCTCTTTTTTCAAAACACTTTACGGGGGTGGCCCCACCTGTAAGTGGAATCGGCCACACCACAACTCACACACCCACACATATCGTGCACCCAAAATCACCATACACACTCATACACTTCTATTCACATATCCACACATACACATACACATATATTTATACCTAAACACAAATACATACATATTCATCCCTTTTATTTATTTACTTTTCTTTCACTTCTCTCTCTCTCAACTTACAGGAACAAACTACTCTTCCTCCTACCCTCCTGACTTAGCAGGAGAGAAGAATGGCACCGTGATGAGGCGGAGGTCGCCGGAGGGATAAGGGAGGAAGGGGGGTGTTCCTCACCCTCGTTGTAGTCGAGCAACAGCTCAGGGAAGATCCGGTGGAGAGGTGGGGATCCGGCGTGAGTAAACTTCGGTGGTGGGCTGTCGGTGTCGACGTGGCTAGGGGCGGGGCGGATCTGGCAGGGGCTGGCCCGGGGCGACGGCTGTGCGGGCCGGTGGCGGCTCGGGGCGAGGCGGCGTGGTGAGGGCGTTGCGCGAGGTAGCGGTGCGGCGCGGTGGGTGAGGGTGATGGGGAGGGCGACGGGGCCTGGGGAGGGTGAGCGAGGGAACGAGGGGTTGCCTCGTGGGTGGCGGCAACGTGGGGTGGGACTGGGAGAGTGAGGGATTGGGGGAGTGGGCTAGGGTTAGTGGGGGGGGGGGGTTTATACTCCCCAAATTAGGTGGGCTATGGGGTGGGTTGGCTGGGCTTGTCGGCTAGGTCGGTTGGCCCAGTTGGCCGGGGGGTTTTATTTTCCTTTTTTTATTCTTTTTGTTTTGTTTTGTCTTTATTTTATTTTTATTTTTAGTTTTATTTTATTTTAATGAAATTAAATACCTTCAAAAATAATAATTCCTAAAGTACAATTTCCTATGTAATATTCGACACGTACTGAACATTTTTGTTTTGTCATTTGAAAACTTTTATTGTTTTGACATTATTTTAAATTTGAATTTGAATCGGTTTTGAACTAACGCGAGATTAAAAACAATATTCACGGTGATGTGGCATCATTAGCATAGGATTCCTATAGCTTAATTACAGATATCACTATAGCAAAAGCTAAGGATGTCACATGCATCTTGTCAAATACTCCCTCATGTGTTGTTTGAGAATTTTTCATTCTTGTAGCCTACTATTTTGGGGTGTGAGAAATACCATGTTGCTATTTTTGGACAGATTATAGCTATATCTTGTATTGGTTGTATTTGTTGAAGGGAGCCACTACGGATCAGATTACTAATCAACTGATTCTATAAGACTAGTTGAAGACCGTAGGATAAGAACAATGTTGGCCATGTAATCTGGTACTATTGCCCCACGCATGGTAGGGTAGCCTTCAACGTTAATTGCTTGCTTCTTGGAAACTGCTTCGGTAATGTGCTACTCCCTAATCGCTAACACCCCAAAAATGAGTTTAGTTTCCTAAAACTGCTCCCGGAAATGACATGGCTTTTGTTGTGAAAAGACATTTTTGGAAAATGTGATTATTTTTCACAACTAGATTCAACAAGTAATTACGACCTTTTCTTTTAGATGAAAAAATATGATCTTTTCTTTCAGCATTGATAGCAACATGATTTTTATGCCACGGAAGCATTTTCCTTGATCCATGGAAGCATGATTTTGGGAAGGACATTCAATCCCATTTGTCGCAGAATTCTCACAACTAAATCTGTCAATTAACTACCATATCTTTTAAGATGTGTTTCTTTATACTAGATGGAAGCACGATTTTTATACCATAGAAGCATCTTTGTGACACACGGAAGCACCCTTTTCTCTGATGTGGAGGGAACAAACGGATCATAGTAAGAAACCTCTTTTCTGTCCCACAAACATATTTGTAAGGAAGCATCATTTTGTAGTGTGATCGAACATAGTAATATCAAACAAACACATATGGAAGAAGCGTGAAGAATCGAAACAAATAAAATTGAGATGAACAACAATAACAACTCTTTTATATTTAATAAAAATGAAACAATATTATAATAAAATTCTGCTTGTGTCCAACTGACATCGCACTGAGGGGGGTTATCAGTCATAAACACAATACACGCCACAAGCTCCGTGTGGCCAACACATTAGTTGGCGGCGTATAGCTGTAGCAGGTCCCATTCCCATCACATGGCACCAACATAGCCTCTTTGACATTGTGTAAAAGTAGGAAGCATGGTTGAGGTTGGCTGCAAAACAATATCTATAACTAGAAAATATTCAAAAACCGAGAAGCACATGCTTGTAGTGGAATGTATGATGATAAGAAAAATGTTAGTACAATCAATTTTACTAGAAGCTATGCTTTTCAGCTCAAAAGAGAAGAAGGTATACTCATAATGGTTGAAGCACACATTATTTCAGAGAAAATATTTCGTAACAATCAGAAATATACAATGTCAGTGATTGGTGCAAAACTCCACCACAATTGGTACAGTCGTATAGATATAAATAAATTGTGAAGAATAGTTGCATACAGTGGGTATGGGAACAACAATCTCAACCTGATTGTCAAACCATGGACTCATGAAAATTAAAAGAAGCACATACAACAGTTGAAGTCAGAATTGGAAAGCATGAAAACATATGTGATATATAATGAAATGTTGTGCAAAATATTTGAAACAAATGATAACACGAGGCTGTGCAACACATATGAGAAATAAAAGAACCAAACATTGGTAATGGTAGCGGCACCAAATAATTACCACATATATCAAGATAAATAGCTGAACCAAAGAAACATAGTAGAGGGTAAAAGGAAGAACATATATCTGAGCAGCAAAAGGTTTTTACAACAGAAGCATTCATATGAAGCAATGGAAGCATGACAGTTGCAAAATAAAACTACAAGAAATAATGAAGCATGTTTGGTAATGGTTGAAGCAAATTTATGAAGCTAAACAAATATAAGGTTGCATGGAACCATGCTTGCAACTGAGTTCACATACGAAAATATGTATGAATGATTACTTGGCATCCACATACAATGCATTAGAAACCTAGTTGCAAAGCGGGACACTTTGAAGAGGGGTGAATCACCATAGGCCACTGCTTGTTCTCCAATGGGCTGGTGCTACTACGGCAGTCGTTTCAGCCTCTGGGTAACCTGTGAAAGCGCCAATCAAGAAAAACCAAACAAGAGGATGCCGCACCTCCAACTGGATTTTGTCCGCAGGGCCACATCAATGGAGATGAAAAAGAGGGGAGGAGGGGAACGGATCTGGATAGTGTGTGTGTGTGTGTGTGGGGAGCATCATAGGAACGAACCTGCAGGTGGTGGGCAACACAAACAGAAATGAAGGAGCAGTCCCATTGACGGCGATCTTGGTGGAGGTGCATGTGAGACAAATGTTTGGAGGAATCCCGCGCGACTGATTAGGGGATGCGGTAGATCCATGGGTTAGCAATGGAGGGATGTGTTTTTTTTCAAGGAGAGGGGATGGGATAAGAAGTATCCTAACCGGGAGATTACAACCGGATCAACGGTAGTCGATCGGTGTGATGCACTACTTCTAATCAAACTACAGATTATAAGTGTTTCCCTTTGTTGAACCATTTCTCCGTTTTGAACATGTCATATATAAAACTTGCTTAGAATTTCATGTAGTTTCATAATATATTGCTACATTCATGATTTGGAATGTTTGTGGTTGTCATTTGCATACATTTTGCAATCATGGCATCATATCTTGAGTTGATCATATCTTTTAGACCATAACACCGTTTTAGATGATCCATATATCTTAATCGACTAAAATGACATATAGAATCACATGGTGAGATTTGTTTTCCTGTGTAAAAAATATAATATATGTTTAGTTCAGATCTAGACCAAATTCTAAATTAAAATTAGGGGTCAACTCGGAAATACTATAAGTTGTTTCTTACCTCATTTAAAATGCCTGGATAGTGTAGTTTATTTATGCTTCACCTGTTTCCATGTTTCAAAACATTTAACATTGTGGTGTACCTAAAAGTGAGTGAACTAAGTAATTCAAATGTGGAGTTCTGTCAATACGCAACTCGTTGCAAATTGAACTTCACTCAATGTGTAGTATTTATTGTCGTGTGTGTCATGACTTGCATAAATCATATGACCATGCATCATAGTTGTTTCTGCATCATGTCATCAATATGCTGTTATATTTATCGTGTGTTAATTTTTTGTTTTAAGATTGTTTTTTCTTGATAGATTACTGAAACCGCTTTGGAGTGTGAGGATTCGTTCGACTACGTTGCTTCGTCTAGTTCATGGATTCGTTCTTCTTCCAAGCGGGATCTCAGGAAAGACAATCATTTCCCTGGATACCACTACTATCAATGCTATGTTTGTCGTCTCGCTTCTATCTTTTCGTCGTGTTACCTACCACTTAAATGTCAAGCCTAACAACATTTCCATGAAAAGCCTTTAACCCCATCCACATCCGAGCAAACCTTTGTTTGGCCATGTTACTGATTACTCAACCTTCTTATAGCATTGCTAGTTGCGTGTGCAGTTGCTTTCCATGTGAAAACATGGATTCTTGATATATCACTATATTATTTCTATTTAATTTAATGCACATATATACTTGGTAAAAGGTGGAAGTCTTGGCCTTTTGGCTTAGTTTTTTGTTCCACCTTGGCCGCCCTAGTTACTTGTGTACTGGTGTTATGTTCCATATTAAGCACTCCTAACATGATTGGGGTTGTTATGGGTCCCCCTTGATATTTCATCTTAGTTTAAAACTCTTCCGACAGGGCCCAAATTTTTTACCACATTTGCCTAATAACTAATAAAATTGCATAGGGACCGGTCGACCCCCGTATATAATTAATCAACCCCAGGAAAGTGCTCCTCATGAGTGTTTGTCCAAAACAGAGCAACTTCGGGGCCACCCCGGGGCAACTCGTGGAATTTCTTTCGCGCCATCATACGTACTGCTCATGAGTTACACGGCTCTTATCGGGTTCATCGACACGTAGAGCGGCCTTGCAGGATTTCGTTTACCTTTTTCGAAATATCTTGTGTACGGGATTCCGGGGATACTTTGGCATATCTCGAGGTTGAGGTTTTCCATAGGGATTCCATGGAGACTACGGTTTTTCTGGGGATGAGGTTTTCCACACAACTTGTGGCTAGTTTGTGATGGATGAGTTGGAGCACACCTGTAGGGTTTAATCTTTCTGAGAGCCATTCTCGCGGTTATGTGGCAACTTGGAAACTTTGTTTGAAACCCAGTCATACAAAACATGAAGTAAACTAAACTAAAATATGCCAAATGTGTTTGTAACCATCACTATCTCTTCTCATGAGTTCTGAATCCAAGAGAGTATGAAGTGGTCTTATGCTTGATTTGTAAGTTGGTGCTTAGGATCATTTATTGGTCATTATTAGTTCGCGTTCGTTTATGCGTAGATCACCCCCTCTTATCCTTGTACTCGTAAGTTAGCCACTCAAATAAATGCTTAGTTCTTGTTGCAGCCTCACCACTTAACCATACCTCACCTACTAAGCTTTGTTAGTCTTGATTCCTTTGGAAATGAGATTGCTCAGTTGCTGTGGCTCACCGATTACTATAGCAACAGTTGCAGGTATAGGTAAATCGATACTCTGACATGAGCACGATGATTGTTCTATTTGGAGTTTCTTCGTCTTCTTCTTCATCGATCATAAGATGGGTTCTAGGCCCGAAGCCTGGGATTGCAAGGATGTACGTTGTTTTTATCATTTGATTTCGTCCGTAGTCGAACCTTACTCTTCTAACTGGTGATTGAATGTATGCTTGTATTAAGATGATCATGAGTAGCTTGTGGTGAGTGTAAGCCAATTCCATATACTCATCTCTTCTTTACATGTACTTGTAACAATATTCATTCTTGCAAAATGAAGACATGCGCTTCTATCCCAATAGAGGCCCTCGTGTCAAAATAAGGATAGGATCGCATCTTGGGCATTACAAGTAGGGAACAGAGTAGTACCGACCTAGGAGCCCCCTTGATTGATCGAACTTGGTCTAGCCGAGTCTGTTGAAAAACTACCTTGAGTCTAGTTATATATCGGAGATTAGAATTCTTTTTACTCCTCTTCTATGTTCTGGTGAGGAATCCTGATGTAGGAATTTTAATTCTAGCCCTCTTCTCACTCAAAAACATTTAAGATCACGCGGGTGTTTTGGAATCTCTATGATGCCGATGTGATAGAGTTATCCACGAGTAGAGCTCTAGGGGATTCTTGACACATCGTTATCGTTCAGTTTCCTTAGTATCTCATGACGGAGAATGTTCGAAATTGCATCAATACTATTTGTGGTGAGAGCAGTTTGGCGTCATCCAGTACCAGGGAGAGCATCCAGATGTACTACCATAATTGGTATCATTGTGATTACGAGGGTCTGAGGTAGATGAATTTCCAAGATCTCTGGTTATGTGTTAACGGATGTGATACACTCACAGGTAGTATTATTTCTAGGAGTTGAGTGATTTATTCAGTAATTACTCCTTGTATTAATTGGACCTGATTGCATAACCAGAAAGATTATGATAGTTCTTAGGTGGGAATTCAAGTAGTTACCTAGGATTATGCTTCAAACAAATTGATAATGGGTTATGTATTTGTTTCCAACTTATTTCGTAAGCCTCAACCTTTGTTTTGTTGGAGTATGGAAATTCGAATTGCTTCAATGTGAAGTTGATTTCATATCTTTCCTAAGTGGCGTACTCATATTTTGATGGGAATGCTAATCCGTTGGACCAACCAGAGTTGTCATGACATTCTTTAAACTGGAGTTCTTCTCTTCAAGTTAATTCAACCCTTTTAATATTTGCAAGATCAATCCTCATATTTCTTGCCGATTTTCTTCTCATCCGTTCCTAGTTGTCTTTGTTTTATCCCTCCCTCCCACCCTTTTTTCTTATTGATTACATTATCATCAAAGAGCATTTCTTTTCATTAATGCTTCCATTATGTTTTCTGCGATATTGTATCCCATGATTCATTGTGAAGATGCTCATGTGTTAATTTCATCATTCTTCATTCTAGTTTTCTTCCCCTCGTGGATTTAATCAAAGATCTCAGTGTTCATCATATCCTTCCCATTCGCTAAATGCTTTCCCATGTTGGAGATCCTTACCGAAGCCTCTTTGCTTTATTCATCCCTCTCTATTCCATTTGGAGTGCCGAATATGTCTCAGAAGATTCATGTTTTCATTCAATCCTTTCAAACTATTTCGAGGGTCTCACGTCATCAAGTTCTTAATTTGTATCGCTGCAATCTCTCCTTTTAAGCAATACTTTCAACATTGTTCTCTTTTAGTGGCCCCATAACCCACATGTTTTTCGCAGGATCTTACCTGGCTCTTCTAATCTTTTCCGGAGATCTCAAGTTCTTTTCAAATGTGACATAAAAATGAATTTCATCAGTCATATTCCTTCTCAAAGATTGGTTTTAAACCATTTCCATCATTGGCTCAACCGTTCTTTATTCTTTATTTTGGAGTGTCTCGGTAATTCTTGATGGTGCTTCTTGCCATCATTCTCATTTTGGAAACACCGAACAAGTGTTTTTCTTAAATATTCGTCCATTCTTGCAAAGATTTTTCATCCTTGTTTTGTGCTACTCTCTTAATTTTTTTCCAATCATGAGGAATTCCTTTCATATTTATCCTGAGCATTTTAGAGTTGTTTTCGTTTCACGATCATCCAAAGGCCATCATTTAAAAAGATTTCTTCATTCTCAGCTTTCAACATTCATTCTCAAATTCTTCTCAATTGTTGTCTCTTCGTACGCATCTCAGTTATTTCGGTGTCGTGTTGAAGTTTTCTATTAGGCGGGTCATGGCCTCTTCGTTCTCATGTATCTCAATTCATTCTTGGTATCCTCATTCATTTGCAAATTCTTACCGGTGTTTCATTGAAGACTTCTACAAGTTTCTGCTCTTATCTCTATTCACTCTTTCAAGAAGAATAAGTGGTATGCTAAATCCGCTGCTTGTCATCAATTTATCTTGATGAAGGATAAACATAACATAATTCTTACTCTAGATTCATCAAGGTGATTCCAATCCTTCTTCCGGAGTTGTTCATAATATCAATTCTCGATTTCAGTGTTCTCATCTTTTCTTTTTCAGAGTTCCAAGACTTCTCAAGTATCTCTTCACGAAGCTCCATCCTTCCGTCCTAATATTGGCAACGTTAACCTTATTCTTTCCAACCTTCACACTTTTGTTCATTCTTTTGTGCCACTTGTTGTTCTCCTCCATTCATCATCTTGTTTAGTCCTTGCTTGTCCATTTAACTGGAGTGTTGTGTTATCTTTTCAACTTCTTTCCATTTTATCAAGTTTTGCCTCTAACTCGTACTGAAGTGCTACCCAAATTTCGTTTGAATTCTTGCTTCTTCGTCGTGCCATTTTTCTTCTCTTTGCAACCTTCAAGGATTGTTGGTTTCAGTTGTTTGTGAAATATGCAACTATGTTTTGTTGGAAATATGCCCTAGAGGCAATAATGAATTAGTTATTATTATATTTCCTTGTTCATGTTTGTCGACGCACTAAAGATTGGGGTCTCCAATGCCCCAGACTTGTGCACGGGCGCAAAGAGCCCCTGACGGCAAGGCGTGGCAGAGTCCAGACAAGACGCACCCCCAAGATATCCAAGGCCCCGGCAAGCCTACCTTGCCGGGAAGATACCCAAGACCACATCCGTTTAATAGGCGTGATGAACGCACCAAGCACAAGACACCGGCGAGCCTCCCTTGCCGGGAAGATAGCCGAAGCCCCCGCCAAGCTTCCTTATCGGGACGAAGACCCAAGGCCCCAAAAAGCACCATTGCCGGGATGACGTGGCTAGGCACTGGAGGGCGACTGCCCTCACCACAGTGCCACCCCCCCGAGTTCCAGCGCATTCCGCATGCGCCAGCGGGGCGTCCAGGTGTCGAAACACCTGGACACATGTCTTCACCAACACTTAGCTGACAAGCACAAGACATGCATTTAATGCACCTGACATCGGTAGATGGATAAGCACCACTCTAGGTTCACTGTAACATCTCATGAACCTACCATTGAGCACTGTAGGTGACCCCTTTGCCTATACAAGGAGGCCCTTAGCTCATTCACAAGGGGTTAGACTTTTTGGAGATTGATGAAGAATACGGTTACCATCACTGTAACAACCGATGAAAAACGCTTAATACGATCAGGCGAGTAGGATGTAGGGTTTTACACGTAAGAGGCCCGAACCTAGGTAAAAAGAATTTGCCGCGTGTTGATCATTAGTTCTGCTCTTGAAGTTGTCTTTCCCCGCCCTACGATCACAAGGGTATCACATTGATCCCCATAGGTGTCGACCTAGCATCACCGACAATATTAATCGTTTATTATCCATGCTCTAGTTTTATTGAATGGAAACTCAAACACATGTGTGGATACATAGACAACAAACTGTCCCTGATGAACCTCTAAGGACTAGCTCATTGATAAGTGATGGTCAAGGTTTTTGACAATAGACATGAGTTGTCATTTGATAACGGGATCACATCGTTAGGAGAATGATGTGATGGACAAGAGACAAACTATGAACAATAGCATGTGATCGTACCAGTTTATTGCTACTGTTTTCTGCATGTCAAGTATTTGTTTCTATGACCATGAGATTGCTACGGCAACAAAAGACCTTCCCCGGCAACGGTGCCAGAAATCCTTCTGCTACGGCAAAAAAAGACCTTCCCCAGCAACGGCGTCAGAGGTCCTTCTGCTGCTGGCTATGCCTACAGGGACTTCCTTGGCAAATATGCAAAGGATTCCCCCGCGGCCTTGGAGCCATGCGTTGGTATTCCCTTGAAGAGGAAAGGGTGATGCAGCACAGAAGCAGTAAGTATTTCCCTCAGTTTGAGAACCAAGGTATCGATCCAGTAGGAGGATCGCGTCAAGTCACAAGTACCTGCACAAACACAAAGAGCTTGCACCCAACGCTATGAAGGGGTTGTCAATCCCTTATAAATTGTTTGCAAAGTGAGAACTGAAAGAAAAAGGTAAACAAAGCAAAGTAAAAGTAAAAGTGGAGACGATAGTTGTGAATAGACCCGTGGGCCGTAGTGTTCACTAGTGGCTTCTCTCATGAAAGCAAGTAGACGGTGGGTGAACGAATTACTGTCGAGCAATTGATAGAACCGCGCAAATTCATGACGTTATCTATGGCAATGATCATATCTATAGGCATCACGTCCAAAACAAGTAGACCGATACTTTCTGCATCGACTACTATTACTCCACACGTCGACCGCTATCCAGCATGCATCTAGTGTATTGAGTTCAAAAGAACAGAGTAACGCCTTAAGGAAGATGACATGATGTAGATGGACAATCTCAAATCTATGATAAAAGCCCATCTTGTTACCCTTGATGGCAACAACACGATATGAACCCAAAGCTGCCCCTTCTGTCACTGGGAAAGGTCACCGCACGGTATGAACCCAAAGCCAAGCACTTCTCCCATTGCGAAAATCATAGATCTAGTTGGCCAAACAAAACCCAAGACCCGGAGAGACTTACAAGGATATCAAATCATGCATATAAGAAATCCACAAAGACTCAAATATAATTCATAGATAATCTGATCACAAATCCACAATTCATCGGATCTCGACAAACACACCGCCAAAGAGGATTACATCGGATAGATCTCCATGAAGATCATGGAGAACTTTGTATTGAAGATCGAAGAGAGAGAAGAAGACATCTAGCTACTAACTACGGACCCGTAGGTGTGAAGTGGACTACTCACGAGCCATTGGAGGGGCGATGATGTTGATGTAGAAGCCCTCCAGCTCCAAAGTCCCCTCCGGCAGGGCACTAGGAAGGGTCTCCAAATGAGATCTCGCAAAAACGAAAGCGTGCGGCGGTGCAAAAGTGTTGCCTTGATTTTTCTGCGATTTCAGGGAATCTATAGGCCAAAGAGCTAGGGCAGGGGAGCGCCTCGGAGGACACAAGCCTGGTCGCCGCGCCCCCTGGTCGCGGCAACAAGGCTTGTGGGCTCCCTGTGGGCCTCCTGCCTTGGCCCTCAAGTCCCTCGATCTTCTTCCGTTCTGGAAAAATTCATTTCGGGGATTTTATTCCGTTTGGACTCCGTTCCAAAATCAGATCTGAAAAGAGTCAAAAACACAGAAAAACAGGAACTGACACTTGGCACTGAATTAATAAGTTAGTCCCAAAAAAGGTATAAAAGGTATATAAAACATCCAAAGTTGACAAGATAACAACATGAAACTATCAAAAATTATAGATACGTTTGAGACGTATCAGAGATCATGCAAATCCCGGGCATCAAAGGATTGACTTGTGTGTATCAAACGTGACAACGTAACTGGGTGACTATAAAGGTGCTCTACAGGTATCTTCGAAGGTGTCTGTCGGATTGGCGTGAATCGAGACTGGGACTTTTCACTCCGTCTGACAGAGAGGTATCCATGTGCCCACTCGGCAATACAACATCACAATGAACTTGCAAGCAATGTGACTAAGGATTTAGTCATGGGATTTGTATTACAGAACAAGTAAAGAGACTAGCCGGTAACGATATTGAACTAGGTATGGAAATACGGATGATCGAATCTCAGGCAAGTAACATACCGATGGACAAAGGGAATAGTATACGGGATTGATTGAATCCTTGAAATCATGGTTCGACCGATAAAGATATTCGTAGAATATGTAGGATCCAATATAGGCATCCACGTCCCGCTATTGGTTATTGATCGGAGAGTGTCTCAGGTCATGTCTGCATAGTTATCGAACTCACAGGGTCTGCACACTTAAGGTTCGATGATGATTTTGGTATTGGTGAGTTACGAATGATGGTGACCGAAAGTTGTTCGGAGTTCCGATGAGATCCCAGAGATGACGAGGAGTTCCGGCATGGTCCGGTGGTAAAGATTGATATATGGGAAGTTCCGTATTGGTCACCGGAAATAGTTCAAGCATCACCGGTAGCGTATTGGGAGTGTCGGAAGGGTTCCGGGGGTCCACCGGAATGGGCCACTAGCCCCGTAGGGGCCACATGGGCTGTAAGGGATGCGCTCCAGACCGTGATGGGCTGGGCACACCTCTCCTCCTAAGGCCCATGCGGCTGGGCTGGTGGAGGGCCAACCCTAGGAGGTGGCGCCACCCTAACTTGGGTGGCAAGCCCCCCTTGGGCCGCCGCCCCTCCCTCCATTTGGCCACCGCCCCTCCCTCCATTTTGCCACCGCCCCTCCCTCCATTTTGCCACCGCCCCTCCTAAGCAGTAACCCTAGGGCGCATCCCCCCTCTTCCTCCCCCCTATATATACGGACTAGGATAGAGGCCTGCAACACACCTATGCCACGGCACAGCCCTATCTCTCCCATAGATCAGTTTTCCTCCACTAGATTAATTTCGGTATTTCTTGGCGAAGCCCTACCGGAGCACCTCCACAACCAAAGCCGCCATGCCATCGTGCTGACGGAGAACTCATCTACCTCTCCACCCCTCGCTTGTTGAATCAACGAGGTGGAGAACATCATCGAGCTGTACGTGTGTTATACGCGGAGGTGCCATCCGTTCAACATTAGATTGGGAGGGATCATGATGGGACCACGGGAAGGATCGTGATTGTATCGCGAAGACATTCAACTACTTCAACCATGTTATATATGCTTTTTCTTAGCGATCTACAAGGGTATGTATATGCACCCCCCCCTCTCGTAGATGTTAATCTCCATAGATTGATCTTGGTGAGCGTAGAATTTTTTTGTTTCCCATGCGACGTACCCCAAAAGTGGCATCATGAGCTAGGTCTATCTGTAGATGACATCACAAGTAGAACACAAAGGAGTTTGTGGGTGTTGATATTCAGATTGCTTCGCCCCTTAGTCTTCTCCTGATTCAGCGGTATTGTGGGATGAAGCGGCCCGGACGAACTTTACTCATCCACGTACGAGAGACCGGTTCCATCGACTAACATGCAACTTGTTGCATAAAGATGGCTAGCAGGTGTATGTCTCTCCCACCTTAATTGAAGAGTATTCGATAAAGGCGGTCCATGTAGCAGGTTAAACAGAAACTTGCATATCACCATTGTGGTTTTGTGTAGGTGAGAAGCATTCTTACTAGATACCCATAGCAGGCACGTAAAACATGCAACAACAAATTAGAGGAAGTCTAACTTGTTTTTGCAGGGTATGTTGTGATATGATATGGCCATAGACATGATGATATATATTTGATGTATGAGATGATCATGTTGTAATAGTTAATATCAACTTGCATGTCGATGCTACGCAACCAATAGGAGCCATAGGGTTGTCTTTAATTATTGTATGACCCGCGTGTCAATCATTAAGGCTATGTAATGCTTTACTTTATCGCTAAACAGTAGCAACAGTAGTACAAGCAAGGTTGGCGAGACAACCTTGATGGCAACACAATGATGGATATCATGATAATGGAGATCATGGTGTTGTGCCGGTGAAGATGGAGATGTAGGATCGAAAGTATGTCTAGAGGGAGGGGGGTGATTAGACTACTTGACAAGATAAAATGTTTCCTTTCCCCAATTTTACTTGAGAGGCAGCTACGACAATTATAACAGTTCAACCACAACCTACACATGCAGTTCTAATAGTATTGCAGCGGAAAGTAAAACATGCAAATGTGAAGTACAGGAGTAAGGTAGGGAGATCAACCGCATGAGGTTGACACACGATTTTTGGCATGGTTCAGATAGGTGGCACTATCGTACGTCCATGTTAGTGGAGACTTCAACCCACGGAGGGTAACGGCTGCGAGAGTCCACACAGGAATCCACGCACGGAGGGTCCACAAAGAAGCGGCCTTGTCTATCCCACCATAGCTTACGTTCATAGAGGACGACCCTTACTCACGGTAGATCTTCACGAAGTAGGCGATATCCTTGCCCTTACAAACATCTTGGTTCAACTCCACAAGACGAAGTAGGTGGCTCCCAAGGGACACCTAACCAATCTAGGAGGCACAACCCTCCAAAAGGTAATAGATGGAGTAGATCAATGAACTCCTTGCTCTTGTGCTTCTAAAGATAGTTTCCTCAACACAAATCTCTCTCTCACCGGATATGAATGGTAGGAGAGGTTCATTTGGTGGAAAGCAGTTTGGGGAGGCTAGAGATCAAGTTTCAAATGATTGGATTGGAATATTTTGGTCTTAACACATGAGTAGGTGGTTCTCTCTCCAAAAATGGATCTGGAAGTGAAGTATGTGTTTTGAGTGCTTCTCCCACGAATGAGAGGTGGGTGAAGGGGTATATATGGGCAGGAGCCAAAATCCAAGTGTTGCACACAAAAGTGAAAACTCGGTGACACCGAAGTGGCCAACTTGGTGGTACTAACTAGCTCAAAGGTGTGAACTTTTGAATCTCTGTGAGACCGATATATAGAACTCGGTGGCACTTAAAAGGTGACTAATGCTTAGATGGCCAAACTCGGTGACACGGATACTCAAACTCGGAAATTCCGATTTTGTCTATCTTGGCAACAGAATGTTGGTCACCCAAACTCGGTAGCACCGATGCAGTTTTGGTTTCACCAATTTGGTGGGAATGGCTAGGGTTCTATCTGAGATTCAAACTCGGTCGGTCCGATGTGGCGATGTTGGTGGCACTGAATATGTATATGTGGAACTTGACAGAGTGGATATGTGGGAGAAATGAATGAGTGTTTTGGTGGCTAACTTTGAGCATTTGAGGAATCAGTTCATTTTACTACTTCACCCCCTTTTAATAGTATTGGCTTTCCTATAGACTCAAAAGTGATTTCTGACAAATATAAAATCGAGAGTCTTCTAGCTTGAGGCTTGAGCCAATATTATTTCTTTCTTGCATCCAGGGGCATCTCCACATAAACCTTAAGACATAGAATGTTTTGAACTTTTCTGAAATATACTTGGAAAACACATTAGTCCAATGATGCAGATGTTGTGATCAATTATCAAAACCGCCCTAGGGAGCAATTGTGCTTTCAGGAGATCAAGTCGTTGCTTTGAAGATGGAGATCAAAAAACACAAGTTCATGGCCATATCACGTCACTTATGTTTTGCATGTGATGTTAATCCCTCTTATGCACCTTGTTTTGCTTAGGACGATGGTAGCATTATAAGGTGATCCCTCAATAAAATTTCAAGATAAATTGTGTTTTCCCCGAGCGTGCATCATTGCGACAGTTCATCGTTTTGAGACACCACGTGATGATCGGGTGTGATAGACTCTACATTCACCTACAATTGGTGCAAGACAGTTTTGTACATGTGGAACACTCGGGTTAAACTTGATGAGCCTAGCATGTACATACATGGCCTCAAAACACAAGATACTGAAAGGTCGAACATTAGTCATATAGTAGATATGATGAACATGGAGATGTTCACCATTGAAACCACCTCATCTCACGTGATGATCAGACATGGGTTGGTGGATTAGGATCATGTACCATTCGACTGACTAGAGGGATATCAATTTGAGTGGGAGTTCTTAAGTAATATGACTGAATGAACTCAATATCATGAACATAGTCAAAATGTCTTAGCAAATTATGTTGTAGATGATTAGCTTGCGATGTAGCTCCCTTGTATTTTTGATATGTTCCTAGAGAAAATTATGTTGAAAGATGATGGTGGCAATTATGCAGGCCTGGTTCATAAACTGAGAATTGTCCTCATTGCTTAACAGAAGCCTTATGTCCTTAATGAGTAGCGGAGCCAGCTTGGCAGGACGGCCGGGGCAAAGTACACAACACTCCTGTCTGTTGGTTATTTGCATCTACAAACTGATGTCTTGCTCTTCAATTACTGTTATTTTTCATACGAGAAATGATGGCTGAGCCCGGGCAGCTGTCCTGGGTAGCCGGGAGGTGGCTCCGCCACTGTCCTTAATGCACCGCTTGATGTGCTACCCCAAGCGTTGTTTGTGGATGTTCCAAACATCTGACATACATGTTTTGATGACTACGTGATAGTTCACTACATCATGCTTTAGAGCTTAGAATTGATGCGCCCAGATGTTTTGAACGTCACAGAACATATGAGATGTTCCAAGAGCTGAAAGATTTCAGGCTCGTGCCCGTGTTGAGAGGTATGAGACCTCCGACAATATTCTTTGCCTACAAATTGAAGGAGAAAAGCTCAGTCACTGAGCATGTGCTCAGATTGTCTGGGTGCTACAGTTACTTGAATCGAGTGGGAGTTAATCTTCTAGATGAGATAGTGATTGACATAGTTCTCCAAAGTCACTACCACCAAGCTACTAAGCTTCGTGAGGAACTATAGCATACCAGGGATGAAGAAAATGATCCTTGAGCTATTCATGATGTTTGACACTGCGAAGCTAGAAATCAAGATGGAGCATTAAGTGTTGATGGTTAGTGAGACCAATAGTTTCAAGAAGGGCAAGGGAAAGAAGGGAAACTTCGAGAATGACAAGCCAGTTGTCACTCCAATGAAGAAACCCAGGGTTGAACCAAAACCCGAGACTATGTGCTTCTGTGATGCGGGGAATGGCCACTGAGGCGGAACTACCCTAGTAACTTGGTAGATAAGAAGGCTGTCAACATCAACAGAAGTATATTAGATATACGTCTTATTGATGTGTACTTTACTAGTACACCTAGTGGCACATGGGTATTAGATACCGGTTCAGTTGCTAAATATTAGCAACTCGAAATAAAAGATACTGAATAAATGGAGTTTAGCTAAAGGCGAGGTGACGGTATGTGTTGGAAGTGTTTCCAAGGTTGATGTGATCACCATCGCACACTCCCTCTACCTTCGGGATTAGTGTGGAACCTAAATGTTGTTCTGTGTTTGCCTTAGCATGAACATGACTGGATCATTTTTATTGCAATATGATTATTCATTTAAGTCAGAGAATAATGGTTACTCTGTTTACTTCAACAATACCTTCAATGTTCATGCATCTAATATGAATGGTTTATTGAAACTCGATCATAGTATACACATGTTCATAATAGTGATGCCAAAAGATACAAAGTGGTAATGATAGTACCACTTACTTGTTGCACTGCCGCTTATAGTCATATTGACATAAAACACATGAAGAAGCTCTATGTTGATGGATCTTTGGACTCAGTCGATTTTGAATCGTTTGATACATGCGAACCATGCCTATTGGTGTAAACGCAAGAAGAAACTCCATGCAGATGGATATTTTGGACTCACATGATTTCGAATCACTTGAGACATGCAAACCATGCCACATGGGCAAGATGACCGAAAGCCTCGTTTTCCAGTGAGATGGAACAAGCACGCGACTTATTGGAAATAATACATTTTTATGTACGTAGTCCAATTAATGTTGAAGCATGCAGTTGATATCGTTATGTTCTTACTTCACTGATGATTTGAGTTGATGCAGGTGTATTTTCTTGATGAATCACAAGTCCGAAATATTGAAAAGTTCAAGCAATTTCAGAGTGAAGTTCAAGATCTTCGTGACAAGAGGATAATATGTCTATGATGTGATCGTGGAGGTGAATATCTGAGTTGCGAGTTTGTATACATTTAAGACATATGGAAATTGTTTCACAATTCATACCACCTAGAACACCATAGTGTGATGGTGTGTCCGAACATCATAGCCGTGCCCTATTGGATATGGTGTGTACTATGATGTCTCTCATCGAGTTACCACTATCATTTTCGGGTTATGCATTAGAGACGACCACACACTTTATATAGGGAACTATTTAATTCCATTGAGATGACACCATTTGAACTATGGTTTAGAGAAACCTAAGTTGTCGTTTCTTAAAGTTTGGGGCTACGATGCTTATGTCAAATGACTTTAGCCTGATAAACTCGAACCCAAGGCGGATAAATGCATTTTCAAAGGATAGCCAAAACAGTTGGGTAAACCTCCTATCTCAGATCCGAAAGTAAAGTATTTGTTGCTGAAAACGGGTCCTTTCTCGAGAAAGAGTTTCTCCTGTAAGAATTGAGTGGAAGGATGGTGGAACTTGATGAGGTTGTTGAACCGTCACTTCAAACAGAGTGTAGCAGTGCGTAGGAAGTTGTTCCTATGGCACCTACACAAAATTGAAGAGGAATCCAATGATGATGATCATGAAGCTTCAGATCAAGTTACTACCGAATCTCGTAGGTCGACAAAGACAAATATTGCTCAAGGGTGGTACGGTAATCATGTCTTGGAGGTCACGTTGTTGGACAACAATGAAACTATGATCTATGGAGAAGCGATGGTGGGCCCGGATTTCAACAAATGGCTGGTGGCCATGAAATCCGAGATAGGATCCATGTATGAAAACAAAGTATGGACTTTGGAAGAACTACTTGATGGTCGTAAGGCTATTAAGTACAAATGGGTCTTTAAAAGGAAGACATATGATGATGGTAAATGTCACCATTTAGAAAGCTAAGCTTGTCGCAAAGAGGTTTCCCACAAGTTAAAGGAGTTGACTACGATGAGACTATCTCACTTTTAGTGATGCTAAGGTCTATTGGAATTATGTTAGTAGTTGCTGCATTTTTCGATTACGAAGTCTAGCATATGGATGTGAAAACATTGTTTCCTTAACGGTTTCCCTGAGGAAAGCTTGTATGTGATACAACCAGAAGGTTTTGTCATTGCTAAGGATGCTAACAAGTATGCAAGCTCCAACAATCCTTCTATGGACTGGAGCAACCATCTCGGAGTTGGAATATACGCTTTGATGTGATGATCAAAGCTTTTGCGTTTATACAAATTTATGAGAAAATTGTATTTCCAAGAAAGTGAGTGGGAGCACTTCAAAATTTATGATAAGTATATGTCGTTGACATATTGTTGATCGGAAATGATGTAGGATTTCTGTAAAGCATATAGGGTTCTTTGAAAGGAGTTTTTCAAAGGAAAACCTGGATTAAGCTATTTGAACACTAAGCATCGAGATCTATAGAGATACATCAAGATGCTTGATAAAACTTTCAATGAATACATACCATGACAGGATTTTGAAGGAGTTCGAAATGCATCAGTTAAGGAAAGAATTATTCACTGTGTTGTAAGGTGTGAATTTGAGTAAGACTCAAAGCTCAAACATGATAGAAGAAAGAGAAAGGACGAAGGTCGTCCCCTATGCCTCAGCTGTAGGTTCTATAGTATGCCATGTTGTGTACAACACCTGATGTGTGCCTTGCCATGAGTATGTCAAGGGGTACAAGAGTGATCCAGGAATGGATCATTGGACAACGGTCAAAACTATCCTTAGTAAGTTGAGGACTATGGAAATGTTTCTTGATTATTGAGGTGATAGAAGAGTTCTTCCTAAAGGGTTATGTCGATGCAGGCTTTGACACCAATCCATATGACTCTGAGTAGTAGACTGAATTCGTATAATGGAGCAGTCCTTTGGAATAGTTCCAAATGTGGCATGGTAGCAGCATCTACAGTATGACATAGAGATTTGTAAAGCACACACGGATCTGAAAGGTCCAGACATGTTGACTAAAACCTCTCTCACAAGAAAAACATGATAAACCCCAAAACTCATAGGGTGTGAATCAGATAGTGATGTGAAGTAGATTATTTATTCTAGTGCAAGTGGGAGATTACTGGGAATATGACATAGAGGCAATAATGAATTAGTTATTATTATATTTCCTTGTTCTCTATATTCATTTCTTATATATGATATAGTTGTATTAATTGGAAACTCTAATACATGTGTGGATACATGGAAAACACACTGTCCCTAGTGAGCCTCCAAGGATTAGCTTGTTGATCAAACATGGTCAAGGTTTCCTGACCATAGACATGAGTTTCCATTTGATAACGGTATCACATTATTAGAGAAGGATGTGATGGTCAAGACCCAAACTATGAACCTAGCATGTGACCGTGTCAGTTTATTGCTACTATTTCTACATGTCAGGTTTCTGTTTCTATGACCATGAGATCATGCAACTCCCGGGCACCGGAAGAATTCCTTGTGTGTATCAAATGTCACAATATAATTGGGTGACTATAAAGGTGCTCTATAGGTATCTTCGAAGGTGTGTGTTGGGTTCGCATTTATCGAGACTTGGATTTGTCACTCCGTATCATGGAGAGGTATCTTTGGGCCCACTCGGTAATACAACATCACAATGTGCTTGCAAGCAATGTGACTAAGGAGTTATTCATGGGCTCTTGTATTACGGAACGAGTAGAGAGACTTGCGGTTAACAAGATTGAACTAGGTATGGAAATACCGACGATCGAATCTCAAGCAAGTAACATACCAATGACAAAGGGAACACTATACGGGATTGATTGAATCCTTGACATCGTCGTTCGACCAATAAAGAACTTCGTTGAATATGTAGGAGCCAATATGGACATCCAGGACACTCTATTGGTTATTGACTAGAGAGTGTCTTAGGTCATATCTGCATAGTTTTCAAACACGCAGGTTGTGCACACTTAAGGTCCGGTGACGATTTGGTATTGTTGAGTTATGAAAGATGGTGATCGAAAGTTTTTCGGAGTCCCAAATGATATCCTGGACATGATGAGGAGGTCTGAAATGGTCTGGAGGTAAAGATTGATATATGGGAAGTTCTGTGTTGGTCACCGTAAATAGTTCGGGCGTCATCGATATCGTACGAGGAGTGCCAGAAGGGTTCCGAAGGTCCACCAGAAGGGGCGAGCAGCCCTGGATGGGCCACATGTGCTGTAAGGGATGCGCACCAACCATTGATGGTCTGGGCACACCTCCCCACCTAAGGCCCATTCGGCTGGGCTGGTGGAGGGCCAACCCTAGGAGGTGGCGCCACCCTAACTTGGGTGGCAAGCAACCCCTTGGGCCACCGCCCCTCCCTCCACTTGGCCGCCGCCCCTCCTAGGGGCTAACCCTAGGGCACATCCCTCGTATCCCTCCCTCCTATATATACAGACGAGGAGAGAGGGATGCAACACACCTATGCCACGGCACAACCCTATCTCTCCCATAGATCAGTTGTTCTCCACTAGATCGGTTTCGGTATTTCTTGGCGAAGCCGTGTCGGAACAGCTCCACCACCAAAGACGCCGTGATGTCGTGCTGACGAATAACCACCTCTCCACCCTCGCTTGATGGATCAAGGAGGTGGATAACGTCATCGAGCTATAAGTATGCTGAACGTGGAGGTGTCGTCCGTTTGCCACAAGATCGGGACGGATCGTGATGGTATCGTGGGACGGATCATGATGAGATCGTGATTGGATCGCGAATACGTTTGACTACTTCAACCATGTTATATAAGCTTCCGCTTAGCAATCTACAAGGGTATGTACATGCACTCCGCCCTCTCGTAGATGTTTATCTCCATATATTGCTCTTGGTGAGCGTTGGAATTTTTTTGTTTCCCATGCAACGTTCCCCAACAAGTTTTACGTCTTCCTTTCCTCTTCCTCTTCTACTTCTCATTCTAAGATCTCGGGTCGAGATCTCTTGTTTGTGGATTAGAGTTGTAACAGCCCGAAACCGGTGCTCCAGAAGATTCCCTTTTATTTCGTTATCATTATGTGATCTATTTGGTTGTCACATTCATCATCGCATCATGCGCATCATCTGCATTGCATCGACACTCCATTGACATCATTTTTTAAAACTTCCATCCATTATTAGTTGCCCGTGTTCTCTGTTTTTGTCATTGACAGTTTTGGGACCAACCACACACGCACGCGCCCGCGACATCATTTAAATATTGTTTTTAAACTGTGTATAAAACTTTCTCACAATGGTTTGAAAGTTGGCGTGCAGTCTTAGTTTAATGCAGGTAGACCGTGTGCCACATTTCGTCGCATTCGGAGGTCGTTTGATACCCAAAGAGTTGAACCTATAGTGGCACTATAGACGGTTTATTTGTGTGATGTTTTCGTTGTTTAGAACCTATGTCGGGCCGCACAACCTTCCTCTCATCCCCACCTAACCCATCCACACAGCCCACTAAGCCCACCTAGCCCCTTCCGTTTCGCAACGCCCGGTCACCATCTGACGGTTATGAAATGGAGTAAAACACACCTAACCCCAGCCCCTGCTATATAAGGAAGGCTATCCCTTCCTTATTTAGAACCCTACCCTAGCCGCATCATGTTCCATGTGCAACCAGCCGCCACCTCCGTGCCTCCACCTCCCACCTCCAGCCGGCGATTCCACAAGCCCAGTTACGGCCAGCCAAGGCCCGATAAGGGCCGAGCACTGCCCATTGCCGCGTGCGCGCCGCCTGTGCTACCTCTCGCCAACCGGCTCCTCCCTGCGCGCCCCCAAGCCGCCGCATTATCGCTCCTCACTACAACCGCACCCGACATCATAGCTGCCCCAGCTCCCGTGCATTGCCTCGTCATCGGCCGCCAGCATCGCCAGCCGCTCCCTCACCTCAGCTTGCCTCCACGCCGACCCAACGAGAGCGAAGGCTGAGCTCGCTAGCGCCTAGGCCACGGCCTGCTCTAGTGAAAACCAGCCCCATCCCCTATCAGACGCTGTGGGCGTTAATTTGCTATGTTTCGCCCGTAGATTTAGCATGTAGTTTTTTTCTCGTCTGCGGATTTAGCTATTATCCTCAGTATTTACAGAATTGTAGGGAACTCCCTGTACATCATGCATTTAATTACACATTAACTGTGCATTGGATTAAAATAATTTATATATGTAAATTGTTTAGAATTTTGTGTATTTTAATAATATCCAACGTTCATGCATCATAAAAATATTTAACTTGTTGTTTTCACGTCATTTGAATAAATGCCATAACCTTGCCTAATTGCATATCTTAGGTTTTCAATGCAACTTGTGGCTAGTTTGTGAGGGATGAGTTGGAGAACCCCAGTAGGGTTAAATTTTCTGAGAGCCGTGCTTGCAGTTATGTGGCAACTTGGAAACTTTGTCTAACACCCGGTCATAGCAAACTTGAGGTAAACTCAACTAAAATATGCCAACTATGTGCGTAACCGTGACTATCTCTTCTCGTGAGGTCTCAATCCAACATAGGACATGGTGGGGTTATGCTTGATTCGTAAGTAGGTGGTTAGGATCATTTCTTGATCATTATTAGTTCATGTTTGTTTATGCGTAGATCACCCCCCTCGTATTCTTCTACTCGTAAGTTATCCACTAAAATAAATTCTTAGAGCTTGATGCGGCCTCACCACTTAACCATACCTCACCCATTAAGCTTTGCTAGTCCTGATACCTTCCGAAATGAGATTGCTCAGTCCTTGTGGCTCATAGATTACTACAACAAAAGTTGCAGGTATAGGTAAAGCGATACTTTGATGTGAGCGCGATGATTGTTCTATTTGAAGTTTATTCTTCTTCTTCTTCTTCGATCATAGGATGGGTTCCAGGCTGGTAACTTGGGATACCAAGGACAGAAGTCGTTTTTATCATTTGATTTCGTTCGTAGTCGGACCCTACTCTTTTGACTAGTGCTTGAATGTATGTTTTTATTGAGATGATCATGATTAGCTTGTGGAGATTATAAGCCAATTCCATATACTCATTGTAACACCCAAGATGCGATCATATCCTTATGTTGGCGCGAGGGCCTCGACAGCGATAGAAACACATCTCATTGTTTCGCAAGAATGGATATTGTTACAAGTAAATGTATCAAAAAGATGAGTATAAGGAGTTGGATTACACTCGTCACAAGCTACATCAAGATCACATCAATACAACAATATACAATCATCATGTAGAAGAGCAGGGTCCGACTACGGATGAAAACAAACGATAAAAGAACGACATCCATCCTTGCTATCCCAGGCTGCCGGCCTGGAATAGATAGTTCATGAAGAAGAAGAAGAAGAACTCCAAAAAGAACAATAATCGCACTCATGTCAAAGTAACTCTTTACCTGCACCTGCAACTATTGTTGTAGTAATATGTGAGCCATAGGGACTCAACAATCTCATTTCCAAAGGTATCAAGACTAGCAAAGCTTAATGGGTGAGGTATGGTTAAGTGGTGAGCCTGCAGCAAGCGACTAAGCATTTATTTGAGGTGGCCAACTTACGAGTACAAGAATAAGAGGGGGGTGATCTACGCATAATGGACGTGAATTATAATGAACAAATGAATGATCCTAACACCTACTTACATTAAACATAACCCCACCATGTCCTCATTCGGAGAAGGAGCTCACGAAAGAGACAATCATGGTTACGTACACGGTTGGCATATTTTAATTAAGCTTACTTCAAGTTATCTAGAACCAGATCTTAAACAAAGTTTCCAAGTTGCCACAAAACTGCGGGCAGGACTTTCCGAAAGATTTAACCCTGCAGGGGTGCTCCAACTAGTCCATCACAAATTACCACAAGCCGCATCGAAAGCCTCAATCACCAAATTCGTGATTTCCTCGGATTCCTTAGTGGAAAACCTCTACTATGAGATAACCCAAAGCATCACCGGAATCCCAATGCGTAAGATATTTCGTAAAAGGTAAAACAAGTCCAGCAAGGCCACCCGACGTGCCGACGATCCCGATAGGAGCCGCGTATCTCGTTCTCAAGGCACAATCGGATGACCGCAATGTATAGTGTCCTGATAGATATCTCCCGAGTTTCCCCGGGTTGGCCCCGCACACGACTCTAGTTTGGACCAACACTCATGAGGAGCACTCGTCCGGGGGTTGATTAATTATCTGCGGTGCCGGCGGGTCCCTATGCTTTCTATAAGTTATTAGGTAAATGTAATACCAAAGTTGGGCCTTGCCAGACCAGTTTTAATATAAGACGAAATATCAAGGGGGTCCCCATAACAACCCCGTGCATGTTAGGAGCGCTCAATTATGGAATATAACACCGGTAGCCGAAGCTAAGTCGACAAAGGTGGTACAAAACACCAGGCTAGAAAGGCCGAGCCTTCCACCTTTTACCAAGTATATAGATGCATTACTTTAAATAACATTAATATTGTGATATAACAAGGAACCCATGTTATCACATGGAAGCAACTGCACCTGCAATTAGCAATGCTATCTAATGGTTAAGCAAGTGGTAACATAGCCAATCAGTGGTTTGTTAGGTTGTAGAAAGGTTGATGTTTTTCATGGTAATGTTGAGAGGCTAACATTTAATAGGTGGTAGGCAGCGAGTCATAACGAAAGAAATGAGACAACTAGCATGACATTGATAGTAATGGTATCTAGGTAAATGGTCATCTTGCCTGAGATCCCGCTTTGAAGAAGCAAACTAGATGCTCACATTCTGACACGCTTGCAGAACTCTATCGAGAAGAAGCAAACCGGAAACAAGAATAAACATGCAATAAAACTACAACAAATGCACGATATGATGCATGATCAGTTTAATTATGCATGCACAAAAAATAACCACAATTTATTACTACACATTAAATGAAGCTCAATATGAAACGAGTTGCATATTGACGAAACTCCACATTCTTATTATTTAGTTCACTCTCATTTAGGTACACGACAATATTAAATGTTGCTTAAACATGGCAAGAGGTGAAGCACAAATAAACTACCTATCTAGGCATTTTAAATGAGGTCAGAAACAACATATAGCTTCTCTGAAATGACCCCATACGTTAATTAAGAAATCTTTCTAGATCTGAACTAAGATGCTTTAATGTTTGCTAAACATCAGAATAAATAGGTTCACGCGATTCTATGCGTCATTCTAGTCGACTTACATATATAGATCATTGCAAACAGAGCTACGGTTCAAAAGATATGATCACCTCAAGATATGATGCCATGAATGCAATGTGTATGAAAATGACAGCCACAAGCTCCAAACTATGAAGGCAACAAGTTATAACGAAACTACATGAGGTTCTAAGAAAGTTTCACATATGACACGTTCGAAACCGAGCAACGGTTCAACAATTACAAGCAAAACAAGAAATAGCTACATTCTGCCAGAAACAGCAACATGGCATTTTCTAAACCCCAAAACAACAAGCTACATAATTCTAAAATGCTCAAACAAGACATGTGGCAGTAGTGGGCAAGATTCACAACAACACCCTAGTAAATACAACTAGCATGGAAGCATGGATCACTAGGAAAAGAACTCACAAAATGGTAAGTTGCACACAGTTTTAGACTAGTGAAAATAACAGTTTTGACAGTGTAGTTATTAACAAGATGGCATTTTGGCAGACGTAAAACTATATGCTACAGCACATGGAATGGCATGAAAATTAACGACATGCTATAGGATCTTAAGCACTACAAGTAACTCCATTGCGCCAACCCCAAAGGGGTTGTAGATCACTAGCAATTCTCATTGCAAGACATCCACAAAATATTACATATTCCAGACTTTGAAATATTTCAGCATCTCAAATCAGCACTATTTTCTAGCATGTTGGCATCACGAATACAACACCTAAAAGCAACTAAAATTACCAGGGGCTAGCATGCACGCCCAAGGGAATATCTCATGTTCACAAGTAATTCATATCATGCATGGAATAAATCACACAAAATAAACAAAAGGGCAACATGGCAAAATATCATGAACCCTAACTTCCTCAAAAGACAAAACTAAATGCACTGTTAAATTCCATGGATTTTTCTACCCCAAAAACATATATAACATTTGGAGTTTCAAATAAAATTAATACCACCACATATATGCGAGAATATGACCTAAACCCGTCTTAGCAAACTATTTATGCCACCTACATAAAAACAACCAGATGACTATTTTTACCATGCATGGAAATGCATTGCTAACAATATGAGCATTTTACCTATTGGGTTTAACTACTCCGGATGCATGCTAAAATAAATATGCCAATTATGCATACTAACAGGAAACAACATAGTACACATTTGAAATATTTGCAAAACATGATATTGCGGTTCTACACGAAATTATACACGTTTTACATATATAACTTATCTCGAGTTGATGCATGGTTGAAAATATACAAGCATTTTAATATATGCATGTTTTTTTGAAATTACTAAATTCACAAAATTTAAGTAAAACCCTACGGGCTGAATCTATACTATTGGGCCTAACAGAACTATCGAGCGTGGTATAACTATACTGTGCTCATGGCGACAAATAGCGGGCTAGCGTCGGCTCACCTTGTGGGCTCGAGGCTGGACCGAAGCAAAGGCTGGCCAGGCCGGCTTGCGGCAGATGGAGCTGGGCCGGCGTGCTGGGCCGTGGACGGAGGATGATGTGGGGCGCGACCCAATAGAGAGCATCGCGAGCGGCAAGGCGAGGAGCTACTCGAGCTCCAATGACACATGGCGGCGGCCGATGCCCGATGTGAGGCACAGGGGCAAGGGAGCCACGGGGATCCGGCGGGGCTGGCTGGATCCGGGCAACGGGTCTCCATTTCTGGCAGCGGCCGGCCTCCTGGGAGCTCCAGCGAGCTTCGGCTATGGCGGCTCCGGTTGCGTGAGAGAGAGAGAGAGAACCGGTCAGGGAGAGAGAAGAAGAGAGAGGAAGAGGGAGAGGAGTGGGGGAGCTCCGGCCTGGGTTGCCAGTGGTGGCCAGTGGTCTGGCAGTGGCGTTCATGTGCTCGACCTCGTAGGGGAGGCGAGGCAGTGCTCGGGGCGAGCTTCTCGAAGCAAATCGAGAGGAGCTCCGGGAGCCTCGAGCTCCAGGTGGTGGCGGTGCTAGATGGGCTCGCCCGGGCCCGATCTGGGCTCAAGATGCGTGGAGGTTAGGAGGTCGGAGCAGGAGGCTGCGACGACAAGGGTTTTGGCAAAGGAAATGAGGTGGGAGAGGGATTATGGTCCATATTAGACATGTGAGGGTGTTATATACGGAGAGGGGGCTAGGGTTAGGAGAATTAGCCCGTGTTCGGAACCTCCAATCGTAATCGGACGACATCGATTGCGGGAATGACTAGGTGGGCTTAGTGGCTGTGTAGAGGGGGTGTTGGGGGTAAGATGAGATGGATTTTTGCGGCCCGACAATGAGATTTTTATACACCGAAAAATGTTCGCTGATGAACCGATGACAGTGCTGCTACGGTCGATCGTTCGGGTATCAAACAGACTCAGATTGTGACAAAATTTGGCAGGTGGCCTACCTATATCAAAATAAGACCACGCGCCAAGTTTCAGCCCAATCCAAGAATGTTTGATACACACTTTTGAAACAATATTTTTGAATGATGCCGCAGGCAGAAACAGAGAGAACCGACAGCTACTAACGGATGCAAGTTTTGAAAACTGATGGCAATAGAGTGCCGATGCAATGCGGATTATGTGTGTGATGCGATGATGAATGCGACAAACAAAATAATAACACACTGACAACGGAATAAAAGGGGAATCTTTTGGAGCGTCGGTCTTGGGATGTTACACTCATCTCTTCACATGTACTTGTAATGATATCCATTCTTACGAAATGACGAGATGCGCTTCTATCCCTGTCGAGGCTCTCGTGCCAAAAAGGATAGGATCGCATCTTGGGCGTTATAGCCAATTTGGGCATCAAGCTCGACTACACTTTTGTGTATTACTTGCAAACCAATGGACAAGTTGAATGAGCTAATGATCTCATCATGAGCATAATCAAACCGCGCTTGGTCCGATATCTGATATAGTCTGATTGCCACTTGGTAGAGGAGCTTGACTCCGTACTGTGGGGCTTGTGCACCACCGTGTATCAATCAACGGGTTATAGGCCATTTTTCATGGTTTATAGTGCGGAAGCAGCCCTACCGTGTGATATCATCATGATGCACCTTGAGTGCACATGTACGAGGGTATAGAGGCCGCGTTGGATTGGCAGAATGACTTTACACATTGGAAGAAGAACGTGATATAGGTATGGCACGTTCCACCTTTTATCAACAGCAGGCTCAATGATACCAAAGTAGGGAAGTTCGGGGGAAGACTTACAATGTGGGCGAGCTTGTGCTACGCCTCCTGGAGATGAAGAAGAATAAACTTGCACACAAATGGGAAGGCCCTTTCATAATTGATGAAGTGCTTGTAGGAGGAGTGTATCGTCTCCACAATGTGTTAGATAATCGTCTTGAACCAAACACATGGAACGCGGCTCCTGTGTTTATCCTCTACGTTCCCGCTTGTTCGGCTAGAGGATAAAGGGAGAACCTCTACGATTGTTACAGTCGGGTTATCTGGATATATACTTCAGACGGGTGAAGCCGAAATCTAGGGTTCTTAAAGAAATAATTGGTTAGGTACAAGGGAAGTGAAAATAATTAGGTGATAGTCACCAAGGTTAATTTTCCCAGTGTAACCATCATCTGCATACAATGGATATTCAGTTAGCATATCAAATTTACCTTATAAGCCGAAAGAAAGGAACCCATAAAGGAATTGTTTTCTTGGGAAGATGGTTCTTACACACTGAAAGCAATATAACATATCTCCACGATCATGGTTTGTCGGTAAGCACCATATAGACGGATTGGCTAGTTCTCCGAACCGTTTCCCTGTTATTACAGGATACATAACACGGAACACTCCCTGATTATTATCAAAGGTGGTAGAAGCGGATGGCTGGTTAAGACAGTGTTTACAAATTGGACGGAGGATAAACTGATCTAAAAAGTACTTCGTTACATAAAATCACGCATTGAGATGATGATCTAGGTTATTTATTATCACATCCAGGAAACACTCCTCTCGTGAAAGGCGTGCGACGGGCATCACTTGATCGTACAACAAGTGGAGATGTACCTCCTGACCATCAGGCCCTATGGGCCCAACTTGCGCCATTTTTTTGAGTTCAAGCTTAGTGAACCTAGTCTTCACCATTTTACATGCCTCCCATGCACCTTCCCGTCAGGCTAATGTTTTCCAAAATTCAAATCGGCGTCGCGAACCTTTGAAATGATCAGCTAGTTCGGCCATCCCTTCTGGAGGCTTCTCGGCCGGCCATAGAGCCTTCAGCATGCTCTTTATTGCATTTCACTATCATTCAGGTACTATGGACAATTCCTTTAGAAGATTACCACCAAATGAGCTGGCTTCCTCTTTGGGCCGCCCAGTTAGGAGCACTATAAATAAAAGTGGTATTTTTGTCAATTTAAGACCATACACTCATTGATTTACAAGTTTGGAATATTTGTTACCGAACATACCACCCATTAATCTTTGGTTCTCTTTGGTGGCATGTGCGAGCTGAGTCTTTAAACTCCCAATTTGGCTGATTTGTTCTTGATTTTCTGCCTCTAGTCTTTTGTTTTCATCAATACTACATAATATTGACAGGCAGCTGGCATCGTGTTGCAATTCAGCATATCTTTGCGATTCTTTGGATGCTTCAAGATCTTTTTGGAACTGACCTATGGACGGGGCTGCTATAAAGTAAAATTTCGTTAAGAAAAGTAAAAGTACAACTTTGTACTTTTGAAAGTAGTTTCTCACCATGAGCTTCCCTCGTGAACCTTTTTTACTCCTCTAGTTCGGCCTTCGCAGCCTCGAGTTGTGTCCGTGCATGTCAAGCTCTTCGAACAAGATTTTATTTTCGTCCCTTGTGGCCTAACACACGTGTCAACAAGGTTATTTAGAGCCTTAATTTAGATGTACCGACCAATTAAGGGTCAGGGGATCTGGCTTGAGATTTGTACACGCTTGCCAAAATCTAAATACGTACCTTAATACTTGTTGACATACGGTTGGCGACTCAATCAAGTCCTACCCGGGCAGCTCCAAGGTGTGCATCGACCAAAATAAAGGCATTAAACTCATGTTCGGAAAATTCAGGATGGCGTAGCGATTCCTTCTGGTGACGGTGGTTCGTTACACTCTCAACCTTAGAGAGTAATCGAGACTTCGTCGGGATCCTCAGGAGGCAGATTTGTAGAAGGGACCTCCATATTACCTCCCACCATCATAGGATGTGTTGGCTGGGGATATGCTTATAGTCATGAACGTTAATTCGACACTCCTTGGTAGGGGGAGTAGTCGAAGTGGCTCCTATGGATGCTCCACGTTTAGAGGCCCTTCTGCTGTTTCGCACAGGCTTAACCGACCCTATGTTAGCAGGTGTTTGGTGTATGGAGCAACGATCTATTGGGGTAGGAGTTGCGGCCGTAGCACGCGGGGACCTTTTTGGGGAAGAAGTTTCCTATTTACCCCTAGTCGACGAAGGAGGTATCCTAGGATAATCGGTTATGAGGGTAACATCAGAGCCATCAATGAACGCCTAAAAAAGAAGACATCCTCAAAAACAGTTGACGTATCATGATCATCATGGAATCCTGGATCGTCGTCTTTGGCACAGTTCTCTGGCTGGGTAGGAGGGCAGTTAACTTTCTCTACCCAACGTCTTCTTTCCTATTTTAACAAAGTTTCAAGGATTCAATCAGTAAATGGAAATATGAATTAGGGAAACAAGGCTATAATAAATTATTTGATCGGGTTATTGTTTGAGTAGCCTTCCTTGGTGTCTAAACTGATGAAATCATCCTTTTCTCCTCTCTAGAGGTCGGCTAATATAGCAACCAATGTTGCTGTGCTAGTAGGACCCTCCCGCTTGTACCAAGTGGCATCAGTTGAGCCATTATATTTCCACATGGGATGGGGTTTTTGTTGAAGGAATTGAACACACTTGGTTTATGGTCGCGGCCATCACGTTGATGATGGTAAGCTTAAAATGTGCCAATAGTTTCACCTTGGCAACCAACTATCTCACCTTCGAGTTGTCCTCTTGAGAAGAGCTCATCGAGTTCCATTGAACTGCTTCTTAATGGGATCAGTTCAAATTTTGGAAAACCCCTCCGAATAGGATCAAATAAGGGAACATCTTCAATATAGAACCATTCTGAGGTCCACTCTTTAGGGGCTGCCTTTGGGGTCCCTACTGGTTACCTTGTTCTCAGTATCTGCCATACTTCAGCTCCGCCTACTTCGCAAATAGTCCATCCCTGGCTTTGGGGGACAAGGCAAAAATTTTGTTGCACATATCAAAGTGGGCTTCACAACCCAGAAACATCTCGCATGGAGCGAAAAATCCCGAAATGTGGAGGATCGATCCACGGGTGAGGTGTTGTAGTTGAATCCCAGAAAATTCTAAAAACACCCTTTAAAAAGCGATGAATAAGGAAGCCTAAATCTCGTAAGAAGAAAGGAATGAAGCATACCCTCTTCTCCTTAGGGGGGTCGAGAATTTCTTTCTGAAAGTGCCGCTGTCAGCGGATGTTAATCCGAAATGGGAGGGTACCAGAATTGAGCAGGGCAAACACCCCTGCACTTCAAGTTCGCGTGGACAAAGACACAAGACGAACAATGGGCCCAATCACCTGGAAGACGACCTTGAGGGCGCGAGGAAGAGCCTAGAGCACTCGCCATGTATCTGTTTTCTCTGGTGTTCTTCTCGAAGTTTGAAGGGATGGTAAGTGTTGCTAGCAACGCACGTGGTTTATATAATAAGTAAGTTATCTCGAACTGTGTAGGCGAGTTTCTTTTAGAAAGGTTATTGGAACCTCCTATTTCTTATCAATGCAGGAGAATCGAGGGGGTGGTTGACCTTGCGAAGGAAATATTCATTTTTGGGCCCAATGACGTTTCGTCAATCACGAATGCGACACAAGCCTGACTGGAGTCAGGAGAACATGGGGAGAAGAAGAACTTTCCCCTCAAGCCGAAGACTAGGAATGCGTGAAGATGATGAACAAAGACCGCAACATTGGAGGCCGGTTCGAGGTTACTGAGGGAGTCCAGGACTAAGGGCTCCTCGGGTGGCTATCTATTTCCATAGGCCGGACTCCTAGGCCATTCTATCATCATTATTGGACTACGGATAAATAAAGTGATGTTGTACTCAAGATGGACTGTTCCGGAGACTTGGTGTGTACTCCATGGTTATGTAGTCATCGGCATATTCCTTCCTTGGTGTATGACCGACATTTTTTAACCCTGGCGCCGCTGGTATCTATATGAACCGGAGGGCTTTAGTTCATGGGACAGATTAAGTTCATTAGTCCTAGGGTTTAGACCACAACATCCTATCTTGAGGTAGATCAACCCTGTACTTTGTACCACACCATCAATATAACAAGAGCAGGACATAGGGTTTTATCTCCATCAAGAGGTCCCAAACCTGGGTAAACATAATCTCCCTAGCCTCCTGTTACCCATTCATCCAAGATCCAGAGTTCAGACCACCTACTCGAGATCCGCCGTTTTTGACACCAACGGGGAGGCAAGCATTAATGGATGTCCTATGCTCAAATTTAATGAACCATGTTTGTGATTGGCTTGGGGAGATCGATGACCCTGCTTCGAGCGAATTTGTCATTCCGAGATGAGGAAGACTCCCTTTGGATGAGTAGTCCGTTTTCTGCACCTTGGGTGTCCCCCATGGAAAAATAGAAGTTCCTTATGAGGTGAACAACAAGATTATGGAAGGATTGTTCCCCGGATTGTTTCCTGGCAAGACATCCATTCCTAATAAAACCATGCATGCAAATGTGTTCGAGGGCATGCAAACCCATGTATAGGTATTTAATATGAAGTTGCTAATCTACTTGATCTCGTTTGTCTTTCCACCTACCACGTTGATACTTGTGATCTGCGTTGGGTTTTCCATGAAGAGGATTGGGTAATCAGATCACAATGCGGGTTAGTATTGCCCTCGAATAAGAAACCAAGGTTTATCAAACCAATAGGCATATCAATCCTCAACCTTCTTTAGTGGCTGCATACAAAAGAGCAAACAACTTGCACCCAACGCGGGCAACAGGGTTGTCAATCCCCTTGATCTCGTTATTTGCAAGAGAATTGGGTGTGTAGATAATTATAGCTTGCAAAATAAAATAAAAGATAAAGAATAACAAAAAGGAAAATATAAGTTTTCTGAATATATATAAGTGAATAGACCGTGTGGCCATAGTGTTCTCTAGTGGAATCTCTCATGAAAGCAAAATATGGTGGGTAATCAAATTACTTTTGGGCAATTAATAGAACAACGGATAGTTCTGCGATTCGGCAATGATCATGTGTATATACGCATCACATCAATAAGAAAATAGGCTGAATCCTGCGTGCACCTACTACTATTACTCCACCCATCGACCTCTATCCAGCATGCATCTAGAGTATTAAGTAAAATAGAGTAATACTTGGAGAATGATGACATGATGTAGACAAAGTAAACTCAACCAATATGAAGAAACCCCATTGCCTTATCCTTATGGGAAGCAACACAAAGACGCAACTTGTCGCCTTCTGTCACTGGGATATAGAAACTCTTCAGGTTGAACCCACTACAATGCACCCCTCTCACTAAAGAAATACTAAACTACTTGGCCAAAGAAATTCAATCGATCGGAGAGAATTATGAAGCTATGACGATCATCCAAATAAGAATCACAAAACTCAGAGAAGACACAATTATTTTTTATGAATAATTCGAACATAAACCTACAATTCATCCGTTCCCAACAAACACGCCATACAAAATAATTACATCAGCTACATCAAAGTTAAGATGCGATGACCATTGTATTGACGGTCAAGAGAGAGATAGCCATCTAGATACTAACTGAACTACTCACACATCATCACGAGGGCGACAAGGATGACGAAGACGCCCTCTATGATTGGTCCCCCCTCCGGCAAGGTGCCGGAATAGAGCTCCAGATGGGATAACCATGGAACAGAGACTTGCGACAACGCAAAAAGTATTTGGCGACTATATTTAGGGTGTCCTAAATATTTGTGAATTTATAGGGCAGAGAACAGAGCAAGAGGGGTCACCAGGGAGGTACAGGCCATAACGGTTAGCCACTCCCCCTGGTCGTGCCCTTTTGGCTTGTGTCCCCCTCGTGTGGCTTCAAGTCTCCTACGAAGCTTACATGTCTTCTTTTGGTCCAGAAAAAACCATAAAAAATTCCTAGCAATTGAACTTAGTTTGGTACTGAAAACTTGAAAAACAAAAAACGTGCAGAAAACAACAACTGGACATGGGTACTAGGGTTAATAGTTTAGTTCTAAGTAATAATATAAATTGGTGAATTATGACTCAAAACGTTTCCTAGGATGAGAATATAATAGCATGGAACAATAAAAAATTATAGATACATTGGAGACGTATCAAGCATCCCCAAGCTTAATTCCCGCTCGTCCTCAAGAGGGTAAATGATAAAAATAGAATTGTTGATGTGATATGCTATCCAGTATGTAATCGTTTGCATGTATGATCATTAAGAAATGATGAATTAACAAACATCAACATAGTAATAATTATAAGCACAATCAACAAAATTATTAATCTTTCAAAGTATACGATCCTAAAAAATGTCTACCCCAATTCATCTTTCATATTAGCAAAGCATGGCTCCATCTTCACCACATTAATACAAATGTCAAGCACCACATTGTCCAAGTCAGGCAATTGGATCATACTTTTTCAAAGTGAATCTACTTTTTTATTCTTCACACAATACATGAGCGTGATCCATGGACATACATAAGGTGGAATATAATATGGTGGTAGATATCAAAGTGGTAAAAGTGTAGAAGATAGTCTCACATCATCTAGGCGTACTAACGGGCTATGGAGATGCCCATCGGTAGATTTCAATGTCAATGCAAGGAGTAGGTATGGCCATGCCAATAATGCACAAGAGCTATAAGTGTATGAAAGCTCAAGTGAAGCTAAGTGGGGTGTTCATCCAACTTGCCTGCTCATGAAGACCTCGGGCATTTGAGGAAGCTCGTGATCGGAATATGCAAGCCAAATTTACAATAATGATAATATGATTCCCACTAGCGTATGAAAATGATATATTATGATACTCTCTATGTGAGGAACATGGTGCCACTTTGAGGAACTAGTGTGGTAAAGGATAGTAGCAAAGTCCCTTCTCTCATTTTCTCTCATTCATTTTTTTCATCTCTTTTATATGTATATATATATATGGTGGGCTCATTTGGCCTCCCACATTTTTTATCTTTTGTTTGGAGTCTCTTCCTAACTTGTAGGGGAATTATAGTCTCCATCATCCTTTCCTCACTAGGACAATGCTATAATATTGATGATAATCACACTTTTATTTACTTACAACTCATGAAAGCTCGATATGAAGAACTATGAATCAATATGAATGCGTATGGCAGTGTACAATGATGTGCAATGATCTAGAGTGACATGTATCAGTAATATAATGAATCATGGCTTTGCCACAAATGCTATGTCAGCTCTATATGATCATGCAATGCAATATGATGATGAATGAACTAGTCATATGACGTAATAGTGGAATTTGCATGGCAATATATCTTGGACTGGCTATGCAGATTCCATGATACGTAGGTATGGTGGCTGTTTTCAGAAACATATAGGAAGGTTTATGTGTGAGTGAGGATGTCATGCCAAGGCATTTGGATGGACCGGCGAAGTTCGCACCGATACTCGAGGTGAGAATGGGAAAGTATGGTACCGAAGAGGCTAGCAAAAATGATGAGGTGGGATTGCCTATGTCCATGGTTTCACATTAGTCATGAAGAACTCATATACTTATTTCAAAGTTTTATTAGTTTCATCACAAATCAAAGCACTACCTGCATGCCCCGAGGGAGAGGGTTGGGAGGAGTTAACCATCGCGCGACTCTCGATCAAAACAACACTAGGATTTCAACATGGAATAGAAATGTCCACGCATCCCTGTCATGCCTTTTTAATATGTGGAGAAACAAGGAATAAGCACCTCTTAATACCGATACTTCTATGAATCAACAATGATGCACTCAGACCTTTTTCATATTCCTACATCAATATCATTAACCCACAAGTTCTCTTTATGTGCTACTTGATGGTTTTGATTATCATTCATTGAATACCTATTATTTTTGGAACAACCTTATGACCCATGCAAATTGCCGCTACTGTTTATTAACTCTCAAACAAATATAAGTGAAGAAAGAGAGTGCAAAATATTTCTATAAAATCTACACGCCATCGTGCTCAAAAAGATATAAGTGATGTACTAGAGCAACTGTTTAGCTCAAAAGATATAAGTGAAGCACAAAGGGTATTCAAACAAATCATGATAAATGTGTTTCCCTCTAAGGTTGGTGTGTCTAGCAAATGATGATTGTGGTAAACTAAAAATAAGAAGCAAAGTAAAGAAAATTACGCTCCAAGAAAAACTCATATCATGTGACAAATAAAAATGCAGCTCTGATGACCCACAAGTATAGGGGATCTATCATAGTCCTTTCGATAAGTAGGAGTGTCAAACCCAACGAGGAGCAGAAGGAAATGACAAGCGTTTTTCACTAAGGTATTCTCTACAAGCACTACAATTATCGGTAACACATAGTTTTGTCATAACGTAATTTGTAACGGGTAGCAAGTAACAATTGTAACAAATGTGCAGCAAGGTTGCCCAATCCTTTTGGTAGCAAAGGACAAGCCTGGGAAAACTCTTATATAAATCAAAGCACTCCCGAGGACACATGGGAATTCCTGTCAGACTAATTTTCATCATGCTCATATGACTCGCGTTCGTTACTGTGATAATTTGATATGTGGATGGACCCGTGCTTGGGTGCCGTCCTTACTTGGACAAACATACCACTTATGATTAACCTCTCTCGCAAGAATTTACAACTACGAAAGAAGAATTAAGATAAATCTAACCATAGCATGAAACATATGGATCCAAATCAGCCCCTTACGAAGCAACGCATAAACTAGGGTTTAAGCTTCTGCCAGTCTAGCAACCCATCATCTACTTATTACTTCCCAATGCCTTCCCCTAGGCCCAAATAATGGTGAAGTGTAATATAGTTGATGTTCACATGATACCACTAGAGGAGAGACAACATATATCTCATCGAAATATCGAACGAATACTAAATTCACATGATGACTTATAGAAAGACTTATCCCATGTCCTAAGGAACAAACGTAATTACCCACAAAGCATATTCATGTTCATAATTAGAGGAGTATTAGTAATCATTAAGGATCTGAAGATATGTTCTTCCACCAAGTAAACCAACTAGCATCAACTACAAGGAGTAATCAACACTACTAGCAACCCCTAGGTACCAATCAGAGGTTTGAGACAAAGATCGAATACAAGCGATGAACTAGGGTTTGGATAGTAGATAGTTCTGATGAAGATGTTGATGGACATTGACCCCCCACTAGTGGAAAAGAGTGCTTTGGTCCACTTCATGAATACCCGTTAGTTCCGATTCACTTACGAACCGGGACCCATGGGGGCATCGGCCCCGGTTCGTGAGGCTAGGGCGCCGCCCGGTCCTCGTGGACCATTGGTCCCGGTTCGTCTGGCCCCTTTGGTCCTGGTTCCAGACACGGACCAGGACCAATGTGCCTCGCTCCTGTCCCACAACCATTAGTCCCGGTTTTTAGCTGGAACCTGGATCCTATGTTGAACTTTACTCTCAGTTCCGTCCATAAACCGGGACCAATGCTTGGCCTTTATATACCCCCTGCCCGCGAGTAGAGTAGTGCACTGCTCTGTTTTTTGGCCAGCCGTGGGAGAGCTTTGTGGTGCTCTAGCTCACCTCCTATGCACATGAGGTGTTCGATGAAATGCCCAAGCCACACTTAAGCTTTCTCCTCTCGAAGCTCCTTGTCCAAGCTCCATTTTCCTCAAGTTTTGTGTAGCTTTGGCGGTCCGTCCGTGTCCCGTCCCCGTCCTCACCGCCGTTGATCGGCCGCGCCCATCTCGGCGTCGGCACCACCTTGGTTGGTCTCTTCTTCTTATATTCTTTCTAAAAGAAAAAAAGTTCTTGTACGATTTAGATAGATACTTGTGTAATTTTCTTACTTCTATTATCGTTTGTTATTATGTAGTGCGATGGTTGTGGTATCCGCCTCCGTCGGCCCTCGTCCTGTCTATGATTCAGATGTGGTATATATTATCTTTTATAACTATTTATTTTATTTAGTGTTTATGAAAATTATGGCGACCAACGTGACATAGATTTTTTTAATCTAGGAGGTATGTGAACCGAAAATTCGAACCAACATGAAATTCTTGCCGACAAGTTAGATTTGGTTGAAAAAGAAAACAATTACTTGAAAGAAAAATTACAAAGAGTTGAAGAGGAGAAGATGATATTGGAGTTGGATGTTGCCGATGTCGTCCACGATCACAAGATCAAGATGGATGCAATGCGCTTGAAATTAGAAAGATTAGAAAATATGCCATTCATGCTGAGGTTTGGTATCATTATGCCGTTGGATCAATTTGTACCTTAGTTGCGGTTATGATCGCATTTGTTGTTGCATTGAAATTTAAAAGTTTCAATGTATGTTCTAATTAGATGCTCTAGAGAGCTATATGTTGTTCAATAATGCGAACTATGTAAGAACATTATGTATTTATTTTGGTCACTACTGTACTTTGGCTTTAACGTGATGATCAATTTCTATTAATTTGGTCACTTCTCTATTTATTATATGTTGTAGTGGTTTTTAATACACTTTATTATATAACGCACACAGATTAACCGACAATGGATGTACGGTGACCGACACACCTCCGAGTATATTAAGGGCCTCCATAATTTTCTCAAAGCGGCTCAGGAAAACAAGCAGAATGGTTTTATGCATTGTCCATGTACTGTCTATGGGAATACGAAGGAATTCTCCGACTATAAAACCCTTCACTTCCTCCTGCTTTAGAATGGTTTTATGCCACACTATAATGTTTGGACCAGACACGGAGAAAGAGGGGTTATGATGGAATACAACGTAGAAGAAGAGGATGATGAAAACTACCCGCCCCCTGAATACGGTGATGCTGCAATGGAGGAAGCTGAAGATCAAGAGGAACCAGACGATGTGCCCGATGATGATCTTCGTACATTGTTGATGCACATAGAGAATGAGAAAAGTGAAAGGGAGAAGTTGAAGTTCGATCGCATGTTAGAGGCTCACTAAAAAGGGTTGTACCCAAATTGCAAAGATGATAACACAAAGCTCGGTACCACACTGGAATTGATGCAATGGAAGGCAGACAATGGTGTATCTGACAAGGGATTTTGTTCGCTACTGAAGTTAATGAAGAAGAAGCTTCCAAAGGATAACGAATTGCCCCACAATACGTACGAAGCAAAGAAGGTTCTATGCCCTCTAGGATTGGAGGTGCAGAAGATACATGCATGCCCTAATGACTGCATCCTCTAACGCGGTGTGTACGAGGATTTGAACGCATGCCCGGTATGCGGCGCATTGCGATATAAGATCAGAAGAGATGACCCTGGTGATGTTGAGGGCCAGCGCACCGGGAAGATGGTTCCTGCCAAGGTGATGTGCTATGCTCCTATAATACCACGGTTGAAACATCTGTTCAGAAACAAAAAGCATGACGAGTTGATGCAATGGCACATAAAAGACCATAAGAAAGACGGGAAGTTTAGAGCACCCGCTCACGAGTCGCAGTGGAGAAAGATCGAGAGGAAGTGAAGCGACTTTACACGTATGGTTCGGTTTAAGTGCAGATGACATCAATCCTTTTGGGGAGCACAACAGCAAGCATAGCACATGGCATGCGACTCTATGTATGTATAACCTTCCTTCTTGGCTGTGCATGAAGCGGAAGTTCATTATGATGCCAGTACTCATCCAAGGCCCTAGGGAACCCGACAATGACATTGATGTGTACCTAAGGCCATTAGTTGATGAACTTTTATAGCTATGAAATGGAAATGGTGTACGTGTGTGGGATGAGAACGAACAGGAGGAATCTGACCTACATGCGTTGCTATTTGTAACCATCAACGATTGGCCCGCTCTCAGTAACCTTTCAGGACACACAAACAAGGGATACAACGCATGCACACACTATTTAGATGACACCGATAGTATATATTTGGAAAAATACAGGAAAATGTGTACCTGGGGCATGGTCGATTTGTTCCGACCAACCATTAATGTCAAAAAGGGAAAACATTTCAAAACCGTTTGGTACACGAAGTGCATCCAGTTTTTGCCGCAACCCTCTCAACTTTTTAGCACATGCTATGTGGGTGAAATGATGATACCATGCCAACTTTGAACATTCTCAGAGTTCATTTGTAGTGCTTTTCAATTTAAGGGTCATTAGGTCAAAAAAAATCCGTAAATGAATGAAAAATACCAAATAAAGTCAGAAATAGTTGAAAATTGATGATGTGGCTTTGAATGGTGCATTTTGAACACACAAAAAGTCTGGAGTTCAATTAAGTTCAAAAAAATGAAATCCCTTTGTAATAGATGTGTTTTCGTATGAAACCGTGATACTTCGAAAAAGATTGTCCATTTTGTAGACGAAGTGCATCCAGTTTTTGTCATAACCCTCTCAACATTTAAGCACATGCTTTGTGGGTGAAATGATGATAACATGCCAACTTTCAACATTTTCAGAGTTCATTTGTAGTGCTTTTCAATTTAAGGGTCATTTATCACCAAAAAATCAGTACATTCATGAAAAATACCAAATGAAGTCAGAAAATGTTGAAAATTGATGTTGTGGCCTTGAATGGTGCATTTTGAACAAACAAATAGGCTAGAGTTCAAATAAGTTAAGAAAAGGAAATCCCTTTTGTAAGAGATGAGTTTTCGTAAGAAATCCTGATACTTCGAAAGAGATTGTCCGATTTGTACACGAAGTGCATCCAGTTTTTACCGCAACCCTCTCAACTTATTAGCACATGCTATGTGGGTGAAATGATGATACCATGGCAACTTTCAACATTTTTAGAGTTCATTTGTAGTGCTTTTCAATTTAAGGGTCATTTATCTCAAAAAAATCAGTAAATACATGAAAAATACCAAGTGAAGTTAGAATCTATTGAGAATTGATGTTGTGGCCTTGAATTGTGCATTTTGAACACACAACTAGTCTGTTGTTGAAATAAGTTTTGAAAAATTAAATCCCTTTTGTAACAGATGAGTTTTCGTAAGAAACCCTGATACTTCGAAAGAGATTGTCTGATTTGTACACGAAGTGCATCAAGTTTTTGCCGCAACCTTCTCAACTTTTTAGCACATGCTATGTGGGTGAAATTATGATACCATGCCAACTTTCAACTTTTTCAGAGTTCATTTGTAGTGCTTTTCAACTTAAGGGTCATTTATCTCAAAAAATCAGTAAATGCATAAAAAATACCAAATGAAGTTAGAAAGTGTTGAAAATTGATGTTGTGGCCTTGAATGGTGTATTTTGAACACACAAATAGTCCGAAGTACAGATAAGTTCAAAAAAATGAAATACTTTTGTAACATATGAGTTTTCGTAAGAAATCCTGATACTTCGAAAGAGATTGCCCGATTTGTACACGAAGTGCATCCAGTTTTTGCCGCAACCCTCTCAACTTTTTAGCACATGCTCTGTGGGTAAAATGATGATACCATGCGAACTTTCAACATTCTCAATGTTCATTTGTACTGCTTTTCAATTTAAGGGTCATTTATAAAAAAAAAACAGTAAATGCATGAAAAATACCAAATAAAGTCAGAAAGTGTTGAAAATTGATGATGTGGCCTTGAATGGGGCATTTTGAACACTAAAATAGTCTGGAGTTCGAATAAGTTCAAAAACATGAAATCCCTTTTGTAACAGATGAGTTTTCGTAAGAAACCCTCATACTTCGAAAGAGGTTGTCCGATTTGTACACGAAGTGCATCCAGTTTTTGCCGCAACCCTCTTAACTTTTTAGCACGTGCTATGTGGGTGAAATGATGATACCATGCCAACTTTTAACATTTTCAGAGTTCATTTGTAGTGCTTTTTCAATTTAAGGATCATTTATCTCAAAAAATCAGTAAATGCATGAAAAATACCAAATGAAGTCAGAAAGTGTTGAAAATTGATGTTGCGGCCTTGAATGGTGCGTTGTGAACACGCAAAAAGTCTGGAGTTCAAATCAGTTCAAAAAACGAAATCTCTTTTGTAATAGATGAGTTTTTGTAAGAAACCGTGATTGTTCAAAAGAGATTGTCTGATTTGTAGACGAAGTGCACCCAGTTTTTGCCGCAATCCTCTCAACTTTTTGACACATGCTATGTGGGTGAAATGATGATACCATGCCAATTTCAACAATTTTAGAGTTCATTTGTAGTGCTTTTCAATTTAAGGGTCATTTATCTCAAAAAAATCAGTAAATGCATGAAAAATACCAAATGAAGTCAGAAATTGTTGATAATTGATTATGTGGCCTTGAATGGTGCGTTTTGAACAAATAAAAAGTTTGGAGTTCAAATAAGTTCAAAACAATGAAATTCCTTTTCTACCAAATCTGTTTTTGATTAAAACAAACATTTAAAATAACCTAAAACCTACCAAATTGAATATAATGATAAAACACAGTAATATTAAATAGTAGGAAAAAGAATCACTCAAAAATCTATTTTTTACTAAAGTTATTCACAAACTGGTGATTCACACAAATTTCAAAAAATTCGAATTTAAACAATTTAAATTTGAAAACTAATGGCACTAATAGAAAGTTTATAATTTTTGTGACCTAAAAGCAAAAAGAATCACTGAAAAACAGTTAGTAGGAACCAAAATAAAATAAATAAAGTGACAAACGAAACAAAAAACTATATATTTTTAAAAACATGCCACATACTAGGCCACCACGGCCTAACTACGATTAGAAACCGAACCATAGAGTTGAGCCAGGTTTCAGGCCCGCAGAAGGCCCAATAGGCCCACAGGCGGTGACAGATTAGGCCTTGAAGCGTGTAGTTGAGAGGAGCTCGACGGGTTGTGCGCACGAGCGCTTATAAACCACTCCGGTGCACTCTCGGCTAGCGAGGTGGGACTAAACATCGAACCACACCGCGGCTGTGGAAGGCACAAGCCTTTCGTGTTTGTTTGTGGAAGAAACCAGGACCAATGATGTCGTTTCGTGTCGGTTGGTGGGACAAACCGGGACCAATTCCACTCTTCCGTCCTGGCTGGAATCACCAACCGGGACAAAAGGTCTCTTCTTCCCACCCTTTGGGCTGCTGAAAATTGACCATTAGTCCCGGTTTGCGGAACCAACCGGGACGAAAGGGTGGCATTGTTCCCGGTTGCATCCACCAACCGGGACCAAAGGTGCTCGGATATAAGGTGGGAGTTGTGAAAATTTCCCCCAAAACTCTCCCATTTGCTCGCCGCCATCCCCGAGCCCGTCGTCGTCGTCGTCGCCCCCGGTTCAGTCCTCCTCGTCGTCGCCGCCGTCCCCGAGCCCGTCGTCGTCGCCGCCGTCACATCCCTCTCCTCCGTGGACTCGGTAATCCTCCCCCTCCTCCCCGCCCCACCTCCTCCGACCTCCCTCCACTCCTCCATTCGCCGCCGACCGGCCCCTCCTCGCTCTGCCTTCCTCCTCCGTCCTCCTTCCTCTTCCCTCCTTCAGTCGCCCCTCCTTCTCCCTCCTCCCACCTCCCCGCCCACCTCCTCCATCCTACCTCCACTCCTCCATTCGCCGTCGGGTGGCCCGTACTCGCTCCGCCTTCCTCCTCCGTCCTCCATCCACAACCCCTCCTCCTTGCTACATTTTGATTTAGTAGGCTAGTTGATATTTTCTTGTTGATATGCAACATTTTGATTTACTTAATAGTTTGTAGTTGATATATAACAATTTTGATTTATGATCAACTGATTATTAAAAATTTAAACATATATAGTTGATAGTTTTTAGTTGATATAAGCCTCTGTTCATATATAACACTTTCATTTAGGATAGTTTCTAGGGTTTAGTTGATAGTTTCTAGTTAACTGAATTATTACTAGGATTTTAGTATATTATTTTAAGACATAGTTGATAGTTTCTTGTGATCCTCAAACTATTTACTCATTTGCTAGAATGAACATGTCATATTTGATAATACTACTCAGATACATGTTGATAGAATATATTTTGTTTATGCAGAAATCAAGTATTTGCCCATGCCTCATCCCCACAGTCGTCCCCATCCCCGACCCCCTGAAACCTCTAGGTGAGAATAGCCAAATCCCCGTGTTGTTGATATAGATGATAATGTGTTGTAAATGTCGATGATGAAAATGCTAGTCGCCATGTCATTGATGTCAATGATGATGCATTCTGAATTAATATAGAGGATGCCTTGGTGTTCTTGTTTGCAATGTACCTTCGAGTGGTCTATATTTTGCTGGAATGTTGATTCGTTTCTGTTTCAGCAAATTTCAGGCGCTCGAGTTGTCCTGTTTTAACTAAAAGTCATGCCGATTTTTTTTCATGAATTTTAGCGTGACTTGTGCTACAATGTAGGAAATGTCTCACGACGAAAGGAAATTCTCTATGTGCGAATACTGCCAAGACGAGCGCGGCCTGTGCGACACGCCTCACCTAGCTGATGATAGGCGATTCAGCATCAGGCTGGATGAGGACTTCGAAGTGGATACAGTAAGTCACAACGACATGTCTTTTTTTGTAATTAAGCATGACTTCTTTTGCTTCAACTTAATTTTTTTTATTTTTTACTATTGTACTAGCGTATCCCGTGCCATGCAAGATTTTATGTCTTGGATAAGATTGGTTTCAGTACTGAAAAAACTATGGAGGTAAAGAGAGTTCACTTGAGGACCGAGCATGGTTATACTTTTTTCGTAAAGTTGTACAATGCAGACACCTACTCCTTTTTTGAATGCAAAAATTGGGTAGCACTATGCAAGGCTTATGCATTTGAGCCTAATATGCTTATCACCTTTGATATTCGTCCGGAAGATGAAATTGAAGGTAATATCGACATCTAGGTCGATGTGCAGACGCATCCAGTTCTACCATTATGTGAGTTTCTCAACCATATTTATTAAATAGTTTATATCTTTCATTTAAAAATAGTTGACAACTTATTTCCATTGGCAGCTTATTTTCATTCTTCAATAAATGTACGGAAGATGTTAGACAGAACCTACTACTACAATGATGAAGCAGAATTAACTTATAAGGAGATAAATCATCTCATCACATTTATTAATGATGTTGAGAATTACAATAGCTATTATCAAACTCCTCCACATTATGGTCAATACGTGCCACTAGTGCACGTGGTGAACTACAGTCACATCCATGAAGATTGGATGGTAAGATTATCTACTATTACGACATTCGTGCATCTTTTGGATAAATTCTTCTAAGACTAAACTACATTGGTAACTACAAAGTTATTACTATGTTTTTCAACAGAAAATCCTGAAGGATTGTGTGCCTCATCTGATGTTTCCAAGAGGTCGTGTTGGTGTTATGAGCTTATGGCCAGCACGGCCAGGTCAGCGTATGTATATGCATCACTCCTGTCCATACCAGATTTCTAAAACCGATGAAATGACAATCAAAGATTGAAAAAAATGTATGGTCAATCGTAGAGAGCTACTTGGAAGCAACATTGTGCGTTGGCCAAGAATTGGAGACAAAATGATCTCCATTCTCCATAATGGAGAGTCAGGGCCTATCTTGTTTTATGATATTCTACCTAAGAGAGGGTAGAGTAGGTCCTATGAGAGAGGAGTAGGTCGTAGGTACAATGTTTTATTATGTGCTACAGTGTGTTATAGTTGATGATGATGATGAGGAGGATCGAGTTGTGATTATGACTAGTGACCAACTTGTTATATGATGTCTCACTAACGAAAATGATGATTAAATAGTGTTGGTGGTAATGACGATGATGATTATTAGCTATAGTGTTGTTGGTGATGATATGATGCAATAGTTTTTATATTAATATGACGATGATGTTGATCATGATTATCATGATCATTTGTTATTATGGTCATGATTGGTTATTATATCATTGGGGGAAGGAAATCGGATTAGATTCATGTGGATGGATCAAAAGTGACCAAAAGTTGAATTAGTAGGATCGTCGTCCTGCTAGTTCAACTTTTGATTCATTTGGATGAATAAAAGTTGAATTAGATCTCGCAGATGCGGGATGAACTACTACCATATGGTCGCATACGAGCAATTGAAGAGGAATTGTTGGGATTCTTTCTTGACCACATCATACCTAAAGACGGAGAATGCCATGTCGATTTTCATTGGATCTTAATTAGATGATGTTAGGGATTAATTGTAAAAGATGCTATATTGTATATATGTAATATCGTCGCATAGATATACGAAAACTTGTTGTTCGACCAAGCACGGAAAAAGAGAGGACATTTCTCTCTATTAGCTAGCTAACACAATATGAAACCCCTAAATTAACCCTCCACCCCCCATTAAAAAACAAAAACCCCAGCTCCTGCCAGATGCGGACGCGTGGATGCCGTTTTTGGTCCGAGTTGGTTTGACCAACCGGGACTAAAGGCCCTCCTGCCTGGGCTCCCCGCAGAGGCCACGTGGAGGCCCTTTTGTGCTAGTTGGTAAGGGAACAGGGACTAAAGTTTATGGGCTTTAGTCCCAACCTTTTAGTCCCGGTTCCAAAACCGGGACTAATGGGCCTCTGGAACCGGGATAAATGGGCCATTTTCTTCTAGTGCCCTCTCGATGAGAGGATCGTTGGTGATGACGATGGCTTCGATTTCCCCCTCCGGGAGAGATGTTTCCCTCGCAGAATAGCTCTGCCGAAGCTCTAGATTTGTTCTTCCAAAGTTCTGCCTCGAGACGGCGGCGCTTTGTCCCGAAAGCTCTTTTATGATTTTTCCAGGTTAAAACCCTTCATATAGCAGAAGATGGGCATCGAAGGCCTGCCAAGGAGCCCACAAGCCTTCAGTGCACGACCAGGGGGTAGGCCACGCCCCCTGGCTTGTGACCTCCTGGTAGGTCCCCTTTGGTATTTCCTTCGCCCAATTTTTTATATATTCCAAAACAATTCTTCGTAACTTTTCAGGAATTTTGGGGTTGTGTAGAATAGGTCTCTCAGAATTGCTCCTTTTCTAGTCTAGAATTCCAGCTGTCGGCATTCTCCCTCTTCATGTAAATCTTGTAAAATAAGAGAGAAAAGGCATAAGTATTATACCATAATGTGTAATAACAGCCCATAATGCAATCAATATCGATATAAAAGCATGATGCAAAATGGACGTATCAACTCCCCCAAGTTTAGACCTCTCTTGTCCTCAAGGGAAAACCGAGATCGATAAATATGCCCACATGTTTAGAGATAGAGGTGTCGATAAAAATAAAATACGGACATGAAGGTATCATGGTTATCTTTAGAGCAGCAACATAATATTTACATATAATTTTATATGCCAAAGTAACAATTCATTCACGTGGTAAAATATGAATCAAGAACTCTATTAAGAACTAACAAACTATGATTTCAGTCAATTAAGCAACTCCAATTTATCACAACTTAGGAAAGAGTCAATATAAGAGCTTGTAAAGCAAATCCACATACTCAATCATCTTATGGTCTTTCATAATTGCTAACACTCATGCGGTACCTATGAGGTCAAAGCTTCAATCGGACAAAGAGAAACATAGGGGCTTATAGTTTTGCCTCCCAACTATTTACCTCAAGGATAATGTAAATAATAATAACTCATGATCACCCACATTCGAGTGGATATATTTGTCTAGGTCATTCCCCAACACACGACGCTTGCCAAAAGATAAAGGAGAAATAAAGGAAATGGTGAAGATCACCACGACTCTTACATAAAGGTAAGTACTAGAAACTAAAGGTAACATACAGACCCTTCGCAGATGGAAGGAGAGGTTGTCATGCGCTTTTATAGTTGGATGTGTAATCCCTTAATGCAAAATAACATCAATTTATATTGCCCCTTGTGATAAAGAAGTTTATTATGGAGTCCGTCGCTTTTATTTTTTCTATATAACAAGTTCGTATAAAGTTTATTTTCCTCACACTTATAGATCACAAATATTTAGAGAGCAATTTTTATTTCTTGCACCAATGACAACTTACTTGAAGGATCTTACTCAATCCATAGGTAGGTATGGTGGACTCTCAAGGCAAAACTGGGTTAAAGGTGTTTGGATGCACAAGTAGTATCTCTACTTGGTGCAGAAGTTTTATGGCTAATATGGGGTGGAACCAAGCGACGCATGTTGCAGGATCTATAACCATATAACTTCTATTCGGAAATAAATAAACATAACTCATTATGTTGTCATATTTGTCCAACATCAACTTCTTAACATATAATATTTTAATGAGTGCTCAGAATCATAAAAGATGTCTAAGCTAATATATTTATATGTGAACCTCTCTTTCTTTATTGCTTCCTTATAATTGGAACAATGACCAATAGCTTTGTTTGTCAACTCACAAGAAATTTCAATCGACATAGTTATTATATGTGAAGTCATCACTCCCCATAAGATCATTATATATACTCTTTTTCTTTTGTTCTATACTTCTTTCTATTTGTATTTCTCAAGATCGTATCAAGGAAGCAGAGCCCTCAACTGAAAACTACTCTTTATTATATAACTCTCGGACTTTCTTACATAGGGGGAACACAAAGAAAAACTCAAAACTAGATCACACTAAAAATTTATTCTACTAGATCAAGATATAACCAAAAGGATCAAACGAAGAGAAAACCAAAAAAAGTGAAAGGTGTTATGGTGATATGATACCGGGGCACCTCCCCCAAGCTTGGCACAAGCCAAGGGAAGTGCCCATACCCATGTGTTTAGTTGTCTTTCTTTGGAGGTGGTGATGTTGGAGTTGTTGGTGAGGTTGAAAGCTTATCAAGTTTCCTCCTCAGCACGAAATTATGTTCCCTCAGATCATCTACTTCCTGCTCGAGCCTTAATATCTTTTGACATAATTCATCCTTGCTCTCCTCCAAAAGACGAGAAGGGACAAACAAAACCTTGGGTTTTTGGGAGGCTCGACTTCTTAAACTCCACATGCATATTTTCAGGTCGAGACATGGGAATCTCCTCCTCGTCTGAGCCTTCTTTCGCATACTTGCATATCTGCAGTTCCTCCTTCGAGAACAATCCATAAGGATCTAAGTCCCCGTAGAGCTTGGGATTGCCAAGATAATGTGATACATAGTCTACCCATCGGAATCTTGGGATGACATCTTACTCTAAATCTGTTGCAGAAACAAATCAAAATGAAAAAGGAGATATTGTCATGATACGAAGGTCAAAACCTTCTGGAGATTTTATAATGAATTTTTACCGACCCGAAAGAGTATTCCACAAGAAAACGGAGTCCAGAGGGTACACGGGGTGGCCACAAGCCTGCATGGCGTGATCGGGGGGTAGGCCACGCCCCCTGGCTTGTCGCCTCCTCGTGCACTTTTCGGACTACTTTAAATTTTCCTAATTTTTTAAATATTCCAAAACTGATAAAAATTCCATTGGAAAAGTTTTGGAGTCGGTTTGCTTACTGTAACACATATCTATTCCTTTTCGGAGTTTGAAGTGTTTTGATAGGTGTCCCTAATGTACTCCTCCGGAGTTATGGTATTGAAAATATTCGTTTCAACATTTAGAGAGTACCTCAGATATAGTGCGTGATTGTTTTCCCATTTACCACCTTGAGATTTGTGCCTTAGGCGTTGCTGATCTTGATGGCACCGGAACGATATACTTCCTCGATAATGTAAGGCCCTTCCCATTTAGAGACAAGTTTTCCTGCAAAAAATGTTAAACGAGAGTTGTATAGCAAGACATGATCACCTACATTGAATTCACGCTTTTGTATTATTCTATCATGCCATCTCTTAACCTTTTCTTTAAAAAACTTAGCATTCTCATAGGCATGGGTTCTCCATTCATCAAGCGAGGTAATGTCAACTAACCTCTTCTCACTAGCAAGTTTGAAATCATAGTTAAGGTCTTTAATTACCCAATAAGCTTTATGTTCTAGCTCTAGAGGTAAATGACATGCTTTACAACAAACCATTTTATACGGAGACATACCCATAGGGTTTTTGTAAGTGGTTCTATAAGCCCATAATGCATCGTCAAGTTTCTTAGACCAATTCTTTCTAGATCTATTAACAGTCTTTTGCAAGATCAACTTAATTTCTCTATTGCTCAATTCTACTTGAGCACTAGAGTGAGGATGATAAGGAGATGCAACTATATGATTAACATCATACATAGCAAGCACTTAACGAAAAAAACCACGAATAAAGTGTGAACCACCATGAGTCATTAAATATCTAGGGACTCCAAATCTAGGGAAAATGACTTCTTTCATCATTTTAATAGAAGTGTTATAAACAACATTACTAGTTGGAATAGCTTCTACCCACTTAGTAACATAATCAACAACAACTAGAATATGAGTATACCCAGTGGACTTTGGAAAAGTTCCCACGTAATCAGAACCCCAAACATGAAATGGTTCTATAACAAGAGAATAATTCATAGGCATTTCCTCAAGTTTACTAATATTACCAATTCTTTGACATTCGTTACAAGACAAGACAAACTTACGGGCGTCCTGGAAGAGAGTAGGTCAATAAAAACCGGATTGTAATGCCTTGTGTGTTGTTCTATATCCAGCGTGATGTCCTCCGTAGGCCTCAGAGTGACACTTGTGTAGGATGTGTCCCTGTTCATGCTTAGTTACACAACCGTAACACCCTGGATTTTGCTCGTTTCTTTTTCTTTTGATTTTGGTTTGGTTTTTCTTTTCTCTGGCCTGATAGTTGTAAAACCTAAAGGGATTACCCTTGATTTCTTTTTCCTAGTGGCTTTCCAACCTTCAAACCATGCCAAGACCTTGTCATTTCCATCTTGAGACAATCTCAATATTCTTTTCCCTAGGAAAATTCCTTTTCCTTTCAAAGGAATAACCTTTGTTGCCATGAGTTGTGAAACAAACACCATTTCTATCTCTCCAAAAACTCCCAAATAATTATCATAAATCTATTGGGTCATATCTTCCTCAGATATGACAAAATCTTTCCTTGCCATGTTCAAAAATATTTCCCAAAAATTCCGTTTCTGATTCTGTCCTATCTGTCAAGTTGTGAAGCAAGTACCCTTTTATTTGCTTGATTTCTCCCAAAATTTGTGGGCACTTTTCATATCCATATCATTGCCTCATGCCAAAATTCGACTCAGTTTACGTGGTAAATATTTCTTGGCAAATTTCTAGAGTTTCTGATCTAGAGGAAGCTTTGTGAAGCAAGTGCTAGCTAGGAGGGCTAAAATGAGTTGAAACTTTTCCATAATCTCAATATGCTCAAATTATGCCTCTCCACCAAATGTGAGCATCACTCCTTCAACCATGTGACCGTAGGTTCAAATCCTTGTCTCTGGTCAATATTTTGGATTGTGAAGCAACTATATTTTATGTTGCTCCATAAATTATGAAATTTTACCAGGCCATTATCCTATCTATAAATCCTTGCTAAACCAATTTTGAGCTCATTTTATTTAGCCAATTATTCCCACTAATTCTCCTAAGTTTCTGTCCAGTAGGATATTGTGTGAAGGAAGCGCCACTTTGGCTTATCAAGATGGCATGAAATTTATACAACATCTTCATAACCCTAAAATATTCATCTCCTCCAAGTTTCAGCTCCAACCAAGCCAGTATGTGAGTGCCACATCAAAATCTCTATTCTGGACCAGATTAGCTAGTTCCAAAGAAACCCTATCAAATATTGGTCATGTGCTCCTCAAATTTCACAGGATCATATTCCTTCCTACCCTAAACCTCCCACACATGATTATTTTCTATTATCCCATCTCTGTTGATCATGATAATAGGACCAAGTCTACTGCAGCAAACTTCTAGTGAAGTCTCCCGTCAATTCTTAGCTCCTTTTAGTGATCTATCAGCTCAGTTGGACCCCTCTTTGGATGGTCTATCTGCTAGACATAGTGTGCCAGCCTCTCTTGTCCTCCCAGTGCCAGTGCACGCGGTGACCACGCCTTTGGCATGCAATAACCATGCTCTATGCAATGGAGCCCTTGATTTTGTTGATTCCCCTCTCCCTCGAGCTCTAGTCATGTGTAGCAGCTCCGCCTCGTCGTCCCCTTCCTCCTAGAGCGCTCTCCCCCTCCGGATTCTGCCTTGTCGCGCCGCAACAAGCCCCGCCCTGTTCAGCCAGTGCCCATCGCTATCGTCTTCTTCCCCGAGCTATCTCGGGCCCGCCTGAGCTGTTCCCTCCCCTTCTCGAAGCCTCTAGTCGCCACTAACGGCCAGCCATGCCGCCTTGGAGCTCTAGTGCACGACTAAACTAGCCACGATGGCCGTCCTCATCTGCTTCTGTCACTCCGGCTATTTAAGCAGCCCCTGCATGCCTCGACCTTTCCATCCTCCTCTCCTCCACCCCAGCAACCTCCCAGCCTACTTACCTGAGTTCCCACAACTTTCCTCGCCCTGCATTGCTTCCATGGCCATCGCCAAGCCCCTCTCAAATTTCCCTGGTGCCGGGCTTCTCATCTCCGTCTTTGGTACCCAAAGGAACCCACAAGCACCGGTGACCCTCCCCATTCCGTCGCCTCAGTCCCAGAGGCCCTGTGGTGGTGTGCCCGGGATCCGGTCGCCGCCGCTCGCTGCCCCCGTGCGGCGCCGCTGCTCCGAGCCCCTACGGCACCCATCTACGGTTCGGACTAGTGTGGCGTGGTCCCCCACAGCCGCCGGCGGTCTCGCCTTGCCAAAGACGGCCGGAGCCGCCATGGCCCTCGCCGCCCGCGCTCTGCCTAGCCTTCCCTGCTTCTTCCTTTGGGAGGAAGAAGAAGGCGTGACGAGAAGAGAGAAAGGGCCAGGGTCAACGCGGGCCCCAGGCGTCAGTTGCCCAGAGGCCGGCCCCTCCTTGCTAGGTCAGTTAAGTGGAAACGCCTCGGGACCATTTACGCTTTTCCCAAGGGAAAGCGTATTCTCCATGAGTGCGCGACCAACTTAGCTGCCACGGACCCCGTTGTGAATATCTTTTATTGTAGAATAGTCCCTGACTCCAAAACCCTTTTATCTTTTTGCTCGGGACTCCGATTCCAGTGATTCCAAAGCCCACGTCTTCGTCTCTTCGAGCCAGAAAATATGGTATCATTTCCACCATGTGATCACAAAGTGGAAATGAACATGTTTCCCTTGCCGTAAACATCCCCTACTCCGAGAAAGAACTATTTCTGGCAATTCCTTCCACGAGCTTCTCGCCCTTCTTCCATGTCATTCCATCATCACAGGCAAACCACAACTCACATTTGCTTAATCGCATTTCAATACCATAGCTTAATTGACCATTTCAATCACAAGTATGTATGTTTATAGTCTGGAGTTTGAGGATGCAAGGGTTGAATAGATGACGACCGTGTTGAATATTTTTACCCACTAATTTACACTATACTATTGAGATTACTGTCTATGATTACTTTGTGTTTCATTCGACAGTTTATAGATATGAATCAAAAGTAGTGGTTGAGCTTATCGGTCATCAGATTACTAGGACATAGGAATGTCAGTTATGACGGATATATTATTCGGAAGATAACCTAGTTGGTTGATCGGAGTCACCTTTCCGGGATCATCAGTGCAAGCACATTTGCCGATATGGGACGGCCTTAACTTGGTTTGATTTCATGCTCTTTCACGGGTACCTCCAAAGAGAGAGGGTCATGCACGCGTGCTACCTTGGCCCAGTAGGCGGTGATAACCCTGTGAGCCAGTTAGTTTGGCCACGACGGTGGCAGGTGTCATGAGGACACATGGCCACCCATGGCAGGACTCTCGGGGAGGATGAATGCCAGTGGTACGATGAGAGGGTCACGGGTCAGACAAGTTTTGTTGGAGCAACATTGGTCCACCTGAATGGGATCACGAGGTCAGTGCTCCATAATGTGGGTAATATGTGCAACCTCTGCATAGTGTCAAACCTATTCGAATAGCTGACTCCACGGTATTGGACAGCCCGACCAGACCTCAGTAGGTGGTCAACCGTAACTATGATAGTAATGTTGGAAGAACTCGTCTGAGTATGATAACACTTGGGCATCATGCCCATGATAAGCCTTGGTATCCATCTTGAGGAAACTCGCTAAAGGATCTTGGTAAGATCGCAAGAGTTGGTATCACCCGAGTACGGTGAGAGAAGCCTGGTATAGCCAGTTCTCTACTACTACTTTAGTAATCACAAATCCTTAACTAATCTCAATTGCTATGATGTTGTCTTGCCTTAATGCTAATGTTTGTTGTGAGCTTGCGAGTACATTCAAAGTACTCACCTGGCTTGTCACGCCAGTTTGCTGGTCATGCCTTGATTGCTTACTTGTCGAGGATTCCGAGTTGCGAGCTAGGATGCGCGTTCCAGCCAGAGTCCCTGCGGGGTGGAGTTCATCACATCGGTCGTTGTTCCGCTGCTAGTGTAGGATTTACCGTAGGCAAGTGTAGTATCGCCAAGGCGATGTAATCCATGTATCCTTCTAATTCTTTTTCATAGTAATAAAGAGCTGATTTTTTCTGTGCCAACGGTTCCGTATTCGAAAAGACTTGTCCTTGGGCTGGAATACGGGGCGTTCCGGTTTCCTCTGAGCCGGGGTGCCACAAGAGTTGGTATCAGAGCAGGTCTGGCTATAGGACGCCCTAGACCGTGCGAGCATTAGTAACTAGTAGTATAGGATTCAGTTGGTTTGCTGCACTTGTTTGTTGCATTTGATTGTGCATAGCATGCATATAGACTAGATATGTTATTACTAACGATGGATCTGGTGAGTGTGGGTGGCATCGGTTTCGATTCACCACATGCACTCTCTAGCCTGCTTTCTTCTTCCTTGGTGTGGTGTCACCTTTGCTTCAGCGAAGTGATGCCAAGTTGCCTGGTGATGACGACCCCTTGTTAGATTGATGCACCGGTACCACACCAATGAATTATCTTCAGCCGCCCTATTGTCTCAGTGATAGACATGCTCCTATCCCGGATCTTGCCCATCCCTCTAGCCGTAATGGCAACCCTTACTGATCTTGCTTATCAAAAAAGGGCAATGCCCCCAAGCCTTCTTTCCATCGCTATCCTGCCCTGCCATCCATTCTCTGGACGAGTACGGTTTTCCCCGTACGCTTGATGATGACGTGGTTGAAACTCCCGTGTTCCGACCCACGATCACCAAGTTCGTCCTTGTCACCGTGTCCGTCCAGATGGAACCGGTGTAAGCCCCTGATTGGTGTAGCTTTGTATACACGAACCCCCTTCCACACATTGATTCACATTCATGCACACCGCCACAACATGTTAGAACGTAGTACCAGAGTTCTTGCGAGATTTTCGTGCTTAAATAGGAATGCATATTATTGTTGTGAATCACTGTAGAATATGACATTGCATGCGTGTCATCTTGCTGCTTTGTGTGTTTGTCGGTTGCTTCTTTCTTTGGGCCCTTAGTGTTACCTTATTTTCCCATTATGGAAGTTGCTCACCAACATTGGACTCAAAGGAATCAGTGAAGAGACAGTTATTTGGAAGCTCAGTTCAGCAAGATGGAATTTTCAACAGACTTGCATTATATCAGGAATATCGAGCCCGAATATAAATGGTATCCTTACCAAATGAATTATCACCATCAAGTATACATGTGTGCAACTTTTTCAGCAGCAATCATGGAATCAACAAAAAGGAAGAGATGCATACAGTTCGAGTCAAAGGTATAATTCATATACGTGGTTGCGTCTGTATGACCACAATTTGAAATCTGCTATACTACGGAAGGAAGTCAGAATGAGCTATGAACTTAGTGTTCAGCAAAAAGGATAGCCGAATACTCTGTCGCATACCACAAGTAATCAACAGCAGGAACGTTAATGACATATACATGCATTTAGCTTGCATATGACGCTTCAGGTATAAGCAACCCAGTCTTTCCCTGCAAGCTACCCAAAAAGCTTATGGCACAAGATTCAGGTGACTTCCTCAATGTGACACGCGGATCTTTGTTCAAGACACCCATGCTTCTCCAGTAAGACATCACAACAAGCTTCTAGCATAAGGTACCGAGTGTTACCTAGCAAGTCTTCAAGAAAAGGAAAGCACTTGAGATATGGTACCCAATCTTCTTCAAGAAGCACCCATGGTCATCTGAAGGAATAAAGAATACACGAGACCAAGCTCTTTCAGCTAAGGATCTAGGCAAAGAGAACTATAATGAAAGAGCAAGATTGGCCTTACAGGTATGATAATGGTTGCAAGATCAACATAGTGCATATATTCAAGACAGTCTAGTTCAATATCAATCACCGTGGGAACACACCCATGGATTCTATTCAAGTTGCAAGGACCCTATATCGAGTCAATCCGCTCAACCCAACCAGATATGCTCAGATCGGAATATACGAATCTATGAAGAAGACTCATCAGTTAGATTGCAACAATAATGATACAACGTTGCACAACCTACTATTCATTTAAAGATGACGACAAATGGAACGACCAGAATGTGGGACAACAACCATGAAGTATGTGCCCTCTCATATGGGATTCAGTCAAAGGACAGTCTACCGTGAACAAGATCCTTCTACCAGAACCTTTGTCAATCAAACTTGTATGCATAATCAGATGGAAGTTAGAGTAACATATGAGGATCTAATAAAACAAATCCCTTCACAGCCACACAGTTAGTCAGCTAAAATTTACCGGAAGTATCATACTAAGGTAAGCAGGAAACCCGAGTTGGAAACGGTTTCCTCAAGTAAGGATGTTTATGTTGAACCTTGAGCAATCAAATCTCAAGGACGAGATTTCTTTAAGGGGGTAGGTTTGTAACACCCTGCATTTTGCCCGTTTCTTTTTATTTTGATTTTGGTCTGGTTTTGCTTTTTCTGTGGCTTCATAGTTTTGAAACCTAAAGGGATTACCCTTGATTTCTTTTTCCTAGTGGCTTGCCAACCTTCAAACCATCCCAAGACCTTGCCATTTCCATCTTGAGCCAATCTCAATATTCTTTTCCCTGGGAATATTCCTTTTCCTTTCAAAGGAATAACCTCTCTTGCATTGAGTTGTAAAGTAACCCCCATTTCTATCTCTCCAAAAATTCCCAAATAATTATCATAAATCTATTGGGTCATATCTTCCTCAGATATAGAAAATCTTTCATTGCCATATTCAAAAATATTTCCCAAAAATACCTTTTCTAATTCTGCCCTATCTGTCAAGTTGTAAAGCAACTAACCTTTTTATTTGCTTCATTGCTCTCAAAATTTGTGGGCACTTTTTCCTATCCATATCATTGCCTCATGCCAAAATTCAACTCAATTTAGCTATTAAATAGTTCTTGGCAAATTTCCAAAGTTTCTGATCCAGAGGAAACTTTGTGAAGCAAGTGCTAGCTAGGACTGTTCAAATGAGTTGAAACGTTGCCATCATCTCAATATGCTCAAATTATGCCTCTCCACAAAATTTGAGGATCACTTCTTCAACCACATGACCATAGCTTCAAATCTTTGTCTCTGGTCATTATTTTAGATTGTGAAGCAACTCTATTTTATGTTGCTCCATAAATTATGAAATTTTACCAGGATATTCTCCTATCTATAAAAGCTTGCTGAACCAATTTTGAGCTCATTTTATTTAGCCAATTATTCCTAGTAATTCTCTTAAGTTTCTGTCCAGTAGGATACTGTGTGAAGGAAGTGCCACTTTGGCTTATCAAGATAGCATGAAATTTATACAACATCTTCATAACCCTAAAATATTCATCTCCTCCAAGTTTCAGCTCCATCCAAGCCAGTATGTCAGTGCCACATCAAAATCTCTATTCTGGACCAGATTAGCTAGTTCCAAAGCAACCATATCAAATATTGGTCCTGTGCTCCTCAAATTTCATGCGACCATAGTCCTTCCTACACTAAACCTCCTAGACATAATTCTTTTCTCTTATCTCATTTCTGTTGATCATGATAATAGGACCAAGTCCGCTGCAGGAAACTTCCAGTGAAGCCTCCCATCAATTCTTACCTCCTTTTAGTGATCTATCAGCTCAGTTGGACCCCTCTTGTTGGGGAACGTTGCATGGGAAACAAAAAAATTCCTACACACACGAAGACCTATCATGGTGATGTTCACCTACGAGAGGAGATTAGATCCCCATACCCTTGTAGATCGCTCAGTGGGAAGCGTTAAGAAACATGGTTGACGTAGTGGTACAACTTCGTGATTCAAATCACCGTCGTCCCACGATACGTGCCACGATTCGTTCCGATCTAGCGCCGAACGGACGACACGTCCACGTTCAACACACGTACAACTCAATGACGATCTCCGCATTCTTGATCCAGCAAGAGAGACGGAGAAGTAGATGAGTTCTCCGACAGCATGACGGCACGCTGGTGTTGGTGATGATCTATTCCTGCAGGGCTCCACGAGAGCTCCGCAGAAATCTAATCTAGAGGAAGAACTACGAGGTGTAGGTTTGAGTTGCACGTGGCAAAGTTTTGTCTCAAAAGCCCTAAACCTCTAGTATATATAGGAGGAGGGGATAGGCAGCCTTGGGCAGCCTTGGCGCACCAAGGAAACCTACCTTAGGTCGGCCGAAGTGGGAGGGAGGGAGGAGTCCTTCTCCAATCCCACTTGGATTAGGACTCGTTCCTTATTCTCCCACCTCTTTCGGATTTTCCACTTTTTCCTCATGGTCTTTCCTTGGATGACTTTGTCAGCCTATTATAACTTATTGTGCATCCAATAAACCCACGTGGACCCCTTGGGTCGTGGTGGGCCCACCCGGTGGGCCTCCGGAACCCATTCGTCACTCCCGGTACACTGGCGACAATGCCCGAAAACTTCCCGGAATCCAAACACCAACTTCCTATATATCAGTCATTGTTTCCGGACCATGTCGTAAACCCTCTTCACGTCCGTGATCTCATCCGGGACTCCGAACAACCTTCGGTCACCAACACATATAAGTCAACTATACTAAAACGTCACCGAACCTTAAGTGTGCAGACCCTGCGGGTTCGAGAAGTACGTAGACATGACCCGATGCACTCCCCGATCAATATCCAATAGCGGGACCTGGATGCCCATATTGGATCCTACATATTCTATGAAGATCTTATGGGTTGAACCTTTGTGCCAAGGATTCATATAATCCCGTATAACATTCCCTTTGTCCTTCGGTATGTTACTTGCCAGAGATTTGATTGTCGGTATCCCAATACCTATTTCAATCTCGTTATCAGCAAGTCTCTTTACTTGTTCTGTAATACAAGATCCCGTGACTCACACTTGAGTCACATTGCTTGCAAGGCTTGTGTGTGATGTTGTATTACCGAGTGGGCCCCGAGATACCTCTCCGTCACACGGAATGACAAATCCCGGTCTTGATCCATGCTAACTCAACGGACACCTTCGGAGATACCTGTAGAGGACCATTATAGTCACCCAATTACGTTGTGACATTCGATACACACAAGGTATTCCTCCGGTGTCATTGAGTTACATGATCTCATGGTCATAGGAATGAATACTTGACACGCAGAAAACAATAGCAACGAAAGGACACGATCACATGCTACGTTCATAATTTGGGTCTTGTCCATCACATGATTCTTCTAATGACGTGATCCCATTATCAAGTGACAACACTTGCCTATGGCCAGGAAACCTTGACCATCTTTGACCAATGAACTAGTCAATTAGAGGCTTACTAGGGACAGTGTGTTGTCTATGTATCCACACATGTATTTGAGTTTCCAATCAATACAATTCTAGCATGTATAATAAACGATTATTTCGAACAAGGAAATATAATAATAAATAATTTATTATTGTCTCTAGGGCATATTTCCAATAGTCTCCCACTTGCACTAGAGTCAATAATCTAGTTCACATCACTATGTGATTTTAACGAATCCAACACCCATACAGTTCTGGGGTTTGATCACGTCTTGGTTGTGAGAGAGGTTTTAGTCAACGGGTCTGAACCTTTCAGATTTAAGTGTGTTTTACAAATCTCTATGTCATCCTGTAGGTGCTGTTACCAATGTGCCATTTTGGAAATTTTCCAAATGACTGCTCCACTATACGAATCCGCTTCACTCTTTAGAGTTACTCGATTAGTGTCAAGCTTGCACCGACGTAACTGTTTACGACGAACTCTTTAACCACCTCCATAATCGAGAAAAATTCCTTAGTCCACTAGTTACTAAGGATAACTTCGACCGTTGTTTAGTGATTCAATCCTTGATCACTCCTTGTACCCCTTGACAGACTCATGGCAAGGCACACATCAGATGCGGTACGCAGCATGGCATACTTTAGAGTCTACGACTAAGGCATAGAAGACGACCTTCGTCCATTCTCTTTATTCTGGCATGGTCGGGCTTTGAGTCTTACTCAAATTGACACCTCACAATACAGCCAAGAACTCCTTATTTGCTGATCTATTTTGAAGTCCTTCAAAAACCTGTCAAGGCATGCATTTCATTGAAAGTTCTATTAGCATTTTGATTTATCTCTATAGATCTTGATGCTCAGTGTTTCAAGTAGATCTATCTAGGTCTTCCTTTCGAAAACTCCTTTTAAACAACCTTTTATGTTTCACAGAAATTCTACATTACTTCCAATCAACAATATGTCAACCACATATACTTATCAACAATTCTATGGTGCTCCCACTCACTTCTTTGGAAATACAAGTTTCTCATAAACCTTGTATAAACCCAAAATCTTTGATCATCTCATCAAAGCGTATATTCCCACTCCGAGATGCTTGCACAAGTCCATAGAAGGATCGCTGGAGTTTGGATACTTGTTAGCATCCTTAGGATCGACAAAACCTTCTGGTTGTATCACATACAACCTTTCCTCAAGGAAACCGTCGAGGAAACAATGTTTTGACATCTTATGTGCAATATTTCGTAAATAATGCATCAACTGATAACATAATTCCAATAGACTTTTAGCATCGCTACGAGTGAGAAAGTCTCATCATAGTAAACTCTTTGAACTTATCGGAAACATCTTTGCGACAAGTCGAGCTTTTCTTAATGGTGACTTTTCGCCACCATCGTGTGTCTTCCTTTTAATGCTCCATCTTTACTTAATAGTCCTATGACCATCAAGTAGTTCTTCCAAAGTCTACACATTGTTTTCATACATGGATCCTCTCACGGATTTCATGGCCTCGAGCCATTTATCGGAATTCGTGCCCACCATCGCTTCTCCATAGCTCATAGGTTCATTGTTGTCCAACAACATGACCTCCAAGACAGGGTTACCGTACGACTCTGTAGTAGTACGCGACCTTGTCGACCTATGAGGTTAGTAGTAACTTGATCCGAAGCTCAATGATCACCATCATCAGTTTCCACTTCAATTGGTGTAGGCGCCACAGGAACATCTTCCTGCGCCCTGCTACACACTGGTTGAAGTGACGGTTCACTAACCTCATCAAGTTCCACCACTTTCCCACTCAACTCTTTCGAGAGAAACCTTTTCTCAAGAAAGAACCTGTTTTAAAAACAAAGACTTTGCTTCCGGATCTGAGATAGGAGATGTACCCAACAGTTTTGGATATCCTATGAAGATGCATTTATCCGCTTTGGGTTCGAGTTTATCAGACTTAAACTTTTTCACATAAGCGTCGTAGCCCCAAACTTTCAAGAAACGACAGCTAAGGTTTCTCCAAACCATAAATCTACACTTTGTCATCTCAATGGAAATACGCGGTGCCCTATTTAAAGTGAATGCGGTTGTCTCTAATGCATAACCCATAAACAATAGTGGTAATTCGATAAGAGACATCATAGTATGCACCATATCAAATAGGGCGCGGCTATGACGTTCGTACACACCATCACACTATGGTGTTCTAGGTGGCATGAACTGCGAAACAATTTCCACATTGTCTTAACTGTGTACCAAAACTCGCAACTCAGATATTCATCTCTATGATCATATCGTAGACAGTTTATCCTCTTCTCACGATGATCTTTACTCTGAAATAGCTTTGAACATTTCAATATTTCAGACTTGTGATTCATCAAGTAAATACTCCTGTATCTACTCAAATCATCAGTGAAGTAAGAGCATAACGATATCCACTGCGTGCTTCAGCACTCATTGGACTGCACACATAAAAAATGTATTGCATCCAACAAGTTACTTTCTTGTTCCATGTGGTATGATTTTGCATGTCTCAAGAGATTCAAAATCAAGTGAGTCTAAAGGATCCATCTGCATGGAGTTTCTTCATGCGTTTATACCAACAGGTATGGTTTGCATGTCTCAAACGTTTCAAAAATGAGTGAGTACAAAGATCCATCAGCATGGAGCTTCTTCATGCGTTTTACACCAACATGACTCAAGCGACAGTGCCACAAGTAAGTGGTACTATCATTATCACTCTTTATCTTTTGGCACCAATATTATGAACATGTGTAACACTACGATCGAGATTCAATAAACCATTGAGGGTAATTATTCAAGCAAATAGAATAACTATTATTCTCTTTAAATGAATAATCATATTGCAATAAACACGATCCTATCATGTTCATGCTCAACGCAAACACCAAATAACAATTATTTAGGTTTAAAACCAATCCCTATGGTAGAGGTAGTGTGCGATGTTTTGATCACATCAACCTTGGAATCACTTCCAACACCTATCGTCACCTCGCCTTTATCTAGCCTCCGTTTATTCCGCCGCTTTCATTTTGAGTTACTAATCATTTAGCAAACCGAACGGGTATCCAATACCCTCGTGCTAATAGGAGTACTACTAAAGTACACATCAATATTTTGTATATCAAATATACTTATGTCGAATTTGCTAGCCTTCTTATCTACCAAGTATCTAGGGTAGCTCCGCCTCAGTGACCATTCCCCTCATAACAGAAGCACTTAGTCTCAGCTTTGTGTTCAATCTTTGGTTTGTTCATTAGAGCAACAACTACTTTGTCGTTTCATGAAGTATCCCTACTAGCCCTTGCCCTTCTTGAAACTAGTGGTTTTACTAACCATCAACAATTGATGCTCCATCTTGATTTCTACTTTCGTAGTGTCAAACATTGTGAAGCGCTAAAGGATAATCATATCTATCCTTGATATGCTATGGTTCATCATGAAGCTCTAGCAGCTTAGTGGCAGTCACTTTGGAGAACCATCACTATCTCATCTCGAAGATTAACTCCCACTTGATTAAAGCGTTTGTTATACTCAGACAATCTGAGAACATGCTCAACGATTGAGCTTTTCTCCTTTACTTTGTAGACAAAGAATCTTGTTGGAGGTCTCATACCTCTCAACAAGGGCACGAGCATGAAATCTCAATTTCATCTCTTTGAACATCTCTCATGTTCCGCGACGTTTCAAAATGTCTTCGGCGCCTTGCTTCTAAGCCATTAAGTATTACGCACTGAACTATCACGTAGTCATAAAAAACGTGTATGTCAGATGTTTGCAACATCCACAGACGACGCTCGAGGTGCAGCACACCGAGTGGTGCAATAAGGACATAAGCCTTCTGCGCAGCAATGAGGACAATCCTCAGTTTTACGGACTAAGTCCGCAAAGTTGCTACTATCATCTTTCAACTAAATTTTCTCTACGAACATATAAAAAACAGTAGAGCTATAGCGCAAGCTGCATCATAATTCGCAAAGACTTTTTGACTATGTTCATGATAATTAGAGTTTAAATAATCAAATTACTTAATAAACTCCTACTGAAAAAGTACATCCCTCTAGTCATTTGAGTGCTACATGATCCAAATCCACTAACTCAAGTCCGATCATCATGTGAGTTTAGTATACCTTCAGTGGTAAACATCTCTATGCTAATCATATCAACTATACGATTCATGCTCGACCTTTGTGTCTCTTGTGTTCCGAGGCCATGTCTGCACATTCTAGGCTCGTCAAGTTTAACCCGAGTGTTCCGCGTGTGCAACTGTTTTGCACCCATTGTATGTGAACGTTGAGCCTATCATACCCGATCATCACGTGGTGTCTCGAAACGACAAACTCTCACAACAGTGCATAGTCAAGCAGAACACAATTTTGTCTTGATATTTTGGTGAGGGATCACTTTATAATGCTACCGTCGTTCTAAGCAAGATAAGGTGCATAAAAAGGATTAACATCACATGCAATTCATAAGTGACATGATATGGCCATGATCTTGTGCTTCTTAATCTCTATCACCAAAGCACCGGCATGATCTTCATCGTCACCGGCGCCACACGATGATCTCCATCATCATGTCGCCATCGAGGTTGTCGTGCTATTACTACTAAAGCTACAACCTAGCAATATAGTAAATGCATCTGCAAACACAAACGTTAGTTTAAAGACAACCCTACGGCTCCTGCCGGTTGCCGTAGCATCGACGTGCAAGTCGATATTAACTATTACAACATGATCATCTCATACATCCAATATATCACATCATGTCCTTGGCCATATCACATCACAAGCATACCCTGCAAAAACAAGTTAGGCGTCCTCTAATTTGTTGTTGCATGTTTTACGTGGCTGCTATGGGTATCTAGTATGATCGCATCTTACTTACGCAAATACCACAACGGTGATGTGCAAATTGATATTTAACCTCTCTCCAAGGACCGCCTCGGTCAAATCCAATTCAACTAAAGTTGAAGAAACAGGCACCCGCTAGTCATCTTTATGCAATGAGTTGCATGTTAGCCGATGAAACCAGTCTCTCGTAAGCGTACGAGTAATGTCGGTCCGGGCCGCTTCAATCCAACAATACCGCTGAATCGATAAAGGACTAAGGAGGGCAGCAAATCGAACATCAACGCCCACAAAACCTTTTGTGTTCTACTCGAGATAACATCTACGCATGAACCTAGCGCATGATGCCACTGTTGGGGAACGTTGCATGGGAAACAAAAAATTTCCTACGCACACGAAGACCTGTCATGGTGATGTTCATCTACGAGAGGAGATTAGATCCACATACCCTTGTAGATCGCTCAGCGGGAAGCGTTAAGAAACGCGGTTGATGTAGTGGTACAGCTTCGTGATTCAAATCACCGTCGTCCCACGATCCGTTCCGATCTAGCGCCGAACGGACGACACCTCCGCATTCAGCACACGTACAACTCGATGACGATCTCGGCCTTCTTGATCCAGCAAGAGAGACAGAGAAGTAGATGAGATGTCTGGCAGCGTGACCGCGCGCCGGTGTTGGTGATGATATATTCCCGGAGGGCTCCGCCCGAGCTCCGTAGAAATCTAATCTAGAGGAAGAACTATGAGGTGTAGGTTAGAGTTGCACGTGGCAAAGTTGTGTCTCAAAAGCCCTAAACCTCTAGTATATACAGGAGGAGGGGAGAGGCAGCCTTGGCGCACCAAGGAAACCCTCCTTGGGTCGGCCGAAGTGGGAGGGAGGGAAGAGTCCTTCTCCAAACCCACTTGGATTAGGACTCCTTCCTTATGTTCCCACCTCTTTTAGATTTTGCACTTTTTCCTCATGCGAATTCCTTGGATGACTTTGTTAGCATACTATACCTTATTGTGCATCCAATAAACCCACGTGGACCCCTTGGGGCGTGGTGGGCCGAACTAGTGGGCCCCCGGAACCCATTCGTCACTCCCGGTACACTGCCAGCAATGCCCGAAAACTTTCCAAAATCCAAATACCAACTTCCTATATATCAATCTTCGTTTCCGGACCATTCCGGAAACCCTCGTGATGTTCGTGATCTCATCCGGGACTCCGAACAACCTTCGGTCACCAACACATATAACTCAACTATACTAAAATGTCACCGAACCTTAAGTGTCCAGACCCTGCGGGTTCGAGAACTATGTAGACATGACCCAAGACACTAATATTCAATAGCGGGACCTGGATGCCCATATTGGATCCTACATATTCTACGAAGATCTTATCGGTTGAACCTCTATGCCAAGGATTCATATAATCCCGTATAACATTCCCTTTGTCCTTTGTAATGTTACTTGCCCGAGATTTGATCGTCGGTATCCCTATACCTATTTCAATCTCGTTACCGGCAACTCTCTTTACTCGTTCCGTAATACAAGATCACGTGACTCACACTTGAATCACATTGCTTGCAAGGCTTGTGGGTGATGTTGTATTACCGAGTGGGCCCCGAGATACCTCTCCGTCACACGGAGTGCTAAATCCCAATATTGATCCATGCTAACTCAATGGACACCTTCGGAGATACCTATAGAGCACCTTTATAGTCACCCAGTTATGTTGCGACGTTTCATACACAGAAGGTATTCCTCCGGTGTTAGTGAGTTACATGATCTCATGGTCATAGGAATGAATACTTGACACGCAGAAAACAATAGCAACGAAACGACATGATCGCATGCTACATTCATAATTCGGGTCTTGTCCATCACATGATTCTCTTAATGATGTGATCCTATTATCAAGTGACAACACTTGCCTATGGCCTGGAAACCTTGACCATCTTTGATCAACGAACTAGTCAACTAGATCGTTACTAGGGACAGTGTGTTGTCTAAGTATCCACACTTGTATTTGAGTTTCCAATCAATACCATTCTAGCATGGATAATAAACGATTATTACGAACAAGGAAATATAATAATAACTAATTTATTATTGCCTCTAGGGCATATTTCCAACACCTCTTTGGATGGTCTATCTGCTAGACATAGTGTGCCAGCCTCTCTTGTCCTCTCAGTGCCAGTGCACGCGGTGACCACACCTTTGGCATGCAATAATCGTGCTCTGTGCAATGGAGCCCTTGGTTTTGTCGATTCCCCCTCTCCCTCGAGCTCTAGTCATGTCTAGCAGCTCCGCCTTGTTGTCCCCTTCCTCCTGCAGCCCTCTCCCCCTCCGGATGCTACCTTGCATCGCCGCGACAAGTCCTGCCTTGTTCTGCCAGTGCCCATCGCTGTCGTCTTCTTCCCCGAGCTCTCTCAAGCCCGCCTGAGCCTTCCCCTCCCCTCCTTGAAGCCTTTAGTCGCCACTAACGGCCAGCCATGTCGCCATGGAGGTCCAGTGCGCGGCTAAGCTCGCCACGGCGGCCGCTCTCAACTGCTTCCATCGCCGTGGCTATATAAGCAGCCCCGACATGCCTCGACCTCTCCATCCTCCTCTCCTCCACCCCAGCAACCTCCCAACCCCCTCGCCTCAGTACCCAGAGCTTTCCTCGCCCTGCATTTCCGCCATGGCCGCCACCAAGCCCCTCTCAAATTCGCTTGGTGCCGGGCTTCTCCTCTCCGTCTTCGGTACCCAAAGGAACCCCCAAGCACCGGTGACCCTCCCCATTCCCTCGCCTCATCACCGGAAGCCCTATGGTGGCGTGCCCGGGATCCGATCTCCACCCCTCGCTGCCCCCGCGCGGCGTCGCTGCTCTGAGCCCCTCCGACACCCATCTAGGGTTTGTACGAGTGCGGCGTGGTCCCCCGCAGCCGCCGGTGGTCTCCTCTTGGCTGGAGACGGCCGGAGCGGCCGTGGCCCTCGCCAGCCGCCCTTTGCCCAGCCTCCCCTACTCCTTCCGTCGAGAGGAAGAAGAAGGTGTGCCGAGGAGGAGAGAGCAAGGGCCAGGGTCAACGCGGGCCCCAGGCGTCAGTGGCCCAGAGGCCGGCCCCGCCTTGCCACGTCAGTTAAGTGGAAATGCCTCGGGAGCGTTTATGCTTTTCCCAAGGGAAAGCGTATTCTCCCTAAGTGCGTGACCAACTTAGCTGCCAGGGACTTGATGACCCACAAGTATAGGGGTTCAATCGTAGTCCTTTCGATAAGTAAGAGTGTCGAACCCAACGAGGAGCAGAAGGCTCTGATAAACGGATTTCAGCAAGGTAATAACTGCAACCACTGAAAGTAGCGGTGACAAGTGATTGTGTAGCGAGGTGAAACGTAGCAAGCAAAGAGTAACAAGTCACAAGTAGTAGCAATGGTGCAGCAAGTGGCCAATCCCTTGTGCAGCAAGGGACAAGCCTGAACAAAGTCTTATAGGAGGAAAAACGCTCCCGAGGACACACGGGAATTTCTGTCATGCTAGTTTCATCATGTTCATATGATTCATGTTCGTTACTTTGATAGTTTGATATGTGGGTGGACCGGCGCTTGGGTACTGCCCTTACTTGGACAAGCATCCCACTTATGATTAACCTCTCTCGCAAGCATTTGCAAATACAAAAGAAGAATTAAGACAAAGTCTAACCATAGCATTAAACTAGTGGATCCAAAGCAGCCCCTCACGAAGCAACGCATAGACTCGGGTTTATGCTTCTGTTACTCCAGCAACCCATCATCTACTTACTACTTCCCAATGCCTTCCTCTAGGCCCAAATATGGTGAAGTGTTATGTAGTCAACGTTCACATAACACCACTAGAGGATAAACAACATACAACATATCAAAATACCGAACGAATATCAAATTCACATGACTATTATCACCATGACTTATCCCCTGTCCTCAGGAACAAAAGTAACTACTCACAAGACATAATCATAATCATGACTAGAGGTGTAATGAATAGCATCAAGGATCTGAACATAAACTCTTCCACCAAGTAATCAAACAAGCATCAACTACAAAGAGTAATCGACACTACTAGCAACCTTACAAGTACCAACCGAAGTCGCGAGACGAAGATTGGTTACAAGAGATGAACTAGGCACTGGAGAGGAGATGGTGCTGATGAAGATGTTGATGAAGATGCCTCCCCTCCGACGAAGGAGTGTTGGTGATGACGATGGCGACGATTTCCCCCTCCGGGAGGGAAATTTCCCCGACAGGATCGTCCTGCGGGAGCTGTAGATTGGATCTGCTCTAGTTCCGCCTCGTGGCGGCAGCGAAACCACAAAAAAGCTCCCTTCTGATTTTTTTCCAGACCAGGACGCTTTATATAGCAAAAGAGGGGGGCTATTGGGCCTTCAGGCAGCCCACAAGCTTGGCCACCGCCACCAAGGGGGTGGTGGCGGAGTTGGGGCTTGTGGGGCCCTGGTGGCCCCTCTCCGGTAGTTCTTTCACCCAGTATTTTTAATATATTCTAGAAAGAAATCCACGTAAATTTTCAGGGCATTTGGAGATGTGCAGAATAGTGGACTAGGATTTTCTCCTTTTCCACTCCAGAATACCAACTGCCTGAATTCTCCCTCTTCAAATAATCCTTGCAAAATAAGAGAGAAATGGCATAAATATGGTACCACAAGTAATATAACAGCCCAAAAAGCAATAAATATCAGCATGAAAGCATGATGCAAAATGGACGTATCAACTCCCCCAAGATTAGACCTTGCTTGTCCTCAAGCGAAAACCAAGTTCCATAAAGATGTCCACATGTTGAGGGACGAAGGTGTCGATAAAACATAATAAGGACATGAGGGCATCATGGTCACACATAGAACAGTAATATATCATAAAGGTTCTTATGGGAAAGTGACAATTCCTTCACAAAGCAAAGCATGAAGCAAAAACCTTACCGAGAAGTAACCAACAATAGTCCATAGTCATTGAAGCAATTGCAATTTATCACAACATCAAAAAGAGTCAAATAAGAGCTTGTAAGGCAAACCCACATACTCAATCATCTCTTTTGTTTTCCACAATTGTTACAACTCACATGGTACTTATGGTGTCAAAGTTTGAGCTGTACATAGAGGAAGATAGGGGCTTATAGTTTGCCTCCCAACGGTTTACCTCCAGGGTAAAGTCAACAACAATAAAGCATGAGTACTCAACTCCAAGTTGATATATGAATATAGATCTTTCCCAAGCATGTGACGGTAGCCAAGACAAAGGCAAAAAGGGAGTTGGTGAAGATCACCATGACTCTTACAAGGGCAAAAAGTAAAGGTACAAGATAGGCCCTTCGCAGAGGGAAGCATAGGTTATCATGCACTTTTGAGGTTTGAATGCGTGTCCTCTTAGTGCGGAGGAATGTCACTTTATATTGCCTCCTGTGATAAAGAATTTTATTATGCAGTCTGTCGCTTTTATGTCTTCCTCATCACAGGTTCGTACAAAGCTTATTTTCCACACACTAATAGATCATACATATTAGAGAGCAATTTTTATTGCTTTCACCGATGACAACTTACTTGAAGGATCTTATTCAATCCATAGGTAGGTATGGTGGACTCTCATGGCAAAACTGGTTGGAGGTTTATGGATGCACAAGTAGTATCTCTACTTGGTGCGGGAGTTTTGGCTAATATGAGGTGGAAGCAATCGTCACATGCTAAGGGATCTCTAATCATATAAAATTGTTTGGAACCAAGCAAACACAATTCATTATGTTGCCTTCCTTGTACAACATCTACTCCTAGGCATGTAATAGTTTGGTGAGTGCTCGCAATTGTAAAAAGTGTCTAAGATGATATATTTATATGTGAACCTCTCTTTCCTTATTACTTCTTATTAATTGCAACAATGACTGAGCTCTATGTTGATTTATTCTCAACAAGTTTCAATCATCATACGTGTCATAAGTGAAGTTATCACTTTCCATAAGATCGTCTCATGATCTTTCATGCTATCGTTCTTTTCATACTATTGATCATGGCACAAAGCAAAGCCCTTGACTAAGAAACTCTTTATTATATAGCACGTAAGCTCGAATACAACGGGGGAGAGAAAAAAGAAAAAGACACAAACTAAAAACTAAAGACTTATTCCTCTAAAAGAAGAAATAAGAACTGAAAAGGAAAGAATTAAAACAAAGGTAAAATCAAAAGATATAAAGGTGATACGGTACCAGGGCAACTCCCCCAAGCTTGGCAGAAGCCAAGGGGATTGCCCATACCAATGTTTAGTTGTCTTCCTTTGGCGGTGATGGTGGTGTTGTTGTCACCTTCGATTCCAAGAGAGCTATCAATCTTTGATTTATACCTTTGAGATATGTGACATGGTTTTCCAGCAAAACAACTTCACGAGAAAGAGAAATATTGCGAGCACGAGTTGTTTCACAAAACCTCAAGAGTTCAATCAAGGATGGAGACACCACGTGGAGGAAGGGTTGGAGAAAATCTACTCCTTCAACGTCTTCAATGTTGAACATAGGTTGAACTTCCTCCCTAGCATGGGTTTTCTCCTTAGCTTGGTCCCTGGCTTCCGTGATTTCTACTCTTTTCAGATCAGCATCTACTTCCTCATGAACTTGGTGAAGATGATTCTCCCCAACAGATTCCTGAGACATCTTTGCTCTAAATCAGCGGCAGACAACAAGCTCGAAATGAAAACAGAGGAAAACTACGCGATACGGAGATCAAAACCTTCGGGCGACTATATATTGATTTTTTCTAGGCCAGAAGGAGTCCTCCGCAAGAAAATGGAGTTCGGGAGGCACACGAGGTTCCCACAAGCTTGCCCACCGCCACCAGGGGGGTGGTGGCGGAGTGGGCCCTTGTGGCTGCCTCGTTCGCTCTCCGGACTGCTTTTTATTTTTCTAATTTTCCAAAAATTCAAAAACTAAGGAAATTTCCTATTGGAAAAGTATCGGAGTCCAATTTCTTGTCGAAACAGATACATCTTCATTTTGAAGGTCCGAAACAGGCTGATAAACATCCCTTATGTACTCCTGTGGAGTTATGACATTGATGATATTGGTCTCAACATTTATGGGAGTACCAGAGATGTAATGCTTGATACTTTGCCCATTTACCACTCTAGGAAAATTTCCTTCCGTGTTATTGATTTTGATGGCACCAGAACAATATACTTCCTCGACAACATAGGGACCTTCCCATTTAGAGAGAAGCTTGCCTGCAAAGAATCTCAAACGATAATTGTATAGCAAGACATAATCACCTACATTGAACTCTCGTTTCTGTATTCTTTTGTCGTGCCATCTCTTAACCTTTTCCTTGAACAACCTGGCATTCTCGTATGCCTGGGCTCTCCATTCATCTAACGAGCTGGTATCAAACAACCGCTTCTCACCGGCAAGTTTGAAATCAAAGTTGAGCTCTTTGATTGCCCAATAAGCCTTGTGTTCCAGCTCAAGAGGTAAATGACAGGCCTTACCGTAAACCATTTTATACGGTGACATGCCATGGGATTCTTATAAGCAGTCCTATAAGCCCATAGTGCATCGTCAAGTTTGCTAGACCAGTTCTTTCGAGATCTATTAACGGTCTTCTGTAGGATCAACTTGATCTCCCTATTACTCAATTCCACTTGACCACTAGACTGAGGATGATAAGGATATGCAACTCTATGGTTGACATCATATTTAGCTAGCATCTTGCGGAAAACACCATGAATGAAATGTGAACCGCCATCAGTCATCAAGAATCTAGGGACTCCAAATCTTGGGAATATAACTTCTTTAAGCATCTTTATAGAGGTGTGGTGATCAACATTTTTAGTGGGGATAGCTTCTACCCACTTAGTAACGTAGTCCACAGCAACTAAGATGTGAGTGTACCCATTGGAACTCGGGAAGGGTCCCATATAATCAAAGCCCAAACATCAAATGGTTCAATGACAAGTGAATAGTTCATAGGCATCTCTTGACGCTTACTGATGTTCCCTATCCTTTGGCATTCGTCACAAGACAAGACAAACTTACGGGCATCCTTGAAGAGAGTGGGCCAATAGAAACCTGATTACAATACCTTATGGGCAATTCTATCTCCAGCATGGTGTCCTCCGTAGGCTTCGGAATGACACTTCTGCAGGATCTATCCTTGTTCATGTTCACGCACACAACGTCTAATAACACCATCTACTCCTTCCTTATAAAGGTGAGGATCATCCCAAAAGTAGTGTCTCAAATCAAAGAAGAATTTCTTCTTTTGTTGATAGGTGAAATTGGGTGGTATGTATTTGGCTACAATATAGTTTGCATAATCGGCATACCACGGTGCACTATGTGAAGTGCGGATGACACTTAATTTCTCATCAGGAAAGCTGTCATCAATAGGTAGTGGGTCATCAAGGACATTCTCTAGGCTAGACAAGTTATCTGCTACAGGGTTATTAGCACCCTTTCGGTCAACGACGTGCAAATCAAATTCCTGTAGCAGGAGAACTCATCTGATCAGCCTAGGCTTAGCGTCCTTCTTCTCCATGAGGTACTTAATAGCAGCATGATAAGAGTGAATGGTGACTTTGGAGTCAACTATGTAAGATCTAAACTTTTCACATGCAAACACGACTACTAAAAATTCCTTCTCCGTAGTGGCATAGTTTCTTTGGGCACTGTCTAGAGTTTTACTAGCGTAGTGAATGACATTCAACTTCTTGTAAACTCTTTGTCCTAGAACAGCACCAACAACATAATCACTAGCGTCGCACATGATTTCAAAGGGCAAGTTCCAGTCAGGTGGTTGAACAATAGGTGCGGTTATCAAAGCCTTCTTAAGTATTTCAAAGGCTTCCTCACAATCCTCATCAAAAACAAAAGGAACATCCTTCTGCAAGAGGTTGGTAAGAGGCCTAGAAATCTTAGAGAAGTCTTTAATGAACCTTCTATAGAAACCAACATGACCTAGGAAATTTCGTATACCTCTGATATCTGTGGGGCAAGGCATTTTCTCAATTGCATCAACCTTAGCCTTATCAACTTAAATTCCTCTTTCAGAGATTTTGTGTCCTAAGACGATACCTTCATTAACCATAAAGTGGCACTTCTCACAATTCAAGACGAGGTTGGTTTCTTCGCATCTCTGTAAGACTCGATCAAGGTTGCTGAGGCAATCATCAAAGGAAGACCCGTAAACGGAGAATTCATCCATGAAAACCTCGACAATCTTTTCACCAAAGCCAGAGAATATAGCCATCATACATCTTTGGAAGGTGGCAGGTGCATTACATAAGCCAAAAGGCATACGTCTATAGGCAAAGGTACCGAAAGGGAAGGTGAAAGTGGTTTTCTCTTGATCAGATTGTGCAACAGGTATGTGCGAGAAACCTGAATAACCGTCTAGAAAGCAGAAGTGAGTGTGCTTTGATAGCCTTTCTAGCATTTGGTCGATGAACAGCAAAGGATAATGATCTTTCCTCGTTGCCTTGTTGAGTGTCCAGAAGTCTATCACCATTCTATAGCCGGTAATAATCCTTTGTGGGATTAGTTCATCCTTATCATTAGGAACGACGGTGATACCTCCCTTCTTAGGTACGCAATGTACTGGACTTAGCTAATCACTATGAGCAACAGGATAAATGATTCCTGCTTCCAGAACCTTTAATATTTCTTTTCTAATGACCTCTTTCATCTTAGGATTTAATCTCCTTTGGTGATGAGCAACTGGTTTAAAGTCAGGATCGTTTTTAATCTTGTGCTGACATAGAGTAGGACTAATACCCTTAAGATCATCAAGTGTATATCCAATAGCAGCGCGGTGCTTCCTCAGAGTTTTTAGTAACTTCTTCTCTTCGCGCTTTGAGAGGAGAGCACTAATAATGACATGATATATCTCCTTCTCATCAAGATAGGCATACTTAAGAGTATCCGGAAACTGTTTAAGCTCGAACACGGGATCACCGTTTGGTGGGGGAGGATCCCCAAGCAATTCAACAGGCAGATTATTCTTGAGAATAGGATATTGTTCTAAACAATTTTATCTTTCTCATCTCTCTCCTCCATATGCATATCATTTTCATGCTCAAGCAGATATTGCTCTAAAGGATTCGTGGGAGGTACAGCAATAGAGGCAAGAGCAATGATTTCATCTCTACCACACGACTCTCTTTCATGGGGTTGTCTTCCAAACTTGGAGAAGTTAAATTCATGAGACACACCCTCGAAACTTACCGTGACAGTCTGCTTAATGCAATCAATGTGAGCATTCACAGTGTTGAGAAAGGGTCTACCGAATATGATGGGACAAAAGCTATCTTGTGCAGTACCAAGGACGAGGAAATCAGTAGGATACTTCGTCTTACCACACAGGACTTCTATGTCTCTCACAATTCCTAGAGGGCAGATAGTGTCTCTATTAGCTAGCGTAATAGTGACATCAATGGGTTGTAACTCAGCAGGTGCAATCTCATCTTTGATTTCATCATATAGATAACGGGGTATTGCACTAACACTAGCTCCCATATCACATAAACCATGGTAACAGTGATCTCCTATCTTAACAGAAACAACGGGCAGGCCAACTACAGGTCCGTGTTTGTCTTTCGCGTGAGGTTTAGCAATTCTAGCGGAGTCCTCACAGAATTTGATAACATGCCCATCTATGTCTTCGGCTAAGAGATCTTTGATAATAGAAACACTAGGTTCAACTCTAATCTCCTTAGGGGGTGCAAGTGATCTAATGTAACCCCTATGTATCATAGTTGGAGCTTTAGAATAATCCTTTATCCTAGCAGGGTATGGTGGTTTATTAGTGTAAGCACAAGGAACAAGAGGATCACTAAAAGCTATGGTTTTATCCTGAACTAGATTGGTTTTGGCTATGTTTCTTTCTATAGGAGGATGATATTTAAACCATTTCTCTTTGGGAAGATCAACATGAGCAGCAAAAGATTCACATATAGAAGCTACTATCTCAGAGTCAAGTCCATACTTAGCGCTAAAATCTCTAGAAGTGTTTGTCTCAACAAAAGATTTAACGCAATCAAACTGGAAATTCATACCTGAGTCCTTAACTTCCTCTAGCTCCCAATCTTCAAAGTTGCGTTTGATTCTCTCCAATAAATTCCACTTGTGATCAATATCCTTCTTCATAAAAGAACCGGCACAAGAAGTGTCAAGCATGGTACGATCTTCATGATAAATCCGAGCATAAAAGTTTTGAGTGATGATTTCTCTCGAGATCTCAAGATTGGGGCATGAATATAGCATTGATTTAAGCCTCCCCCAAGCTTGAGCTATGCTTTCCCTATCACGAGGCCAAAAGTTATAAATAAAGTTCCGATCACGATGTACTAAATGCATAGGATAGAACTTTTGATAAAATTCCAATTTCAACCGATTGTAGCCCCATGATCCAGCATCATCACATAGCCTATACCATGTCAACGCCTTATCCTTCAAAGATAAAGGAAAGACTTTCTTATTTACCTCATCCTCGGGCAAACCTGCAAGCTTAAATAAACCACAAACTTCATCTACATAGATTAGATGAATGTCTGGATGTGAAGATCCATCTCCCGTGAAAAGATTAGCCAGCAGTTTCTCAAGCATACCCAAAGGAATTTCATAAAAGATATTTTCTGTAGGTACCTCAGGTTGAGGAGCAACTCCTCGTGCTTCCATTTGTGGTGAAGATACCCTGAACAAACTCCTCAAAGGAAGAGTTTCCATAGTGACAAGTGACAATAAATTTCAGCATAGTATAAAGATGTTTCCTTACCAATTTCCACTTACCAAAGGCGCTTCACTCCCCGGCAACGGCGCCAGAAAAGAGTCTTGATGACCCACAAGTATAGGGGATCAATCATAGTCCTTTCGATAAGTAAGAGTGTGGAACCCAAGGAGGACCAGAAGGCTCTGATAAACGGATTTCAGCAAGGTAATAACTGCAAGCACTGAAAGTAGCGGTAACAAGTGATTGTGTAGCAAGGTGAAACATAGCAAGCAAAGAGTAACAAGTAACAAGTAGTAGCACCGGTGCAGCAAGTGGCCCAATCCCTTTTACAGCAAGGGACAAGCCTCAACAAAGTCTTATAGGAGGAAAAACGCTCCCGAGGACACACGGGAATTTCTGTCATGCTAGTTTCATCATGTTCATATGATTCGCGTTCGTTACTTTGATAGTTTGATATGTGGGTGGACCTGCCCTTGGGTTCTTCCCTTACTTGGACAAGCATCCCACTTATGATTAACCTCTCTCGCAAGGATCCGCAACTACAAAAGAAGAATTAAGACAAAGTCTAACCATAGCATTAAACTAGTGGATCCAAATCAGCCCCTCATGAAGCAACGCATAGGCTGGGGTTTAAGCTTCTGTCACTCCAGCAACCCATCATCTACTTACTACTTCCCAATGCCTTCCTCTAGGCCCAAATATGGTGAAGTGTTATGTAGTCGACGTTCACATAACAAACTAGAGGAAAAACAACATACAACATATCAAAATACCGAATGAATATCAAATTCACATGACTATTATCAACATGACTTATCCCATGTCCTCAGGAACAAAAGTAACTACTCACAAGACATAATCATAATCATGACCAGAGGTGTAATGAATTGCATCAAGGATCTGAACATAAACTCTTCCACCAAGTAATCCAACGAGCATAAACTACAAAGAGTAATCAACACTACTAGCAACCTTACAAGTACCAATCGGAGTCGCGAGACCAAGATCGGTTACAAGAGATGAACTAGGGATTGGAGAGGAGATGGTGCTGATGAAGATGCCTCCCCTCCGATGAGAGGAGTGTTGGTGATGACGATGGCGACGGTTTCCCCCTCCGAGAGGGAAATTTCCCCAGCAGGATCGTCCTGCCAGAGCTCTAGATTGGATCTGCTCAAGTTCCGCCTCGTGGGGGCGGCGAAACCAAGAAAAAGCCCCCTTCTGATTTTCTCCAGACCAGGACGCTTCGTATAGCAAAAGAGGGGGGCTAGTGGGCCTTCAGGTAGCCCACAAGCTTGCCCACCGCCACCAGGGGGTGGTGGCGGAGTGGGGGCTTGTGGGGCCCTGGTGGCCCCCCTCGGGTAGTTCTTTCGCCTAGTATTTTTAATATATTCCATAAAAATCCACGTAAGTTTTCAGGGCATTTGGAGATGTGCAGAATAGTGGACAAGGATTTGCTCCTTTTCCAGTCCAGAAATCCAGCTGCCTGAATTCTCCCTCTTCAAATAATCCTTGCAAAATAAGAGAGAAATGGCAAAAATAAGGTACCACAAGTAATATAACATACCAAAAGCAATAAATATCAACATGGAAGCATGATGCAAAATGGACGTATCAGGACCCCGTTGTGAATATCTTTTATTGCAGAATAGTCCCTTATTCCAAAACCCTTATATCTTTTTGCTCGGGACGCCGATTCAAGTGATTCCAAAGCCCACGTCTTCGTCTTGTCGAGCCCGAAAATATGGTATCATTTCCACCATGTGATCACACAGTGGAAATGACCATGTTGCCCTTGCCGTAAACAGCCCCTCCTCCGAGAGAGAACCTTTTTCGGCAATTCCTTCCGCGAGCTTCTCGCCCTTCTTCCCGGTGATTCCATCATCCCAGGCAAGCCACAACTCTCATTTGCTTAATCTCATTTCAATACCATAGCTTAATTGACCATTTAAATCACAAGTATATTTTTTTATAGTCTAGAGTTTGAGGATGCAACGGTTGAATAAATGACTACCGTGTTGAATATTTTTACCCACTAATTTACACTATACTGTTGAGATTACTGTCTATGATTACTTTGTGTTTCATCCGACAATTTATGGATATGAATCAACAGTAGTGGTTGAGCTTACCGGTCATTAGATTACTAGTTCATCGGAATGTCTGTTATGACGGATATATTATTCGGAAGATAACCTAGTTGGTTGATCGGAGTCACCTATCCGGGCTCATCAGTGCAACCACATTTGCCGACATGGGACGGCCTTGACTTGGTCTGATTTCGTGCTCTTTTACTGGTACCTCCAAAGAGGGAGGGTTATGCACGCGTGCTACCTTGGCTCGGTAGGCGGTGATAACCCTGTGAGCCGGTTGAGTATTGTGTCGGCGTCCCCGTTTGGGGCAGTTTAGTTTGGCCACGACGGTGGCATGTGTCATGAGGACGCACGGCCACCCAGGGCAGGACTCCGGGGGAGGATGAATGTCGGTGCTACGATGAGAGGGTCACAGGTCAGACAAGTTTCATTGGAGCAACACTGGTCCACTCGAATGGGATCACGAGGTCAGTGCTCCATAGTGTGGGTAAAGTGTGCAACCTCTACAGAGTGGCAAAACTATTCGAGTAGCCGAGTCCACGGTATTGGACAGCCCAACCAGACCGCAGTACGTGGTCATGCGTAACTATGATAGTAATGATGGAAGAACTCGTCTGAGTATGATAACAGTTGGGCATCGTGGCGATGATAAGTCTTGGTATCCGTCTTGAGGATACTCGCTAAAGGATATTGGTAAGATCACAAGAGTTGGTATCACCCGAGTACGGTGAGAGTAGCCTGGTATAGCGAGTTCTCTACTACTCCTTTAGTAATCACAAATCCTTAACTAATCTCGATTGCTATGATGTTGTCTTGCCTTAATGCTAATGTTTTTTGTGAGCTTGCGAGTACATTCAAAGTACTCACCTGGCTTGTCATGCCAGTTTGCAGGTCATGCCTTGATTGCTTGCTTGTTGAGGATTCCGAGTTGCGAGCTAGGATGCGCATTCCAGCCAGAGACCCTGCGGAGTGGAGTTCATCACATCGGTCATTTTTCCTCTGCTAGTGTAGGATTTACCTTAGGTAGGTGTAGTATCGCCAAGGAGATGTAATCCATCTATCCTTGTAATTCTTTTTCATAGTAATAAAGAGCTGATTTGTTCTGTCTCAACGGTTCCGTATTCCAGAAGACTTGTTCTTGGGCTGGAATACGGGGCGTTCCAGTTTCCTCTGAGCCGGGGTGCCACAACAACGTCTAATAATACCATCTACTCCTTCTTTATAAAGGTGTGGATCATCCCAAACGTAATGTCTTAAATCATAGAAGAACCTTTTCTTTTGTTGGTATGTGAAACTAGGCGGTATAAATTTAGCAACAATGTAATTAGCATAATCAACATACCAAGGAGTATTGCGTGAAGCATTTATGACAGATAATTGTTCATCAGGAAATCTATCATCAATAGGTTGTGGGTCATCAAGAGCATTCTCCAATCTAGACAAGTTATCTGCTACGGGGTTGTCAGCATCGTTTCTATCAATAATATGCAGATCAAATTCTTGTAGCAGAAGAACCCATCTAATAAGTCTAGGTTTAGCATCTTTCTTTTCCATAAGGTATTTAATAGCAGCATGCTCAATGTGAACAATTACCTTGGAATCAATAATATAAGGTCTAAACTTATCACAAGCAAATACAACTGCTTAAAATTCCTTTTCAGTGGTAGCGTAGTTTCTTTGAGCACTGTCTAGCGTTTTACTAGCATAATGGATAACATTTAATTTCTTATCAACTCTTTGCCTAGAGCAGCACCAACAACATAATTAGTAGCATCACTCATAATTTCAAAGGGTAGGTTCCAATTAGGTGGTTGAACAATAGGTGGAGTGATCAAGGCTCTCTTAAGAATTTCAAATGCTTATACACAATCATCGTCAAAAACAAATGGAACATCCTTTTGCAAAATATTAGTGAGAGGCTTGAAATCATAGAGAAGTCTTTAATAAACCTCCTATAGAAACTAGCATGACCAAGGAAACTTCTTACACCTTTGATATCTATTGGACACGACATTTTTTCAATAGCACCAACTTTAGCTTTATCAACTTCAATACCTCTTTCAGAGATTTTGTGTCCCAAGACAATGCCTTCATTAAACATAAAGCGACACTTCTCCCAATTCAAGATAAGATTAGTTTCTTCACATCTCTGCAAAACTCGATCAATGTTGCTCAACCAATCATCAAAAGAAATTCCATAAATGGAAAAATTATCCATGAAAACCTCAACAACCTTTTCAAACAAGTCCGAGAATATAGCCATCATACATCTTTGAAAGGTAGAAGGTGCATTGCATAAACCAAAAGGCATACATCTATAAGCAAAGGTAACAAAAGGGCAAGTAAAAGTGGTATTCTCTTCATCCTCTTTTGACACAGGTATTTGAGAGAAACCAACATAACCATCTAGATAGAAAAAATGTCTATGTTTGGATAGTCTTTCCTAGTAGCTTTATTTAATTTCCTGAAATCAATTATTTGGATAGTCTTTCCTAGTAGCTTTATTTGGATGATCAATAAAAGGTATAGGGTAATGATCTTTCCTAGTAGCTTTATTTAATTTCCTGAAATCAATTACCATTCTATATCCTGTAATAATTCTTTGTGCGATCAATTCATTTTTATCATTAGGAACAACTGTAATACCTACCTTTTTAGGGATACAATGAACGGGACTAACCCATCTACTATCAGCAATATGATAAATAATACGTGCCTCCAGAATCTTTAGTATTTCATTTCTTACCACTTCTTTCATTTTAGGATTTATTCATCGTTGGTGATCAACAACTGGTTTAGCATCAAGCTCCATATTGATTTTGTGCTGACATAAAGTGGGACTAATGACCTTAAGATCATCAAGAGTATATCCAATAGCAACACGATGCTTTCTCAAAGTTTTCAATAATATATGTTCTTCATACTCTGAAAGGTTAGCACTAATAATAACATGATATATCTCCTTTTCATCAAGATAAGCATACTTCAGAGTATCAGGTAACTTTTTAAGCTCAAACACGGGATCACCCTTGGGTGGAGGAGGATTACCAAGTATTTCAATAGGAAGGTTGTGTTTCAAAATAGGCTGCTGATCAAAGAAAATCTTATCTATTTCATTCCTTTCGTTCAAATGCATATCATTTTCATGGTCTACGAAATATTGTTTCAAGGAATCATTAGGAGGCACAGCAATAGAAGCGAGACCAATAATTTCATATTTACTAGGCAATTCTATCTCATGGGGTTGTCTACGAATTAGAGAAATTTAACTCATGAGCCACATCCCCAATACTTAGAGTAAACGTTTCTTTCTCACAATCAATCTTAGCATTAACAGTATTCAAGAAGGGTCTACCGAATATAATGGGACACAAATCATCTTGTGGGGAACCAAGAACAAGAAAATAAGTAGGATACTTTATTTTCCCACACAAGACTTCAACATCTCTAATAATCCCAATTGGTGCAATAGTATCTCTATTAGCAAGCTTGATGGTAACATCAATTTCTTCTAATTCAGCTGGCGCAATATCATTCATAATTTCTTGCTATAAAGTAAACGGGATTGCACTCACACTAGCACCCACATCACATAAGCCATGATAACAATGATCTCCTATTTTAACAGAAACAACAGGTACACCAACAATAGGTCTATGTTTACCTTTAGTATCAGGTCTAGCAATCCTAGCAGCTTCATCACAGAAATGAATGACATGCCCATCTATATTATCAACTAAGAGATCTTTAAACATCGCAATATTAGGTTCAACTTTAATTTTCTCAAGAGGTACAGGTGTTCTAGTACAACTCTTACAAACCACAGTTGAAGCTTTAGCATGTTCCATTATTCTAACAGGAAAGGGTGGTTTCTCAATATAAGCAGTAGGAATAACAGGATCAACATTATAAATAATAGTTTCTTCTTCAACTTTAATAGGTTCAACCACTTTTGTTTCAATGAAAGGATGATATTTAAACAACTTCTCCTTGAGGAGATCAACATGAGTATAAAAAGATTAACAAAATGAAGCTACTACCTCAGAGTCAAGTCCATATTTAGTGCTAAAATCACAAAAAGCATCGGTGTCTATAAAGGTTTTAACACAATCAAACTTCAGGCTTATACCTAAAGCATTACCTTCGTCGAGCTCCCAATCTTTAGAGTTGCATTTAATTCTTTCCAATAAGTTCCATTTGAATTCTATATCTTTCTTCATAAAGGAACCAGCACAAGAAGTATCGAGCATGGATTCATCATTACGAGAGAGCCGAGCATAAATATTCTGAATTGTAAATTCTCTCGGGAGCTCATGATTGAGGCATGAATATAACATTAACTTAAGCCTCCCCCAAGCTTAAGCGATTATTTCTCCTTCACGAGGCCAAAAATTATAAATACATTTGCGATCACGATGAACGAGATGCATAGGATAAAACTTTTGGTGAAATTCCAATTTTAATCAGTTGTAGTTCCATGATCTAATATTATCACATAGCCTTAGCACATCAACTCTTTCTCCTTCAAAGATAAAGGAAAGATATTCTTCTTGACATCATCCTCGGGCAGACCTGCAAGCTTTCATAATCCACAAACTTCATCCACATACATTAGATGCAAATCAGGATGTAGTATTCGATCTCCTGCATAAGGATTAGCTAGCAGTTTTTGTATCATACCCGAAGTAATTTCATAATAAATATTTTCAGTAGGTGCAGCAGGTTGAGGAGCATCTCTTTGTGCTTCCGGTCGTGGCGAAGATACACTGAACAAGCCCCTCAAAGGATTCTTTTCCATAGTGATAAGTGACAGTAAATTTCAGCACAACATATAAATTTTTCCTTACCAAGTTCCACTCACCAAAGGCTCTTCACTCCCCGGCAAGGGTGCCAGAAAAGAGTCTTGATGACCCACAAGTTTAGGGGATCTATCATAGTCCTTTCAATAACTAAGAGTGTCGAACACAATGAGCAGAAGGAAATGACAAGCGGTTTTTAGTAAGGTATTCTCTGCAAACATTGAAATTGTCGGTAACAGATAGTTTTGTGATAAGGTAATTTGTAATGGGTAGCAACTAACAATTCCAACAAATGTGCAGCAAGGTCTCTTAATCCTTTTTTAGCAAAGGACAACCTGGAAAAACTCTCATATAAAGCAAAGCGCTCCCGAGGACACATGAGAATTTCTGTCAAACTAGTTTTCATCATGCTCATATGATTTGCGTTCGTTACTTTGATAATTTGATATGTGGGTGGACCGGTGCTTGGGTGCTGCCCTCACTTGGACAAACATCCCACTTATGATTAACCTCTCTCGCAAGCATCCGCAACTATGAAAGAAGAATTAAAATAAATATAACCATAGCATGAAACATATGGATCCAAATCAGCCCCTTACGAAGCAATACATAAACTAGGGTTTAAGCTTCTGTGACTCTGGCAACCCATCATCTACTTATTACTTCCCAATGCGTTCCCCTAGGCCCAAATAATAGTGAAGTGTCATGTAGTCGACGTTCACATGACACCACTAGATTAGAGACAACATACATCTCATCAAAATATTGAACGAATACCAAATTCACATGATTACTTATAGCAAGACGTATCCCATGTCCTCAGGAGCAAACATAATTACTCACAAAGCATATTCATGTTATAATAAGGGGAGTATTAATAATCATTAAGTATATGAACATATGATCTTCCACCAAGTAAACGAACTAGCATCAACTACAAGGAGTAGTCAACACTACTAGCAACCCCCAGGTACCAATCTGAGGTTTGAGACAAAGATCGGATACAAGAGATGAACTATGGTTTGGAGAGTAGATGGTTATGATGAAGATGTTGATGGATATTGACCCCCTCTCAATGAGAGGATCGTTGGTGATGATGATGGCTTCGATTTCCCCCTCCGGGAGGGAAGTTTCCCTGGCAGAATAGCTCTGCCATAGCTTTAAATTGGTTCTGCTGAAGTTCCGCCTCAAGACGGTGGCGCTTCATCGCGAAAGGTCTAATGTCATTTTTTCCATGTAATAACCCTTCATATAGAAGAAGATGGGCACCGGAGGCCTACCAGGGGGCCCACAAGCCTGCAGGTTGCGGCTAGGGGGGTAGGTCGCGCCCCTTGCTTGTGACCTCCTTGTTGGTCCCTTGTGGTATTTCCTTTGTCCAATGTTTTTTATATATTCAAAAAATTCTCCATAACTTTTCACGACATTAGGAGTTGTGCAGAATAGGTCTCTCAGGTTTTCTCCTTCTCCAATCCAGAATTCCAGTTGCCGGCATTTTCCCTCTTCATGTATATCTTGTAAAATAAGAGAGAAAATGCATAATTATTATACCATAATGTGTAATAACAGCCCATAATGCAATAAATATCGATATAAAAGCATTATGCAAAATGAATGTATCAAGGTCCAAGTGACATACAAATGGATTGAGACGAAAGAGGGGATGCCTTCTAGGGCATCCCCAATCTTAGTCTCTTGCCGATCGTTATTCCTTTGTCCATCGCGATAAAACCAAAATCTTGAAACCTTAAATCACACAAAACTCAACAAAACTTTGTAAGATCTTATAGTATAATAAACATATCAAATACTTGCAATGTCCAAGATGCGGCACTATCCATATTTGGGTACGAGGCCTCAATATGGATAGGGGCGCATCTCAGTGTTTCCCAAGTACAAAAATCATCGCAATACATTTATGAAGAGATGAGTATATGGATTGGCTTGCACTCGTCACAAGTTAAGTTACAAGCCCCACAACATTATTTCGAACATCCATAAGACAGGGTCCAGCAATGGACAAGATAAACGATAAAATGCAATGACTCTTTCTCGCTAGCCCAGGAGACGACCAAGGTCCTCTAATCGTCGGGGTACATCACGTACATGCACCCATTGCCTTCATTGAACTCCCACTGAAGCTGGGTAGTGTCAAACGCCTCTCGATCAGTGGTACATGGACATGTGGTGTTGTAGTAATCTGTGGGCTACAGGGACTCAGCAATCTTGTGACCATGATACCATAATTAATCAAATTATTGGCTGTGGAAAAGTAAAGTGTTGAGGTTGCAGCATCACCTAAGCATATATGTTGGCTATCATACGGGAACATGATGTGAAGTGAGTGGTCTATGCATAATGGTCATGAGCTAAATGGTGTTCACTAAGTTATCCTGAACACCTACTTATGTCGGTCATAACACCACTGTGTGCTGAGTCGGAGAAGAAGCTCACGAAAGAGACACTCAGGTTATGCAGATAGTTGGCATGTTTTAAATAAGTTTACTTCAAGTTTTCTAGAACCAGATGGTAAATAAAGTTTCCAAGTTGCCACATAACCGAGGGCATGGCTTTCGAAGGATATTAACCATGCTGGGGTGCTCCAGCTAATCCATCACAAACTACCACAAGCTCCATAGGAAGCCTCAACCACAGAAACCCCGTGATCTCCTTCGATTCCTTAGTGGAAAACCTCAACCTTGAGATAGCCCAAAGTATCCTCGGAATCCCGATCCACAAGATATATAGAGAAGGTAAAGACAAATTGAGCAAGACCGCCCGACGTGGCGACAACCCTAATAAGATCTGCGTATCTCACTCTTAGGACATGTCGGATAAGCAAAGCGTACGGTGGCCTGATAGAAATCTCTCGAGTTGCCCCGGGTTGGCCCTGCATGGTGCTCTAGGTTGGACCAACACTCATGAGGAGCACTGGCCTGGGGGTTGATTACTTATCCTTGATGTAGCTATTCCCTATGCTTTTCATTATTAAGTTGTTCAGCAAATGGGCTACGCAAGTTGGGTCTTCCCAGAGAAGTCTTAAACCAAAATGAGTTATCAAGGGGTTCCCATCACAACACCAAGCGTGTTAGGAGTGTTCAATATGGAACATAACACCGGTAGCAAAAACTAAGGTGGCAAAAGTGGAACAAAACACTCAACAAAATGCCAAGCCTTCTGCCTTTTACCAAGTATATAGGTGCATTACATTAAATAGCAGTAATAAGATGATATTCCAAAGCCCATGTTAACACATTGATCAACCTACACGTGCAACTTAGCCAATAAATGTTTTGTTAGGATGTGGAAGGTTAGAGATTTTCATGGCAATGATTAGTGGCTTGATATTCAGGTGGTAGGCAGCGAAAAATTGCGAGGGAAACGAGTCATCTAAGCACAACGAAATTAGAAACGATATCAACGGCACGGTCATCTTGCGTGATGATTCTTCTCACACGAAGAACTCTTGCTCTTTAGGAACATAGTCAATGGGATCCCCACACTCATTCTCAGAACCCGATGCTACCCAAAAAATACACATTCAATGAACACGCAGCAACGTGCAATGCTTAAAACAAGATGATGCATGTGTATGGGTACGAAATGAGCATGACAATGCTAACTAGTCATATTTCTTATACATTTATTAAGTTGTTCCATTATGGAACGAACCTCAAGATTATTTATTTTGGCATGCATGAACATGGGAAAAATGGATTCATCATGATAAACTATTGCAAAAACATATAAGAAAAGTCGCACACCGTGCTACGGATCTCTCGGAATTCACAAAACAAGATACGGAAGGCAACAATGAAAAACAACATTTGAGAGAAGCTATGGGAAATTTCTTGGCACTCCAAGTATGCCACTGGATTGGGAACGAAATTCTAGGTGAAATGGACCTAAAATACATGCAAAACAAAGAAGCACAACTCAAACAAATCACAACACAAAACATCAATCACTCCGTCCACAGCCAGCAACATACCACTTTGATCATGGGAAAAGTAGTATCTACAACCACTTAACAAGATCAAAAAATATATGAATATGAAGCTATCAAATGGCACAACAACCTCCAACTAACAGCAACATGGATATGTTCATGAAACAATGGAAACAGAGCTCTCAACATGGCAAGAAATATTCCAGATTATGACTTAGTGAAAATCTAAGTTCGCACTTGCAGTTTTTAACATGATGACATGCTGACACCAATAAAACTCTACTCTATGAAACTTTGATGGCATGAAATATAGCAGGGTGATAGAGAGCCACAACTACTAAAAATCACTCTCACTAAGCATGAACTGAAACTGCACAAAATTGATGGTAGCATCCTCTAAACATGGTATGAAGATTATAGCAGATTCCCGGACTTTAAGAAAAACAAGGGGGTGCAATAGTGCAGTTTTTAATAGATTGCCATATGTGGACACAGAAACTAACTAGGATGCGAGGCTCATTTTTGCAACCCAATGGCAATAAAGGCACACGACAACATGCTCTACAATTCATGGTACTCGACCAACCACAATGGAACAAAAGATTCATGGGAATCATCAAGACAACATGGCAATAATATAAGAGGTTCAACACTAAGAAATATTGGAGCATATGAAACAGCAGTATTTTCTTAGCATGTTGATAGAATGAAACCCACAAATCCACAATCTTATCATGGCAAAGAAAATTACCAGAGCCTATTACTCTCAAAACAATACCACTTTCAGGCTGACAAGTTACCAAATAGTGCAAAGATTAATTCATGCAAAATTAACAAAATAGCATCTTATCAAAAACTGACATTTTCATGAAGCTGCTCAGAAGACAAAACTAAAGGAATCACCGGATTCCTGGGATTTTTCTACCCCAAATTCATATATCATAAGCATATTTTTCTACACACAAAATTCACATAATCTACAATCAAAATTTGAAAGCTTTACTTATAACTTAGTACTCCCTCTGTCCGGAAAAAGTTGTCCTCAGCTTAGTTTATTTTTAATTTTACAAAAAAACCCTTATTCTTTTAATTCTCTTGCTAATTGACCCGTCTTCCACCTCCGTCGCCCGCGGGCACCGCGCACCCAAACCACTGTCTTCCCCATGGCAGCCGGGCACCGCGCGCCCCAGCCACCGTTGGGCTCCACCTGCGCCACTCCTGCAGCGTCGCCAACCTGCGCCACACCTGCCAACATGCGCCCCTGCTCACCCGCATCACCCCTGCATAACACGTATGGCCTCCGCCGCCTCGCTAGAGCCCCGCCGCCGGCCTCCATCTCCTAAACTGGTGCAGGCCCCCATCTCTCCTTTGTGCGGTACAGGTGATGCGACCCGTTGAGAGATGGCGTACAGGGGTCGCACCCCGAGCTCCTTGCTGGTGCGCTTTCTCTGGCCGCCGCCGCCCACCTGCGTAGCTGGCAGGATGAGTGTTGCCGCTGCTGACTCTGCTTCTAATCAATCTACCTTTACTTCTAGCCGCCTCTACTGCTCTATGACTTCCTCCCACATACTCTGCTGCTTCTGCTGCAAAGTGTATCATTGATATGCAATTGAGCAGTGGATCAGGATATTGAGTAGTGTGTTCAATTAATGCTCATTAAACTCAGATCATTTGTACACCCAGTGATCAGTGTACACCCAGGAAGAAGCACAACCTGATGCAAACTGTTAGAGCATTAATTGATCCTGATTCGCTTAATTTTGTCTGAGAAATTTACTTGCAAGAGTAATTCTGATTTACTTAATTTTGTGTGAGGGCTAGAGCCAATAGAAATTTGATGGTACCTTAGCTACAACCAAGAGTAATTTGATTCAGTGTACAGAGAGACAAATGCAGAGACTGTATCTAATTTGATTCAGTGTACAAATAAAAATATCACAGAGACAAGGGTGAACACAATTAAACTACTTGGTCTGTGTGCCAAATGAAAAAGGCAATTGAAGATGTTTTATTTCGGCAATTTAAGATGTTTTCTTTCCTGTATTACAATGATATTCGGTGCCAAAGTTTTGACAGCATTTGTGTGCACATGAGAGCTAATTTTTGACAGCAATACTGTGTGCCAAAATTTGACAGCAATTTTGTGACAACAATTTTATGACAGCAACACTGTGTTCACAATGTTTTATCTCCAACTTTGACAGTAAATTTCAATACAAACTGAACGCAACATCGATTCTTAAGCAGTGCCATGAAGAATTTAAGGAGGCAAAGCATCCAGCTACAAACCCGCCAAGGCCGCTTATGGAAAAATGACTTAAGATTATTCAGTCAAAATACATTTAAATTTGCTTAAGATTATTTACATCAAATGAATAGTGGAAATGATCAAAAGCTCAAGATTTTCTTAAGATTATTTCCATCAAATTTGTGTGAGAAGTAATTTGACATAACAACCGACACTTTAAATTACTGCTCTTCAGAATATTGTGAACATGGTGTAGTTTCACAATTCAGATCCTACTACATAATTCAGATCCATTATGCACTCTCTGTCAACTTAAATTCAGAATCACAAGCACAAGAAAGTTCAGTCAAAATCTGTAGTCAAGCAACTTCAGTCAAAATCTTTCAGTTTTGACAACAACAAATCTGAAAGATTTCAGTTTTCAACAATGACATAGTGACAAACACTACATCGAACCATAATAGTGGACACAATGACAAAGCTGGAAGATCTCAGTTTGACCATTATTGCTCAAGCATGTTCCTACCTGCTTGGGGAGAAGTAGTAGACGAAGGGCAGGCCCTGGGGGCATCATCTGAACCTGGGGCACCTCGAGGAGCAGCGGAGTGACCCCCTTCCGCGCCAGCTCCATGGCCGGCTCCAGGTCAATCTGCGCCGCCGCCCCCTCTGCTCCCCATGCTCATAGAGGCAGTCAGCAACTGGTTCGTTAGATGTGAAGACACAACACAACCAAGCATTGAAAGCAATCCCGCCCTTCATGGCATCGTTGGAGCAGGGTCTCTGGGGAAATCAAGGACCTTTTTTAGGGAGGTGGAAGCTCGGGGGGTGGGGGCGGGCGAGCGGGAGATGCACGAGTAGGACGGAGCGGCAGAGGAGGCAGCTGCGGCAGGGGAGCTGCGCAAGGGAGCTGGAGCTGTGCGGCGTCGCTGGGGAGCGGTGCGGCGGAACGATGTGGTTGAGCAGCGCGAGTGGACCTGCACGAGTGGAACGGTGTCCTAGGGGATGATGGACTGCGGGTTTGGTCGGAGTTTCTTCGAGGGTTTTTCTGCAAAAAAGCTGGAGGACAACTTTTCCCGGATGGAGGGAGTATATGCTAAAAGAGGCATGCCCCAAATTAACATTGACAGAATAGGAAATAACCAAATCAAGAATATATCCTTAAAAGGAAATAATATGAAAAGAGGGAAATAAAACAACACAAAACAAAATAAAAAGAAAGGGCCCACCTGGCATAGACACCAGGGGTCCCATGGGAGATGACATGTGAGGCCGGGCCCACTGTAAGTTCGGGATAAAATGTGGTAAAAGGGAGGCAACGGCGATTCGAACCCGCGTCCTGTCGGTTGGATCATCAGGGCGCGGCCACTGGGCTAGGTGTGGTTCATAGGTTCCGAAGGGACTTCTCTTTTATTGTGTTGACCCCTAGCAGAGGCTTGCGCGAGAAGAAGGGCAAGGACGACATCGGAGGCAACCATAAGCAATCTCTGGAGGAGGCGATCTCCAGCGGGGGTGCGGGATTGGAAGGGGAATTCATTCCCACGAGTTTGGGTTGTCGATGCAGCTACAGAGGGGGCTAGGATCCCATGGCGTCGAGCTGCATGGTTGCGGGTGCCGCGCGAGGAGAGGAACCGCATGGCTGACGGCTGTGGGGCTATGCCTGCAAACGAGAAGCACGACACGACGTGCGACGCGTGCGCGGGGTATGCCTCAGCAACACACGTGCAGGGGGAGAACGGGTACGACATGCACAAAGCTATGCAATGAAAAAACGACCTTGACTAGAGCACCGGGAACACGAGCATGGCACACAGGTGGCGACGACTACACGATGCAAATGATCGCAATAAAGGGCAGCGGAAGCAGAGTCTCACGTAGCGTCCATTGGATATGTAGGCGAGGCTGAATGTAGGACGGAGACGACGCAAACAACGACGGGGCGCGGCGACCTTCTGTCCCGAGCGTGAGGAGGAAGACGGCGATGGGTAAGGAGCTCCGAGCACGCTGGTGTCACGCTTGAAAACGACAAACAAGGCACGAACCCCCGAGGACCGATCCACGACGGCATAGGAGGCTGAAGACGGGGCAAACGAGCTACTCCGAGGACGAGCTCGAGCTCTGTAGGTGCATAAGGAGCATGGCGATGGCGAGCGCTTGGCGGGGACTTACCGGTGGTATCAAGCTGAGGTGTAGTAGGGAATGGAACATGTTGGAAATATGAGCAATTTATCATAGGATTTTATTAACAGAAAAGCTAGATAAAACATGATTATCATAATAGAGGTGAAACAAGGCATGTAATATAAAGATGAGACAACAAAAGACATGTGCACGTATGATCTAGAAGAGAACATGTATAGAGTTGTTCTATATAGCAAGAAGGCATGTGAAAACTTGAGCAGGAATGAACATATCTAAAAGAGAAACTAGAGCAAGAAGTTGCGGCAGGAAATCACACTACAGGAACAGGAGCACGTACTGAGTTGTAGCAGCAGTAGTAGAGTTGGTGTTGGCATTGTCATTGGCCAGGTTACCGAAGAGGTGGTCGATGTAGGGAAGAAGTCGTCGTCCGGGAAGTGATCATCAATGTCCGTGAAGAAAGCCAGTAGTCACGCTGAGCGCTCCCAAAAATATTCTCTTCCTTCTCCCATACACGACTCAAAGAGACGGAGTTTCGGAGGCCTACTATGCCGACGTAAGGTGCACATCGCTAACCGGGATGGGGAAGAATGTAGTAGCAGCACAGAGAATGGAACCGGTGGCGAGAGGAAGTTCTGATGCATATCTCTGGAGAGGAGCGACCTCCCTTTTATAGGCGCAAGAGAAGGAGGCGAGAGGCCAGCGACGGGAGCCGAAGAGAACGAGGGAGACGAAACGAACAGAAAATAGCTGAAAGGTGCTGCGTTCGTGTTCAATTTCCACTATGGAAAAAACATTCAAATTCCGAGTGACCTTTTGTATACCAGTCATACACGGCAAAAATTTAGTTCGGGTCGGCTCATTCCCGCAACCCGCATCGTGACGCGGCGAGGCGGGCGGCGGAGGAGGAGGAGTGCGCGTGTATGTCTCTTTGTTCTCAAGCTCATATATGTATGGAAACATCCTTCCTTATAAGGAGGTCCAACTCCCACTAAACTAGCAATGTGGGTCTAAACTTCTCCACCTCTTTCCTTCCACGAATGGGCTGCGTGGCCCTCTAGGATTTACTATAACTTTCTGAAATTATTATTGGGCTGGCCCAAAATAGATAAAATTCCAGCAATCCCCACCAGATCCCAGAGCCACATAAAATTTGCCTTTGGTTCCAAAACAATGCTTTCTATACCGATACTGCAGTGGAGACTGTTAGCTTGAACTTCCACCAAAGCAACTTGACAGTGTACTAGGCCTTGAACTGCAAGTTTTCTGCGAATCTAGCTTCACAGAGAGCCTTGATCGATACTAGGCTACCGTGGGACTTCTCCGCGGGTGGAGCTTATGCGTCATACTCCGATACCTTTGATGAGTTTACTAGAGAGCACCCTACTCTCATAGATTGCGACGTTAACAAGCAGACTCATATAGGTGTGTTCTTCAAAAGACGTTTCGCAAGACAACATCTCTGCTTCAATAAACCACTTATAACATATTAAGATGTATATCAACCTGCCATGCAATTTAAGAAAGTATTGCATCTTCATGGAGTTGTATTATCAACGCTAAGGATACATTCCTCTCAGTTGACCAACAAATTTTCTTCTACATCTAATTCACGGGATCTCCAATCACAAAGAATAGGTTACAATTGTGAAAAACTCATATTGTGGGTCTCATACCCATCTCCTTCGATGCATTATCTATCACATTACGTGATAGACCCTTTGTAAATGGATCTGCCAGATTTTTAGATGTTTGGATATAATCCAATGCAATAACTCCGGAGTTTCTCATTTTCCTGACAGATTTTAACCTTCTCTGAACGTGTCTTGATGACTTCATGTTATCCTTTGAGCTACTCACTTGCATGATCAGAGTTTGATTGTCGCAGTTTATAAGGATACCCGGTACAGGTTTCTCAACAACCAGCAAGTCATTCAAGAGCCGACGAAGCCAATCTGCTTCGACCGTAGCTGTATCTAGCACTGTGAGTTATGCTTCCATTGTTGACCTTGTTAAGATCGTTTGCTTGCAAGACTTCCAAAAAACAGCACCACCTCCATGAGTGAATACATATCCGCTCATGGCCTTTATCTCATCAGCATCAGAGATCCAATTTGAATCACTATACCCTTCAAGCACCTTCGGGTGTCTAGTATAGTGAATTCTATAATTACAGTGCCTTTCAAATAACGCAAAACTCTCTCTAGACCTTTCCAATGCACATCTCCTGGTATTGAGACAAACCGACTCAGGTTGCTAACAGCAAAAGAGATGTCAGGTCTTCTAGCACTAGCTAAGTACATAAGCGAGCCAATAATCTGAGAGTATCTCAATTGATCTCTAACAATTCTTCGACTCTTTCAAATCAGCACGCTGGCATCATATGGTGTTGGATAGGGCTTGCAATCACTGTATCCAAAGCGACTCAAGATCTTTTCCACATAACGAGATTGAAGCAATGTAATCCCACCATCACCGTCTCTCAACAACTTGATGTTCAGAATACATCAGCCACTCCTGAATCTTTCATCTCAAAACAGTGAGATAGGAAATCCTTGACCTCCTTAAAAACATTCAGATTTTTTCCGAATATCAGTATGTCATCAACATACAAAGCATAGGATAACTCCCTTGCGCCCACCATGGAGATAGTACACCCATTTATCAGCTTCGTTTACAACAAAGCCTACGACTGTTAAAATTCTTTCAAACTTCTGATGCCACTGCTTGGGTGGTTGTTTAAGTCGATATAAAGACTTCAGCAACTTGCACACTTTTCCTTCCTGACCATCTACTACAAATCCATCTGGTTGTTCCATGTAAATTTACTCATCCAACTGTCCATTTGGGAAAGCAGTCTTAACATCCATTTGATGAATGAGAAGACCATGTGAGGAGGCTAATGAAAGTAGTACTCGAATAGTGGTCAGTCGAGCCACAGTTGAGTAAGTATCAAATAAGTCTTCACCTTCCTTTTGGGGATAACCCTTAGCCACGAGTCGTGCCTTGTACTTCTCGATAGTACCATGAGGCCTAACTTTCTTCTTGAATAACCATTTTCATCCTATAGGTTTGCACCCATAAGGACGATCAGTGATCTCCCAAGTTTCATTTGCCAAGATGGAATCCATCTCACTACAGACCGCTTCCTTCCAATAGTCAGCATCTTCAGATGCATACGCCTCTGAAATAGAACTAGGAGTCTCATCTATGAGATACACAAGAAGATCATCACCAAAGAACTTTGGAGTCCTTTGTCTCTTGCTCCTGGTAGGAACTTCATTGTTCTCCTCCACGGATTTTTCAAAGTGTTCCATCGAAATGGTAGGTTCAGTAATTGTAACTAATTCATGATTCGAGGAATTATGCATCTCCTGATTAGATGAGATAGCCATATCCTTCATGGGAAAGATATCTTCAAAGAAAGTCACATCATTAGACTCCATGATTGTACCAACATGCATGTCATATACCTCAGATTTTACAAACAAGAATCTATATCAAATTCCATGAAAAGCATATCCTAGGAAAACACAATCCACAGTTTTTGGACCTAGCTTGCGCTTTTTCGGAATTGGCACATTGACTTTAGCCAAACAAGCCCAGGTTCATAGATAAGAGATTTTTAACCTGTTCTTCTCCCATTTCTCGTATGGAGTTATCTCTTTTTTCTTTGTGGGGACTCGGTTTAGGACATGACATACAGTCAATATTGCCTCCCTCCACCATGCCTTGGAGAGATCCGATGTGTCTAACATGGTGTTCAACAAATAAGTTAGAGTACGGTTCTTTCTTTCGGCTACCCCATTTGACTGAGGTGAATAGGGAGGCATTCTCTCATAAATTATACCATGTTCCGCACAGAAAGAATCAAATTCATTTGAGAAATACTCTCCACCCTGATCGGACATAAGCCTCTCGATCTTTCGATCAAGTTGGTTTTCCACTTCAGCTGTATAGATCCTGAAATAGTTCAAAGCCTGATCCTTAGATTTCAGAAGATACACTTGGAAGTATCTAGTGGATTCATAAATTGACGTCATGAAATATTTCTTTCCACCTTTTCTCAAAATGCAATTCATTTCACATAGATTTGAATGTATGAGCTCTAGTGGTGCAAGGTTTCTCATTTCGGCACTCGTGTGAGACTTACGGGGTTGCTTGGCTTGCACACAAACTTGAGACTTAGATCTCTTGACAGTGGTGAAACTAGGGATTAAGTTCAATTTGGCTAGTCGCAACATGCAACCAAAATTAACACGACAGAGATGTGAATGCCACACATTTGATTCACTATTGTTGCAAACATGATTGGCAACTTTATTGCAAACATCTGCCAAGGATAAACGCAACACGCCTCCAGACTCATAGCCTTTACCAAGAAAAGTTCCATACTTGGATATTACAAATTTATTCGACTCAAAGACAAGCTTGTAGCCATCTCAACACAGAAGAGATTCGCTAACAAGATTAAAAGGGGGTTTTAGGCATAGTTTGGCAAAAGAGTTTGGGGGAGGATACACACACATGAACTCACTTGCAAGCACACCTCTCCACACATACACTCACACCACAACAAGCACACAAATTATTGAGGCAACGAATAATTTATGTGATGATGCCATGATACCATGATGAATGATTGTCACATCCCTAAACCTTAAGCTAGATAGCATTGTGCTCATGTATTCTTTGCATTTGCATCTAAGAAGTTCCAACAAAAACAACAAAGTGGCAAAGGAAAAACTCTAAACCCTAGCCACCATTTCAATTAAAGGAAATTTCAAACTAGTTCAAAATCAATGAACCCAAAATGGCCTCAAGAAATGTTCAAACTTTCTGATAAATCATGAAAGTAAATGAGCATTGGAGAAAACTATTTCCTTGGCACTTCAAGCATTTTAAATAAATGCAAAAGCCACTGGTTTCAAATTTAAAAATTTGAAAACAGAAGCTATAATTTTCCAAAAATGTTGAAAGTCTTGGAAATGAGTGGGGACATTATAACAAATATTTCAGGAGGTTTAAAATAGTTTTTACTTTTTGTTTTGGAGCTGAAATAATTAGCAAAACAATAAATAGCAAAACAGAAAAAACAGAAAAGGAGAAAATAGAGAAAATCTTACCTGACGCCCAAGCCAGGCCCAGCCCATCTCGCCGCTCGTCCCCTTCCCCGCGCCAGTAGGCAGCAGGAGGTGGCCGCCGCCTCCTCTGGCGCGGCCACGCACCTGCGTGCCTGCCTGGCCGCCGGTTCGCGCTGGCGACGACGGGGATAAGCTCCCCAGAGCCTCCCCTATCCATTCCCCGCCTCGGTTCTTTCCCTCCGCCTGGATCCCCTCCTTCTCCCTGCTGCCGCCATTAGAGCCGAGCTCGAGCTCGAGCTGGCCGTTGCCCTGGCCATAGAACCCCTCCCCGAGCACGCCATTAGATCCGCCTCGTCGCCCTGCTCGTCTCTGCAGAAGCCGAAGTCCCCTCGAGCCCTGCAACGCCCGCAACGCCGTCGTCTTCTTCCTCCGGCCGCCGGACCTCTCCCGTCGATTCGTCGCCCCCAGGCCTTCCCCGAGCCGTCTGAGCTCTTCTCTGCACTCCCTGTGAGCATGCGGTGGTTTTCCCTAAGCTTTCCCCGTCGATCCCCTCCTCTAGCCCTAGTTCCACCGGAGCCCGACGAGCACCGCCGCTGCCGCCCGTCGCCGGTAGCCCTCCGATGTCCAGCTCGTCCTCCCGTGAGCACCAGAAGCTCCAGGACGACGCGTAGATGCCGTAGCAGCTAAGATCTAAGCGTGGAACCCTCTGATTCAAGCCCCCCGACGACGCCCGAGCTTCGGCCGCCGCTCCGGCTCGTCGCCGACGCCTCTTCCGGCGACCCTAGCCTCCCCAGTTGGTCCTGCCAGTTCGGCCACTTCGCGAGCTTGCTTTAGCTGCCAACCGCGTGCGTTTTCGTGCGGAGCAGCGCCGTCTAGGTCGCCTCCGGCGAGCCCTCCGCCGCGGGTTTGGTCGCCGGCGACCACCCTCCGGTGGCCGTCGACGTGGCCGGCCATTAGGGCCTAATTGCCCTCCCCTGAGTTGCTGACAGAGGGCCCCACGCCTAGTCAAACCCCAATTAGGGGCTGGTCAGCGCGGGATTAGTCCCAGAGAGGCTGACCAGTGGGGCCCCCCTGTCAGGTTTGACCTGCACAGGTCGGCTGACCTGCTGATGTCAGCCTGATGAAATAAATGGAATTTCCAGTATAGAAATAATTCAGGAAATTGCTAAAAATTTGCAAAAATCATAGAAATTAATTTGTAACTCCAATGAAAATAATTTATATATGAAAAAGTATCAGAAAAATTCAAGGATTCTGATTATGCTATTTTCAACTATGTTTGAAAAAGTTACAGAACCCTAAATTGTGAAATAAGGAATAATTCAATTCTTTTAATCACTTTATAAATGGAATTTGCAAAAATATCCAAATCTCATTTTAAATGCAATGATCACACACAGCCCTAGATGTAAATCAGTACCATAACATGACATTTCATGCATGTTAACATTAGGTTGATCTGAGCATCAGGTCGAATCAATTAAACCGGTATCCGGGAATACCCGTTTGAATTGCTATTCGAATGTGATTCAAATCAACTCTAAACCTAAAACATCTTGATTATAATAACTTATCACTTTGCATTCTCATGCCAGGCTCATGCATCATTTTGATTGCATATGATTGTTATTGAATGTTGCCGTTCATTTTGGTAGGCTCCGCACCCCCGGATTCCACCGAATATCCGTCCGACGGATATCGTTCCTCCTCTGAGCAACAAGGCAAGCAACCTATTGATCATCCCGATAACACCTATGTTCTTGCTCCTGCACCTATTTAATGCATTAGGATCAAATGCTTCAACTGCTTTTGCCACGATAGTTGGACCCACTTCCTTTGCATGACTTAACCTTGTCACAGTAAATAGCCGAACCTTGCAACCTAGCAAACCTGGTAGTTGCTTGAGCTATGATGTGCCTTATCTTGCTATGCATGCTATGCTTAGAGTTGTGTATGGTCTGTCATCTGGGAGATGAACAGAAATGTGGAATGTGTTCGGTGAGCAAAGGTCGTGTGTTGAACTTGATTTGGTAAAGGTACCGGTGAAAGGCTGTGTAGGAGTACATGGCGGGTTGTTTCATTGGAACCGTCCTTAGGAACTGAGTTCCGTGTATGTAATCCAAGACTAGATACTACCACATGCTGGGCCCTGAAATATGACCCCGCTCGGCCTATTAATCGCGTAGTACTCGGTCCAGGAGTTGCAAGTAGTTTCTGGTGTTTATAGTAATGCTGGAGGCCGTGCATGGTGCTGACCTGAGAAGTGGTCCGTGATGCGGTAGGCAGTCGCACGGTGTAGCAAGTGGCACCCGGATGGTGGGCTTGGGAACCCTGCACACATCGTTTGAGGCCGTGGCCGAAACCTCGGCCGGACTTCCGTACGGGTTACTCTCAGATAGGCGATAAACCTGGACTAGGTACTAGCGTGGTTAACGGTCGTGGCCGACTCCCTCACTGGGCTTCCGCTTGAAGGTTGCCAAGGTGCATGACGTGCACATGGCGATAAGTGGCGGGAGCGTGTGTGACGAAGTACACCCCTGCAGGGTTATGATCTATTCGAATAGCCGCGTCCGCGGATATGGACTACTTGGAGACATATGTTGTTCATAGATAACTTCAATGGCTACTCATAAAATTGTCAAGATAAGCGTGAGTGTCGTGGACGGCATTTCCATATGGAGACGGAATGATTCCACGATAGTGTATTGTTGTGGTGTTAGTGGACTTGTGTGCGAGAAATCTAGTTGTCAAAACTAATTTCAAAAGCAAGTTGTCTAGCCACGAGTCAAATGCTGGCTTTCCGCTTGAAACCCCACGATACCTTCTTGATACCTTGCATGAGTAGTTAGCCATCCTAAAGTCTTTCTGAGTACCTTCGTACTCATGTTTGCTTAATCATGTTGCAGAGGTTGTTAATGACCCTAATGGAGGGTTCTTCGTAGACATCGACGACGACGAGTAGCTGGTGTCCCAGCTACGATCTGGCCCTACGTCGGCTCTGTAGTATAGTCAGGCCATGTGCCTTCTAGTTGCTCTGTCTGTACCCAGACAGTTTATAACTCTTCCGCTGGCTTGTATTGTGTGACTGATATTATGGGTCGTGAGACTCTTAATGTGTAATAATATGTGTGTGGCTCTTCCGAGCCTCTTCAATAAAGCTTGTATGTTTATGGTTATGTTGTGATGCCATCGATGTATCTATACATATCGGTATGCCATGCGTACGTGTGTCTTACTTGATATGTATGGGGTTCGATTACCTAGTCATGAACTTTAGTAGCACTCCTTACAAGGAAATGCCCCTTTGTGATCCAACGAGCCTTGGTAGTTCGCTACTGCTCCGGACGCATTGGTTGACCGGCATGTGTCCTTCTTAGCTGCTATGTCTGTCCCCTTTGGGGAAATGTCACACGACGTAATGGAGTCCTTGTAGCTTGCTACGACTCGTCTACGTTCGTTGATGACCGACACCTGCTTTGTTGGGTCATGTATGCCTGTCCTTGTGCGGAACTGCCACTTTGGTTTATGACTAGACATGTCGATCCGGGTTCTTTGACATTGGAATGCTAGTGACACGATCGCATACGTGAGTCAAAAGACGCAAACGGTCCCGGCTAAGGTAAGGCTGCATCCGTGGAGTTAACCGTGCGTGAGACCACAAAGAGATGCGATGTGTTATAGGCTGGATTCCTTTGGCTTAGGATCGGGGTCCCGACAATGATGAATGTCATGAAGCATTTTTATTAAACCCAACACATATGAGGGCAAACATGGAGGTCATACATGGAATAAATTACAAAGGTGGCAACGGAATTCACTTGGGCTCTTACAACTCTCCCACACTACAAGAGGATCTCGACCCGATATCTAGGATTGAAAGAACTCAGGATGTTTGCAACAGAGAAGGTCCTCGTGTTTCCAAGTGGCTTCTTTATCGGAATGTTGTGACCATTTAAATTTGAGGAATTTGATAGACTTGTTGCAAGTCTTGCGCTCGGTCTGTTCAAGAATGGCAACTCGATGCTCATGATATGAAAGGTGTAGTTGGAGATCAATGTCTTGGAAGTCAATTGTGCGCTCGGGAGTCTAGAAACACCTCCGTAGCTGAGAGTCGTGTAACACATCATGAACATTGGATAAATTGGATGGAAGCTCTAGCTGATAAGCTTTCCTTTGATGCCAAAGCACTGAGTGCCCTTCATGGGAGACACTGTGAGATAGACAAAATAATCGATCCAAAAAGTCATTTCACGATGCTTGCTATCATAATAGCTCTTCTGACGGGATTCAAATACTTTGAGATTATCCCGAATGACACGACACATTTCTTATGCTTCATCGATCATGTCATTCCCAATAATCTGACGGTCACGAGTTTGAGACCAATTGAGCGGCATATGGCACTTCCTGCCATAGAGAATCTCGAATGGGGCCTCTCCTGAACTTGCTTGAAAACTATTGTTCTATGAGAACTAGGCAAACAGGAGGAAGTCTTCTCACTTCATGCCAAAAATAAATCACACAAGCTCTGAGCATAGCTTCAAGAATTTGATTGACTCTCTCCACTTGACCACTAGTCTGAGGGTGGAAGGCACTACTGAAATGGACCTTGGTGCCCATTGCAGTTTGAAAGGAATCCCAGAACTTGGAAGTAAAGATGCTTCCATCATCTGAAGAAATCAGCATAGGAGCACCGTGCAAAGAAACTAACCTTGAAGTATACAACTCTGCCGACTGAGCTGCCGAGATAGATTCTTTGACTAGAAGGAAACATACAACTTTAGTCAACTTGTTGATGACCACAAAGATGGCATCGTTGCCGCTCTTGGACATAGGAAACCGAGTGACAAAATCCATTTCCACATGATCGAATTTCCACTCGGGTATAGGAAAAGGATGAAGAAGACCTACTTGACATTGATGTTCCGCCTTCACTCTACAACACACACTCGTTCAAGAAATGAGCAATCTCATTTTTCATGTGAGTCCACCAGAAGGGTTGCTTTAGATCCTGCTACATCTTAGATCTTCCTGGATGTATCGAGAGAAGAGAGTTCTCGACTACATCCATGATAACTTTCGTGAGATCTCCTTTCGGAACCACAAGGCAATCTTCGAAGAAAAAGTATCTTTGTCATCAACACAGAAGCACTTATACTTTGGAATGCTCTTTGCCAATCCTATCTTCATTTTATTAACCATAGCATCAAGAAGTTGATCTTGGCCGACTAGGTCTTCCAAGTTAGGATAAATCTGATGGTTGGCAAGAAATCCCTCAAGAACTACTTGAAGGTCGAGCTTCCTAAAATATTCACAAAGTTTAGCCTGGAATGGACTTAGAATGATATTGTTGTAGTAAGCCTTTCTGCTCAAAGCATCTGCAAGCGCATTTGCTTTGCGTGGAGTATAATCAATGCTTCTATTGTAATCTTGGATCATCTCCACCCAACATGTTTGACGAAGATTGAGATTCGGTTGTGTCAAGATGTATTTAAAACTCTTGTGATCAGTGTAGACTTCAACCTATCTTCCCAACAAGAGGTGTCTCCAAGTCACCAATGGACAACTGCCGCCAACTCAAGATCATGAGTGGGGTAGTTTTTCTCACTTAGCTTCACCTGCCTAGAGGTATAAGATACCACTTTCTTCTCTTGCATCGGAACACCACTAAGACCTTGCAGAGATGCATCACAGGAAACTTGGAATGACTTGGAATCATCAGGAGGAGTCAGAACCGAAGCTGAGGTGAGGTTCTCCTTGAGTGTATTGAAGGCCAATTCACACTCTCAAGTCCAAACATATTTTACGCTCTTCTGAAGAAGGTTAGACAGAGGCTTAGCAATCTTGGAGAAGTTCTCAACAAATCTTCTGCAATAGCTTGCAAGCTCGAGAAAGCTTGAATATGCTTGGCATTATGCAGAGGCTCCCACTACACAATGGCATGAACCTTTTCAGGATCCATATTGATGCCCTAAGAAGAGATGATGTGACCAAGGTACACCACCTAATTGAGCCAAAACTCACATTTTGAGAACTTAGCAGATAAGTTATTCTCCCTTAGCTTATCAAGCACAAGTCAGAGATGTTCTGCATGTTCTTCCTCAGTCTCAGAGAAGACTAGAATGTCATCAAGATACACCAAGACAAACTCATTCTTGAAGGGAGACAAGACATAATTCATAAGACAAGATAAAGTCGGAGGAGCATTGGCGAGATCAAGCTTAGAGAAAATCTTGGCCTCTTTCAATTGCTCAAACAATTCATTGATGTTGGGAAGTGGATACTTGTTTCTGATTGTCTGCTTATTCAATGAACGGTTGTCGACAGAAAGCCAGTCTGTGCCATCTTTCTTCTTGACAAAAAACCACAACCCCAAGGAGAAGAACTTTGTGTGATCACACCCAAACATTCTTGTTCATATAGTTGTTTCTTCAACTCTCTCAGCTCTTCAGGACCAAGCTTATAAGGGCGCTTGCAAAATGGTCCAATTCCAGGATTGAGTTCAATCACAAACTCTACTGGCTGGTCAGGAGGCATTCCTCGCAATTCTTTTGGAAAGACATCTTCATAGTCACAGACAACAAGCACTTGAGAAATGGATGAGATTTCACCGTTCTCATTCAAAGAGAACAGACGAATCGTGTCATCACGAGCAGCAAAAATGATCATGTATTCCGAAGGATAAGTCAATTTGACTTCTTTGTCTTCACAATCAATGAACGCCTTGTTCATCACTATCGGTATCAAAACCGATGGATCTCGGGTAGGGGGTCCCAAGTTGTGGACCTTGGATTGATGGGTTACACGGGATGAAGGAGACAATGTTTACCTAGGTTTGGGACCTCTGGAGGAGGTAAAACCCCGTTTCCTACTTGATTATATTGATGTGGATGAGGATTACAGAGTTGATCTACCTCGAGACCGTATGATCTAAAAACCAAGATGAGTCAACTTTGATCTACGGATGAAACCCTCTGGTTTATATAGACACGAGGGGTTCCTAGGGTTACATACAACCAACCTCTAGCCGGGGACAGATGCGCCGACCTAGCCTACTTAACTTGGATGACACGAGAGTCTTTGGAGCTTTCCTTCCTGAACACGAGATCGTCACGCAGTCTGGTCTTCAACAATACGTCCCATTAGGTCGGCCTTTAAGAGATGGGCCGACCGTCATAGGACCCCTTAGTCCTGGACTCCCTTAGTAGCCCAGAACTGGCGTCCAATGTTGATGTATATGGTCCTCGGCAGCTCCTCATATCCAGAGTAATCGGCTTGCAAGGAAAGTTCCCTTCATGTTCGGCTGGTCTAAACTTCATCATTTGGGGATGTCGTGGCTTTAAAATAGGCCCTGCTTAATTAGTAGGCTTAATAGCCCAGGTGTGAAAAGTACCCCATCTTATAGCCTTTCTGACGAAAGGTCACGATAGCTAGCTATGACAAAAACTCGATTCTCGGTTCGAGACCACATTCCCATGGGCACGCCTTATCAGTGAGGAGATCGTGCCGCATGTTTAAGGGGATACAAATAATGTTCTGGGTAATCCCACGCAAGTTCACCAGCACGGTCATTTAGGGAAGTGGCACGATCTACGGCACAGTAAACATGAATCATTGGCATTATGCCCCCCCCATAAAAGTGGAAAAGATCCTAAAAGCCACCACATGCATTCCACACTCGACCCCCCTTTGATTCAAGCTCCAAGATCGCAGTCTATTTCATTTTCCATCCTCTCCCAGCCGCCCTTCCTCAAGCTCAGCCATGGACGACTCAGGCTCCCAAGGCAAGTGGGAGGTCTCATGCGTCTCCAACAAGGATATATGGTAGTTGAAGGACGCTGGCTATCTCTCGCCTGACATTGCCCACTGTGTGCCGGAGGAAGGCCACGTGGTTCCTACACCAAAGCCAGGAGAAAGGGTGATGTTTGTCCCTCACTTCATACGAGAACTAGGCTTCCCGCTCCACCCCTTCGTCAGGGGCCTGATCTTCTTCTATGGGTTAGATTTTCACGACCTTCCCCCGAACTCATTTATGAACATCTCTGCTTTCATCACTATCTGTGAGTCTTTCCTGCGGGTTCAACCGCACTTCAGCCTATGGCTCAAGACTTTCAATGTCAAGCCGAAGTCAGTTAGTGGCTAACATGCCGACTGAAGTGGTGACGTGATCAACAAACTCCCCTTGGTCGAATGGCGGGAGGGTACTTTTATTGATACCATCAAAGCCTAGCAAAACGAACGGTTTTACATCACTGAACCTCGGAAAGCAAACTGGTCGTCGCCTGCCGAGTTTAGATACGGACCCCATGAGAGGCTAACCTCGTGGGATAGAAAAGTTCTTGACTGGAGATCGGCCTCAAAGGTGAAGTCGATGCAGAAGTGCATCACACAGATGGTGGAGGCGAATATCAAGCTGACCAACATGGTTCAGGTAATGATCTGTCGATGTGTTCTTCCCTGCCTGCGTCAGGACACTCCAATGTGGTGCTACGAGCTTGGCGACCGTGGCACCATGCGCCACTTCTACCACACTACACATGAGATATGGTGGAGGGTGTTTTTCAATCCTCAATAGGAATGGTCGGTGGAGGAAAAAGACGTCGGCTTAGATGTCGATCACCTCCCTTGGAGGTATGACCGAGCTTTTATTCTTATTTAAATGTTTAGTTTTTAGCAAGGATCTTATCCGTTCCCTGAGTGTCCCTACAGTGCTGGCTGAACAAGGCCGACGAAATAAACGGCCCAGTCGCCCTGCTTGAGGACCCGAGGTATCCGTTGTTGATCGTGAAGCCGGTTGCGGTGCCAAGGCCGAGAAAAAAGAGAAGAAGAAGAGGGAGACCCACACAGGTCTCTGCTTAAGCGGTCATCCGGATACCAAGTCCGGAGACCCCCACGCGTCCTCCACCTATGAGGAAGAGGATGTGCAGGACGGGGAGGAGAAAACTCACCCCAAATAAGAAAGAGGGCGGTGCCGTAGGAGGGCGAGGAGGGCTTGCCTCCTCGGGCCCCGAAGAGACCCTGCATGAGCAAGGTCATCCTACCCGATGTAGCCCGGATTCCGATGAGGACTCAAGGGCATTTGCGAGGATTCTCGAAGGACCCCCAAGATCAACCCACGGCCCAAAGGTATGGAGTACGAACTTTACTTAATGGAGTTATACCGAGCTTTTGTTAATAAACAGACGTATGCTTTTCCCTGACATAGCCCTGCCTAAAATCTCTTGACGACCAAGTCTCGTAGGTGGGTTCACCATCGGCCGAGCTAGTGGAGAGCGGGAATGCTTCCCGTACTACCCTTGGTCAGGGAGGTGATATCCCACGAGGCCCCTCCAAACACGGGGGACGAGGTGGTGATGGCCGAGGTTCACACATTGGCCACCGAAGAGCCAGAGGTCCCTATCGAAGTTCATGCCACGGTCACCACAACCCAGGAGGTTGATACCCTCGCGACGAGTGTAGAGGGGGCCGCAATTCATTCGAGCTTCCTCCAGCAACAACCCCAAGGACTTCCGATTCTCCAGCGTCTTCAACTTTGCCTCTGGTGCCGCCCATCATAGAACAAGCTGCGACCGAGTGGCCTATAATGATGGAGGAGGCTTTATCCAGAAGCATGTTGTCCATTGACAGTGGACTGAAGGGATCCTTCAGTGGTTTGCTGGTAGGCTTCAAGGTAAACCATGTGGTGTTAGATTCATTTATAAGGTTTTAGATGCCATATAGGTATAACAACTCCCGAGCCGCGGGTGAGTTGGAAAACTTACCAGTGGATCAAAAGAACTTAAATATATGAATATAAATAGTTTGGGGACCCCCAAACTATAACAGCTCTAGGGGTACTTTGGTCGAATGTCCGAGTCGCGATAGCTTGGATACTTATTAATCCATAACTTGTGTTGCACGCCTCGTCCTTGGTTGTGGCCACCAATGCCCTGGAACTTGCTGAGCTGAACCGGAAACTCAAGGTTTCTGATGAAGAGCTTAGCCATCTTAATAGTCAGCTCGATGAGAAGCAGGATAAGCTTGATGTGTGCCACTAATACTCTTGTTGTCCTTAATAGTTTATGACCGTCTGTCTTTCGTATATTACATACTGAATTCTATTATGTCAGTAGCTATGGACGTAGAGTTTGAGAAACTCAAGGATGAATTGGAGAAGGCCAAGCAGGAGGCCGTCGCTATTAAGATGGTGGCCGACCAGGAAGCCACCGAGCTAAGCTCGCTGAAGGTTGAGAGCGTCATGCACAAGGCTAGAGTGGCCGAGGTCCAGCAGGAGGTTCACAATGGGAGCTCTAAGAGTGATGCCTTGGAACAAATATCCAAAGAACAAGCGGTTGAGTTATCCAAGTTGTCCTCCGAGCTCAAATCGGAGCGTAGACAGGCGGTTTTTTGAAGAAAAGTGTGCCAAGACAAGAAGAATGCGGGTGGTAAACCATACTTACTGCAATGTGCCTTTGGTAGAAACATGTTTGCCTTTCTTACACAGATATGGCGTTCCCCAAGCGCCTTCACAGACCTCCCGCGGAGTGTAGCAGATGCGGCCTAGAACGACGCGACACTAGACGGGGACGCCGAGCAGAGGCTTTTCTGGGCACAGTTTCAGACTCCCGAGCCCAACCCCCTTCTCGTCTACTTGATGAAACAGCTCATGGAGTTGCACACGATGGCAGAGTCGGCCATGAAGGACCTATGCATCCAGCAGTGGCCTGCCAAGCCTCTTCCGTGCAGTTACTTTATCTTAGTGTGGAAGTTGTATAACGTCGTGCCTCAAATCGAGGTCCTGAAGTTCTCTATTTGCATAGAGGGAGCTCGAATGGCTTTTGCGATGACCATGATGCACCGGCCAGGGGTGAAACCCCTTAAGATGGCAACCACACCTCCGCCTAGTGGAAGGGAGCACGTGCGTCCAGAGATTTATTTCTCTAATGCGTTGAAGAGTGCTCCAGCCATAGAAACCCAGAGTTCCAAAGATGTAAGAGTGAGGACATTGTCATGCGCCTTAGAAAAAGTTATTATTATGAAGCTTGTCCCAGTGTAATTCACCTTGTATTATTTTTACTCTTGTTCGGCCGTTTAATCTAAAAGTTTCTAGTCGTGGGCTTCAGCCCCCATGTAGAGACTATAAGAAGTGTTGCGACATCCACGCTGTGACCGTTAGCTGATATATCGGTGCCCGGAGGCGGTAGTGTGTGAAGGAAACGAGACAGTCGGACTATGCGGCTTTATTGCTTTCACTTAGAATTAGGAGCTTGAATTTGGGGGTTGCTTACGAGCCCCCGGTTTTATGTGGTAGTCCGATAAACCGGATTTTGAAATAGTGACCATGGGGTTTGCAAAGGTGCAAACCCCTTTCTATGACACGGAATAAAATGTCCATTGGTCTTTCACACTTAAGCTCGGATTGCAGACCAGTTCTCGCTTATTATGATAGTCAGTTTTCGGCTTTCTCCACTCAGAAATTTTAGCTAGGCTAGCTGGGAATACAATTGCAGTGGTTCTCCCTTCACCCCTTTAGCCGAACTAGCGGAACGTAAGGGGGTAAGCACATGAGCGCGACAATCCAACTATTGACCCAAGACATAATTCAAAACCGATACATATAAAGCAATATCCGAGAAACCGAACACTTAAAAAGTAGTGACGGGGTAGTGCTCGGAGCGGTATTTTCAACCGAACCCCCGGTATATTAGTCGGTCGCACTTGATATGTATTGAAAAATTTTACCTTTCAACGCCAATGAGCAAGAAACATATTGTGGGGACCCCGACTCATAAGTCATGATCACCGAATGCACAGGTACAGTAGATCAATGCTCAATGAACACACAGAAGATGAATAACAAGAGTCTAACATCCATACATATTGTCTGATACAAATAGAGAACATTAAGGTCAAGTATTGCATGGAAAGGACCACGAAGGCCTACAAAACAACTAGCAGCGGAAATCTTGATCGTAAGCGTGAACCCGAGCCATCTGCTAGTTAAATCTAATCCTGCACATGTAAGGTTGGGATGGTCAGAAAATCTTAAATCTAATCCTGCTTCCGAAACCACCCAAACAGAACTTTTCTTGGTACACGACTTCTTCCGCATGTGGTCACCCATCTCACACCGCCTCCCTCGGGGGCTAGTGGCACCCGACGGGGTTTTCAAAAAGTCTTTGAAATCATTTCTTCCATTGTCACCATGCATAGTCCCATCCAGTTTCTGTAGTAGCTACTAGCAAACTATCTACTTCCCACCTGCACAACCCTCATAGGTGGTAGGTTCATGCTCAAGTGCAAGTATCAGCAAAGTGTTTCTTGGAGACAGCCCACCAAAGTGGTCAGAGACTCATCATGAATCGAATGCAACATAATATAGTACTATATGGCATGCAAAATAAATGGTTTCTTGCTACTTCTTGAGATTGCGTTGGTTTTTCCCTTGAAGAGGAAAGGGTGATGCAGCAAAGTAGAGATAAGTATTTCCCTGAGTTTGAGAACCAAGGTATCAATCCAGTAGGAGTACCAAGATGAGGCACCAAGGCACCTGCCCAAAGACAAACAAACTTCCACCCAACACGATAAAGGGGTTGTCAATCCCTTTACGATTACTTGCAAAGTGAGATCTGATAGTGATAATAGGTAAATACAAATAAATAAATAAAAGTGCAGCAAGGTAATTTTGGTATTTTTGTATGTAGATCTGAATATACAATGTGTAAAATAGACCCGGGGGCCATAGTGTTCACTAGAGGCTTCTCTCATGATAGCTAGTATTACGGTGGGTGAACGAATTACTGTCGAGCAATTGATAAAATCGCGCAAAATGATGACGATATCTATGGCAATTATCATACATATAGGCATCACGTCCGAGACAAGTAGACCGATAATTTCTGCATCTACTACTATTACTCCACACATCGACCGCTATCCAGCATGCATCTATTGTATTAAGTTCATAACAAACAGAGTAACACCTTAAGCAAATTGACATAATGTAGAGGGATAAATTCATGCAATATGATATAAACCCCATCTTTTTACCCTTGATGGAAACAACACGATGTGTGCCTCGCTACCCCTTGTGTCACTAGGTGAGGACACCGCACGGTAAGAACCCAAAACCAAGCACTTCTCCCATTGCAAGAATTATAGATCAGGTTGGCCAAACGAAACCCATAACTCGAAGAGAATTACAAGGATACAAAATCATGCATATAAGAAATCAGAGGAGATTCAAATAATATTCATAGATAATCTAATCATAAATCCACAATTCTTTGGATCTCGACAAACACACCGCAAAAGAAAGTTACATCGTATAGATCTCCATGAAGATCATGGAGAACTTTGTATTGAACATCCAAGAGAGAGAAGAATCCATCTAGCTACTAGCTATGGACCCGAAGGTCTATGGTGAACTACTCATGCATCATCGAAGAGGCAATGGTGTTGATTAAGAAGCCCTCTGTGTCCGAATCCCCCTTCGACATGGCACCAGAACGGTCCCCAGATGGGATCTTGCGGGAACAGAAGCTTGCGGCAGCGGAAAAGTATTTTCGTGGCTCCCTCTGTTGGTTTGGGGATTTTAGGGAATTTATAGGCGAAAGAGGTTGGCCACGATCTGATCATATTTTCGTGGCTCCCACTGTTGGTTTGGGGATTTTAGGGAATTTATAGGCGAAAGAGGAGGCACGGGGGGGCCACGATCCTGCTAGACGCGCCCCCCCTGGGGCGCGCCTAGGGGGCTCGTGGCCTCCTCCGTGGCCCTCTGCCTTGGTTCTCAAGTCTTCTGGATCCCTTCTGTTATGGAAAAAAATCATCCCGAAGGTTTTATTCCGTTTGGACTCAGTTTAATATTCTTATATGAAAAAGGTAAAAAAACGGAAAAAAAAAACAGAAACTGGCACTGGGCACTGAGTTAATGGGTTACACCCAAAAAATGATATAAATAGCATATAAATGCATATAAAACATCCCAAACTGATAATATAATAGCATGGAACAATCAAAAATTATAGATACGTTGGAGACGTATCAAGCATCCCCAAGATTAACTCCTGCTCGTCCTCGAGTAGGGAAGTGATAAAGACCGAATTTTTTGATGTGGAATGCTACCTAACATATTTGTTCTTTGTAAATTCTTTATTGTGGCATGAACGTTCAGATCCATAAGATTCAAAACAATAGTTTAATATTGACATGAAACAATAATACTGCAAGCATACTAGCAAAGTAATCATGAACTTTTGAAATAACAAGGCCAAAGAAAGTTATCCCTACAAAATCATATAGTCTGGCTATGCTCCATCATCCCCACACAACGAATTTAAATCATGCACAACCCCGGTATTGGCCAAGTTATTGTTTTCGCACTCTTACTTTCTCAAACTTTTTCAACTCTCACGTAATACATGAGCGTGAGCCATGGATATAGCACTATAGGTGGAATAGAGTGTGGTGGAGGTTGTGAGGCAAAAAGGAGGAGATGGTCACATCGACTCGGCGTATCAACGGGCTATGGAGATGCCCATCAATAGATATCAATGTGAATGAGTAGGGATTGCCATGCAACGGATGCACTATAGCTATAAGTGTATGAAAGCTCAAAAACAAAACTAGTGGGTGTGCACCCAACATGCTTGCTCACGAACACCTATGGCAATTTTGAGGAAGACCATCATTGGAATATACAAGCCAAGTTATTTAATGAAAATTCCCACTAGTACATGAAAGTGACAAAACAAGAGACTCTCTATCATGAAGATCATGGTGCTATTTTGAAGCACAAGTGTGGAAAAACATAGTAGCATTATCCCTTCTCTCTTTTTCTCACATTTTTTTTGTTTGGGCACTTTGGACTCTTTTTTTTCATTTTTTTCCTTTTTTTGGTGGCCATCTTTGGCCTCTTTTGTTTTATTGGGCTTCGCCAGCCTCTTTTATTATTTGTTCACATGGGAAAATGCTCTAATAATGATGATCATCACACTTTATTTACTTACAATTCGATACTTAGAACAATAATGACTATATGAAATGCCTCCGGCAGTGTACCGGGATGTGCAACGATCTAGCTTAGCGTATGACCTTGGAACATATCTCTAGCTATCTTACGATCATGCAATGGCAATGTGAAAGTGATGTCACATGTCATGAGACAGAACGGTGGAAGTTGCCTGGCAATATATCTCGGAATGGCTATGAAAATGCCATAATAGGTAGGTATGGTGGCTGTTTTGAGGAAGGTATATGGTGGTTTTGTGCACCGGCAAAAATTGCGTGGCACTAGAGAGGCTAGTGATACGCCCATTTTGCATCATGTTTTCATCTTGATACTTATCGCTTCTTGGGCTGTTGTTTCATTTCACGGTACAATTCTTATGCCTTTTCTCTCTTATTTTGCAAGGGTTACATGATGAGGGAGAATGTCGGCAGCTGGAATTCTGGCGTGTAAGTGGAGCAAGTTTCAGATACCTATTCTGCACAACTCCAAACGCCGTAAAAATCAACGAGGATTTTTTTCCGGATTTATAAAAAATACTGGGTCAAAGAAGCGTGAGAGGGGTGCCAGCAGGTGGCCACAAGCCTGCTTGGCGCGGCCACCCCCCTGGCCGCGCCAAGGGGGTATTGTGGGCAGCCTCCTGGCCCACTGGCCCCCCTCTGCTGCTATATGAAGGGTTTCGCCTAGAAAAAAAAATCAACCAGGAGCTTTTTCGTGGATTCGCTGCCGCCATGAGGCGGAACTTGAGCAGAACCAATCTAGAGCTCCGACAGGACGATCCTGCAGGGGAAACTTCCCTCCCGGAGGGGGAAATCGTCGCCATCGGCATCACCAACACTCCTCTCATCGGAGGGGACTCGTCACCATCAACATCTTCATCAGCACCATCTCATCTCCAAACCCTAGTTCATCACTTGTAACCAATCTCCGTCTCGCGACTCCGATTGGTACTTGTAAGGTTGCTAGTAGTGTTGATTACTCTTTGTAGTTGATGCTAGTTGGATTATTTAGTGGAAGAGTTTATGTTCAGATCCTTGATGCTACTCATTACCTCTCTAGTCATGAATATGATTATTCTTTGTGAGTAGTTACTTTTGTTCCTGAGGACATGGGATAAGTCATGCTAATAGTAGTCATGTGAATTTGGTATTCGTTCGGTAATTTGATGTGTTGTATGTTGTTTTTCCTCTAGTGGTGTTATGTGAACGTCGACTACATAACACTTCACCATTATTTGGGCCTAGAGGAAGGCATTGGGAAGTAGTAAGTAGATGATGGGTTGCTAGAGTGACATAAGCTTAAACCCTAGTTTATGCGTTACTTCGTAAGGGGCTGATTTGGATCCACTAGGTTAATGCTATGGTTAGACTTTGTCTTAATTCTTCTTTCGTAGTTGCGGATGCTTGCGAGAGGGGTTAATAATAAGTGGGATGCTTGTCCATGTAAGGTCAGTACCCAAGCGCCGGTCCACCCACATATCAAACTATCAAAGTAACAAACGCGAATCATATGAACGTGATGAAAACTAGCATGACAGAAATTACCGTGTGTCCTCGGGAGCGTTTTTCCTCCTATAAGACTTTGTCCAGGCTTGTCCCTTGCTACAAAAGGGATTGGGCCACTTTTCTGCACCGTTGCTACTTTTGTTACTTGTTTCTTGCTACGAATAATCTCACCACACAATCACTTGTTACCAACAATTTCAGTGCCTGCAGATTTTACCTTGCTGAAAACCACTTGTCAGATCCTTCTGCTCCTCGTTGGGTTCGACACTCTTACTTATCAAAAGGACTACGATTGATCACCTATACTTGTGGGTCATCAAGAATCTTTTCTAGCGCCGTTGCCGGGGAGTGAAGCGCCTTTGGTAAGTGGAAATTGGTAAGGAAACATCCATATAGTATGCTGAAATTTATTGTCACTTGCCACTATGAATACTAATCCTTTGAGGGGCTTGTTCGGGGTATCTTCACCTCGAACGGAAGCACAAAGAGTTGCTCCTCAACCTGTTGCACCTACTGAAAATATTTGCTTTGAATTTCCTTCAGGTATGCTTGAGAAACTGCTGGCTAATCCTTTTACAGGAGATGGAACATCACATCTAGACTTGCATCTAATCTATGTAGATGAAGTTTGTGGTTTATTTAAGCTTACAGGTTTGCCCGAGGATGAGGTCAATAAGAAGGTATTTCCTTTATATTTGAAGGATAAGGCGTTGACATGGTATAGGCTATGTGATGATACAGGATCATGGGACTACAATCGGTTGAAGTTGGAATTTCATCAAAAGTTTTATCCTATGCATTTAGTACATCGTGATCGGAATTATATTTATAATTTTTGGCCTCGTGACAGAGAAAGCATCGCTCAAGCTTGGGGGAGGCTTAAATCAGTGTTATATTCATGCCCCAATCATGAGCTCTCGAGAGAAATTATCATTCAGAACTTCTATGCTCGGCTTTCTCATGAAGATCACACCATGCTTGACACTTCTTGTACCGGTTCTTTTATGAAGAGAGATATTGACTTCAAATGGAATTTATTGGAGAGAATTAAACACAACTCCGAAGATTGGGAGCTTGAAGAAGGTAAGGAGTCAGGTATGAATTTCACGTTTGATTGCGTTAAATCCTTTGTTGAGACAAATACTTGTTGTGACTTTAGCGCTAAGTATGGACTTGACTCTGAGATAGTAGCTTCATTCACTACTGGAATTTATAATTTTGCCATTTGCCATGGCTGACGGCAAAGGGGGGAACAACGCACGACAAAGGTTTGCCGTCGGTCAGCAGACGGCAAAGTAGACGACAAAAAAAATCCGGTGAAGAGGTTCTTTGCCGTCTGCTTTTTTAAAGCGGACGGCAAAGAATCTTTGCCATGAGGGGGCAGACGGCAAATTAAATGGGACGTCAGATACACCAACGGTCCCGTTAAGTGTTAGCGGCAGGCCTCCTCTCTTTGCCGTCTGCCCTCCCCCCTTTGCCATGAGGGGGATGACGGAAAAGGGGGAACAAAGCCCCTCTCTCTCCCCTCTTTGTCGTCTGCCATCCCCCCTTTGCCATGTGGGGGCAGACGGCAAAGGGGGGAACCAAGCCCCTCTCTCTCCCCTCTTTGTTGTGTGCCATCCCCCCTTTGCCATGTGGGGGCAGACGGCAAAGGGAGGAACCAAGCCCCTCTCTCTCCCCTCTTTGCCGTCTGCCATCCCCCCTTTGCCATGTGGGGGCAGACGGCAAAGGGGGCAACCAAGCCCCTCTCTCTCCCCTCTTTGTCGTCTGCCATCCCCCCTTTGCCATGTGGGGGCAGACGGCAAAGCGGGGAACCAACCCCTTTTTATTTTATTTCTTATTATATCCAGCATTTTTCACAATAATCAGGATATATATATATATATATATTTGACAAAAATAAATTTGTTTCCGTACTCATAACCATATTAAAATAACTTTCATCCATAGTACATACATATTATGCAAGTTCCATCCGTACCAAAGCATATATTACACCAGTTCCATGCACATGCATACAAAGTTTCATATATATCCATATACTACAATAGTTTCAATACAAGCTTCCGTGAAGCCATGGTACAAGAAATCATCTTCAAGCATTCCATCAATATAATCCAAGCTTCCCGTGAAGTGAATGTAATCTGCAAAATGACAAATAAGAAAGTTAGAAGAATAATACTAGATGAAGAAGTATATAGGTTATTTCGGAGATAAATTAGCTAAGTATATGCCATTTAATAGCTAAGTTGGGTGGGATAGGTCATCTTGGAGCTACATAGCCTTATTATGTCATTTAGGACAGAACTTAGCTAAGTATAAGTCATTCTAGAGCTAACTTGGATAAAATATGTCATTTTGTTCCAACTATGATTATTAATCCATTTTAACCTTATTATGTCATTTTGGAGCTAAATTAGTCATTTTAATGAGCTAACCATGGTTCTCATGATGTTTTTACCTAACTATGCTAATTATGTCATTTTGGAGGATAATTAGCTAAGTATGTCTTTCTTGGGGAAAATAACCTACGTAGAAGAAGAAAGAGAAGAAGCAAGAAGAGAAGAAGCAAGAAGAGAAGAAGAAGGAGAGGAAAAAGAAGAGGAAGAAGAAGAAGGAGGAGGAGGAGAAGGAGGAGGAGAAGGAGAAGGAAGAGGAGAAGAAGAGGAAAAGAAGAAGGACAAGAAGAAGGAGAAGAAGGAGGAGATGAATGAGAAGGAGCTTCTCTCCTCCTTCTCCTTCTCCTTCTTCTTCCTCCTTCTCCTTCTTCTTCTCTTCTTCTTCTTCCTTCTTTTCATTTTTCCTCTTTCTTCTCCTCTTGTCCCCTTCTTCGGGCTAAATTAGCTAAGAATGCCTTTTTGGAGCTAATTATGTCATTTCGAGGATAATTAGCTAAGTATAGGTCATGTTTTATTAAATAGACCATTTTGGAGCTAACTAAGCTAATTGTGTCATTTAGGTGGAAGCCTAGCTAACTATAGGTCATTTTGGAGCTACTTGGGTAAAATATGTCATTCCGGAGCAAACTATGCTTATTAAGCCATTTTGGATCTAGCTAAGCTAATTATAGGCCATTTAATACCTAAGTTAGGGGGAATAGGTCATCTTGCAACTACGTAAGGCTTATTATGTCAGTTAGGAGAGAACTTAGCTAACTATAGGTCATTTTTTATTAAATAGGTCATTTTGGAGCTAACTAAGCTAAATATGTCATTTCGGTGGAAGCCTAGCTAACTATAGGTCGTTTCGGAGCTCACTTGGGTTAAATATGCCATTTTGGAGCTAACTATGCTTATTAAGCCATATTGGAGCTAAATTGGCTAATTATATCATTTAGGTGGAAGCCAAGCTAAGTATATAATATTCATGAGCTAACCAAGGTTCTTATGCCATTTTGAGCTTATTATTTCATTCTTAGCTAAATTGGTCATTTTAATGAGCTAACCAAGGTTCTTATGATGTTTTCACCTAACTAAGCTAATTATGTCAATTGTTAGAATAATTAGCCAATTTAGTCTTTGTTAGGTGAGTCTAAGCTATGTAGAAGAAGAGAAAGAGAAGAAGCAAGAAGAGAAGAAGACGTAAAAGAAGAAGGAGGAGGAGCAGGAGGAGGAGGAGAAGGAGAAGGAAGAGGAGAAGAAGAAGAAAAGAAGAAGGAGAAGGAGAAGGAGGAAGAAGAAGGAGAAGGAGGAGCTCCTTCTCCTTCTTCTCCTCCTTCTTCTCCTTCTTCTTGCCCTTCTTCTTCTCTTCTTCTTCTTCTCTTCTTCTTCTTCTTCCTTCTTTTCATTTTTCCTCTTTCTTCTCCTCTTGTCCCCTTCTTAGGGCTAAATTAGCTAAGAATGCCTTTTTGGAGCTAATTATGTCATTTTGAGCATAATTAGCTAAGTACAGGTCATGTTTTACTAAATAGACCATTTTGGAGCTAACTAAGCTAATTATGTCATTTAGGTGGAAGCCTAGCTAGTTATAGGTCATTTCGGAGCTACTTGGGTAAAATATGTCATTCCTGAGCAAACTATGCTTATTAAGCCATTTTGGATCTAGCTAAGCTAATTATAGGCCATTTAATACCTAAGTTAGGGGGAATAGGTCATCTTCGAGCTACCTAAGCCTTATTATGTCATTTAGGAGAGAACTTAGCTAACTGTAGGTCCTTTCTTATTAAATGGGTCATGTTGGAGCTAACTAAGCTAATTATGTCATTTAGGTGGAAGCCTAGCTAACTATAGGTCGTTTCGGAGCTCACTTGTGTTAAATATGTCATTTTGGAGGATAATTAGCTAAGTATATGTCATTTTGGAGCTAATTATGTCATTTCGAGGATAATTAGCTAAGTATATGTCATTTTTATTAAATAGATAATTTTGGAGTTAACTAAGATAATTATGTCATTTAGGTGGAAGCCTCGCTAACTATAGGTCATTTCGGAGCTAACTTGGGTAAAATAGGTCATTCCGGAGCAAACTATGTTTATTAAGCCATTTTGGATCTAGCTAAGCTAATTATTGGCCATTTAATACTTAAGTTAGGGGGAATACGTCATCTTCGAGCTACCTAAGCCTTATTATGTCATTTAGGAGAGTACTTAGCTAAGTATATGTAATTTTTATTAAACACTAGAAATAGCATACCATTATCGTCATCACGGCGGTGAAGCACGGTGGATCTGTCTTGTTTTACCTCGAGAAGGCTGCCCTAGAGATATTCTGCACCAAACATCGTTGGCAATGTGTCGTTAGCATGAGGACACTCTTAAGATCATTGCACTGAAATGAAACTCACCATCCCCGCCATGTTAATGACTGGCATCGGCGGAGGGACTTGGCCGGTCTTCTCGCACATAGACTGTACATTTGGTTTCGACAAGTCAAACTTTTTATTTATTAATGAAACGGACATTAAAATGCAAGATTTGAAATAGCATGAAGAAGAAACTTACCACGAAGTGCTCGTATATGGCCCTGTTAGACGCATCATTCCGTGCCCTCTCCGCCTCCACCAATGCAGTCGTCCTCTCCTCCAGCTCCCTCATCTCCTTATCCTTCTCCGCCATAGTCGCCTGCATTGCCTCTCTTGCTTTTAGAATAGCAGCTTGCAACACAACTCATTGTTACCATTGTAATCATATTGGTTCCAACGCACAACATAATGCGGAAAGATAGTTGAGTCCATTAAACTAACCTCGATGGTGAGCTCGACTGGCCGTGGACGAGGTGTTATCTCCGGCCAGGAGCTCTTTTGGCGTGCCTTTATCTGCCGGAGAGTGATAGGACAACGTATAGGGCCGTCTCCAATGGCGATCGAGCCATGGGGCCTCCCGTTGCCAGCTATCATCACCAGCTCTGGATCAATAGGCCCCTTTCTCGGGTTAAAGTCCTCCCGTTTCCTCGCCTTCCCGTGATCTCTGTACTTCACGAGCTTGTGGTGGGAGGAGATGTTGGTGAAGTTTTCGGGATGCTCGAGGTCAGACTCAGAGAATGCCTTGACCTTCTTGTACGAGGCAGTATGGGCCATCGCATACAGGTCGTACATTTGTGGCACGTCCATCTTACTGTGACACGCCTAAAAGAGAGAGAGAGGATAATTGTATTAGTAAAGGGCTCAAGATAGCATAAAGAATGAATTTCATGAGGCATGAAGAAAACCGCATACCCAGTTCTCGCCAAATTGGATTAAGTTGACGCTCCATTGATGGTGTGGCACACCAACCATTTTGCCACACCTCTCCTTGGCGTTGTTGTGGCTGGCCTCCCACGTTTCGGAGAACCAATGATCCACCAAGGCCTCCCAACAATCCATCTTATCCACACACCATCTCGGGGGCACCTAAGTTAATAAAGAGAAATTTGAGCGCGTAAGAACCGAATCAAGGAAACTAACTAAAAAGCCTTAATAATTCGAATTACCTTCATGTAATGCTCCTTCTCCATCTTAGAATCATGGAACTTCGCCTTGTCCTTCCTAATACGTCGCATGGCATAGTAGTGTCGAACAGCCTGCACCCGAAGCCTCGTGCCGAAAGTTCTGAAGTAGGCAGTGACATTCGGTTTCGATAACCTTTGTCGCGTCCTCCTCGTATCCCTCCTCACACCTGTAGTAGGTCTACAAACGAGACAACACCGATTAGTACAATAACTAGCGATGGTTGATTTATAATTTTGTGAAGGAGAAATTACCCAGAACTATCGGATCACCATGTCGCCCTCGTGTGGCACAAAACACCGTCGATCTCCACCTCCGGCGGGGCTGGGGCACCCAAGTAGTGCTCCCAGGTCATTCCTACCTCTCGCTCCCGACCGGGCAACGTAATAAACCCTGGGAAGTTTTTACGGCAAAGCACACCAAGGACGCTGTTGGGCTTGCGGACACCCTTGGCAACAATCAAACCCCTACGATATGACAAATTAAAGCCAAAACATTAGATATTTGAGAAAACGTGAAGGCAAAAGGTTAAATAAGAGTAAATTAACTTACTTGTCCCCATTTGGCCTAATCGACCACCTCTGCTCGGGGGTCGCCGGCACGAGCGGGAGCCCCGAACTACCACGCTGGTAGACGGTAGCCCCCTCACCCAGCTCCTCGTCGCTACCAGCATGGCCACTTGGCTCAGCCCAGGTATCCCACTTGGTCTCTGGGGGCCATACCTTCATCCCTGCTTTGCTCCGGAGTCACCTGGAACGAAGCCTCTGGGACATGAGTCCTGTGGGTCGAAGGCTCGTCGACCTGAGGCTCGTCTACCCGAGGCTCTGTTGGAATTATGCCCTAGAGGCAATGATGAATATAGTTATTATTATAATTCCTGTATCAAGATAATCATTTATTATCCATTCTACAATTGTATTGAATGAAGATTCATTTACATGTGTGGATACATAGACAAAACACTGTCCCTAGCAAGCCTCTAGTTGGCTAGCCAGTTGATCAAAGATAGTCAGTGTCTTCTGATTATGAACAAGGTGTTGTTGCTTGATAACTGGATCACGTCATTAGGAGAATCACGTGATGGACTAGACCCGAACTAATAGACGTAGCATGTTGATCGTGTCATTTTGTTGCTACTGTTTTCTGCGTGTCAAGTATTTGTTCCTATGACCATGAGATCATATAACTCACTAATACCGGAGGAATACTTTGTGCGTATCAAATGTCGCAACGTAACTGGGTGACTATAAAGATGCTCTACAGGTATCTCCGAAGGTGTTCGTTGAGTTAGTATGGATCAAGACTGGCATTTGTCACTCCATGTGACGGAGAGGTATCTCGGGGCCCACTCGGTAAAACAATATCACACACAAGCCTTGCAAGCAATGTGACTTAGTGTAAGTTGCGGGATCTTGTATTACGGAACGAGTAAAGAGACTTGCCGGTAAACGAGATTGAAATAGGTATGGGGATACTAACGATCGAATCTCGGGCAAGTAACATACCGAAGGACAAAGGGAATGACATACGGGATTATATGAATCCTTGGCACTAAGGTTCAAACGATAAGATCTTCGTAGAATATGTAGGATCCAATATGGGCATCCAGGTCCCGCTATTGGATATTGACCGAGGAGTCTCTCGGGTCATGCCTACATAGTTCTCGAACCCGCAGGGTCTGCACACTTAAGGTTCGACGTTGTTTTATGCGTATTTGAGTTATATGGTTGGTTACCGAATGTTGTTCGGAGTCCCGGATGAGATCATGGACATCACGAGGGTTTCCGGAATGGTCCGGAAACGAAGATTGATATATAGGATGACCTCATTTGATTACCGGAAGGTTTTCGGAGTTACCAGGAATGTACCGGGAATGACGAATGGGTTCTGGGAGTTCACCGGGGGCAACCCACCCCGGGGAAGCCCATAGGCCTTGGGGGTGGCACACCAGCCCTTAGTGGGCTGGTGGGACATCCCAAGAAGGCCCTATGCGCCATAAGAAGAAAATCAAAGAGAAAAGAAAAAAAAGAGGAGGTGGGATAGGAAGGAAGGACTCCACCCACCCAACCAAGTAGGACTCGGTTTGGGGGGAGACCTTCCCCCCTTGGCTCGGCCGACCCCCTTGGGTCTCCTTGAGCCCCAAGGCAAGGCTCCCCCTCTCCCACCTATATATACGGAGGTTTTAGGGCTGATTTGAGACGACTTTTCCACGGCAGCCCGACCACATACCTCCACGGTTTTTCCTCTAGATCGCGTTTCTGCGGAGCTCGGGCGGAGCCCTGCTGAGACAAGATCATCACCGACCTCCGGAGCACCGTCACGCTGCCGGAGAACTCTTCTACCTCTCCGTCTCTCTTGCTGGATCAAGAAGGCCGAGATCATCGTCGAGCTGTACGTGTGTTGAACGCGGAGGTGCCGTCCGTTCGGTACTAGATCGTGGGACTGATCGCGGGACGGTTCGCGGGGCGGATCGAGGGACGTGAGGACGTTCCACTACATCAACCGCGTTCACTAACGCTTCTGCTGTACGGTCTACAAGGGTATGTAGATCACACATCCCCTCTCGTAGATGGACATCACCATGGTAGGTCTTCGTGCGCGTAGGAAATTTTTTGTTTCCCATGCGACGTTCCCCAACAGGCTCGTGAACCGGAGACTGTGTAGCCTCCACCTCAGACTAATCCACCCTAGAAGTTCTGTGCTTAGCTGAATCAGCTTGGGGTGGTGGCGGAGACCGTGTAGCCTCCACCTCAGAAGGCGTGGCAGCACCGCCCTACCTTTCCCGCGGCCACATGTACCTTTAGTACAACATAAATACCAACATGAGTAATAAAATGTATATAAATACCAATATGCATAGAACATGAGTACAACATAAATACCAACATGAATACAACGTGTACCTTTAGTACCTCTCGGCTTCGTGGGGGGTCGACCTCCTCTCACGGGGGGCGCTCCTTGCATAGTAGAGAGCAACACTCTCCGAAGAGGCGAGGCAGGAATGGAAGTACCCATCCCATCACCCGCCGACGAAGGAGCCGTGGAGTGCTTTCGACGCTTTCCCACCATCTTTCAACACCTGTCATGACAAAGAGTAAAATAAATTAGTACAACATAAATACCAACATGAGTAATAAAATGTATATTATTTAAGTGTATCATTGTCATAAATACCAACATGACTAATAAAAATTGAATACCTAACATGAACTCAAAATTTATATATAGTAGAATAGTAGAATACCTGACATGAACTAATGACAATCGTGCTCGTCTATATATGCTTCGGGGTCAATAAATGCATCATGATCATCACTATCATCAATAAATGCATCATCATGATCACTATCAGGAAGAACATGTGGAAGGCCACCATTATGTAATGGGTCAAGAAGTGACAGGTCATCCGGAGCAGTAACCTCTTCTTCTTCCACCTCTTCCTGTTCGGGCTCAGGGGTTAAGAAGGATTCACTGTCGCTCTCTACTTCAATGTTCTGGGGTGAAGTAGAGCGGTTCTTGAAACGTTTCTTGGACATACGTGTTTATTGGAAGAATTCTCCTTCATATGTGTTTGGGTTAATGTGAGGTTCGTAATCCTCTTCATTGAGGGTAGGTGGTCTAAAATGTGGTGGCACTTCATAAACGACATCCCAACCTTTGAGATTTGGATCTGTTTGGCAGGCCCACGGTAGATAGAGAACTTGTGTCGCCTGTTGAGCCGTAATATAGACATCGGGAACATCTAAGTGGGTGTTTTGGTTGATTTCGACTAGTCCTATATGTTCATGAGTCCTTCTAGTCTCCCTCGGCTCAAACCAATAACATTTGAAGACTACGATGGTCGGTGGGTTTTCACCATAGAATAGAAGTTCATAAATTGCCTCAACTCTTCCATAATACTCGGTGCCTCCTTCGCCGATAGCAGAGACAGAACAATTTGTAGTCTTTATGTCGGGCATAGATAGCTCTTTGCCAAAGGTACGAAAGTGATATCCGTTGATGTTGTATTTGTCAAATGAACGGACCTTATAGTCAAAACCATTAGCGACTTGTCTCAACTCGGCATCCATAGACTCTGCATCAGCCTACAAGTTTAATACGAAAGAATGGATGCATTAGCCGCAAATTAGACCAAGAAAGCAAATGGCCCTTAATGGTAATTAATTACCCTTTGTTTGAACCAAGAGATGAAACCGGGATAGTCGCCTCCATGCTTTGCGAGAAGCTCATACTCTTCGACGGAATCCTTTTCGATGACCGCTCCATCCGAGAATACGGTGACGTATCAACTATATCAAATATCTAGGAATAAGAGTAGTTCAAAGCAATTAGAAGTTGCGGAACAATCATTTACCGAGAACTTACTCGATGTACGGCCGCACTTCTGTTAGGTTGGTGAAGATATACAATGAAATGGTCCACCATTCTTCGACATCCAACGATTTCCCTTTCGAAACACCAGATGGTGCGAGCTTACCTTTGAATAGGCTGAGGTTGGATCGAACTTTTTTTGGATCACCATCATTCTACCGAGGCTTCGGGTTATGCAAATGATGATTTTTTGCTTCGTAGTGTGCTGTCACGAACTTTACCGCCTCCTCAGTAATGAATGCCTCGGCCATCGATGCTTCAATTCTACGTTTATTTTTACACTTAGCTCGAAGCGTCTTCTGCATCCTCTCAGTTGAGTAGCACCATCGATTTTGAACGGGCCCCCCATTCTTGCCTCGGTCGGGAGATGCAAAATCAAATGTTGCATTGGATTAAAGAAGCCCGGTGGAAAGATCTTTTCTAATTTGCAGATCAACTCCGCCGCCAAGTCTTCCATTTCATCTAGCACACCAGGCGATAGTTGTTTCGCACAAAGAGAATGGAAGTATTAGCTCAGCTCTGCCAGTACTAGCCATTCATCATGAGGGATAAAGCCACGCAACATCACCGGCATTACCCGCTCAATCCATATGTGCCAATCATGACTCTTGAGATCAAATATTTTCAATTTCTCAAGACTCGCTCCCTTCTTTAGATTCGTAGCATACCCATCGGGGAACATCAACCGCATTTTCACCCACAATAGCATTTCCTTCATAGCTGGCCTTTCAAGATTGAACCTTGCCTTTGGCCTGGCTATGCTTTGCTTTCCTTTCTGTTGTCGCAAGTTTTGCAACGGTCTATCACATAGAGCCTCCAGGTAGATTCTAGCCTTAGAATTATCTTTTGACTTCCCCTCTATGCCGAACAATGTACCAAAAATGGCCTCCACAATATTATTTTTAGTGTGCATCACGTCGATGTTGTGTGGGCAAAGGAGGTCTTTCAAGTAAGGCAGATCCCATAAGCATGACTTGTGAGTCTAGGCGTGTTCTATATTATACCCTTTGAAGTATCCTGGACGCAAAGGATCAGGCTCGAGAGCGTTTACCTGATCAAGGGTCTATTGGCCTGTCAACGCAGCTGGTGCAGTGTTTTTGACAACTCTACCTTTGATGAAATTCTTCTTGTTTTTTCTGAACTTATGGTCAGGATCCAGGAATTGTCTATGCATGTCGAAGCAAGAATACTTGCGACCAGCCTGCAACCAACGGAACTGAAGAGCTGCCTTGCATGTGGTGCACAGGAACCTCCCATGCACACACCAGCCAGCGAATAGCGCAAACGCCGGATAATCATGCGTCGAGTACATGTACCACACATGCATTTCGAAATTTGTTCTGGTAGCCGCGTCGTAGATCTTGATCCCATTATCCTAGGCTTCTTGCAACTCATCCTTAAGCGGCTGCATGTACACATTCATATTCTTCCCCGGATAGTTGGGCCCTGGAATTATCAACGTCACGAAAATGTTATTTCTTTTCATAATCTCTCCGGGTGGCAAATTTAGTGGAATGACAAATACAGGCCAACAACTGTATTGTGCTGCCGTCATACCATACACATTGAACCCATCCGTGCTGATGGCAACTCTAGGTTGCCTTGGATCTTCCGATTTATCCTTATGTAATGCATCGAAGTGCCTCCACGCAAAACCATCTGAAGTGTGTACCAGCATCTTGTTCCGATCCGCATCTAGTTCGGTTCTTTTGCCCGATTTGTGCCATGTCATTTGTCTGGCCGTCTCTTCGACCATGAAAAGACGTTGAAGTCTTGGTACGATTGGCAGATACCGAAGAACACTAATGGGGATTTTTGTGTGATTCTTCTCACCCATACCGTTGTCTACCACAATATAACTGGAAGAATTGCAAATGGGGCAATAGTTTAAGGCCGCATACTCAAGCCTAAATAAGGCACATCCATTCTCACAGCCATTTACCTTTCATAGGGCATCTTAAGTACACGGAGGATTTTCTCTGACTGGTACAGGTTTGTAGGCAGTACATGGCCTTTGGGTAGAAAGCGTCCAAATATCGTCATCATCGCGTCGTAGCATTCTCTGCCTAGGTTAAATTGAGCATTCAGAGCCATTACTTGCGCGATGGCATCCAGCTGACAAAGCTCAGTCTGCTCGTGGAGAGGACATTTTGAAGACTCCAACATTTCATAGAAAGCCTTTGCATATTCCTCCATCTCATCATCTGAATCCCGAGCATCATCAAAGTCTTGCACCATGTCTTCAATCCCGGTACCATGCTCGTCGGTGCAACGACGAATCACCTCAGCTCTGGCACGTTGGTCAGACTCGCCATGAAAAGTCCACACCGTATAATTAGGCGTAAAACCCCACTTCTGCACGTGTTTAGCCATTTCAAACTCTGTCTGCTTTTTCAGTTGTCGCAGTTGGGACAGGGGCACCATCTTTTTTTCTGGCCATTTGCAAATGCGGCTCTCACAAACCCCCTGGTTTTTCATAACCATTCATGGGTCATGTCTTTCTGACTAGGGTGACCAGTGTACATCCAAGCACGATCACTCATGTTGCCTAGCTACCAATGGGGGCACAAGAAATAAATATATAATTCATCATCTATATTCATATGCTAATCAAGTTTGTCAGTTTTTTTACGTCCATGCAACCTACACGCTAATAGGTAAAGATAGGTCCTAATCCCACCCGAGTATGTGTAGGTTGGGTTCGTTTTCCCATGCTCTCCTCCAAATGCAACGCAGAATTTCGGCAGCACCTCCCCGCTGTTCTCCTGATACACGTCTCGGCAATAAGCAGAGAACAACAGGGAGGCACTGACGAAATTCTGCATCGGATCCAGAGCACAGCATACGGGAAAATGAACCCAATCTACACATACTCGGGCTGTCCATGGATAATGTTGGACAATTCGAAAGGATGGCGGTTATAAATATGCAAAGAAATGCATCTTTATATATGTCGCACTTTCGAACGGGAGACGCATACTGGTCACGCATACTCCTGATTGAAGAAACCTATAGCTAGCAAGTTTCATCGGTACGAAGACCGGGACAGAGCAAATTAAGGGGGTAGGAGGAGAAGTCATTTGTGCTCACCAACAAACGGAAGGGCGGAGTTCGTCCAACGCATGTGGAGGTCATCGAACAACTGCACATTGAAATTCACACGATCAACACAAATATGATGTTTTTATAATTAACATAACTATGTGACCTAACTCATAACTATGTGGGTCAGTGTCGTCGGGGGTCGAGGGTCACTGGCGTCGGGGGTTGGGGTCTTTTCGGTCAACAAGAGGCCGAAGAGGTTTCGGGGCTTGGGAGTTGGGGGTCAGTGGCGTCGGGGGTCGGGGTAAGGGGTCGGCGGTTGAGGGTGAGTGGCGTCGGGTGTCGGGGGTCGAGGGTCAGTGGCGTGGGGGGTCGGAGGGTCGGGGGTTCGCGTACTACGGCATCTCCTCCAACCACATCAGCTACGTGACCGGCCCGCTTGGGGAGAGCACGGTCGTCGCCGCCGCCGCCATCAACGCCTGGTCCAGCGCTGCGTCCATGCTGCCGCTGCTCGGCGCCGCCATCGCCGACTTGTGGCTCGGCCGCTACCGCACCATCGTCGCCTCCTCCATGTTATACATCACGGTCACCCAACTCTGCACAACGCCCCCTGATTCGTTCCCTTCGTCGACGCCAAGCACAACTTTCTTCCCTCTGCTCAATCAACTTTTCTTTGGATCTTTTCGGTAGCGTTTGGTTGAACGATAACGAGTTTACTGGTCCAAGAAATCTCGCACGAGTGGCGCATGGCACTGTATAGTAGTAGTAGTAGTATTTTTGTTGAGAATATTATGGTTGACAGGGATGTTTCAAAATTTCATTGTTTTGTCCGGTGGAAGCACACACACCACAACATAGTGCTTCCCACGTTGCTGTGCTCATGAATCAGCTGGACCGGGTCGATCTTTTTTTTGGGAGGGTACCGGGTCGATCTTCGAAGATAGAATAATGTGCTCAACCCTAAACCTTTTTCTTTTCTAATGAAACCACTTTTTTTATGATCAGGAACAGTGGGTGAAGGGAAGGTGGAGGGGGCGCCGAGCGTGGGACGTACTAGGAAACCCCTCCCCCAGGTCTAGACAAAGCTAAGACAAGAATTTTGGGACGGAGGGAGTAGTTGATAAGAGTTTGCACTAGGAAAGGGCGGGAGTTAGTCAAAGTCAAGTATGCTCAGGCTATGGAAATCAAGTTCAGGTCGGTTAAAATCTGGTATCACGCAATGTTACAAAGCAAGTCACCATGTTGTACTTTGATCTTCTGAAAGAATAGCCTCCCCAAAGAGTCCAATCAATTTTATGGTCGGAAAATGCATGATAGTAGCAAATAGTGAAGAATCATGAAGTTAGTTGGGGGTACTGGATAAACTGAGGAGTGTAGGATTTTCTGCACTTCGTAGTACCATGCATTGGGAGAAGTTAACACCACAATAATGTAGAGCAAGGGAAGTAAATAAACTATAGAGTGGATAGAACTAAAAGTAAATTGTCTCCTGGAATAAAGCATAATAAAGTTTACCAAGAATTTTGTATGAACACATGCTTGTGCTGATACAGTACATATCCATAAAACATGGACCCTTTTAATACTGAATATAGTATGGTCACCTCCATCATCGTTTAGTATGGATTCCATCACCTCCGTCCGGTCAGAGCAATGGATGTATCTAGATGTATTTTAATTCTAGATACATCTAATTTTATCAATTTCACCGATAAACGATAAGTATTTCTGGACGCGGGGAGTAGATCTGAGGTTAATGCAGGAACACCATTGATTTTCCTTTCAAATATGTGTAGCAACCAATACTCTTGGACATGAAGTCTTAAGAGCAGGGGCTGCCTTACTATGAAAAATTCAAACTTTTACTGATTTTCGATAAAAACTAGTGCTAGTACGCATCCTTCAACTATACTAATTCGATTATAATAAGACAAGAGGTGAAGAGGAGTAGCTCGTACGGCGGCAGGTCGAGGAGGAGGACGACTGTGACGGTCGTCGGGGAGTCGGGGCGGCGCGGCGCGGCGTCCTTGGACTGGAGCAGCGGGACGTCGGCACGGAGCACCTAGTGCCGGATGGCGGGATTCGAGGAGCGGGGTTGAGGCGGAAACCTAGGGGTGGCCGGCGGAGCTCGTGGGCATCGGCAGGCGGCGCGGGACGCAGATGCACTGGTGGGTCGCGTATGTGGGAAGCGGCGGTTGGCGGCGCCGGACTGTGGTTGTGACGGTGGGGGTAGGCGTGCGGGAGGAGGGCGACGAGGTGGGGGAGGCATCGGGTGGGGGCAGCCGTTAGTGTGGTTGGTGGGCCGCCGTCCCGTTTGCCATCCGTCGTGGTCCCAGGCAGACGACAAACGAGTCTGAGGCAGACGGCAAAAGGGCGGGGTGGGTGGGGGTGGGGTTTCGGCCGTTTGGGGGGGCTTTGCCGTCTGCCCGCCCTTTGCCGTAAGCATAGGGCTTCTTTGTCGTCCGCCAGCAGACGGCAAAGAGGTGGCCGACGGCAAATTAAACCTTTGCCATCAACCACCTCTTTGTCGTCAGCACTGTGACAGCTGACGGCAAAGTGTACCTTTGTCATGCGTGAGCAGACGACAAAGGCAAGGCAGACGGGAAAATTCTAAATTCCAGTAGTGATTGTGTGAATCCTTTGCTGTCCATATTGATCTCCCCAAAGAGAAGTGGTTTAAATATCATCCTCCTTTATAAGTCAATGTAGTTAAACCCAATCAAGTTGAAGAGAGAGTCATTGCCTATAATGATCCTGTTGTTCCCAGTGCTTACATTGAGAAACCACCTTTCCCTGTTAGTATAAAAGATCATTCTAAAGCTTCAACTGTGATACGTAGAGGCTACATTAGAACACCTACAACCCCTGAGCAAATTAGAGTTGAACCTAGCATTGCTATTATCAAAGATCTTCTGTCTGACGATGTTGAGGGACATAATATTCACTTCTGTGAAGATGCTGCTAGAATTGTAAACCTCACGTTAGAGACAAACAGAGGCCTGTTGTTGGCACGCCTGTGGTTTCTGTTAAGATAGGAGATCATTGTTACCATGGTTTATGTGACGTGGGTGGTAGTGTTAGTGCAATACCTCAATCCTTATATGATGAAATTAAAGACGAGATTGCACCTGTTGAGATAGAGCCTATTGATGTCACTATTCGGCTTGCCAATAGAGATAATATCTGCCCTGTGGGAATTGTTAGGGATGTTGAAGTCTTGTATGGTAAAACGAAGTATCCTGCTGATTTCCTCGTTCTTGCTACCGCACAAGATAGCTTTTGTCCCATTATATTTGGCACAGCCTTCCTCAATACCGTCAATGCTCATATTGACTATGAGAAGCAAACTGTCACTATTGGCTTTGAAGGTGTGTCACATGAGTTCAATTTCTCCAAGTTTGGTAGACAGCCTCATGAAAAGGAATTGCCCAGTAAGGATGAAACTATTGCCTTAGCATCTATTGCCGTGCCTCCTACTGATCCCTTAGAGCAATACTTTCTTGAGCATGAAAATGATATGCATATGGATGAAAGGGATGAGATAGATAGAGTTGTCTTAGAACAATATCCCATCCTTAAGAATAATCTGCCTATTGAACTGCTTGGGGATCCACCCCCACCAAAAGGTGATCCTGTGTTCAAGCTTAAACAGTTGCCAGATACTCTTAAGTATGCTTATCTGGATGAAAAAGAGATATATCCAGTTATTATTAGTGCTAGCCTCTCAAAGCATGAAGAAAAGAAGTTACTAAAAACTCCGAGGAAGCACTGTGCTGCTATTGGATATACTCTTGATGATCTTAAGAGCATTAGTCCCACTCTATGCCAGCACAAGATTAAACCTGATCCTGATTTCAAACCAGTTGCTGATCATCAAAGGAGATTGAATCCTAAGATGAAAGAAGTAGTAAGAAAAGAAATACTAAAGCTCCTGGAAGCGGGTATTATGTATCCTATTGCTCATAGCGATTGGGTGAGTCCGATGCATTGCGTCCCTAAGAAGGGAGGCATTACCGTTGTCCCTAATGATAAGGATGAATTGATCCCACGGAGGATTATTACTGGCTATAGGATGGTGATCGATTTTAGGAAATTGAATAAAGCCACTAGGAAAGATCATTACCCTCTGCCTTTTATCGACCAAATTCTAGAAAGGCTGTCTAAACACACACACTTCTGCTTTCTAGACGGTTATTATGGTTTCTCCCAAATACCAGTTGCACAATCTGATCAGGAGAAAACCACCATCACCTACCCTTTCGGTACCTTTGCTTATAGACGTATGCCTTTTGGCTTATGTAATGCACCTGCCACCTTTCAAAGATGTATGGTGGCTATATTCTATGATTTATGTGTAAAGATTGTCGAGGTTTTCATACATGAATTTTTCGTTTACGGGTCTTCTTTTGATGATTGCCTCAGCAACCTTGATCGAGTCTTACAGAGATGTAAAGACACCAATCTTGTCTTGAATTGGGAGAAGTGCCACTTTATGGTTAATGAAGGCATCGTCTTAGGACATAAAATTTTTGAAAGAGCTATTGGAGTCGATAAGGCTAAGGTTGATGCAATCGAGAAAATACCATACCCCATAGATATCAAAGGTATAAGAAGTTTCCTTGGTCATGCTGGTTTCTATAGAAGGTTCATTAAAGACTTCTCTAAGATTTCTAGGCCTCTTACCAATCTCTTGAAAAAGGATATTCCTTTTGTTTTTGACGATGATTGTGAGGAAGCCTTTGAAATACTTAAGAGGGGTTTGATAACTGCACCTATTGTTCAACCACCTGATTGGAACTTACCTTTTGAAATCATGTGTGATGCTAGTGATTATGCTGTTGGTGTTGTTCTAGGGAAAAGAGTCGATAAGAAGTTGAATGTTATTCACTACGCTAGTAAAACTCAAGACAGTGCCCAAAGAAACTATGCTACTACGAAGAAGGAATTTTTAGCAGTCGTGTCTGCATGTGAAAAGTTCAGGTCTTACATAGTTGATTCAAAGTCACTATTCTGATCATGCTTCTATTAAGTACCTCATGGAAAAGACAGACGCTAAACCTAGACTTATCAGATGGGTTCTCTTGCTACAAGAATTTGATTTGCACGTTGTTGACAGGAAGGGTGCTGATAACCCAGTAGCAGATAACTTGTCTAGGTTGGAGAACATTCTTCATGACCCACAACCTATTGATGATAGCTTTCCCGATGGGCAATTGAATGTCATCTGTGCTTCATGTAGTGCACCGGGTATGCTGATTATGCAAACTATATCGTTGCCAAATATATACCACCTAGTTTTATGTACCAGCAAAAGAAGAAGTTCTTCTTTGACTTGAGACACTACTTTTGGGATGATCCTCACCTATATAAGGAAGGAGTAGATGGTGTTATTAGATATTATGTACCTGAACATGAATAGGGATAGATCCTACAAAAGTGTTACTCCGAGGCCTACGGAGGACATCATGCGGGAGATAGAACTGCACACAAGGTATTGCAATCTGGTTTCCATTGCCCTACTCTCTTCAAGAATGCCCGTAAGTTTGTCTTGTCTTGGGAGGAATGTCAAAGAATAGCTAATATTAGCAAATGTCAGGAAATGCCGATGAACTATTCACTTGTCATTGAACGATTTGATGTCTGGGGATTTGATTACATGGGACCTTTCCCAAAATCCAATGGGTATACTCATATCCTAGTTGGTGTTGATTACGTCACTAAGTGGGTAGAAGCTATCCCCACTAGTAGTGCTGATCACAACACCTCTATCAGGATGCTGAAAGAAGTTATCTTCCCTAGATTTGGAGTCCCTAGATATCTAATGATCGACGGTGGTTCACACTTCATTCATGGTGCTTTCCTTAAAATGCTTGCTAAGTACGATGTCAACCATAGAATTGCGTCTCCGTATCATCCTCAGTCCAGTGGTCAAGTAGAGCTAAGCAATAGAGAGATTAAACTAATTCTGCAAAAGACTGTCAACAGGTCTAGAAAGAATTGGTCTAAGAAGCTCCATGATGCACTGTGGGCTTATAGAACTGCCTATAAGAATCCCATGGACATGTCTCCGTACGAAATGGTGTATGGTAAAGCATGTCATTTACCTCTTGAGCTAGAGCATAAAGCTTATTGGGCAATCAAAGAGCTTAACTTTGATTTCAAACTTGCCGGTGAGAAGAGGTTATTTGATATTAGCTCGCTTGATGAATGGAGAACTCAGGCATATGAGAATGCCAAGTTGTTCAAAGAAAAGGTTAAGAGGTGGCATGATAAGAGGATACAAAAGCGTGAGTTCAATATAGGTGATTATGTCTTGCTATATAACTCTCGTTTAAGATTCTTTGCAGGCAAGCTTCTCTCTAAATGGGAAGGTCCCTATGTTGTTGAGGAAGTATATCATTCCGGTGCTATCAAGATCAACAACGCAGAAGGTAATTGTCCGAGAGTTGTAAATGGGCAGAGAATTAGGCATTATATCTCAGGTACTCCCATAAATGTTGAAAGCAATATCATCAATACCATAACTCCGAAAGAATACCTAAGGGACATTCGCCTGTTTCAGACTCCGAAAATGAAGAGTATGTGATTCGGTAAGAAAATAGAATCCAAAACTTTTCCAGTAGGAAATTTTCTCCATTTTGGAATATTTGAAAAAATACAAAAATTGGAAGTTGTCCGGAAAGTGCGCGTGGAGGCGACAAGCCTGCCCGGCGCAAGCCCACCCCCTGGCCGCACCGGGAGGGCTTGTGGCCACCTCGTCCGTCTCCCGGACTCCGTTTTCGTGCAGTTTACTCCTTCTCATATGGAAAAAATCATTATATATACTCCCGTTTGGTCTGACCCCTGCATCACGCAGATTTCCTCTATTTTCGTTTCGAGCATGTTTTATGCCGCAGATTTAGGGCAAGATGTCTTCTCAAGATTCAGAGGGGGAGAGCTTTGTGGCAGATTACCTTGGTAATCCCAAGGTCTATCAGGACATGGATCCTTATGGCTGGACCATTGATGAGGAAGAAGATTATGATCCGAAGGGGAACGAACAAACAAGTTCTGATGAAGAGGAGGCTCCTCTACCTCAACATGGACACACGCATGTGGAGTTCAAGAAGTCGAGCCTCCCTGACTCAAGGAAGAAGTCTAAGACTTTGTTTATCCCTTCTCGTTTCTTGCAGGAGAGTAAGCAGGAATTATTCCAAAGGGTGTTGAAGCTTGAAGAGGAAAATGATGATCTGAGAGAGTAGAATTTTATGCTCAAGTGGAAATTAAACAAGCTCAAGACCTCTGCAACAACTCCACCACCATCACCACCAAAGAAAGACAACTGAGCATTGGTATGGGCAATCCCCTTGGCTTGTGCCAAGCTTGGGGGAGTTGCCCCGGTATCGTATCACCATCACATCTTTTGCCTTTACCTTTGTTTTAGATTTCCTTTTCAGTTTTCTCTTTCTCTTGTAGATTAAAAGTCTTAGTGTTTTAGTCTTGAGTGTTGCTTTGTGTCACCCTCGATGTATTCGAGCTCGTGAGCCATATAATAAAGAGTGCCTTAGTTGAAGGGCTTTGCCTCTTGCGATGATCAAAAGAGTGAGAATAGAACAAAAGCATAAAAGATCATGTAATGATCTTATGGGAAGTGATGGCTTCACATATAAAAAGAATGATGATTGAAACTTGTTGTGGGTAGGCAAACGTAGACATTGGTCATGGTTGCAATTAATAGGAAGTGATAAAGAAGGAAAGGTTTACATATAAATATATCATCTCTGACACCATCTATGATTGTGAACACTCACTAGACTAGTGCATGCCTAGAAGTAGATGTTGGACAAGGAAGACAACATAATGAATTGTGTTTGCTTGGCTCCGAACAATGTTATATGATTAGAGATCCCTTAGCATGTGACGATTGCTTCCACCTCACATTAGCCAAACCACCCGCACTAAGTAGAGATACTAATTGTGCATCCATAAACCATCAACCCAGTTTTGCCATGTGAGTCCACCATACCTACCTATGGATTGAGTAAGATTCCTCAAGTAAGTTGTCATCGGTGCAAGCAATAAAAATTTCTCCCTAATATGTATGATCTATTAGTGTGTGGAAAATAAGCTTTGTACGAACCTCTGATGAGGAAGACATAAAAGCGACAGACTGCATAATAAAGTTCTTTATCATACGAGGCAATATAAAGTGACGTTCTGCCGCACTAAGAGGACACACATTCAAACCTTAAAAGCGCATGACAACCTCTGCTTCCCTCTGCGAAGGTCCTATCTTGTACCTTTACTTTTTTGCGCTTGAAAGAGTCATGGTGATCATCACCAATTCCTTATCTTGCCTTTATCTTGGCTAACGTCATATGCTTGGGAAAGATCTATATTCATATGTCAACTTGGAAGTAAGTATTCATGAATTATTATTGTTGACGTTACCCTTGAGGTAAGCAGTTGGGAGGAAAAACTGTAAGCCCCTATCTTTCTCTGTGTCCAGTTGAAACTTTGATCTCATGAGTACCACGTGAGTTGTAGCAATTGTAGAGGACGAAAGGATGATTGAGTATGTGGATTTGCTTTACAAGCTCTTATTTGAGTCTTCCTGATGTTGTGATAAATTGCAATTGCTTCAATGACTAAAGGCTATCGGTTGTTACTTCTCGGTAAGGTTCTTGATCCATGCTTTACTTTGTGAAGGAATTATCAGTTTAGCATGAGAGATTATATGTTGGTATTGTTGTTCTGATCATGATCAATTTGCATGCATGTTCCTATCTTGTTTTGTCGACACCTCTCTCCCTAAACATGTGGACATATTTATTGAGCTAGGCTTTCGCTTGAGGACAAGCGAGGTCTAAGCTTGGGGGAGTTGATACGTCCATTTTGCATCATGTTTTCATGTTGATATTTATCACTTCTTGGACTGTTATTTCACTTCACGGTACAATTCTTATGCCTTTTCTCTCTTATTTTGCAAGGTTTACATGAAGAGGGAGAATGCCGACAGCTGGAGTTCTGGCCTGAAAGTAGAGCAAGTTTGAGATACCTATTCTGCGCAACTCCAAACGCCGTAAAAATCAACGAGGATTTTTTTCCGGATTTATAAAAATTACTAGACCGAAGAAGTGCCAGAGCGGCGCCAGCAGGTGGCCACAAGCCTGCTTGGCGCGGCCACCCCCTCGCTGCGCCAAGGGGGCTTGTCGGCAGCCTGCTGGCCCAATGGCCCACCTCTTCTTCTATATGAAGGGTTTCGTCCAGAAAAAATCAAGCAGGAGATTTTTCGTGGATTCGCCGCCGCCACAAGGCGGAACTTGAGCAGAACCAATCTAGAGCTCCGGCAGGACGATCCTGCCAGGGAAACTTCCCTCTCGGAGGGGGAAATCGTCGCCATCGTCATCACCAACACTCCTCTCATCGGAGGGGACTCGTCACCATCAACATCTTCATCAGCACCATCTCATCTCCAAACCCTAGTTCATCACTTGTAACCAATCTCCGTCTTGCGACTCCGATTGGTACTTGTAAGGTTGCTAGTAGTGTTGATTACTCTTTGTAGTTGATGCTAGTTGGATTATTTGGTGGAAGAGTTTATGTTCAGATCCTTGATTCTACTCATTACCTCTCTGGTCATGAATATGATTATTCTTTGTGAGCATTTACTTTTGTTCCCGGGGACATGGGATAAGTCATGCTAATAGTAGTCATGTGAATTTGGTATTCGTTCGGTAATTTGATGTGTTGTATGTTGTTTTTCCTCTAGTGGTGCTATGTGAACGTCGACTACATAACACTTCACCATTTTTTGGCCCTAGAGGAAGGCATTGGGAAGTAGTATGTAGATGATGGGTTGCTAGAGTGACAGAAGCCTAAACCCTAGTTTATGCGTTACTTCGTAAGGGGCTGATTTGGATCCACTAGTTTAATGCTATGGTTAGACTTTGTCTTAATTCTTCTTTCGTAGTTGCCGTTGCTTGCGAGAGGGGTTAATCATAAGTGGGATGCTTGTGCAAGTAAGTGCAGTACGCAAGCAACGGTCCACCCACATATCAAAATATCAAAGTAACGAACGCGAATCATATGAACATGATGAAAACTAGCATGACAGAGATTCCCGTGTGTCCTGGGAGCGTTTTTCCTCCTATAAGACTTTGCCCAGGCTTGTCCCTTGCTACAAAAGGGATTGGGCCACTTTGCTGCACCGTTGCTACTTTTTTTACTTATTGCTTGCTACGAATCATCTCACCACATAATCACTTGTTACCGACAATTTCAGTGCCTGCAGATTTTACCTTGCTGAAAACCACTTGTCAGATCCTTCTGCTCCACGGTTGGTTCGACACTCTTACTTATCGAAAGGACTACGATTGATCCCCTATACATGTTAGTCATCAGCTAGCAATGGTAGAAGGGTGAGAGTGCATCTATACCATGGACTCACATTAGTCATGAAGAACTCATATATTTATTGTGAAAGTTTTATTAGTAATCAAAACAAAGTGCTAAACGCATACTCCTAGGGGAGGGGTTGGTAGGAGTTAACCATCGCGCGATCCCGACCGCCACACAAAGGATGACAATCAATAAATCAATTATGCTCCAACTTCATAACATAGCGGTTCACCATACGTGCATGCTACGGGAATCACTAACCTCAACACAAGTATTTCTAGATTCACAACACCCTACTAACGTAACTCTAATATTACCATATCCATATCTCAAATAATTGTGAGGATTCAAACTTCTCTTACTAATCAATGCACTTGAATATGAAAGTTTTTGTTATATCATCTTTGGATGCCTATCATATTTAGGACTAATTTCATAACACACGCCAATTACCAAGTTACTTAGAGAGAGCGCTCTCAAAATGATATATGTGAAGATCGAGAGTTTTTATTTCTAGAAAATATGACACCGCCGTGCTCTACAAAGATTTAAGTGAAGCACTAGAGAAAAATTATCTAGCTCAAAAGATATAAGTGAATCTCATGGGAGCAAAATTATCTAGCTCAAAAGATATAAGTGAAGCACATGCGAGCTAAATTGCCTAACTCAAAAGATATAAGTGAAGCTCATTGAGTATTCTAAAAAATTCATGATGAGTGCATGTCCCTCTCAAAAGCTGTGCAGAAAGGATGATTCTGATAAAACAAAAAGAAAAGACTCCTATAATACACAACGCTCCAAGCAAAACACATATCATGTGGTAAATAAAAATATAGCTCGAAGTAACGTTACCGATGGATTGAAGACGAAAGAGGGGATGCCTTCTCGGGGCATCCCCAAGCTTAGGCTTTTTGGTGTCCTTCATTTGGCTTGGGATGACTTGGGCATCCCCAAGCTTAGGCTCTTTCCACTCTTTATTCCATTGTCCATAAGAACATCACCCAAAACTTGAAAACTTCACAACACAAAACTTAAACAGAAACTCGTGATATCATTAGCATAAGAAAACAAACCACCAACTTTTTAGGTACTGTAGTAAACTTAATTTCCATTTACATTGATGTTATATTACTATATTATCACTTCTCCATGGCTCGTACCCCCGATACTAACCATAGTTTCATCAAAATAAGCAATCAATACAACAAAAACAGAATCTGTCAAAAACAGAACAGTCTGTAGCAATCTGTATATTTCGTATACATCTGCAATCCCACAAATTCTGAAATAATTATGAAAAATTGGGAAATTTTCATATAAATCTGAAGCAAAAAGAATCAACTCAAAATGGCTCTGTCTGTATAGGAACTAAAAATAATTTCGTGAGCAGAAAGTTTCTGTCTTTTTTTCCAGCATGATTAAACAACTATCACCAAAACTAATCATAAAGGTTCTACTTGGCACAAACATTAATTAAAACATAAAAAACACAATCATAACAGAATCATGATGGTGTGGACTCAACAAAACAGAAAGTAAAAAAGCAATAACAAATTTTTTCATTGGGTTGCCTCCCAACAAGCACTATTGTTTAACGCCCTTAGCTAGGCGTAAGGCAATAGATTCAAGTGTTGTCATATTTAGTGCTCAAACCATAAGTAGCTTTCATAATGGATTCATAAGGAAAATCTTATTTTATTTCTAGGAAAGTGTTCCATGCTACTCGTCCGTTTGAATTTCTTCACGTGGATCTGTTTGGACCTACTCATTATGCTAATCTAACCAATGCAGCATCTTTATATGGTTTTGTCATTGCTGATGACTATTCTCGCTATACTTGGGTACATATCATTCTGTAGAAAACTGAAGTGCGGGAAGTCTTCAAACGATTTTCCTCAAGGGCCTCGACGAACTTCGGCGTCAAGATCAAACACATCAGGAGTGATAATGGGACATAATTCAAAAATACTGGTCTTGATGAACTTGGTATTACTCACGAATTATCTGCTCCTCAATAGAATGGTGTCCTTGAACGCAAGAACATGACTCTGGTTGAAATGGCACGGAGAATGCTTGAAAAATATCAGACTCCTCGTCACTTCTGGCCTGAAGCGATCAACACTGCTTGCCACATCATCAACCGGGTATATCTTCACAAATTTCTCAAGAAAAACTCATATGAACTCCTCACTAATAAGAAACCCAATGTAAGTTATTTGAAAGTCTTCGGTGCAAGATGCTGGATTAGAGATCCTCACCATAGCTCAAAGTTTGCACCTCAAGCACATGAGTGTTTTATGCTTGGTAACGGAAAGGACTCGCACACCTACAGAGTCTTCAACACCTATCACAACAAGGTTGTTGAAACTGTAGACGTGTGGTTCGATGAAACTAATGGCTCGCGAAGAGAGCAACTACCTCATGTGCCACATAAATTACCTCCTGAGGAAGCCATCAAGCTCAAGGCAACTAAAGATATCATTCCTACTGAGGAACAACCCCTTGTTGAAGAAGTCGTCCCCAACACTGAGGAAAGTCAAGGAGGTGCACCCAAGGAAAATGATACACATCAAACTCCTCATCCCAACCAAAGCCTTCAACCAGCTCATCCAAGGATTGCAAATGAAGTAGAACTAGACAAAATCCTTGATGACATAAATGGGCCAGGTCCTCTCACTCGCTCAAAAGCTTCACATTTAGTTAACTTTTGTGGGCATTCCTCATTTGTGTCTATCACAAAACCCTTAAAAGTTTTTGAAGCCTTCATGGAACCTGAGTGGATTCAAGCCATGCAAGATGAACTTCTTCAGTTCAAGCTAAATGACGTGTGGGAACTCGTCAATAGACCAGATCCTCGCAAGCACAATATCATCGGCACCAAGTGGATCTACCAAAACAAGCAAGATGAGGATGGTCAGGTAGTGAGGAATAAGGCATGACTTGTAGACCAAGGCTACACACATGTTGAAGGAATTGATTTCAATGAAACTTTTGCACCTGTTGCTAGACTTGAAGCTATTCGAATATTAATTTCTTACACTAATCATCACAGTATAACTCTATATTAAAAGGATGTGAAAAGTGCATTCCTCAATGATAAGCTTGAGGAAGAAGTATATGTTGCTCAGCCCCCAGGTTTTGAAGACTCGAGGCATCCGGACAAAGTCTTCAGACTCAAAAAGGCACTCTATGGCCTCAACCAAGCCCCTCGAGCATGGTATGATACATTGAAGGAATTCCTCATGAAGAAAGGCTTCAAACCCGGTTCACTTGACCTTACTCTTTTCTGAAAATCTCATGACAATGCACTATTTCTGTGCCAAATATATGTCGACGACATTATTTTTGGTTGTACTGAGAAACGTTACAGTGATGAGTTTCCTACATGATGTATGAAGAATATCAAATGTCGATGATGGGGGAGCTGAAATTCTTCTTAGTCCTGCAAATTCATCAACAATGCAATGACATCTTCATATCTCAGGAGAAATACCTCAAGGACGTTATGAGGAAATTCAACATGCATGAATGCAACGGTGTCAAGATTCCTATGCCTACCAACGGCCACCTCTGCACTTACGAAAATGGTAAAGAATTCGATCAACACGTATATCGCTCTATTTATTGGCTCGTTATTGTACCTATGTGCATCTAGGCCAGATATTATGCTTAGTTTTTTGCATGTGTGGTCATCTTCAAGCAAAACCGAAGGAATCACACCACAAGGCTGTGAAACATATTCTTCGATATCTAGCTCACACACCAACACTACGATTATGGTACCCCTAGGGCTCAAGTATTCACCTCATTGTACATTCTGATTCTTATTATGTTGATGACCGTGTGGATCGCAAGTTAACATCTGGCACAAGCCATTTCCTCGGAAGATCATTAATCTGCAGGTCCTCAAAGAAGTAGAACTGTGTTTCTCTCTCCACTTCTGAAGCTCAGTACATGGCTGCTTGACCTTGTTGTGGTTAACTACTATGGATGAAGAAAACCCTTAGACACTACGACATCAACATGGAGAATGTGCCCCTCTACTGCGAAAGTGAGAGTGCAATGAAGATCGCCTACAACCCAGTACAACATTCAAAGACCAAGCACATCCAAATTCGTCATCATTTTTTTCATGACCATGTTCTCAAGGGCAATATCATCATCGATCATGTGAAGACTGATGATCAACTAGCAGATATCTTCACGAAGCCCTTGGATGAGAGAAGGTTTTGCAAGTTGCGATGTGATCTAGATATCCTAGAATCTTCGAATCTCTTGTAAACATGCACACATCCTAACACTTATGCAAAATTGATGACTTAGATGTGCAACACACGAAGTAACGATTTTCTTCAAGAAATGAAGAATATCACACTAAGTATGAAGAAATCCATGAAGAATTTGGTTCTCACGGCCCTACGACAATTGTATGGGGCGCTTGAAATCATCATTCTTATACGGTGGGTCACGCCACCACCCAACTTTGAAATTCTTCAAAGTTGAAACTCTTCAATCTGAGACTTTGTCCCAAAATCCTCAAATTTTCAAAATCTTCAAAATCTTTAAATTCTTCAAAACTTTTTTATGATCTTCATTTGAATATATATATATATATATATACATATATATGTATACATATATATATATATGGACATATATATATATATATATCATGAGCTTTCAAGTCCTCAACAACATTCACTTATCGCTCAGTATTCAAATTTGATATTTCCTCCAAGTGAATGTGATTGGACCCGAATCCCCTCTATGCTAAGCTCAACCCAGTATATTCACAATTCTTCATATGTGTTCTATTTGACACTTGTTCATAATCCTCGCTGAATCCTTGCCAGCTGAGAACGTTGCAACGAAATCCTCAAAACTCAATTTTTTTAAAGTTACAAAAGTAACCACACCCACTACTCACGTTCGGATAACCACGATCTCCACCGCTTCAATCGTGGGCACCACGTGTCACTCGGAGAGGAAGGGGCAAGGGCAGTTTGGTCTGAAAGTTTCAGCCCAAACAGTTTTTCACCTGAGCTATAAATAGCCCCTTTCCCCCCTCAATCAAACTCTTCTCTTCCTCTCGTCTTCTCTGCTCGAGCTTAAACCCTAGCGCCGCCGCTAGCATCTTCGTCGCCAGTGAGGAAAAGCTTCACTGACTCGCTCTTGCCCTCATCGGACTCACGCGGACTGCGGAATATCTTCCTCTACCGCCGCCGTAGCTGTTGTCAGTCGCCAAGTTAGGGCACAGAAGATCTGAACCGGAGAACTTCCTTCATTTACTTCTTCAGTTCATCATGTTCTTCACATAGGGTAAATAAAATCCTATTTTACTGCCCCTCTTGATATCTTAATTCTCTTTAGATTCGCACAGTCTGTTTTTCTCAGAAATTCTCTTAGCTGTGCACACTCATGTCTAGAACACTTGATGAATTTCACTAAGTCACTAAAATTCTTCACGAGATTCCTCAATTGTGTAAATTTTTTAATCTGCACAACTCTGTAACCCAAGATCAAATTGCTTAGTAAATTCCCCAACTCACTGGTCAAATTCCTCAACTTTTGAAAAATTTCAATTTCCACAAATCTGAGAATGCATATGACCTTTACAAATTCTTCGCACCAATACTTTGTTCACACGTACAAAATGTCAGCTCATGAATCACTAGGTTCACATGAACTTAACTCATTTGCAGCCTTTCTAGAAGAATCCTTACCTATGTCTTCAGAATCATCAATAATTCAAATTCTTCAGCAAAAACCAAAGTTGAAGAAAATGGAAGAAGACCAGAAACAGAAAGGTGGCAAGAAGCTGGAACAGAATACTGCCTTTCAGATCCTTGAAGAAATTTATGCTGATGACTGTACACTTGATGAGGAAATTCATGGCAAATAGACCATGGCGAAGCCCAAGATAAGGCTTCATAAGATAGAACACAGATGGGCAAAAGAGTGGAAAGAGTACAGATATGTGACTCCAAAATATGCCAAGAAGTTTGCCCTCATGCCTCCCTGCAAAAGGTTGCCACAGGGAGATCAACAAGCAGCTCATCCCACAAGCATAGCCACTATTGTGGATTACCCTGATGAAAAAGAGAAATACTTGTCTAAATTGCAGAAAAAGGCTAAAGCTGATGTGACGAAATTCAATCAGGACTTTGCTGCTGCAGCTACTGCTCGCACTTCTTCAGCTGTTGAGGCCTCTGCCACTGAAATTCCTCAGAAGAAGCTCTGCTGAAGAAACCAAATCTCAAACCAAATGCTTCAATAGCTTCATGAAAAGAGTAGTTTCCTCAAAAAGTTGCAACGACTGCAAAATCCTCAACTGCATCAAAGTCTTCACCCCTCCGCAAAAGCAACTTAGTAAGATCCAATCTGAACACCCTAGTTCCTCTGTGCCATCTGGCACTCGCTCAGCTTCAAAATCATCACCAAGTCTGTTGAAGACTAAGATGATTGTTGGTAGAGGTACCAGACCAAGTCCAAGAAAAATCGTCAACGTTCCTTCTGCATCAGAAGGAAGTGAAGAATTTGATGATGAAGCACTTGAAGCCATTATAAAAAACAAATAAGAAAGAGTTGGACAAGCCGTCGACAGCTCCATTCCTTTTGCAATGGATTCGAAGGTATTGCTAGACTTCATAGACCTCTGGTATGAGGATCCAAACACTCAAATTGATAATTTGAAGCTTCCTCCTAGTGTAAGCCACATGATTGCCACTTTCATCAATGAAGCTAAATGGAAGGAATAACAAGCCAAACAAGCCAGCGCTGCAAAAGTTAAAACGGAGAAATTTCTGAAGTAGAACCTCCTCAACTTGTCGCCTGAGAAACTTGTTTCTACTCAGGTATAACTGAAAACCCTCACGAACAAGTATACAAGTCTTCATGTTGATCGTAAATGGGTCAGAGTGTAGTTCGTCAAAGCTGCAACTACTGCAATTGATGAATACAATAGCACAAGGGCCGCTCGAAAGTAGCAAACAAACCCACAACCAAGCTACACTATTCAATTGACTAAGGAAGATTAAAATGAAGAACCAACTGCTGAAAAATTCCTCAGAATATTCCAACTGAAGAATCTGCCAGGCCTGACACTGATGAAACAGTGCCTGATGAAATTGCTCCTTCACCAAAATCCTCAAAGGTGAAGAAAGTGACTTCGTTTGCAACAAACGTGAAGAAAACCCAAGCGGCTGAAAAAGAAGCTAACAAGAGAAAAGCTTCAATGGCTTCAGAACCCTCAGAAGCTAAACGTCTGAAGATTATGCCTTCAGAATCTTCATCAGCCCCGGTGGATGCTACTCCTCTGAATGTAGCACCTTCATATACGATTGTTCTGTTAGGTGAGGAATACGTCATTCCCGAAGGGGGTGAAGAAATGGAGTACTCTCGCTCTCGTGCATCCACACCAATGGATGAGGAAATTCAAATTGATGATATTCCTCAAACCACCACACCTCCAATGACTACTGAAGAAAAGGAGGGTGATGAAGAAATTGGATGCAGCACACCTGTGGTCCATGATGAGTTCTGGGAACCGACTCATCTAACTCACCAAGAATGACTGAACTTCCTCGAACTCCAGCTACCACTGAGATTCTGACCGGCTCTGATGAAAAGAGCATTCGTGAGGAATCAGCACAAGAATCAGCTGCATCAGCTAAAGAAAATGCAGCATCAAAAACTGAAACGACTTCCTCACATAAGCAAATTCCTCAAGATGAAGAAAATGCTAAAGCTCAAGAAAATTCTCCTCCTCCTAATGCTGAAACTCCAATTGTCGTGGTGAATCTTGAAACTGCAATTGTGGTGGGCACTACTCCTCACGAGCATAATCTTCAACCAAAGCCTCATCAGCCCTTCACCCAGAGGCTTGAGTTTCAGAAGGAAGCATTCTATGATGAACGTCAGTACTTCATTGGAGAAAATCCCTATGACAAGCTTCACATCAGGCATAGAAAGTTCTAGAGAAGAAATCAACTCAACTACTATGCTTTTGTGCTCTGTGGAAGAAAGAAGATATTTCCTCACACTCACATTCCTCACTGTGGCATGGAGGAAATACCTTGCTTCACCCGAGTTCTCAATGTTATTCATGAAGCAGGGCTCTTGCCATTCTATACAGATATCAGTATCTGCAATACTGATATAATTCTTCAATTCTATGCCACACTGCATATCTCAAGAGACCACAAAGACGTGAACGAATGAGTCTTGGACTGGATGACTCAGCACACACATTATAAAGCTCCAGCCACAGAATTGCTTTGAGCTCTTCCAATGTCAATTCCTTCACAAGATGCAGTCAGAATGTATGATGAAAGAGAACTGCCAGACAAGCTCATGGAAGTCCTCATGAAGCCTTTGGCCAAGGGCCAACCTCCAAGGACTCAACTTCTCATGCAGGATTTGAAGTATGAGCCCAGAACTGTCTACAGGATCTTGTCACATTCCTTCGCACCTATCAAAGGGCATGACAATGAAGAAGATGGCGTAGGCATCATGAAGAATATCTTGTTCAACGTCATTCATGACATCCCTATGAATCTTCATCATTTCTTCTTGAGGACTTTGGCTGACAATGCTTTGTCACCATATGAGTTGAAGATTTATGCGCCTTGGATAATGAGATTCATCAGAAACAGATCAGGCATCAACTATCAAGCTGACTTTCAGAATCACCTCGGATATATGGCGCCTATCAAAGTCATAAAGAAATCTTTTGATTCAGTTGAAGGCAAAGGCCAGTCCATGATTGATGAAGGAAATCGCCCCTTTGATGGCCAATTTCGCAAAGCTGACTCATATTCTTCAGATGATGACACTGCTAATCAAGACCCTCCAAGCCCAACTGCCCCTTTGGTGATGACTAACATTGAGCTTCTCCTCATTCTTCACCAAAAAGTCGATCGCAATCACAAGTGGGTGAAACGTGAGTTTGACGCCATTGCGACAACCCTCAATGAGACTCAAAATCCAGTGAAGAAAAATCACTATTATCTTCATGCAGTTTTTGCTCGCACTTGGGCCGCCTTGGCTCACTTGAAGACTCCCGATGACCTTGAAGAAATGGAATTTACTCAAGACTTTGACTGGTCGTGGCCTTCAAAGAAGTAATTCAAGCCAATTCTAGTTCTGACTTTGAGGACAGTTCATTTTCTTCATTTCGCACTGCAGAATTAGATGAAGAACCAGATGACACTACAACTAGTCCAAGGAAGAATCCTTCCTCCAAGGATGCTCACGCCTCTACAACAACAAATAAGTGAATTTCTTCAAGGGCGTTAGTCCTCAGTTTCATCCCTTTTCGTCACTTGATGAAATAGGGGGAGAAATCTGAGAGTTAGTCGTCAAGTGGGATACATTATGGGCTTTTAAACTTTATTAAGTTACAAACTGTTGGTTCTTGTAAAGTTTTTGATGTAATGAGTTGTAACTTAAGTCCGATGGTGTTCTGACTCTTTTGAATATTTTCCTCGCATGCTTATTCCTCAAGTTTATTAATGCAGGCATGCTGAAATTCGTGAGACACCATTTTTCATCATGCATTTCCAATTCCTCATACTATATGTCAAATGCATACATGAATTGTAAGATACAGGGGGAGATCTCCATGATATAAATCATCAATGTGCTCAAAATATGCACATTTTCAGGGGGAGTTTCTCTGTATCTTGATTTCAAGTCCTGAAACTCTGTACTTACATTCCATATTATTATCCCCCTTGAAAACCTAACCTAATTGTCATGAACCACCAAAGAGGGGGAGATTGTAAGTGCATCTAGTGCCCCTTAGTGATTTTGGTGGTTTGAAGACTTATAGTTTAAGAGACTGATATGTTTGTGAGTGTATACAGGCTCTATAAGTCGCTGAGGAGTTTGAGTTATCCGATGAATATCGACCCTAAAAATGTATGTCTTCGGGTGAAGACTCTTGTCCTTCCTTGAAGACTTTGATCGCGAAGAAATTGCGACGAAATTGATATTCCTCATGAAGATATTGAAGATGCGGAATTCGGTGTGTCCTGAAGAAAACACTCTGAAGACTTGAAGCTTGAGGATTATATTTTTGTTTACTTTTCTTTACTCTTGATTCATTGGAACACCATACTGTTAAAGGGGGTCCAGGGAAAGCTATGTAATGATTTTTTTTCATGATGCTCAACCCAAGCCTAAATCTACCAAAGCCCCAAAGTGAGGAATATGAGAGACATGAGGACTTCCGTAGTTCAAAGTTCAGACTGTTGTCGCGCCACGCGCCACCTCACTGATCTTATCCACCCAACGGTCATATTATTTAAGGGCATTTATGTCAAATAATGTCGGGATGCTCCCAGGCTATAAATAGCCCCCCCCCCCACAACCACTTGTTGGTTGGCTGCTCCGAGAGAAGTTGATACTTTTCATTTAGAGCAACCCAAATTCCTCAGAGTCTTTGATAGAAAATCATCAAGTGAGGAAATACCAAAAATACCAAACCCAAACCAAAAACCCAAGTGATTGAGCATCATCGAAGAAATGTTCATGTGTGGAACCGATGCTTTTTACCTTTGAGGACTGTGTATCCTCCAGACGGTTAGGTGTCATGGTCTTGAGCATCAAGTAGTCAATTGTGGATTGCCGGGTGACCGAGTTTGTGAGGGTTTGGAAGTCTGCCCTGAGGACTTACCACGAGTGTTGGGCGAGAACTGTGTGTCCTCAGCTCAAGGAGAATACGGTAGGGACTATGTGTCCTGGGACTATGTGTCCTTTGGTTTCAATACCAAGCCGCTCCGAAGCAGACGTAAAATTGTCACAATAGTTGGAACTAGGTCATCAACAACTGCTTCATCGAGCTACGGGTTCTATTTCTTCAACTCTTTCATTTCTTTAGTTGTATGTCGAAGACTTTCATCTCTACTGTTTGAAGAATTTGTCTAAATACTTTCTCTGAATTTCCTCAACCTCAAATCCTTCACTTGAGTTAATCTTCACCCGCTTACTCTGTGCTTGCGAACTGTGGAAACCGAATCTCTGAAATATCATTGAGTACTTTGTTGTAGACGTTTTTGCACTCATGATTCTGTACCACTTCTCCTGCACTCAATTCATAACTGAGGACTTTCCTCACTGATGAATTTCTAAAAATCTCCTATTTACCCACCTCTAATCGATATAACGCACTTTCAGAGGGGAGGCGTGTGCATGCATGGTCCCTGATTGGCCGAACCGGGTGATGTTGGGCATGGGCGCGGGAGAGCCATTTCAGGGAGAGAGAGAGGAAGAGAGAGGAGAGGGACAGAGGCGTTGCGTGTCCCGGACGTCGAGGGACATTCACTGGCGCATGGGAGGGGCTCGAGGCGGCCATGCCCATGAGGACAACAATCGGGCGCATCGTGGGTGCTCCAGAGCGCAACTTTGGCCAGCATGATTGAGCCTCTAACGTGTTCTGGCATGGCCACTTGCGTCCTAAAGCTTCACGAGGGAGAAAACAATGGGGAAAGAGGTATGGGGCACTCTGGAGGCCATCAGAGAGAGAGGTGTGGAGAGAGAGCTGGTTTTCTGTTGTCCAGAAGGGGTGAGCTAGGTCAACGGAGGTGACCAGACCGTCGAGCCTGAGCGGCGGCCGAAGTGCTCAAGGAAGAGGGGCTCGGCTCTGCCTACAACACATCCATGGGACGGGGTGGTTAGTACCATGGGAAAGTGGAACACGTAGGACGTGGTGAGAGGGAGAATGGGGCTCTGTACCTCCCGAATGGCGGCGACCCGAAGCCACGATGGCCGGCTCGATTCTAAGCACACACAGAGTAAAATTGAGAGGGAGTGGAACAGGGTTTTGATTGGGCTTGTGTGTGGGTGAAAGGGAAGGAGAGGGAGGCACGGGGGTCCCTTTTATAGAAGTGGAGCTGGTGTACCAAACGCTGGTGTGCAGTGGGTTCGTGGCAAAGGCCAGATGTTATGGCAGTGAGTTGGGGCATGCCTGGGGTGTTTCTGGGCGTGGTCTATGTCCAAAGGAGGGAAGAAAGAGAGAGGGGAGGCACGCGCATGCGAGGTTGCTTGTTAGCCAAACCGGGCAGCATTGGGCATGGGAGCGAGAGTGCCGTTGCAGGGAGAGAGAGGAAGAGAGAGTAGGGGGACAGAGGCGTTGCTTGCCCCGAACATCGAGAGACATCGACTCACACGCGGGAGGGGCTTGAGGCGGTCGTGCCCATGATGTTAACACTCGGGCACATTGTGGCATGCTCCAGAGCGTGACTTTGGCTGGCCATATTGAGCCTCTAACGCGCTCTGGCGTGGCCACTTGCATCCTACAGCTGCAGGAGGGAGAAAAAATGGGGAAATAAGTATGGGGCACTCTTGAGGCCATCACACTTAGAGAGAGGAGTGGAGAAAGAGTTGGTTCTCTGATGTCTAGAAGGGGAAATGGTTGTTTTACCCTACCAATAATGGAGTTGTGGCTGTGGGAAACTTACTGGAGTTAAAAGATGGCACTGAGGGCCTATGGTAAGAATTTGGGGTGAAGGGAATTAGTAGAAGGGGTGAAAGCAGCAGTTTTACCAAACTACCAGCAAGTCTTTGATGATTGTTTGGGCAAGTTACCTTTGCCCAATTCCTGTGGAAGTTAACAGGATATAATTGTGGTAAAAAAAAGAGTGTTCACCAAGTTTGATCTCATTTGAGCAAAGTTGGTAAAGCAAACTTGAAAATCCCTAAAATGGACAGAATAAGATTCTTGTGGACTCGGGTGACCAAATCAATTCCCACAAATGCACAACTTGGTGTAGTATCCTTATTTTGGGGCTATATCACCCAGGTAGTGTTTGGGATCAATTGTATAAACATGGCAAAAAAATTTGCTCAAATTTGGTTCTGGACACGGAGGGTTTTGGGGTTTTTAGATGAACCAAATGAACGAGAATTCTGATGAAACTTTGTCGGGTCAACACATATGTCATGTTTGACTTGCTGAATTTTTGTGGAATTTATTGAGAATACTTCCTATGGAAATATTTCAACAGCTTCGAATAGGTAGAAAGGATTTTGAGCGGTTTTGTCCACTATTTTGAACATGACCACGTATTGAAACTCATATATATGGAAAATATATGTCCATTCAGTTTCTCTAAATTTTCTCAAATATTTTTAAGGCAAGAAAACGATTTTTACCCACAGAAGATCATTTCAGGCCTCAGAAAAAGGTATTTAATTAAAATAGGAAAATAACTTTTAAAATTATTATTTCGTGGTTTTTGGAAGTATTTTGATAATGGAATCCAAATAAAATCTTTTGGGGTAAAACATCCCTCTTAAATTAAGGACTTGTAGTAGATATCCCAACTCACGGGTTTTTGAAACCTTAAAATAAATGAATGCCCTTTTGTTGAAGTAATATTTTATAAACATTGTTTCTGATCCTATACACATGGCATGCTCATTGGGCAAGGGTTTGCTGTCAAGGGGAGGTGTTTTAGAGAGAATAATAATTTTGGTGATTTAAAACACAACGAATCACACAAGCATATTGCAATCATATCAATCATCACAAGCACTCAAAAAGTTTTAATTGGTTCCAAATTTTGTAAAAACATAAGGTGGCAAAGTGGTACAAACATAGGGTGTGAGACATATATATACAAAAATACTGTAAAAGTGTATATAAATAATATTTGCTAGGAACTTTTATAATTCGTGGCGCCATGGGAGTTGTTTGAGATAACTATTGTTTTGAACAACATATTTCATTGCAACTTTTCCCCACGGCCTACCATGGGTGACTTGACTTCCGCCCTTCTTCCAACTACACAATCTCTCCTATGCTTTTTAGAAGGGAGGGGTAGTATCCTCTAAAGTTGGTTGATTTCGGCACATGGGCGTTGAATAAAGGGTCTTGAGAATCTGTCGTGGTATGGTTGAGCTTGACGCTTGGGAGATCCTTAATGGTATCTCATTTGTGTGTGTGAAGATGTTTGGACCGTAGTTTGGTCAAACCAAACATATGGTCCTTGGTAGTGCATCCCCATAGCTATCAATGGTATTTCGAGAATGAAATTGTGTCCACGAGGGACATACCTTATGGGTGACTGGGCCATGCCGTGGGGAGCGTATCCCTATTTTCTTTGAGCGGGAGATGTCTTCAGGGAATACGATTGAGCACAGACTCGCTTGCCCGCCTATCGCGCATTGATGGCTAGCTTGTGGCTTGATACTTCATTGTCATATTGGCACCCAGCTGCCAAGGCCATTGTGTGCTCCTTGGTCCAGAGGTAGCATTCTGTGTTGCCGTTGACGGTGATAACTCCCCTGGGACCGGGCATCTTGAGCTTTAGGTGTGTGTAATGAGGCACAATGTTTAAGTGGGAGAATGTTGCGCGGTCGAGTAGTGTATGATACCCGCTGCAGAAGGGGACGATATCAAAGACTAGGTCTTTGTTGTGGAAGTTGTTGGGTAAGGTGAACACAATCTTCAATGTTATTGTGTCGGAGCAGCGGGCTTCAACGCCTGGGATCACTCCTTTAAAGGTAGTGTTGCTTGGTTTGATACTTGATGGGTCTATGCCCATCTTTTTCGCCGTATCTGAGTAAATAAGGTTAAGGCTACTTCCTCCATCCATAAGGACCCTAGTGAGGTGGTACCCATTTACGATGGTGTCTAGGGCAAGGGCGGCCGACCCTCCATGACTGATACTGGTCGGATGATCCCTACGGTCGAAGGTGATCGGGCAAGCCGACCATGGGTTGCACTTCGGGTCTTTCGGCTCTACGGCGTATACCTCCCGAAGGGCTCGCTTCCTCTCCTTCTTTGGTATGTGAGTAACATATATCATATTCACAGATTTCACCTTTCGGGGAACTGTCTCTCGCCCCCATTGTTCGGACAGCGGGGCTCGTTGTCGTCTTTGCTCCGTTGGCCCTTGCCTTGTTCCTTGGCTGCTAGTTTTATCGCATGTTTAAACACCCAAAAGTTATGGCTGGTGTGGGTGGAGGACTTGTCTTGGGTGCCGTGGATCTGGTAGGGCCTTTTCATTATTTTATGTAAGGGAGTTGGTCCATCCCTTTTCCCTTTAAAGCTTTTCTTTCGTTGTCCAGGTTTATAGCTGCGGAAGCCAGTATTTACGGTTGTGTCATCGGCGTCACCATTAGAGTGGCGGCCTTTGTTGTTGTTCCGTCTTGGCTTGCCATTTCCATCCTGAACTTCAGAGGTACCAGGGTCGTCCGGATTATGGCTTATCTTGGCCGAGCTGGCGAGCTAGCCATTCGTCCCAGATATTATGCATGAAGGAGGCTATCGCCTCAGCATCCGGACAGTGCACGATCTAGTTCTTCTTGGTTAGGAACCTATTCCGCAATTCTCTCGCCGATTGGCTCGCATTTTGTACGATGTTGCTCGGGTCATAGGAATCCGGCGGGCGGACATAAGTTCCCTAAAAATTATACACGAAGGCTTCTTTGAGCTCTTCCCAGTTTTCAATGGAATTTTTAGGTAAGCTGTTTAGCCAGTGTCGATATGGTCCTTTCAGTTTTAGGGGTAGGTACTTAATGGCGAGGAGGTCATCTCCCCTGGCCATATGGATATGGAGAAGGAAATCTTCTACCACACAACGGGGTCCGTAGTCCCATCGTATTGTTCAATGTTCACGGGTTTAAATCCTTCCAGGAATTGGTGTTGCATGACCTCATGTGTAAAGCAAAGTGGGTGGGCGGAGCCTCTGACCCTAGCTATATTGTGTCGGAGATCGTCTCCATCCCATCGAGTGGGAGAGTACCTCCTAAATCCATTGATGGAACTCTTGCAACCTGTTCTGTTGTCCAAGTCGTGTCGTAGGTCGTCTCTACACCTGGGTTGCACAGGTTCCTTTCCCTTCCCGCACGGAGGCTCGCGTCTATACTCGGCTTCTCCAGTCGCTATGCAGCACCCTCAAGGTGGACAATCAAGCCAATCGTACTATGTGCGCTTGGGGGACACGGGATCTAGGGCCACGTCATCAAACTGAGGCAGCAGGCGCCGGTGTGGGTAGCTTTTGTTTTCATCCGATCACTCGGTGCCATATCCTTCTTTGGCTGCCACTACTTCCGTCCATCTGTTGTTGATGGTATCTTGTTCGGCTTGAAGTCATTGTTTCTTTGCTCGTAGGCTGTGGGCGGTAGCTAAAAGATGTTTCCTAAACCGTTCCTGACCCTCAAGGTCCTCAAGAACTGTGAAGTCTTCGTCCTCTAGGCTGTCTTCCGCGTCGATAGGGTGGAGGTAGTTATCATTGTCTAAATCGTCGGGGTCATCGGGATCGGACTAGCCCTCGGGGTTGTTCGGGACCTCCGGTGGCTGCTCGGGAGCTCGGAGATTGCTCGGGACCTCCGGGGTTGTATTTCCCTATGCCATGTATGATCTACCTTCCTTGGTTCGCCTTGGCTTGTTTACGCTGCCTTCGGCGCTTTGATTGCTTCCCCTCGGACTAATCGCCGTTTTATCAGGGAGTATGATCGCCATTGTTGTTGGGTATCTCCAACATGTAGAGGTGGAGGTTGCAGTCCACCGTGCAATATTAATAGGGGCGGGGTCATCGGCCTCCTCATCCATGTCTTCAACCTCCTCGGAGGCGTAATCCAACATGTCGGTTAAGTCTTTGACGGTGGATACCATGTGGGTGGTGGGAGGGTCGTAAAAGTCCTCATAATCCGAATCTGGACCGATCAGAGTATAGGTCCGGCCCAGGCTGTCCGGGATCTTCAACGACTGGATACGGCCGAGCATCTCGTTTAACATCGAGAGGCTGTCATGATTGGTTCCTTGATGGTTCTCGGAGTTAACCTCCATAGATTCCACGAGGGACACATATTCGGCAATGATCGTTTGCTGTTGCTCGGGCATTGAGATCGGGTTCGGGCTCAAAGCCAACTCTCTCACAAAGAGGGAACCAAGGTCATGGCCGGGCAAGAGATCTGAAGTCAAGGCTTTGGGATTTTGGAGCTCGACGGACAAAACAGTGATCTTAGCAGGGAAAAGATCGCCCCCGGAGTCGGTGGAGAATTCAAGATTCCCGAACCTTATCTCCTGGTCATGGACGAATCCTCCGATCCGACCGAGGCAACCAGTCAGGTCGGAGCGCAGCATGAAGCTGCCGAACGGGAGAACCTTCCTGGGGACGAAGATGTCCCCATTGTTGATTTGATCATTGATGATTAAGAGGGCCATCAGTACTTCTGGTGATCTCACAGCAGAGCTCTTAATAAAGCACCAATGCAGGTGTCAAAACCGGCAGATCTCGGGTAGGGGTCCCAAGTTGTGGACCTTGGATCGATGGGTTACAGGGGACGAAACACACAGTGTTTTCCCAGTTCGGGCCCTCTTGAAGAGCTAAAACCCAACGTCTTGCTTGATTATATTGATGTGGATGAGGATTACAAAGTTGATCTACCTCGAGATCGTATGAGCTAAAACCCTAGATGAGTCAACTTCTCTCTACGGATGAAACCCTTTGGTTTATATAGACACCAGTTGTTCCTAGGGTTATATACAATCGACCTCTAGCCAGGAATAGATACGCCTACCTAGCCTACTTAACTTGGATGACATGACAATCTTCAGAGCTTTCCTTCAAGAACATGAGTTCGTCACGCAGTCCGGTGTTAAACAATACGACCCATTAGGTCAACCTCTAAGAGATGGGTCGACCGTCTGAGGACCCCTTAGTCCCGGACTCCCTCAATCGCCAAAACATCCATGCCAAGAATAAGATCAATATCTGAATTGCCAAGAACATAAGGGGAAGCCATAAAGGAATAACTTCCCATCTTGACAAAAACATCTGGAACCACCGAATTGGTTCTCATGCTCGAACCCGGAGAAACAATACCCAACGGTCTATCCAATGATGAAGAAGGAAAATGATGCTTGATGAAAAATGGCTTTGACAAAAAGCAATGCGATGCACCTGAATCGAATAAAACTCTTAGAGGAATAGAATTAACTAAGATATTACCCATAATCACATCTGAGGAGTCCCCTGCTTCAGCTGCATTGACCATGTTTACTCTTGTTGCCTTGGATTATGCTTCACTATTGCATTTCCTCGGGGGCTGATTGGAGGAGGAGGCGGAAGACGCCGCTAGTTGGTACAATTGTTGGAGTAGTGGTTGTTTTGACCACACTTGTGACAAGTTACCTCTCATAGCTGATGGAAGTGAGGTGGAGGAGCTCCTGACTTAGGCGGCTAAGACTTCTGCTGGAAACCTAGGTTGGGTCAGTGGGTAGATCCACAACCACGAGACTGCTTGAACTGCTAAGGCTAACGAGGCGGAGGAGGAACCCAAAACTTCTGTTGGTTTGGTACAACCTAAGCTGAGGATGAAGAGGAATGAGAGTCCCTAAAGTGCTTCCTTGAATTTTTGACCCTAAGAAAAGCTGACTCAGCCCTAAGAGCTAAGTTATGGAACTGATCAAACTGAGGAGGATCGTGCAGAGCAACAGAAAGGTGCAAATCTTCCTTGAGACCACCTCGAAACTGATACACCTTTCTCTTATCATCTCGAACATCCTGCTTGGCATAGCAGGCAAGGTTTTGTAAGTCGATGTTTAATTATAAATAGACGAGCTTCCTTGCTTCAGACTCCTGAACTTCTCACACATGCCCTCCACAAAGCTTGCCGGAATATGATGAGCTCTGAAATCACGACAAAAGTCATCCCAACTGATCAAACTTTCACCTCTTGAATCCATGAGGAGCTGCCACCACTCGGCTACCTGACTCTTCAGGTGGAAAGTAGCAAATCTGACAAAGTTCTCACGCCTGACATTGCTGCACTCAAAATGCTTACTCATGCCGTGTAGCCAATCATCTGCTTCAAACGACTATTCACAACAGGTGAAGGACTTGGGCTGATTTGCCAGGAATTGATTGACACAAACAAAGTGCCGTTGGTAGTTGAAATTCCCTTGTTGACTCCGATTCCTCTCTTGCATCTACTGAAGCAGCATCTGAGGGTTTGCATTGGCCGCAGCAATCAAAGCTTGGCATGCCTCTTGAGGAGAAGGAGGCGGTAGCGGAGGGTCTGCCTTCTCCCCATCACCACCCGGATTCTGGCAAGTTGCTGGAGCCATCCTGGAGACGGACCACAACATTAGACCATAGATGAAATATGAAGCTGATAAGATGAATCAAAGGCTTGAAATATTGAAACATCAGGTCTTAGCAATTTGCATTCAAGCTAGAATTAGTAAGAATGCTTCCAAAAACTTAGTGACAACATCATAAGATTCAAAAGCCACTTGAAATTGTCAAGTTTGAGCTAGAACTGCTCGGAACAAATGTATACCCCAACATACATCCGATGAAAGAATTTCCTAGGTGACTAATGCAATTCCCACGTGAGAACTTCCAAAAACTTTCTTGGTTATGCTACCAGGTTGCGGGTCCAGGAACCTACTCACTGTAATAAGCTACACCTTTCCCACAACTTTCAAAACATCCGAGAAGATCCACAAGTTATCTACTTCAGACCTTCGAAAACAGGACGATACCAAACCCGGTAGATCATCCACGCTATCTCCACCAGTACTAGGGAAAAGTCATGGCACTATTTGCCACCAAACAAAGTATATATGTGTTTCGACCTCCGCGTCCTTAGATACCAAGAAATCTGAATGATAATGATGTGCTCAAGAATCCCCTCGAGCTCAACTTCCCGGAAGAAATCTAGTTATACAGGAGGCACCAAGTCAGAACTCCGTCACATCAGTATCGTATAGATACCAAAATACGCGCGTGATCCAAATTTGATTGAGAAGAGGAGTAGAACTAAAATTCCTAAGACGTAAGCCTCATGAGAGAAGGGAAGTAAAAAAGAACCCTACTGTCCGATATAACTAGGAATCAAAATAGTTTTTAACTAGACTCTACTCGGCCAAGTTCGATCAATCAAAGGTTCCTATGGTCGTATGGCTTTGATTACCAACTTGTAATGTCCAAGATGCGGCACAATCCATATTTGGGGACGAGTCCTTAAGATGGATAGGGGCGCATCTTAGCGTTTCGCAAGAACAAAAATCATCACAATACGTTTATGAAGATATGAGGATATGGATTGCTTACACTCGCCACAAGTTAAGTCAAGCCACACAACATTATTTCAAACATCCATAAGACACGGTCCGTCTACGGACAAGATAAATGATAAAATGCAATGACTCTGTCACGCTAGCCCAGGAGACAACCAAGGTCCTCTAATCATTGGGGTACGCCACGTACATGTGCCCACTGCCTTCATCGAAATCCCACTAAAGTTGCATACCGTCAAACGCCTCTAGATCTGTGGTACTTGAACCTGTGGTGTTGTAGTAATGTGTGAGCCACAGGGACTCAACAATCTTGCGACCATGATACCGGAACTAATCAAGTTATTGGGTGTGGAAAGGTTAAGTGTTAAGGTTGCAGCAGCACCTAAGAATATATGGTGGCTAATTTATGGGAAGATGATGAGATGATGTAAAGTGAGTGGTTTTGCATAACGGTCATGACCTAAATGGTGATCACTAACTGATCTTGACCATGTACTTACGTCAGTCATAACCCCACCATGCCCTCAATCAGAGAAGAAGCTCATGAAAGAGACAGTCACGGTTACGCGCGCAGTTGGCATGTTTTAAATAAGCTTACTTCAAGTTTTCTAGAACCGGATGTTAAATAAAGTTTCCAAGTTTCCACATAACCGCGGGTACGCCTTTCCAAAAGATATTAACCATGTAGCGATGCTCCAACCAGTCCATCACAAACAACCACAAGCTGCATAGGAAGCCTCGACCACATAACACCCGTGACCTCCTTGGATTCCTTAGTGCAAAACGTCAACCTTGAGATACCCAAAGTATCCTTGGAATCCTGATGCACAAGACATATCGAGAAGGTAAAGAAAAATATATTAAGACCAACCGACGTGGCGACGACCACGATAAGAGCCGCACCTCTCAGTCTCAGGAGACGTCGGATAAGCGAAGCATATGGTGGCCTGATAGAAATCTCCAGAGTTTCCCCGGGTTGGCCCCGCAAGGTGCTCTTGGTTGGACCAACACTTATGAGGAGCACTAGCCCGAGGGTTGATTAATTATCCTCGGGGTATCTATTCCATATGCTTTTTATTATTATGTTGTTTAGCAAATGAATTAGAAAGTTGGGTCTTGCCAGACAAGTCCTAAACCAAGACGAGTTATCAAGGGGGTCCACGTAACAATCCCAAGCGTGTTAGGAGTAATCAATATAGAACACAACACTGGTAGCCAAAACTAAGGCGACAAAAGCGGAACGAAACATCCAGCAAAAGTCCAAGCCTTCCACCTTTTACCAAGTATATGTGTGCATTAAATTAAGTAGCAGTAATAAGACGATATTCCAAAGCCCATGATAACACATGGATCAGCGTGCACCTGCAACTAGCAATGCTATAACATAGTTGACCAAGCGCTACTTAGCCAATCATTGTTTTTCTAGGATGTGGAGGGTTAAAGGGTTTTCATGGCAATTTTTGGACGCTTGATATTCACGTGGTAGGCAGCGATAAATAGCGAAGGAAATGAGTCATCTTGCCTGATGCTTCTTGTGACGGGTGCAACTCTTGCTCTTCAGGAGCATACTCGACGGGATCCTCGCACATGTAATCAGCACCCAATGCTACCCAAAAGAAAAATACACATCAAATGACCACACAGTAAGGTGCAATGCTTAAAACAACATGATACATGAGTATGGGTATGAAATGAGCATGGCAATGCTAACTAGTCATCTTTCTCATACATTTATTAACTTGTTACCATTTTGGACAAAACCTCAAGTTTATTTATTTGGACATGCACAAATATGGAAATAATGGATGCATCATGAGAAATTGGTGCAAAAACATGTGATGTACGTCGCAAACCAATCTACGGTTCTCTCAGAAATCACAAAACAAGATACGAAAGGCTAGAGTGACAAAATAACATTTGAGAGAAGCTATCGGCAATTTATTGGCACTCTAAGCATGCCACTGGATTGGTCACTAAATTCTAGGTGAAATGGACCTAAAATACATGCAAAAAAAAGAAGCACAACTCAAGCAAAGCACAACACAAAACAACAACCACTCTGTCCACAACCAGCAGCATACCACTTTGATCATGAAAAAACTAGTATCTACATCCACTTAACAAGATCAACCATCACATGAATATGAAGCTATCAAATGGCACAACAGCCCCCAACTACATCAATATGGATATGATCATGAAACAATGGCAACCAAGCTCTCAACGTGGCCAGAAATATTACAGATTAGGACAGTGAAAAGCTCAGTTTGCACATGCAATTTTATAAAAATGATGGCATGTTGACACCAATAAAACACTACTCTACACAACTTTCATGGCATGAAATTTAGCAGGGTGATAGAGGGAAACATCTACTACAAATCACTCACACTACGTATGAACTGAATCTACACAAAATTCACGATAGCATCCTCTAAACATGTCATGAAGATAATAGCAGTTTCAAAGACTTAAATAAAAACAAGGGGGGTGCAACAGTGCTGTTTTTAATAGATTGCCATATTGGACAGCAAAACTAACTAGGATGCAAGGCTCACTCTTACAACCCAATGGCACACAAAGGCAGAGGGTAACTTGCTCTACAATTCATGGTAGTGGACCAACCACAAAGGTACGACAGATTCATGGGAATCATCAAGACAACATGGCAAGAAAATAACAGGTTCAACACTTAGCTATATTGGACCATATGAACCAACAATATTTTCATAGGATGTTGACATCAAGAAACCCACAAATCCACAAGTTTATCATGGCAAAGAAAATTACCAGGGCCTACTACCCTCAAAACACTACCACATTCATGTTGACAACTTTACAAAATTTTGCAAGGATTAATTCATGCAAAATTAACAAAATGGCATCTTCTCACATAATGAAATTTTCACAAAGTTGCTCAAAAGACAAAAGTAATGGCACCACTAGATTCCTAGGATTTTTCTACCACAAATTTATATATCATAAACATATGTTTCTACACACAAAATTCACAGAATCTACAATCGAAATTTGGAAGCTTCACGTATAACTTAGTAGTATATGCCAAAAGAGGCATGCCCCAAATTAGCATTGACACAACATGAAATAACAAAATCATGAATATTTCCTTAAAAGGAAATAATCTGAAAACATCAAAATAAAATAAAAAGAAAGGGCCCACCTAGCATAGACACGAGAGGCCTCTTGGTTGGATCCGTAGGGTGCGTCCATTGGGCTAGTTGGGGGTCATCGGTTTAGAAGGGGATCGGGTGCTATTGTGTTAACCCCCAGCGGAGACTGGCTCCTTCTTCAACCTTGCATGGCGAATGGCAACAGCGACACCAGTGGCAACCACTAGCGATCTCTGGAGGAGGCGATCTTCGGCGGGGGTGAAACATTGCAAGGGGGACCAATTCTCGTGGGTTTGGGGCACCGGTGCAGCTATAGAGGGGGCTAGGAGGCCACAGTTTAGAGTTGCATGGATGCGGGTGCGGCAGGAGGCAACGCACCGCATGGCCGACGAATATGGGGCTGCGACTGCAAACGAGAAGCACGACATGGCGTGCGACGCATGTGCGGGGTATGCCGCAACAACACACGTGCAGGGGAGCACGGGTACGACACGCACAAGGCTATGCACTGAAAAAAATGACCTTGACCGGAGCATCGGGAACGCGAGCATGGCATGGACATGGCGATGGCTACACGATGCAAACGACCACAAGAATGGGCAAATCTTTCCGCAAGCCGTACCCGCGGTTATTTGGGAAACTTCGAAACTTTGTTTAACATCCGGTTCTAGATAAGTTGAAGTAAACTTAATGAAAACTTGCCAACTGTCTGCGTAACTGTGACTATCTCTTCTCGTGAGTTTTATATCCAAAAGAGGACACGGTGGGGTTATGTCTGACTTAAATAGTTGTTCAGGATCATTCATTTGATTATCAGTAGTTCACGTCCGTTATGCGTAGATCATCCCCCTTTTATTCTTGTACTCGTAAGTTAGCCACCTCAAATAAATGCTTAGTCGCTTACTGCAGCCTCACCACTTAACCATACCTTACCCATTAAGCTTTGCTAATCTTGATACCTTTGGAAATGAGATTGTTGAGTCCCTGTGGCTCAAAGATTACTACAACAACATTTGCAGGTACATGTACAGTAATACTTTGACGTGAGCGCGATGATTGTTCTATTTGGAGTTTCTCCTTCTTCTCCTTCATCGATCTAGGATGGGTTCCAGGCTGGCAGCCTGGGATATCAAGGATGGACGTCGTTCTTTTATCGTTTGTATTCGTCCGTAGTTGGACCCAGCTCTTCTTTATGATGACTGTATGTTGTCGAACTGATGTGAACTTGTTGTATCTTGTGGCTAGTGTAAGCCAATTCCATATACTCATCTCTTTAGTACATGTACTTGTAATGATATCCATTCTAGAGAAATGATGAGATGCGCTTCTATCCCTGTCAAGGCCCTTGTGCCAAAATAAGGATTGGATGGCATCTTGCGCGTTTCATTCTACCTCCAGGATCATGTTCAGAAGAAGCTCTATGATGCCCATGTCAATGACAAACTTGCGAGACAGATTATGTGGGCTCTCAAGCTTGAGGCCGCCAGTGGTTCCGAGCAGGTCATCACTCCTAAGGATTAGTGGATCTATTCACATAGCTCTTGGACTGATGATGAGATCTCGAGTCAGCCTGCTACCTCCTCCCCTGTTGTTGCTGCTACTGATGAGGATGTTGGTGATGATGATGATGAGTTTGCTAGTGGTGATTCCGAGGAGTCCGATGGCTCTGATGAGCTCTACTGAGCATCGGGGTGTTGGCATCGCTCTTTTCCTTTTTGGTGTCCTTATGCCAAAGGGGGAGAGAACAATATTATGACGAAATTCGCATGTGGGACTTTGGTTATCTTTGTGTCGTTCGTTTTGCTTCCCAGTTGAACACTTATTTGCTTTTTAGTCGGTCATGAACCTATCTTGTGTGAAGACTATTTGAGTTTGTGTAGAGACTAAGTTTATTCTTACCCTTGTTGTTAATCTCTACTAATTATCTCATTCCGTCGCTCCTTAATGTTATTCTCTCTGTGCACGCATTGGTTGGTCTCTAAAATCAAGAGGGATCTGCAATTCCTGTACTTGTCTCATCTCGGCACATAACAAGGGGGATCTCCAATTTTATTCTAGAGACCATCAATGCAAATCGTGTTGTATTTATCATCCACCAAAAAGGGGGAGATTCTAAGGGCATTCTCCTACCTTAAGTGTTTTTGTGATGATGACACCTCACTATGTTATCTAACCGGGTGTCAAGTTGTGGAGGTATCATATGTAAGACACAAGACGGTTAGGTATTCCCTCCAAACCGAAAAGATTGAAGACGGAGTTTTCTACGTGTTTATTCTCTTTGGTCGTAGAGATCCTGTACTATTAAGAGCGTATCCACATTGGAAGTTTATGGGTGAATCAATTCTCTCTCACTCTCTTTTCCACCCATCTCGTTCCATCGCTTCATTGAGAGGGAGGCCCCTCTTTCCTTCTAGACTGGACGGTTGTACCACTTCCACTGGGGGCTGTACTGCCTAGAGACAGGGCAGTTGAACTGGCCCAGCACCGGGCTCCAACTGAACATGGTTCTGTAGACCTCCGGTTGTTGGGCGGTGGTGGACCGATTGTAACGCTATATTATATATAGCCGATACTATCGGTGTTCTAGGCGGTTATACCGCTTGGGACTTTGTCATTTCGACGCTCATGGAGGGTAGAACCGCTAGCCAAATTTCTGTTGTGGTCTGGTTGTTGGGCGGTTTTACCTCTATATTATATAGCCGGTTGTACCGCCTGCACCGCCGACTGTACCGCTACCATGTAAAAATCGTTGTAACGGTTGGAAAGTGGGGGGCCTATATAAAGGGGTGGTTCTTCCACCTCCATCTTATCTCTTACCTCTCTTTCTCCACCATTGATGCAGTCCAAGCTTTCTTACCCGATCTCTCTGCCTAGCCACCCAGACTTGTTGTCTTGCTAGCCATTGAAGGAGGAGATCTAGATCTACACTTCCACCAAAGTAAAATTGATTCCCCCAAAGTTTCTTGGGTGGATTTTGTTACTCTTGGATGTTTGAGCACCATAGATGGAAGAGGTCACCTCGAAGCCTTATTCCATTGTGGTGAAACTTCGAGGTTTCGTTGGGAGCCTCCAATTAATTTGGGGAGGGAGCCCGAACCTTGTTTGTAAAGGTCCGGTTGCCACCTTCAAGGGCACCACTTACTCGAATCACGACACCTCGCATTGTGTGAGGGCGTGAGGAGAATACGGTGGCCTTAGCGGCATCTTGGGGAGCATTGTTCCTCCACACCGCTCCAACAAAGACGCACTTCCCCTCAAAGGGATGGAACTTCGGAAACACATCGTCGTCTTCATTGGTTTCACTTGTGGTTATTTCTTACCTTTACTTGTATTTAATTCTTGCTTATTATTGTTGTTGTTAGCATCATATAGGTTGCCCACTTAGTTGCATATCTAGACAACCTATTTGTTGCTAATCTTAATTTATTAAAAGAAAAGATTAAAAGTTGTTAGTTGCCTATTCACCCTTCTAGTCAACCATATCGATCCTTTCAACATTGATCGGTAGCATAGTAATATGATAGTTTTGATAGAAGTGGTAACAGTAGCAACAGTAATGGTAATAGTAGCAGTAGTAACGGTAATAGTGATAGCAGTTTTGTAGCAGTTGTAAGAGCAGTAGCAACAGTAGTAACTTAGCAAGAACAATATGTGTAAAACTCGTAGGCACTTGATCGATGATATTGCTGGATAATATTCATCATATAGCAGTCACAACATAGGGCGACACAGAACTAGCTCCCGTTCATCGATATAATGTAGGTACATATTTTGTATATAGTCATACATGCTTATGGAAAAGAACCTACATGACATCTTTTGTACTACCCTCCTGTGCCTGTGGGTCCTTAAGGAAACTAAGGGATATTAAGGTCTACTTTTTATAGAAAACCCGAACAAAGCATTAGCACATCCTGAATACATGAACACCTCATAGTATGGTAATCACCACAAAGGATCCCAATTAATATCACTTTGTGGTATGCAGATCCTAACACGTAGTAGGTGCATATAACTTGGAAGATCGAATCAGGAACATAGATATAATGGTGAAAACATAAACGGTTCATATCTGAAATAATGGCACTCGGGCCCTAGTGACAAGCAAAGTCGTAGCAACATCAATCTCCGAACATAGTGGATACTAGGGATCAAGCTCTAACAAAACTAACATGATTAGATGATGAATCTCATCTAGAACTTCATCGACTAGCAAGCCTACGAATGGATGATTATGCAAAGAAAGAACATGTTTTGGACGTTGATAATTCCAGGGCCCAATTATCCGGGGAAGAATATGAATGTGTACATGCAACCGCTTAAGGATGAATTGCAAGAAGCTTGGGATAATGGGGTCAAGACATACGATGTCGCTAGAAAAGAAAACTTCAAAATGCATGTGTGGTACATGTACTCTATGCATGACTTGCCGGCGTATGCGCTATTTTATGGATGGTGTCTGCATGGAAGGTTCATGTGCCCCACATGCAAGGCAACTCTTCAGTTTCCTTAGTTGCAGGAGGGTCGGAAGTATTCTTGCTTTGACTTGCATAGACAGTTCCTGGATCCTGACCATCAGTTCACAAAAGACAAGAAGAACTTTACCAAAGGTAAATTAGTCAAAAACTTGGCACCACCTGCGTTGACAGGCCAACAGATCTTAGATCAGTTAAACGCCCTCGAGCCTGATCCAGAGCGTCCAGGGTATTTCAAGGGGTATAATTCAAAACACACCTGGACTCACAAGCCATGCTTGTGGGATCTGCCTTACTTCAAGGACCTCATTCTTCCACACAATATCGACATGATGCACACTGAAAAGAATATCGGAGAGGCTACTTTTCGTACATTGTTCGACATAGATGGGAAGACAAAGGATAATACTAAGGCTAGAGTCGATCAAGAGACACTATGTCAGAGACCGTTACAGAACATGTGAGAACGCAAAGGAAAGCAAAAGTGGTCGAAGCCAAAGGCCTGGTTCAATCTTGGAAGGCCAGCTATGAGGGAAATTATCTTGTCGGTCAAAATGCACTTGATGTTCCCCGATGGGTATGCAGCAAATCTAAAGAGGGGAGAGAGTCTTGAAAAATTAAAAATCTTTGGTCTCAAGAGTCATGATTGGCACATATGGCTTGAGCGGGTAATGCTAGTGATGTTACGTGGCTTTATTCCTGATGATGAATGGCTAGTACTGGCGGAGGTGAGCTATTTCTTCCGTGTTCTTTGTGCGAAAGAATTGTCGCCTCGCGTAGTAGATTACATGGAGGAGTTTGCACCGGAGTTGTTGTGCAAGTTAGAGAAGATCTTTCCGCCAGGCTTCTTTAATCCAATGCAGCATTTGATTTTACATCTACCGACCGAGGGAAGATTGAGTGGGCACGTGCAAAATCGTTGGTGCTATGAAACTGAGATGATGCAGAAGACGCTTCGAGCTAAATGTAAAAATAAGCGTAGAACTGAAGCATCGATGGCTGAGGCATTCATTACTCAGGAGCTGGCAAACTTTGTGACAGCACACTACGAAGCCAAAAATCATCATTTGCATAATCTGAAGGCCTGGTACAATGATGCAGACCCTAAAAAAGGTGGATCCAACCTCAGCCTATTCAAAGGGAAGCTCGCACCAGTCGGTGCTTCGAAACCAATAACGTTGGATGTCAAAGAATGGCGAAACATTTCGTTGTATATCTTCAACAACCTAACAGAAGTGCGGCCGTACGTCGAGTAAGTTCTCGACACATTTTTCCGTAACTTCTAATTCCTTTGAACTGCTCTTATTCCTAGATATTTCATACAGCCGATACGTCGCCAAATTGTCGGATGGAGCGGTGATCCAAAATGATTCCGTCGAAGAGTATGAGCTTCTGGCAAAGCATGGAGGCGGCTATCCCGGTTTCATCTCTTGGTTCAAACAAACGGTAATTATAAATAATGGACCATTTGATTTCTTGGTCTAACTTTCGGCTAATGCAACAATCGTTTCGTATTAAACTTGTAGGCTAATTTAGAGTCTATGGACGCCGAATTGAGACAAGTCGCTAATGGTTTTGACTATAAGGTCAGTTCATTTGAGAAATACAACATCAACGGGTATCTCTTTCGTACCTTTGGCAAAGAGCTATCTATGCCCGACCGGAAATCTACAAATTGTGGTGTCTCTACTATCGACGAAGGTGGTATCGAGTATTATGGAAGAGTTGAAGCAATTTATGAACTTCAATTCTATGGTGAAAACCCACCGAACGTCGTAGTCTTCAAAATTTATTGGTTCCAGCCGAAGGAGACTAGAAGGACTCATGAACATATAGGACTAGTCGAAATCAATCCGAACACCCATTTAGATATTCCCGATGTCTATATTACGGCTCAACAGGCGACCCAAGTTTACTATCTACCGTGGGCATGCCAAACTGATAAGAATCTGGAAGGTTGGTATGTTGTTTATGAAGTGTCGCCCGTGTTAGACCACCTCCCCCAAATGAACAGGATTATGAACCTCACATTAGCCCAGACACATATGATGGAGAATTCTTCAAAGAAACACGTCTTTCCAAGAATCGTTTCAAGAACTGCCGTGCTTCTCCCCAGAACATGGAAGTAGACAACGACAATGAATCCGACTTCACCCTTGAGCCGAAACCAGCAGAGTTGTAACTAGAAGAGGTTACTGATGTGGATGACCTGTCAACGCTAGACCGATTACAGAAAGGCCTTCCACAACTTCATGCCGTTGAACCCAATGAGCACGTCATTCATGAAGACATGCGTGATACTGATGATGATGATGCATTTATTGATGATGATTATTAGTTTGTAAGATTACCAACTTAAATTATATATGTGCATATTATTATTCATGTCAGTTATTCAATTTTTTTATGTTGTACTAATTTCTTTTAATTTTTATCATGGCAGGTCAGCAGGTGTTGAAAGATGGTGGGCGCGGGTCCAGATCGCTTGACGACTTCTTCTTCGGCGTCACGCACGAGGGGTGGTACTTCCATTCCACCCCTATCTCTCCGTAGAGCCTTGGCAAACAGTTTGACGACACCACATGCGGGTGCTTCTTGATCAGCGGCATTGCCCACTTGGAGAGGTGATGGTCTGGTAGGGAAGAAGGGGAAGGGTACAGGGAGAGGTGGTGGCTGCGGAAGAGGTAGGAGGACTGTTGCACCGTCCTCGCCACCACCACTAGCTCTTTCACCCGAGCACATGACTACTATGGGGACCCGTTCGCAGAGGAGACTACGGGGACTCCGGTCCAGGAGCATCAGGTCGACGGGCGTTCCGCCCATGAGACTCCGGTCCAGGATCAGCCTCGGGTTGAGGTGCCTTTGGCCCACGAGACTCTAGTTCCTGAGGCTACGTCCCAGGAGACTCCTGCCACATACGCTTCGGCCGACGTGGAGAGGTCCGGATGGGGTGCCTGGCCGGATCGGACCGATGTGCCGGATTGGACCGAGGGTCCGGGTGGCTTTTCTGTTGATGGCGGGGATGAGTATACGGATAGTGAGGGCGACATGCAGGTGGACGGGGCCACTGTGTACAAGCGTGGTAGTACACGTCTCCTGGTCGCGCCGGCTACCCGCGAGCAGAGGCCGGTGATTAAGCCTGAAGGGGATAGGTAAGTACATTTACTCTTTCTTAACTTCTGCCTTCAAGTTTCTTCAAATATCTAATGCATTGACCTTATCTTACTGCAGGGGATCGAAACACCCTGGTGGAGTCTGCAAGCCGAACAGCGTCCTTGGTGTGCTTTGCCGGACAAATTTCCCGGGGTTTGTCACGTTTCCAGGTGAGGGTCAGGTTCCTACACTAGGATTTACCTCGGAGCACTACCAGGCTGCGCAGGCCCCGCCGAAGGAGATTATAGATGGCGTCTTGTGCCACACGAGGGCCGAGATGGTGATCAACATCTTTTGGGGAAATTATCCTTTTACACAATCTAAAATTAACATTATAGCTAATTATTGTACTAGTCGGTGTTGTCTCATTTGATTGCAGACCTTCTATAGGTGTGAGGAGGGATATGAGGAGGAGGCGGCCAAGGTTATCGAGGCTGAGTGTAGGCGGTTATTACAGAACTTACGCCACGAGGCTCGGCCGCAGGCCATTCGAGACTATTACGCCACGCGTGGTATTAAAAAGCAGAAGAATGAGTGGCGTGGAAAGTATCTGAAGAAGGAGCAGTACATGAAGGTAATTACCTATTCTTAAGGCCTTGTATGTAGTTTTCTTGATTTGATTCATAGGCATAGCGCTCAAAATTCTTTCTAATAAATTATATGTGCCCCCGAGATGGTGTGCGGATAAGATGGATTGTTGGGAGGCGTTGGTGGATGAGTGGTTCACAGGCAACTGGAGAGCCGTCCACGACAATGCGAAGGATCGGCGTAGCCAAATGGTTGGTGTGCCACACCATCAAGGCAGCGCCAACTTACTTCAGTTCGGACGAAACTGGGTATGTGGTTTGCTTCATGATTCATGCAATTCATTCTTCATGCTAGCTTGAGCCCCTTACTAATACTTTGTTCCTCTCTTTTAGGCGCATCACAACAAGATGGAGATGCCAGAGTTGTTCGACCTTTATGGCATGGCCCATACCACCTCGTACAAGAAGGCGAAGGCATTCTGTGAGTCTGACCTGGATGATGCAAATAACTTCACCAACATCTCATCCCACCACAAGCTCGTGAAATACAGGGACACGGGGAAGGCTTGGAAAGGGGAGGACTTTAACCCGAGCCATGAACCTTTGGATCCAGAGCTGGTGATGATATCTGGTGGCGGGAGGCCCCATGGATTGATAGCCATTGGAGATGGGATAATACGTTGTCCACTCACTCTCCCGGAGATCAAGGCGCGCCAGTCGAGCTCCTGCCTGAGATAACACCCTCCACGGCCAGTCGATCTTGCCATCGAGGTTAGTTGTACGAACTCAAAAAACTTTCATCCATTTCATTGTGTGTGTGGCCATCGATCATTACTGTGGCAACGAGGAATGGTGTTGCAGCTTGCTCTTAAGAAAGAGAGAGCGACAAACGAGGCTGCTCTTGAGAAAGAGAGAGCGGAAACCGAGGCTGCTCTTGAGAAAAAGAGAGCGGCAAGCCAGGCTACTCTTCAGGATGCTCTTGAGGAGAGGGATCGGACCACGGCTCAGTTCATTGAGGAGGAGAGGGCCCAGAATGAGGCGACTCACTTGACCATGTACGAGCTTATTGTGGTAAGTTTCTTTTTCACATTAGCCAAATCATGTGTGTAATGTCTGCTTTGTTACTAACTAATACGACTGACTCTTCAAAACCGAATGTGCAGTCTATGTATGAGAAGACCGGTCAAGCCCCTTTACCGATGCCCGTCTTCTGTGCGATTGGCACGGTGAGTTTCATTGCAATGGTCATTATAAACTAGTATTAACAATTGAGTGTCATCATGCTAACTTAGACATTGCAAAGTATCTTTTCTGCAGAATAACTCTCGAGCGCATCGCACGACCCTTCTCCAGGGCAACCATCTCCAAACAAAGCCGACGCGAGCAACCCTGGTTTTTCTCCTCCTTGATGACCACTGTGTTAAGTTTTCTCCAAAATGACATAATAAGCTCCTACTTGATTTCTACTAGGAAAAATGGTTAGTGAAACCACTATTTTCATAACTTAGCTAATTTAGCTCCTAAATTGTTAGTGAAACCACTAGTTTCATAACTTAGCTAATTTAGCTCAAAAATGGTTAGTGAAACCAGTAGTTTCATAACTTAGGTAATTTAGCTCCAAAATGACATAATAAGCTCAATTGAAATAGTAAAATGAAAAGAAGGAATAAGAAGAAGAAGAGAAGAAGAAGAGAAGAAGAAGGACAAGAAGAAGGAGAAGGAGGAGAGGAAGGAGAAGGAGCCCTCCTTCTTCTCCTTCTTCTTCCCTCCTCCTTCTTCTCCTTCTTCTTCTCTTCTTCTTTTTCTTCTTCTCTCCTTCTTCTTCTCCTTATTCTCTTCTTTCTTCTTCTCGTTCTTCTTCAATTTAGCTTATTTTCCCCAACAAAGACATACTTAGCTAATTATCCTCCAAAATGACATAATTAGCCTAGTTAGGTAAAAACATCATAAGAACCTTGGGTAGCTCATTAAAATGACTAATTAAGCTCCTAAAAGACATAATAACCTCAAAATGCCATAAGAACCTTGGTTAGATCATTAATATTATATACTTAGCTTGTTTTCCTCTAAAATGACATAATTAGCCCATTTAGCTCCAAAAATACATACTTAGCTAATTTAGCTCCAAGAAGAGGAGAACTGAAAATAAGGAAGAAGAAGAGAAAAAGAAGAGAAGGAGAAGGAGAAAAAGAAGAAGAAGGAGGAGAAGAAGAATAGAAGAAGGAGAAGGAGGAGAAGAAGGAGAAGGAGCCCTCCTTCTTCTCCTTCTTCTTCTCTCCTCCTAATTCTCCTTCTTCTTCTCCTTGTTCTTCTCCTCTTCATTTCTTCTTCTTTTCATCTTCTTCTCCTCCACCTCCTCCTTCTTATTTTTCTTCTCCTTCTTCTATTCTTTCTTCTTCTCTTTCTTCACCAACAATACTTAGCTTGTTTTCCTCTAAAATGACATAATTAGCCCATTTTGCTCCAAAAATACATACTTAGCTAATTTAGCTCCAAGAAGAAGAAGAAGAAGAAGAGAAAAAGAAGAGAAGGAGAGGTAGAAGAAGAAGAAGGAGGGGGAGAAGAACAAGAGAAGAAGGAGAAGGAGGAGAAGAAGGAGAAGGAGCCCTCCTTCTTCTCCTTCTTCTTCTCTCCTCCTTATTCTCCTTCTTCTTCTCCTTCTTCTTCTCCTCTTCTTTTCTTCTTCTTCTCCTCCTCCTTCTCCTTCTTCTTTTTCTTATCCTTATTCTCTTCTTGCTTCTTCTCTTTCTTCTTCAATTTAGGTTATTTTCCCCAACAAAGACATACTTAGCTAATTATCCTCCAAAATGACATAATTAGCTTAGTTAGGTAAAAACATCATAAGAACCTTGGTTAGCTCATTAAAATGACTAATTAAGCTCCTAAAAGACATAATAAGCTCAAAATGGCACAAGAACCTTGGTTAGCGCATTAATATTATGTACTTAGCTTGTTTTCCTCTAAAATGACATAATTACCGATTTAGCTCCAAAAATACATACTTAGCTAATTTAGCTCCAAGAAGAGGAGAAGAGGATAAATGAAAATAATGAAGAAGAAGAAGAAGAAGAGAAAAAGAAGAGAAGGAGAAGAATGAGGAGGAGAAGAAGAAGGAGAAGAATGAGGAGAAGAAGAGAAGAAGGAGAAGGAGGAGGAGAAGTAAAAGGAGCCCTCCTTCTTCTCCTTCTTCTTCTTTCCTCCTTATTCTCCTTCTTCTTCTGCTTCTTCTTCTCCTCTTCTTTTCTTCTTATTTTCTTCTTCTTCTCCTCCTCCTTCTCCTTCTTTGTCTTCTCCTTCTTCTCTTCTTGCTTCTTCTCTTTCTTCTTCAATTTAGCTTATTTTCCCCCAACAAAGACATACTTAGCTAATTATCCTCCAAAATGACATAATTAGCTTATTTAGGTAAAAACATCATAAGAACCTTGGTTAGCTAATTAAATAGACTAATTAAGCTCATAAAAGACATTATAACCTCAAGATGGCATAAGAACCTGGGTTATCTCATTAATATTATATGCTTAGCTTGTTTTCATATATAATGACATAATTATCACATTTAGCTCCAAAAAACATACTTAGCTAATTTAGCTCCAAGAAGAGGAGAAGAGGAGAAATGAAAAGGAAGAAGAAGAAGAAGAAGAAGAAGAGAAAAATAAGAGAAGGAGTTGGAGAAGAAGGAGGAGAAGAAGAAGAAGAGAAGAAGGATAAGGAGGAGAAGAAGGAGAAGGATCCCTCCTTCTTCTCCTTCTTCTTCTCTCCTAATTCTTATCCTCCTTCTATTCCTTCTTATTTTCTTCTCCTCGTCCTTCTCCTTCTCTTTCTCCTTATCCTCCTCCTCCTCCTCCTCCTCCTTCTTCTTGTTTTTCTTCTCCTTCTTCTCTTCTTGCTTCTTCTCTTTCTTCTTCAATTTATCTTATTTGTCATATATATGTTGGTGTTGTTCTTATTATGACTTTCTTATTCCCATTTGCAGATTGGATGTACTACATGCATGGAAGCTGGCATTGCAGTGCTTTAGTTCTAGTTTTCATTTGAGTTGATGAACAATTTGGAACTATATGTATATGTATATATGGATGAATAGTATATGTGGAACTATATGTATATCTTTATATGGATGAAACTTTGTATATGTTGGTTCTTTCGATATATGGGATGTACATTGATGAACAAATGGCATTGATGAACTTCATATGTATATCATATTTGTGTTGTGACCTATATATCATATATGTGCTATGAATGATATATATATGTGTGTGTTGTGAAATAGAAAAAATAAGCAAAAATGTGACAATATGGGCTCTTTGCCGTCAACCGGCTGATAACAAAGGCCTTTGCCATCAGGCAGCTGACGGCAAAGGTGCCATGTGGCACCCAGCTGTGCAACCTGGGCAGCAGCAGTTGGCCATATGGGCTCTTTCCCGTCCAGTGCCTCAGGGAGGCCGACGACACAGCGGTAGGGAGGCAGACGGCAAAGAGTCTAATTCCTGTGCTGGTCCGACTCTGTGCTGGCCCACACAAGCAGACGACAAAGAGGGGGACGGAGGCAGATGACAAAGAGGGGGAGGAAGGCTGATGACAAAGAGGGGGAGGAAGGCAGACGACAAAGATGGGGAGGAAGGCAGAATACAATGAGGGGGAGGAAAGCAGACGACAAAGATGGGGAGGAAGGCAGACGACAAAGCCTCCATTAGCCCTAATGGAGGCGTTGCCTGTCGGCTTCCGTCTAAGCATGTTTATCGTCTTCTCGGTGCCAGAGGCTGACGACAAAGACCTTTGCCGTCCGCTTAAGGCAGACTGACGACAACGAACGTGATATGCCGTCGAAAGTAGTCGTAGGAACATTACCGACAGTAGTCTGACGACAAAGACCTTTGCCGTCGGTGGATCGCCTCTTTGCCGTTCGTTATGACAGACGGCGAAGAGTCTGATTCCTATAGTGGAAGTGACTAGATGAAATTCCCATGTGCCCTCAAGAACGCTCTGCCTATTATAAGAATTTGTTCTGCTCTGTCCTTTTCCACAAAAGGATTGGGCTACCTTGCTGGACATATTGTTACAATTGCTACTTGTCACTTGTTACAATTATCTTGCTCTCAAACAACTTGTTACCGCTATTTCAGTGCTTTTAGAAATTATCTTGCTGAAAACGGCTTGTCATTTCCTTCTGCTCCTCGTTGGGTTCGACACTCTTACTTATCGAAAGGACTACGATTGAACCCCTATACTTGTGGGTTATCATCCGTCAGGTGTACTTGGAACTTGACTATATCGTCGGTAGGCTTGAAAGATGTGGACTTGGGTCTCTTTCCAAGAGTCGCATCGTCCGTGTCGACCACCTATGTTAGTTCAGTTAGTTCTTCAGCTACAAGGGCCTATAAGAGTGCCTTGAGGGCAAGCGCTACAGTTTTATTTTCGTCCCGCACGGCTGTAGCCGGATCACTTGTGAGGGTAATGACACTATTGGGTCTTGGCATTTTGAGTTTCATATACCCATAATGTGGAACATCCTGAAATCTGGTGAAGGCTTCCCGCCCGAGAAGGGCATGATAGCCGCTTTTGAAGGGGACGATATAGAAGTTGAGCTCTTCAGACCTGTAATTCTCATGGGTGTCGAATACCATATCAAGGGAGACCCGACCCGTGCATCGAAGTTCTCTTCTGGGCATGCTTCCTCGAAAGGTTGTACTGCTATGATATCTTCTCAAAGTTATCCTCATGAATGAGGTTTAAGCTACTCCCACCGTCCATTAGCATCTTTGATAGTTTAAAACCATCTATAATGGGATCGAGGACTAATGTAGCTGGTGTTTGGTTCGACTTCATTCTAGGTTGGTCTTCCTTAGTAAATGTGGTGGGTGTGTTTGTCCATGGGTGTGCTGCTGCTACCATGAATATTTGGTCAGTTTATCGGAGAGCACTTTTCCTTTGATTATTTGAGGAGAAAGTTTCATAAATTGTGAGCACATCAACACTGTTATGCGGGGTTCGAGTGAACCCCTTTGCGGTGGTTGGGCCTCGCGAATAGCTTCTCCATTTTGGCCACCTGCATGACGACCTAACAGGCTCCAAGCATGTGGGTTGAGACAGTGTGTGGCAATGCGAATTGGATGGGGCATGGGCTATCCAATAGCTTATCCAGTATGGTTTAAGATCTATCAAGGGGCTTGTTCTTTTTTCATGACACGCATTTATTTAGCTGCTGCTAGAGTATGCGCTTCCTCCAAACTTCTCTGGCTTGCTTAGTGTGGGTTGGTTCCACCTGCAGTTGCTGAGACTACCAGGTACTTTCCATGGCGCAGTATTTATGTATCAATGTCGAATGCTCAGTGAGGCTTTGTATGCAACGACAAGCGAGAGCATTCAAGATTCCCTCCCCGTGGCAGTTATGCTGGAATATGTTTATAATGTCCTGGCAGTTCTAATCCAATATCCGGTTTACGTTTAGCAGGAATCTAGCCCAGAAGTGTTGGACTAATTCTCCTGGTGCCTACCGGACATGATGAAGTTCCCGTATGGTAGGTGTTTCTATGATGCTGAGACGATTCCTAGACTGGGAGGTGGGTGGGGGGGATTTGGTGTTTGACAACACACATTCCTCTGTTATCACTTGTTGTATCTGACACCGTTGGAGAGCGATACGTCTCCAACGTATCTACTTTTCCAAACTATTTTGCCCTTGTTCTGGACTCTAATTTGCATGATTTGAATGGAACTAACCCGGACTGACGATGTTTTCAGTAGAATTGCCTAGGTGTTATTTTTGTGTGGAAATAAAAGTTCTCGGATTAAGCTGAAAATTTACGAAGAACGTTTTTGGAATTAATAAAAAATACCAGCGAAAGAATCTACTGGAGAGGGGCCACCCTCTGGCCACAAGCCTGCAGGGTGCGCCCCCCAAGGTCGCGCCCTTGGCTTGTGGGGTCCATGAGCATCTACCTACCTCGTTTCCACTTATATATATTCCTATCCAGAGAGGAAAAAATCAGGAATAAGATTTCATCACGTTTTACGATACGGAGCCGCCGCCACCTCTTGTTCTTCCTTGGGAGTGCAGATCTGGAGTCTGATTTCAGCTCCGGAGAGGGGAAATCGACGCCGTCATCACCACCAACCATCCTTCATCACCAGTTTCATGGTAACCTCCATCGGTCGTGAGTAATTCCATCATAGGCTTGTTGGACAGTAATGGGTTGGATGAGATCTATCATATAATCGAGTTAGTTTTGTTAGGGTTTGATCCCTAGTATCCATTATGTTCTGAGATTGATGTTGCTGTGACTTTGCGATGCTTAATGCTTGTCACTAGGGTCCAAGTGCCATGATTTCAGATCAATAACTATTATGTTTTCATAAATATACATCCATTCCTTATCCTATCTTGAGAGTTATAGACACCTACTACGAGTTATGATCCGCATTCCCCAGGGTGACAATAACTCAGATTCTCAGATTCTTTCCGGTGATTACCATAATCTTAGGTGTTCATGTATTCACTTAGTGCTAATGCTTTGGTCCGGTTCTCTATTAAAAGGAGGCCTTAATATCCCTTAGTTTTCATTAGGACCCCACTGCCACGGCAGGGTAGGACAAAATATGTGATGCAAGTTCTTTTCCATAAGCACCTATGACTATATATGGAATACATGCCTACATTACATTGATGAATTTGAGCTAGTTCTGTATCACCCTATGAAATGACTGTTGCATGATGAATTTCATCCGACATTATTATCCATCAATGATCCATTGCCTATGAGCTTTCCACGTATTGGTCTTTGCTAAGTTACTGTTCTGTTGCTTTTGTTACAACCACTACAAAACTGCTACTGTCACATTTGCCCCCATAACTATTACTTTCATACTAATTTGCTACTAAATACTTTGCTGCAAGTATTCAGGTTTTCAGGTGTGGTTGAATTGACAACTCAGCTATTAATATTCGAGAATATTCTTTGGCTCCCTTTGAGTCGAATCAATAAATTTGGGTTGAATACTCTACCCTCAAAAACTGTTGCGATCCCCTATACTTGTGGATTATCAAGACCTTTTTATGGTGCCATTGTCGGGGAGCATAACTTTATTCTGTGGGTCACTTGGAATTTATATCTGTTGATCACTATGAACAATATAAAAGACGCTAAAACCAAGATATACCCCTCAACTACAAGGGCGGGGTCTTTGCTCCTCTTCCCCTTTGTACATTCTAATTTCCTCTTGAACATAATGATCATATATGGGAATAAAAGAAAAAATGTTGTGGGGGGTTTTCCCTACAGTAGCCGGTCAAAAAAAACTACAAGGGCGGGTAAGGAACTGCCATCTAGCTCTGCACTTGATTGACCGTGTGTTATGAATAAATTTGTGACACCACCATGTGCTACTGAGTTTGATATGTCGCAAGTAATTGATGATGCTACTTCTGCTATGATGATGCTTATCATGATACTTTGCTTGATACTACTGTGCCACTTTGTGAATTTCTTGATGAACAAATTGCTAGAGTGAATGCTGAAACTAATGATATTGCCAAATCTGATGAAACTGAACGCTATGATTCACCTGCTAGGCCTAGCTCTCCTAGATATGAATTTCCTCATATACCTGAGGCTTATGTTATGGAAGGAGAAGTAGCTAGGTATTTCTTTCCTGTAAGGATAGAGATGATCTTAAGAAATTGCTATGCAAGTGGAAGGAAAAACCTTTGAATGCTAGAATGCAATATGATTCTAAGATTGCTACTTCACTTATCTGTGTTACTGATAAGGATTATGAATTCTGTGTCGATCCTGAGTTAGTTACTTTGGTAGAATCTCATCCTTTTCATGGTTATGAATCTGAAACTATTGTGGCACACCTTACTGAATTGAATGATATGGCCACCCTATTTACTCATGAGGAAAAGATTTGTTATACTATATTTTTAAGCTGTTTCCGTTCTCATTAGAGGGTGATGCTAAGATATGGTTTAATTCTCTTGCTCCTGGTTGTGTGCATAATCCCCAGGATATGATTTACTACTTCTATGAAAAATATTTTCATGTCCGTAAGAAACAAGCTGCCTTGCAGCAAATATTCAACTTTGTGCAAATTGAAGAAGAGAGTCACCCACAAGCTTGGGGGAGGCTTCTCCACTTACTTAATGCTTTTCATGATCACCCTCCCAAGAAAAATGAAATACTTGATATCTTTTATAATTGACTAAACGATGCTTCAAGGGACCACCTAGATAGTTGTGCTGGTGTGTTTTCACGGAACAAACTATTGAACAAGTTGAACTACTATTGAATAATAGATTGAGCAATGATAATGATTGGACTAATCCCTAACCACCTCCAAAACCAACTCCAAAGAAAAGAGGTATTCTATTCCTCAGTCTTGAATTTATGCAAGAGGCAAAGAAATCTATGAAAGAAAAAGGTATGAAAGCTGAAGATGTTAAGAATCTACCACCTATTGAAGAAATACATGGTCTTGATAACCCGACAACGGTAGTAGAGGTAAATTCTCTTCGTTGATTTGATGAAAATGATATTCCTTATAATAAGTCTGCTATCCAATGCTTGGATGAATTTGATAACTATGGTGTTAAACAAGAAAATTTCAATACTTATGTTAGTAGACAATTGAAATATAATGCTTACATGCTTGATCGCTTGGGTCATTATATGAGTAGAACTATCAATGATCTTAGGCTTATTAGTAAACATGCTTCCATGGTAACTACTCAAGTAGAACGGGTACTTAAGGAACAACATGATTTGCTCAATGAGATGATTAGTAAGAACAATGATCATTCTGTTAGATTTGTCACCAGAGGTGGTAGAATGACTCAGGAACCTTTGTATCCTGAGGGCGGTCCTAAGAGAGTTGAGCAAGATTCTCAGCGAGTTAATATTGACGTACTTGGTCCTTCTAATAAAAGGAAAAAGAATGACGATAGGACTTTGCATGCTGCTAGTTTACCTGTTATAGAGTCACATGAGAACCCAAATGATATCTCTATTTCTGATGCTAGTAATAATATTAATGATGATGTTCAAGTTGATGCTCAACCTAGTAATGACAATGATGTGGAGATTGAACTTGCTGTTCATCTTGATAACACACAACCTAAGAATAAGAGATATGATAAAAGGTATTTTGTTTCTAAGAAGCATGGTTGAGAAAGAGAAACATGGGTTCAAAAACCCATGCCCTTTACTCCTAAACCATGCAAGAAAAAGGATGATGACGATTTTGAGCGCTTTGCTGAAATGTTGAGACCTATCTTTTTACATATGTGCTTAACTGATATTCTGAAAATGTCTCCTTATGCTAAGTACATGAAAGATATTGTTACAAATAAAATAAAGATACATGAAGCTGTGATTTCCACCATGCTTGCTAATTATAATTTTAAGGGTGGAATACCAAAGGAACTGGGAGATCTCGGAGTACTTGCTATAGCATGCTCTATTAAAGGAAATTATGTTAAAACCTCTTTATGCGACCTCGGAGCTGGTGTTAGTGTTATGTCGTTCTCTTTATATCGTAGACTTGATTTGAATAAGTTGACACCTACTAAAATCTCTCTACAAATGGTTGATAAATCAATTGCTTTACCCATTGGTATTTGTGAGGATGTGCCTGTTGTGGCTACAAACGTTACTATCCTAACGGACTTTGTTATTCTTTATATTCCCGAGGACGACAATTTGTTGATCATCCTTCGTATGCCCTTTTAGAATATTGCAGGAGCTGTTATTGACTGCAACAAAGGCAATGTTACTTTTCATGTTAATGGTAATGAGCATATTGTACACTTTCTGAAGAAACAATCTCTAGTTCATAGCTTCAACTCCACTGAAAAAATTCCAATGTTCATTATTGGAGACTTTAATTCCCTTTAATTCCAACTCCATAGCATCAACAACGTTTACAATTTTAAACCCTTTAATTCCCTCTCCCTACTGTCAAGAAGAAATATGATATACTTATTATTGGGGACATGCATATCCCCATTGAGGTAACCTAGTGTTATTCGAAAATTCTCTAGTTCCATGTCATTCAGAAAAAGTTTGTCAATAAGACTTGATCAACCTTATTGATGGATTCTTTTTGACGGGCATGAGATGGATGAATTTAGAAAGCACAACCTTCTATACCCAGCCTTTATTTTTTTTTCCTTAGTTTCAATTTAGTAAAATGCTATTATTTCTCTGCTTTTCGTTTTATCCGTGCAATAGAAAAATGACCTGAAAATAGAAGTTTTTAGAACGTCCTGAAATTTTAGTATGATTTTTTCTGGAATATTTAAGAATTTTTGGCACTAAGAATACGTAAGTGGATTGCACCAATGGGCCACAAGCCTGCAGGGTGCGGTCACTCTCCCCCCTCGCTTGGGGTCCAACTTGGGGCCCCTTCACTTATTCCAGTAGCCATCCACCCTTCTTCCTCCAAAAAAAATCCCATCATTGCTCAAACCTGTGTTTTAGCTCATGATGCTCCCATTTTCAATCTCCTTGCTCAAAGCTCCATTTGTATAACTATTTTAGGGGTTTGTTCCGGTATGTGACTCCTCCAATGTTCCAGATAGTTTTTGATCTAGTGCTTTATATATTGCCAATTTTTGTTGTTGTGGTGACCTTATTCTTGAGCTTGAATGTCAAATTTGTAGGGTCCCAAGTAGATTTGATGCATGATATAGCTTCAAGGCACTTGAGGGAGTAGTTGCTATAAGTTTTGATTGAGATTTGTTCATTTTTATTTGGAGTCACTAAAAATTTCAGATTTACTTTTCAGAGAATGAAAAGATGAGGAGATTGTTGAGAGTCTCTTTAAGACCGGGTTCTAAAGAAAATGGGAAGGAGAAGCCTAGATACAATATTCCTCGCATAGCGGAGGTTTGACCATGTGAATGGCCAATTGAGGCTTTCTTAAGGGCAGCCCAAATTTGTGAAGATTTCTACTATCTAGCAGAAAATTCACGCGTCGCCGATTACCTCAACGATAAGTGCGACTAGTATCTTCTACTTAATAATACTTTCGTGCAAAATTTTCACTTTTATTCTAGGAAGAATCCTCCCATGGTAGAATTTCATTTGTATGATGTGCCTAAGGAAATGTCACTTTACGATTTTTGCAATGTTTGCAAAATACCTTTTGAGGGCAGCATCAGTGAACCACGTCCTAAAGACATGGAGAATTTTATTTCTGCAATAACTTTAGGGGAAGAGAGGGGGGTGTCAAAGGCAAGAGCGGCCAGCATACACTTTCCTGTTCGATGTTACTATTCATTATTTGCAGGGAGATGTTTAGTTGGTCGCGGTGAGAGTGGAAGCCTCAGTGCTCCCGACCTCACTATTATGTGCCACGCTTTATTTGTTGATAGAACTTTCAGTGTGGGCGCTATAGTGGCCCAACGGTTGAACTTAAACCGTTCAAAGAGCCCTATATTCGGAGGTATCTATGCACCCTGTTTAGCTAAACACATTGAGATACCTATTAGTCTTGACGAGGAAGAGGAAATGCGACTTCCTACAAGATATCTAGATTATGATAGGATGTAGCACTTGATTTTATTAAGAAAGACAATAATAAGAGGCTGCTTTATAACTTAGTATTTAGTCAGGGTACTTGTGAGATTATTACTTCTTCTTTGTTCGATATCCATTCAGGAACATACACTATTATGCGTGAGCACATTTACAATTATTGGGGACTGTCGCAACCCCTAGCACCTGAGCCTGCACCAGCTCTCGATCCATATCAGGTTCTGATTTTTCAGTGCGAGCCGTAGGAGCACGCAAACCAATGGAACCCTCAGCATCCTCAGGAGTATCCAGGAGAGGGTTATTTCTAGCCATGGCCTTCGACGAACTTAGGCCAAAAGCCTAATCTTGGGGGAGTACGTATTTTTCACCGACATTACATTCATGTTCACACACACATTCGTGTTGTCTGTGTTCATATTTTTCCTTGTACCACCCATGGTAGTTTATTTCTTCCTTTTGTTTTCTTCTTGTGTGTTTCATTAACCTTGAGAAAATCAAAAATAGTTCTAGCTTTACCTTCTAGTTTGTTTAGTTGTAGTGTTAATAGAAAACCAAAGAAGATTTGTCGTTCTTCTTTTGCTTGTTGCGGGCTTTCCCGTGTAATTAGTTTTCCTTTGTTCTTTGCGTCGTAAGGAGAAGACCACGATGACATGTGGAGTGGCTCTCATATTCATTATTGTTTATCTATGAGAGAGTCCATAATACCTTGCCTTCTCCTTTGAGTTACTGCTTGCAGATTCCGCCTTAGTCCAATGCACATGCACTCTTATTATTACTTTTCACACAGTTCGGTCGTGCAAGTGAAAGGCAATAATGACGATATATGATGAGGTGACGGAGATGGAGAAAAGCTGGTATGAACTCGACCTATTTTGTTTTTGTAAATATGATTAGCTCATTGTTATGGATTCAACTCGTTATGGATTGAACATGTTTGCAATGATAATTGGAGATTATAGTTACTTATGCCATGCTTAATTAGCTAGGAGTGAATAATGGTTTTTCTTGATTGTCAACATGCATATTAAAATGGTTTTGATGTAGTGTGATAGATTTGTATCCTCCTCCGAACGATGTGAGTGGCTTGACTTGCCACATGTTCACGAATGTAGTTGAAACAAAACCAACATAGCCTTTACAATGTTTCTGTTCATGGTGATTCATATCCTACTCATGCTTGCACTCAGTGTTGGTTAATCTCAAAGTATGTTTATGACTATTGTCGCTCTCTAGTTGGTCGCTTCCCAGTATTTTGCTAGCCTCCACTTGTACTAAGCGGGAATACTTCTTGTGCATCCAGTTCCACAAACCCAAAGATATTACACATGAGTACGCCATACCTACCTATATGCGGTATTTATGTGTCGTCCCAAGTAAATTTGCATGTGCCATACTCTAAACCTTCAAATAAGTAATCTGTTTTGTATGCCTGAATCACTCATGTAGTGACTAGGGGCTGTCAGTATCTTCCATGCTAGGTGGGTTATTCTCAAGATATGTGTTAATTCGTTGGTATTCTCGAGAAAGTGGCTGGTAATCGGGATGCCCAGTTCCATGCTCAAAAGTCAAATCAAATATAATGAAACAAACCTCCCTCAGGATTGTTGTTTGTATGTACGGTACCCGTGGATTAGGCCCGCCGTGGAGTGTGATCGATTGGTGGAGGGGGAGTAAAAACTTTACTATCCTGTTTGGGAACCGCCTATAATGTATCTAGCATGGAACATATTGAAATCTCTTAGTTGTTATGTTGACAATGAAAGCATAACACCCAAAACTTTGTTTCATCCTTGTTTTAAAACCTCGAGCTCTGGCACCTCTGCAAATCAATGCTTCCCTCTGCGAAGGGCCTGTCTATTTTACTTTATTGTTGAGTCATCCTCTTCTTACAAAAAAGGCACCAGTTAAAGAGCACCCCCGTCATCTGTATGATTTGCTACTAATTGATATTGAGTATGATTATGAGTGGATCTCTTTTACCACGAATTACAATGTCTAGTCAGTCCTTGTTCTCCGGAGGTGCTCTGCAATTTAGTTTTGATGTCTCACAAAGGGCTACTGACATACCAGTTTACCATATTGTATTATGGTTGTTTTGATAAAATTGTTGTCGTACGAGACTTATTATTATTGCTCGCTAGTTGGTTGTGCCATTGATATAAGTAAGTATGAGACCTAAATTTTAATGTGAATGTGGTTAGTCTATAATCTTAGCTGAAGATCTGAACATAAGTTAGACATGTTTACAACAACAAGATCAAACAGAGTTTGTAAAAGTTTTTCTTTATCACTTTCAGTTTATCAACTTAACTGCTTTAGGACAAGCAAAGGTTTAAGCTTGGAGGACTTGATACGTCTCCAACGTATCTACTTTTCCAAACTATTTTGCCCTTTTTTTGACTCTCGTTTGAATGATTTGAATGGAACTAACCCGGACTAACGTTGTTTTCAGCAGAATTGTTGTGGTGTTATTTTTGTGCAGAAATAGAAGTTCTAGGATTGACATGAAAATTTACAGAGAACGTTTTTGGAATTAATCAATAAATACTAGAGAAAGAATCTACCGGAGAGGGGACACCACCTGGCCACAAGCCTACAGCCCCCCCAAGGTCGCGTACCCTGGCTTGTGGGGTCCCTGAGGCTCCATCGACCACGTTTCCACTTCTATATATTCCTATCCGGAGGGAAAAAGAATCAGGAATAAGAGTTCATCGCGTTTTACGATAAGGAACCGCTGCCACCTCTTGTTCTTCCTTGGGAGGGCAGATCGGGAGTCTGATTTTGGCTCCAGAGAGGAGAAATCGACGCCATCGTCACCACAAACCATCCTCCATCACCAATTTCATGATGCTCTCCGTCGTGCGTGAGTAATTCCATCATAGGCTTCCTGGACGGTCATGGGTTGGATGAGACCTATCATGTAATCGAGTTAGTTTTGTTAGGGTTTGATCCCTAGTATCCATTATATTCTGAGATTGATGTTGCTAGGACTTTTCTATGCTCAATGCTTGTCACTAGGGCCCGAGTGACATTATTTCAGATCTGAACCTATTATGTTTTCATGAATATACACGTGTTCTTGCAAGTTATAGACAACTATTATGAGTTATGATCCGCATCCCCCAGGGTGACAATAACTGGGATTCTTTCCGATGATTACCGTAATTTGAGGAGTTCATGTATTATCTAAGTGCTAATGCTTTGGTCTGGTTCTCTATTATAAGGTGGCCTTAATATCCCTTAGTTTCCATTAGGGCCCCGCTTCTATGGGAGGGTAGAAAAAACAATGTCATGCAAGTTCTTTTCCATAAGCACGCATGACTATATGGAATACAAGCCTACATTACATTGATGAATTGGAGCTAGTTCTGTATCACCCTATGTTATGAATGTTGTATGATGAGTGCCATCTGACATAATTATCCATCACTGATCCATTGCCTACGACCTTTCCAGTTTCCATATGTTGGTCTTTGCTAAGTTACTTTTCCGTTGCTATTGTTACACTCACTACAAAACGACTACTATCACATTTTCCGTCTTTACCGTTACTTCCATACTACTTTGCTGGAGGTATTAAGTTTTTCAGGTGTGGTTGAATTGACAACTCAACTTCTAATACTCGAGAATATTGTTTGGCTCCCCTTGAGTCGAATCAATAAATTTGGGTTGAATACTCTGCCCACGAAAACTCTTGTGATCCCCTATAGTTGTGGGTTATCACATAGTTCGGAGCATCTGGTTTAGAGCTCGTACGACTAGAGAGACAAGACATCTCAAGATCCGAATTGAGTTCAGGGCACAACTCAATCGTCAGAGAATCCGGGTTATCAGAAACTGGGAAGCACATGTTTTCGAGTCCCGGTGGTTGGGAGGGTGAGCCATCTGTTGGTTCTTCAATAGTAGCGATCAGGTAGTCACAAGTGGGACATTGATTTCCCTGTCATCGAGGCTGATCACCATCTTGTCGTAGGCTGATGGTTGGTCAGGGGATATTCCCATGGCCTAGATTCGGCCAAACAGCTCATTTAATTCCTCAACATTCATGGCGCGCGTAGATTCGAGGCCTATGGGATCAACCGGGGGCGTTGCCACCTTTGGAATATTCAGAGCTATGCCCGAGATGCGGTCACATGCTGGTGATTTGCGTGGTGCATCCGGTTTGGAAATCGAGACCGGAGCCTGATCATGAGTCATGTCAAAAATGAAATCCGCCCCCTCTGATGTTGAAGCATAATTAGGGAGGGGAATTGTCAAAATAAGGTCTCCCTGGGGATCGGCAACGAACTCCAAGATCCCGAACCAAATATCTTGATTGGGGGCGAGACTTTCGACCTCGTCTAAATGACTTGTGGGATCGACATGCAACACAACGCTGCCGAACGCGAAAATCTGTGCAGGGATGAAGATATCCCTAGTGCAGATTTCATCGCTAATGATGAGGCAAGCCATAGATCCTTCTCACGATCCTAAAGTGGAGCTCTTAATGAAAGCACCAATGTCGGTGTCAAAACCGGATGATCTCGAGTAGGGGGTACGAACTATGGATCTATGGTCAATGGGTAACAATAGACGATGAAGACGGTGTTTTACCCAGGTTCGAGCCCTCTTGATGGACGATAAACCCTACGTCCTACTCTTGTTGTTATTGACGGAATAGTACAAAGTACAGAGTTGATCTACTGCGAGATCGGATGTTCTCGTCTAAACCCTAATTGTAATGTGCTTAGTCCCCCCTACGAGCTATGCCCCCCTTGCTTATCTAGATGCCACGGGTGTTAGGGTTTACACAAGGCCGGCTACAATAGAGAAGGAATAAGTCGATTACTACATCTCCTTGGATTACACGCCAAGTCTTTGGAAGAGTCCATCTTGAGTCTGATACTTCTAGTGATGGTCGGACAAGCCCTAGAGTCTGGCCCGTGAGAATAGGTAAGCGGCCCAAGGACCCCTTAATCCCGGACTCCCTCAGATGGTTAGACATATGAAGAATGTGTATGATGACATTAGCCAAACCTCCTCAAATATTCACTACATCATATTGAGGCCCTACCAAGGAACCACACGAAGTATCATGTTTTTCAGGCATGTTTTCCATTTTTCTAGAGTTACAAAACCAATAAAGGACATATCTGTGGTTTCCTGTTCCCACACACATCCTTTAAAATTCAATTAATTCCTTGTAAAATACATGAAAAGTAATTAAATTGCAAAATTATGATATTTCAAATCCTTTTGGAACATCTTTACACATACAGAACGTCCAAATTTAAATTATAAGCAGTAAATGCCCAGAAGGTGCACATAAAAGCCTAAATATAGTAAACAAGCTCGAAAAAAGTCTAATTTGAACACAGCGTGTTCTAGTGGGTATGTTGATCGTAGAAAGTAATGATGGAGAAATGACCAAGGAAATATGGGTTTCCCTTGAAACTTTGTGATTTGTTTCGGCACACGGTTACTTTGTGAAGGTCGTGTGCCTTCTAGAGCTGTGTGCATTCATTCTATTTTGCGATGTATTCATATTGTCCGGAACCCGAGGCACATGGATCGCGCATGCGCACCATAGGACTCATCGCGGTCGAACTATAATCCACACCTCTCCCATCACACCCATATACTGTTGTTGGGATTTTAGTTCATACATGCATTTAAATAAGCTACCAGTTGATGACGAGTTGATTGATATACTTCTCGCCCCTCGTTGGTTACCCCAAGTGGAAGGTGGATATGTAGTCAGCAGCAGATTTCCCTTACACGGAGACTGTAAGGTTTACCGAACCAGGAGGACTCCTAGGCTCAACAAGTAGGTGTCTTCCACCGTGGAGCTAGCAGAAGACGTGGACCTGCACACATAACAAATAACTTTGCTCCCAACGAGTACATAGAGGTTGTCAATCTCTCCGGCCTTGTAGTTTGAAAAGGATCAAAACACAAGCGGGAAAGTAACAGGGATTGCAACGGAAAAGTAAATGAAAGCGGTAAATGATGGAGGTGTAAACAATGATGGTGATATGGACCAGAGTCACATGATGTTCACTAGTGATGTCTCTCTCCCAAAAGACGATAAAAAACTATGCTTGGGTAAACAAATCACAGTTGGGCAATTGACAGAATTATGATCGCACCGCAATGCTAATTATGCTACTTGATAGTTAGAGGTTCAATAGTAATGGATAGTACGCCAAGACAAGTAGACCGTTTATTCATCAGCATCTACTAACTAATCATCCACCTTGATATATCTATCGAGAACATCTCTCCGGTATTAAGTTGTGAGCCCCACCCAAAGTGTAAACTCAAAGCAACGGACAACTGCATTAACGAACTATGTGTAAGGTAAACAATCCTTGCAACCGTGGTCACAAGCACCATTGTTTTCTCCCTGGTGGCAACAAGTACATCCCCTAGTATCACGTTTCTGTCACTCAAGCTAGACATCGAGGGGAATGAACCCACAATGATGCATAACGCTCCCTGTTGGAGTTGCAATCTACTACTTGTCCAAAGCAATAAATAGCAAGGGAGAACATGCATGAATCACTAAGGAACATAATATAAAAGGATAATCAAATATATAACTCATAACAATTTGAACATAATCTCATAATCCATCGTATCCAACAAACCGAGCATAGCAAAACCAAGAGAATCACATAGATGCCTTGATCATGTAGGGCAGCTCACAAGGACTAACGATTGAAGCACAAGATTGGAGAGAAGACATCACATGGCTACTGTTCATGGACTCATGGTCCAAGGAGGACTACTCACGCATGTCTGGGAAGCGTCCATGGCGGTGGAGAAGCTCCCAGAGGTCAATCCTCCCTCCGGTAGGGTGTCGAGAACAGGTCTCCTGACGCTCCCGATCTCGGAAGCGCTGCGGCGGCGGAAAGATGGAGAAATTCGCGATTCCCAAAGTTATTGAAGGGTTTCTCTCAGGACTCTAAATATAGGCCAAAGGAGGGCACCGGAGGAGGTGGGAACCACCCAGACGGCCTCCTGGCACGGACTAGGGCCTGGCCGCGCCAGCAGGTCGCCTGGGAGGCCCCTGGCCCCCCTCTGGCCCATCTTCGGTGATCCGGATGCTTCTGCTTCGCTGATTCTTTATATATTTTTTCTAGAATTTTTCGGGCTTCGGAAAATTGGTTAAAAGCCCCTACAAAATAGTCATCAGCAGACAGAAACTGGCACTGGGTGCACTGAGTTAGTAGGGTAGTCCAAATATGTGTAAAATGATACAAAACTGTAGCAAAACATATAACAACGTCACACAAAAGATCATGGAACAAGCATAAATTATAGATACGTTTGGGACGTATCAACATCCCCAAGCTTAATTTCTGCTCGTCCTCGAGTAGATAAATGATAACACAATAATTTCTGTGGTGACATGCCAACACGCATATAAGAACTTTAACGTAAAGCAAGTGAAATATGCAATTCAAGTCAATATAATAACAAGCAACAGTCTATATCTAGTATTGAGTTTAGCAAAGTAAGAACATAAAGGTAAAAGAGCTCTCGCTGTCCATGACTCGAATGTCTCCAAATGGTGTTTGTGTGCAAGAAGTGGGAGATGTGTTGTGATCATAAAATATATTTTTTAATTGAGAACTCAATCTACTAAAATTTCACACTTAATCTCCTTCAGAATCTTATTTTGATTCATCCCCAAACCACTAGTCAGGCACAAGTCAAAATAATCCTCTCCCTTTAAATTTTGAGCACTCATGCAATGGATGAGCGTAAGCAAGATATGTTGGCACTTAGGATGGCAAATAGAATAATGATGGGGTAGCAAGACAAAAAGGTGTGAAAGGATCACATCAATGAGGACAACCATAGGCGAGAGAAAGCCAAATGATAGATATGATGTGAGGAGTCGGGATTGCCATCTAATGGATACGCATATGAGCTAAGGTAAGCTTTCCGATGGAACTAGTGGGGGTGCATCCAACTTGTTTTCTCATGAAGACCTAGTGCTCATTTGAGGAGGCTCATCATTGGAATATGCAAACCAAGTTCTATAGTGTAAGGGTCCCCACATAGTTATGCATGAATGATAATCTCTATGTAGTACCGATATAGCAATGGAGTACGAGTGTGGATCTTTCAAAAGGAATAGTAGTGTTGCCCCCTTCTTTTTTTGTGGCCTCTTTGGCTCTTGCTTTTTATCTCTCATTTGTCCTCTTTGGGATCTTTTGTTTTTTCCTCTTTGGGATCTTATCCTCTCTTAAGGGCAACACTCTATGTTTTACATGAATAAAAGAAAAATCATCACACTTCATAAGAAGTACTCAACATAAAGACAAGTGAAAACTACCATGATGTATACAAATGTATGCCTCTGCGAGTGTAGCAGGATATGCAATGATACTAGTGCGTCATGTAGTAGTAATAAGGGCAAGGCCCAACTAACATGTCGCTCCTCGATCAAGCAAAAGCATGTATGACATGAAGATCAAGTCATGAGATGGTGGATGTTGCATGGGAATGTATCTCGGAAAGGCTATGGAAATACCGTAATAGGTAGGCATGGTGGCTCTTTTGAGGAAAAATATAATGAGGCTTATGTATGACAGAGTGTATCATGTCATTGGTTTGGATGCACCGACGGAGTTTGCACCAACTCTCAAAGTGAGAAAGAGCAATGCACGGTACCGAAGAGGCTAGCAAAATATGGATGGTGGAAGTGCCAACAATCGAATACTCACATTAGTCCGAAGAAATCATACACTTATTATAGGTAACTCTATATCTAGTAAGGAAATTCAAAAAGAGACAAGTACCCCGAGGAGGAGTGTTTGGGGGTTTGGTTATCCTTGCGCATCCTCGACTCATGGTAACGTGAGGGTACTCTATATATTCCAACCCCTCCAGAGGTTAGCGATCAATTTAGTAGTTGGAGTTCTCAACTAATTTTAGTTTTTGAAAAACACACGGATTTCCCAAAATACGACACCTATCACTTATAGGCTCAAGCTCTTAGCACCAATAGTCCAAACATTACTCAAGTCAATACCTCAAAACTATTGCAAGTTACTACTATACTTAAATAGCAACCTCAATTACCTACTCATGCAAGACACACAACTCAGTGCAACAAGCCAACTCTCTAAACAAGATAAGCATGATAACTCAAGAGAGTTCCAAAAGTAACCTAAATAAAAGCTCTTCAAAAGATAAGCATGAAAACTGAGAGCTAAACATGATAGTAGCTACGAAAAGATGAAGAACACACAAAAAGGATAAGCATGAAAACCTATGTTATTTTCTAGAGTGGAATGGAGCGTGTGTCTCTCCAAAACAATTTAGACTAGGTTCCTACTTGTTATGAACAGCAATCAAAAATAAAACAAACTAAAACGTAAAGAACGAGACGCTCCAAGCATAGCACATATCATATAAAGTGATAAAAATATAGCGTGGAGATGGAAAAACTGATGATTGTTGGTAGAGAAGGGGATGCATGAGGGCATCCCCAAGCTTAGACGCTTGAGTCTCCTTTGAATATTTCTTGGGGTCCATGGAGGCATCCCCAAGCTTGAGCACTTGACACTCCTGTATCTTCTTTCATCATCTCCCAACGCATATTTGAAAACTCCCTTCATACGAAACTCATCATAAGCTGATTAGAGTGGTTAGTTCCCTTAATAAAATAATTCATTACCTTCCGTAAATAAAGATTTTCATGAAAAGCTACTGCTGTTTATGAATGCCAAAAGCTTTTTGCAAATAAAAAGTAAGCTTAGGATTTGCAAAACAATGAAAACGCAAAACATGGTAGAATCTGTGAAAAACAGAACAACAGGTAGTAAATAATTTATTTGGGGCACTTCTGCAACTCAAATCAAAAAACTCAGAACATATGACAGAAACGCAACTATATAAAGAATGCTGTCAAACAAATTCAGATCAAAAAGATGATCTGGTGATTTTTGGCGAATTTGTCCGTCAAGCAGACAGAATCTGTTTCTGGACAGCATGTCACAATTTTTGAACTTTGTTGCAATCGGACGCTATAACTTGGCACAAAGCTTAAAAATAAATATAAAATGATGCTGCTACAACAGTAGAAAGAATAAATACCACTAAAACAGAAAGTAAAAACAAATTGGGTTGCCCCCCAACAAGCGCTTTCTTTTATGCCTTTGAGCTAGGCATAATGCAAGAAGATCAACTGTTATCAACTCCAAAAGAATAACTTGCCCGAGTAATAGACTCGTAAGGTAACTTAATCTTCTTTCTAGGGAAGTGTTCCATTCTGTTTTTAAGTGGAAATTGGAATTTAGTAATTCCCTCTTTCATGTCAATGATAGCACCAACACTGCGGAGAAAAGGACGTCCCGAAATAATTGGACATGAAGGATCGCATTCAATGTCCATAATAAGAAAATCAACGGCACATAATTATCATTGACAATGATAAAAATATTATCAAATCTACCTAATGGTTTATTTATGGAAGAATCAACAAGACGAACACCAAAATAACATTCATCATAAGGTTCCAATCAAGCATATAATACATTCTTTTGGGCATAACGAAAGCACTAGCTCCAACATCACACAAAGCAAAGCAAGAGATATTATTCAATTTTATTTTGACCATAGGATCCCAACCATATTCTAGTTTTCTAGGAATAGAAGTCCCTAGATTGAGCTTCTCCTCCCTTGCTTTGATAATAGCATTGGTAATATGCTCGGTGAAGGCAATATTAAGCGTACTAGTGTGGGGGTCTTTAGCCATTCTTTGCAAAAAGGTAATAACTTCGGAGAGACTACAATTGTCAAAATCAAGGTTACTACCATTAATTAAAGTGATAGTAATGTCATCTAAGCTCATTATTTTGGTAGTCTCTAAATACATAGGACCTCTTGTCCTATAGTTGAGGTATTAGCATCACCATTAATACGTCCATTGGGATTAGGAGCGCGATGGGTGCTAAAACTTTTGAGATCCTCAACAACTTGTATAGTAGCAATGGTAGTTTGTATAGGAAGGATCTTAATTCTCTCTTCCTTTTCCTTTTCTCTAGCCCGTCTATCTTTAAGATTGGCTAGCATTCTTATGTTCTCATTAATTTGGACTTGGATAACATTCATGGTTGTGGTATTCCTTTCCTCAAGGGGGGGAGTTCTAATTTTAAGCATCTCTACATCATGAGCTATGTTGTCCACCTTCAAAGAGAGATTATATAATTTCTCTAATTTCTCTTCTACACTCTTGTTGAAGGCTTATTGAGAAGTGATAAAGTCTTTAAGCATGCTCTCTAATTCAGAAGTGGAGTGTTTAGTGCTAGGATAAGTGTTGTTGTTCCCACAGTTGTTGGATGGGAACGGTCTAGGATTGCTACCAAAATTACTCCTATAGGCATTATTATTTAAGTTGTTCCTAGAGATAAAATTAACATCAACTTGCTCTCTTTCTTGAGCAACCAAAGAATTTAAAGGAACATCATGACGATCAATAGGAGCTTTCTTAGTAAGTAAAGTCATCATCATGTCAACCTTATCATTAAGGGAGGAGATCTCCTCAAGAGAGTTCACCTTCCTACATGTTGGAGCTCTCTCGGTGTAGCATTGACAATAATTTGCCATCATCTCATCCAACAGCTTTGTGGCAGCACCAAGTGTAGTTGACATAAAGGTTCCTCCCGTGGCCGAGTCTAACAGACTCCGCGAGGTAAAGTTCAATCCTGCATAGAAAGTTTGGATAACCATCCAAGTAGTCAAACCATGTGTAGGGCAATTCTTAACAAGAGATTTCATACGTTTCCAAGCTTGAGCGACATGTTTATTATACCACTGCCTAAAATCCATAATGTTACTCCTCAACTGAAGAATGTTAGCAGGCGGGTAATACTTCCTAATAAAAGCATCTTTGCACTTATCCCAAGAATCTATGCTATTCCTAGGCAAAGATTGAAGCCACACTTTGGCTCCTCCTCTCAATATGAAAGGAAAAGGCTTAAGTTTAACAATATCACTATCTACTTATGTGGGGACCCCGACTTACGAGCCAAGATCATCAAATGAACGTGCTCAGTGACCCCAGAGATCAATGCTCACCGAACACACAAACACTAAATATTGAGAGTCTTACATCCAAGTACCGATTTATTACATCACGTGACCGAATGGTCAAGTTCACAAAGCAAGGCCTATAAGGCCAAATCACATGGATACAACTAGTAGCAGAAATCTTAGGGCTAAGCACGTGCCCAGGCCATCAGCCTACACCAACAGGCATTCTGACTGAGAAGCATCCTAGTTCGCAGGGCCATTTCTGAAGACGTACTCTTCTCCAAACTTTGGTCCTTCCATGTGTGGCCAATAATATAACCAGTGGCAAGCCAATGAGTAGTTTTTAATGTACTCGCAAACAGCCCATGATATGAACAATGCAAGTGGTAGAATAACAAGTAGTATGCAATATTTGGTGGATAGCATCTTGACTATAAATAAACTTGTTCATGGATATGCAACATAAGCTAAATGCTGATTTGAAGAACAGGTTACGGATATCAACATATCTGTCAAGGGCTGAACTCTTCGGGTTCACCCTATATGCCAAGTCACCGAACTTGGTCATATCAACACTTTCATATTAACACCACACACTCACACACACTTGGTTTATGCGGAAATGAATGGACATAGTTTAAGCAGGATTACCCAACTGTCTATGACCGTGGACACGGCTATTCAAATAGTTTGCACTCTGCAGAGGTAGTACGCTAGACCCACGAGATTCGGGAAACTTTCGTGTCATCCACGACTCGCGATATATAACATACCCGAGGCAAGTACCCAATCAATGCATTTCCCCTGACGATACTAGACAAAGAGGTCCACTCAATTGGTACCCAGGCCACATGTTGTACGTCTTACGAGCACCGACTCTAGACAGTATCAACCATGCGGGGACCAACAGTGTGCCTGGAACACGTAAAAACGACATAGTCTCCCTACCTGGCACGATCCCATCACGAGAGTGACCACCCATCACTCCCGCCACAACTAATGTGGCTCTTTGCTAGCACGGACCAGAGTAATCAACAAAGCCCCGTCCCATAAAGGGGTAACATGGTCGTAATGTAAGGTTGGGACAGTCGACACATCATAAATCTATTCCCATTTCTTAAACCATACTCACACAAAATACCCGGTGCACCACTTCACCAAAAGTGGCCACCTAACTCATCATCACCCTCGGCCATTAGTGGCACCCGACGGGGTTTTCATAAACCTTTGATTTATACCAACAATGTTCATGCTACTATGCTTAGATCTAGTTGTCAACATGATATTGGCGTGACCCTTATAGGTGGTAGGATCATGCTCAAAATGAAAGTGCTCCGGAGGAGCCATCCGTAACATCACTTCAGTAATTTACCGATACTGATCACATGCAATGGAATATTTTCTCTACTAGCATACAATATAACATATGTTCAAAACATGGTCAAAGGGCTGCTTGCCTTGGTCAGCTAGGTATCCGGGGTGTTCGAGGTCTTCAAGTCGAACTCCTTCGTCACACGGTTTTTTTATCGTCGTAATAAATAAAAGCAATAAGTAGCTTACTCGAAAACAGATCACAAAGTCACTTCAAAATGTTTTTTAATTCTGATAAAACCATATTGTTATTTAAACAAAATATTTGCCTCTGGATTTAGTGAAAGAATATTTTTGAAATCAATATAACAGATGCAAAACTATTCCAATTTAACCCTTTTTATTTTTATAAAACAGAATAGTTGTTGCAAAAATTCATCCAATGGTTCTGTTAAATACTACACAATTTTAGAGAAATAACAGTGCAAGAATCATATTATTTTACAGGTTAAATATTTTTATAAAAATCATTTAGAATCAAGTTTAAAACAAAAAGAAAAAGAGCTACAACCCCTCGCCTGGCTTGGCCTGGGACTGGGTCGGCCCACTGGCCAGCCAACCAGCCTGCCCATGCACGCGCGCCGTCAGGTTTGAACCTGACGCTCGGGCCCCTGCGGTCAGTGGCTGCGGGCAACGAGGGAGAGAGAGATGGGCCACCGATAGGTGGTGCACACCTGTCGGGGTCGTCTCCTACCTCTGGCCAGAGAGGAGGAGGAGCATGCCGCCATGGCTACTGACGTCCTCGGTCCCTAACAACGACATGAATGGGTCCGACTCATTGTCGCCTACCTGCTAGTGGTCGAGACAACGGTGAAGGGCTCTACTTCACCGGCGACGAGGTAGCCGCGGCGGCGGGGTTTCGGGTGAAGGTGGAGGTGGTAGCTACGGGCATGGATTTGCTCGGGGAAGAGGATGAAAGCTTCATGGTATCCCAGGGAGTGCTTTGGTGGGCAGAGGGACGCGAGAGCCGACGTGTAGCCAGAGATCGACTGGAGCTTTGAGGCGGAGGGGCCTCGATCGATCTCGAGCACCAGGGCTTTGCTTGCTCAATGGCGTGTTTAGGGAGGTGATTGAGGTCTCGGTGAGGTGGAGCGAGGGGTTCTGGAGCGAGGGCAGGGGCTATTTATAGGCCTGTGATGGTGAGCTGACTCGGGAGCACTGGTGATCCACCGTGGCGTGCATGGGGGTGCACAGAGAGGCTGGGATTGAAACCACGGTCTGACGATGAGGGTTTGGACCTCCAGGACTCACTAGGAGAGAGAGGGAGAGAGGAGAGGCGAGCTATCGTGGTCGCGCTCCTCTGGCGCTTCTGGTGCGCGCGGGCACGCGTCGCACTGGCTCTTAGCGCTGGAAAGGAGGGACCCTGAGGGCTGCCTGATGCAGAGGGGTTGTCGGGGAAGTGGAGAGACACCGTGGGGAGGCTGGAACTGGCCGAGGGAGTCGTCCCCACCTCGTTTGCTCTCTGTAGCGCGCCCAAAGCGCAGCTTTGGCATGCCACAGCATGCTGGCACGCTCTGGGGTGCCTTGGACGCGTCTAGTTTGTCCTGGCCACTGGCTTGGAGATGACTAGCCGTTGGAGTCTCGTGGGAGCCTTGGCTGGTCAAAGAGAGACAAGGAAACAGGTGTTGCCAGCCTTGGGCTGAAGCTTAAATTGGAGATTTTGGTTTATCTACTTTGAACCAGAGAGGGGTCACTTGACTGGAGTTAGGCATTGATGTCAGCCACCTAACCTATGAGTTTGGGAGAAAGGGTTTGGGTTTAGCTAAGGTTAGGAGGGGTTTTACCCAACTGTCAGAAGGTGCTCGATAGTGGTTTGGGGTGGTTGCACCCCACCACTGGCTATGCAACTTAACATGATTGGGTTTGGTGCTAAAACAAGGGGTTTCACCAAGTTTGAGCTCCACTGGACAAGTTTAGCTTTTTAAACTTGAAAACATCTCCAAATGACCAGATCTATTCCTTCCAAAAAGATTGTGGGCAAATCAAGTCCCACAAATCCCATTTTTGGCATGGAGTCCTCATTTGATGTACTAGTCACTCGTGCAAAGTTTCAGCTCCATTAGATAAACTTTGCTATGTAGAGTTGCTCTAACTTCATACTAGACAGAAGGGGTTTTGCAATTATTTGGTGACCTTAATTACCTTGGATCAAGGTGAAATCTTATATGGGCACCAAATATGGCTTAGTTATACCACCCGAATTTTCTAGGAATTTATTCAGAATATTTCCTTTGGAAATATTTCACAAGGTCAAAACAGACAAAACTGGTTTTCAGGGTTTTACTCAAATAATAATAATATAAATAGGGGTTCAAAATCTTATGTATGGAAAATATATGTCCTTGTGAGTATCTCCAAATTTTCTCAAGGCAGAAAAGTATTTTTCCATATAGGAATATCATTTCTGGCCTCAAAAATGGACATGCAATTAAAATAGGAAAATAGTTCATAAAATAATTATTTTATGGTTTTGGTGAACTAAAATGGTGCTAGAACCAGATCACCAACTTTGGGTAAGAGCACTCCTTGCCATCAAGGACTTGTAGTGCAACCCAAAGCAGGGTTTTCAATTAACCAGAAAAAGGGTTTTAAAAATAATTAGGTTATGAGAATGTGGTTTTTGATATCACATAGCATATAAGCGTACAATGGCAATCATGGCACTCACCACATTAGTTTTGAAAAAGTTTTAATAAACTCAGATCTTTGAATTACAGAAAAGGTGATGGTGAAAACAAGGTGTGACAACTTCTTTATATTTTTCCATATCACAGAGCTCAACAAAATTGTTCAAGTGCAAGGCAGCATCATCTCCTACACCGGAGAATTGATCTTTCATAACTAGGTTCAGTAAAGCAGGTTTAATCTCATAAGACATGGCTCCAGTGGCGGGAGCAGCAATAGGTGTGTAGATAAAGTCATTGTTGTTGTGACTAGTGAAGTCACACAACCCATAGCAGCAACAACAAGCAAGAACAAAGCAACAAATGTTTTTTGTGGTTTTTGGTATAAGACTCTAAAGCAAGAACTAAAAAGCAAACTAACAAGACTAAAAAGCAAATATAAAAGATAGGTTGCAACTCCCCTATCTTGAAGACTGGAGTCCCTTGCAACGGTGCTAGAAATTTGCTTGATGACGAGTTGATGGAAATACTTCTCGCCCCTCATTGGTTACCCCAAGTGGAAGGTGGAGATGTAGTGAGCAGCAGATTTCCCTTACACGGAGACTGTAAGGTTTATCGAACCTGGAGGACTCCTAGGCTCAAAGAGTAGGTGTCTTCCACCCTGGCGCTAGAAGAAGACGTGGACCTGCACACACAACAAATAACTTTGCTCCCAACGAGTACTGAGAGATTGTCAATCTCTCCGACCTTGTAGTTTGCAAAGTATCAAAACACAAGAGGGAAAGTAATATTGATTACAATGGAAAAGTAAATGAAAGCGGTAAATGCTGGAGGTGTAAACAATGATGGTGATATGGACCGGAGTCACATGATGTTCACTAGTGATGTGTCTCTCCCAAAAGACGCTAAGTAACTATGTTTGGGTAAACAAATCACACTTGGGCAATTGACAGAATTGTGATCGCACCGCAATGCTAATTATGCTACTTGATAGTTAGAGGTTCCAAAGTAATGGGCAGTACGCCAAGACAAGTAGACCATTTATTAATCAACATCTACTTACTAATCATCCACCTTGAGATATCTATCCAGAACATCTGTCATGTATTAAGTTGCAAGCCACACCCAAAGTGTAAACTCAAAGCAACGGAGAACTGCATTAACGAACTATGCGTAAGGTAAACAATCCTTGCAACCATGGTCACAAGCACCGTTGTATTCTCCCTGGTGGCAACAAGCACATCCCCTAGTCTCATGTTTTTGTCACTCAAGCTAGACATCGAGGGGCATGAACCCACAATCATGCATAACACTCCCTCTTGGAGTTACAATCTACTACTCGGCCAAAGCAATAAATAGAAACGGAGAACATGCATGAATCACTAAGGAACATAATATAAAAGGATAGTCAAATATATAACTCATAACAATCTGAACATAATCTTATAATCCATCGGATCCTAACAAACCGAGCATAGCAATAGCAAGAGAATTACATAGATTCCTTGATCATGTAGGGCAGCTCACATGGACTAAACATTGAAGCATAAGATTAGAGAGAAGGCATCACATAGCTACTGTTCATGGACTCATGGTCCAAGGAAGACTACTCACGGCACGTGTGGGAAGCGTCCATGGTGGTAGAGAAGCTCCCGGAGGTCAATCCTCCCTCCGGCAGGGTGCCGGGAAGAGGTCTCCCAAGGCTCCCCATCTCGGAAGCGCTGCGGCGGCGGAACGATGGAGAAATTCGCGATTCCTGAAGTTTTTGAATGGTTTCCTCTCGGGATTCTAAATATAGGCCAAAAGAGGGCACCGGAGGAGGTGGGACCAACCCGAGCGGCCTCCTGGCGCGACCTAGGGCCTGGCCGCGCCAACAGGTTGCGTGGGAGGCCCCTAGCACCACTTTGACCCATCTTCGGTGATCCGGAAGCTTCTGTTTCGCTTATTTTTTATATATTTTTTCTGGAATTTTTCGGGCTTCGGAAAATTGGGTAAAAGCCCTTGCAAAATAGTCATCAGCAGACAGAAACTAACACTGGGTGCACTGAGTTAGTAGTTTAGTCGAAATATGTGTAAAATGATATAAAAATGTAGCAAAACATATAACAATGTCACCCAAAAGATCATGGACCAAGCAGAAATTATAGATACTTTGGGGACATATCACCAACAAAAACTTGCAATCAAATATATACTACTCCCTCCGTCCCAAAATAAGTGTCGCACATTTAGTACTTAATTAGTACAAATTGTATACTAGTGCAACGACACTTATTTTGGGAAGGAGGGAGTATATTATAATGACATTAGTCACACACAGTTCGTTCTTATGGAACGTTTCCTAAGCCCGTCCAAATAAGTGTGAATGACTACACCCTCAACCCTGGTCCATCCCCCTTCATACTCATTCGCACTCCTGTATATTTGCTTGTTCCGGACCTCAGCCCACCAAAACCATTGAACTCGATGACGCTTGTCACAGCCGTCTGCCACCGATAAACGCCACTTCATTTTTATTCATCCCCTCGCAAATGCATATCGGCACCAACTTTCTCGATACTACTGGATTGGAGATTTCTACGTGATTGTGCCAGTTTGTTTTCTAATGGAGGACCAGATAATTAATTTTGCAAAATATTTGAGCATTCCTTTTGGCAGTTCGTATATCAGTGTCATTCAACCGAGGGAATATCGTCGTCGATGAATTTTCTTGTTGCTGATTCAAGGTTTTGATTCCTAGTGTCCACAGTGTAGGCACAAATCAGGCAAGTGTGGTAGCAGCGCCCAAATGGATAAGAAGTTCTATATCACCATACAAGACGACTTCAAGGGCGCACAGTACGTTCAATCTCACCTTACCATGGTTGTGTAATGCCCAAGATGCGGTCCTATCCTTATTTTGGCTCGAGGGCCTTGACAGGGATAGAAGCACATCGTCTCATTTTCCCAAGAATGGATATCATTACAAGTACATGTAAATAAGAGATGAGTATATGGAATTGGCTTAGACTCGCAACAAGCTACGTCATGATCAACTCAATACAATCATACATTCAATCATCGTATAGAAGAGCAGGGTCCGACTACGGATGACAACAAATGATAAAAAGCGACATCCATCCTAGCTCTCCCAGGATACCATCCTGGAACCCATCCTATGATCGAAGAAGAAGAAGAAGAAGAGGAAGAAGAAACTGCAAATAGAACAATCATTGCACTCATGTCAAAGTACAGCTTTACCAGTACCCGCAACTTTTGTTGTAGTCATTTGTGATCCATAGGGACTCAGAAATCTCATTTCCAAAGGTATCTAGACTAGCAAAAACTAGTGAAGAAATGGCTAGCCACAACTTACATTGGTGGCACCCAAATTTGCCGCGACGCCAACACTAATTTCTTCAAATAGTAATGGCGTTGGGCAAAATGGTATGCGAGCTTTGTGTCATTAGTGATTGCGTGGATTAAAGTGGAATGCCACCAAATGGGGCCCTACTTAGCTGGCCAGTTGGAATATATTTCTGACATCATATATTCTGTGATGTCACATATATATTATATAGTGTTGTCAGCTATTATTTGTGAATGCCAGCACTAAGTTTGGCCTATATGAGCCAGTGTTGGGTTCTCAAAATACATTCACTTGCAATTATTCTCCCTAGCTAGTTATAGGTCCTCTTAGTTATGGACCCATGTCGGCGAGGCATGTTGAAAGTTTGGGACACTGACGCCTTGGCCGAGCTCCCGTCTTTCCCTGTTGGCTACACCATGAGCTCCCCATGGCCAATACAGCTGGCCCTGTTTGTCAAATGATCCCACCGCAGCAGCGTGACTTCCATTCATTCCAGTAGCTACACCACCAGCGTCGAAGATACCAGCCCAGTGCTGCTTTGCAGTTGTCGATGCCCTGTTGATAAACATATATCGCACACAGAATGTAATCGAGAGAAAGAGTTCTACATTCGCGCCAACCGTGGAAAGGTACATATATAACCAAAAATACATCTTGATCAATTTTTAGATAATTTGCACAATTCAACTCCTCTAGTGTCACTCACATCAATATGTTTATATATATTGTGATCCACATAAAATAGAGGGAAAATATCGCTCATGGATATGGGTTCATCTCGTCCAACAGTATATAAGCGATTTGCTCCAAATCAAAAAATTTAAGATGCTAGTCGGCTGAATGCTTGGCCTATTTCTACTAGCTGGCTCAATGGCCGCATAGCTTCTCATGGGCGCCATTACACAAATGATGTTCTTTGTCTAGATTTAGTAGTAAATTATATTTTTGTTGTTAATTGTCCTTATGTAATGTACATATGTAAGCAAACCATATTAATTAAATAAATCTATGTTGTTCTCATCTATATGTATTTTCTTTTAAACTTCTGTTCTATGTTTTGCATATATGTATTCACAAAAAATGAAAAAACAAAATAATAATTAATGAAATAAATAATGTAACAAATAATAAACTATGATAAAATACATAGCAAATGGAGTTGACCACATGGGACAACGCTACTAAACACACCACCGCTTGTCAAATCCAACCATCCATATACACACCTGATCTATTCTCCACTCAAACACCCCCAAGTCAATCCCAAACCACCGGACTTTGCCGCCGCAGGCAATGACCAAGGTCCTGGTCACCGTCGCCATCTCTGACTCCATCGTCTCCGTCTTCGTATTCACCTCCACCGCCGTCGTTGTCGTCTCCACGCCTCCACCACACCCGCATCAAGGACCCACCACGCTCTCGCCTCCACTGGCGCCATCATCTTCATGACCGTATTCACGGCCAATGTCCGCTTGTTGTGGTCTCTGTTGCCCTCTTCTCCACCACCTCCATCAAGGACCCACCATCCCCGTCGTCTCCACCTTCGGTGAGAAATTGTAGTGTCGAATTTAATATAGTTGTGTGTGTCATGTAAGAACATAGTGTAAATTTTGAGGGTGGTTGTATAGTGTAGTTTTGTAGTTTCAGATTTTAGTGTATAGTTGTATAGTGAAGATTTTGGTGTAATTGTAGTTTCAGATTGTAGTATAGTTGTGTAGTGTAGTTTTTTGAAGTAATTGTAGTTTCAGATTGAAGTGTAGTTTTTTAGGGTAATTGTAGTTTCATATTTTAGTGTAGTTGTGTAGCGTAGTGTTTTAGGGTACTGTAGTTTCAGGTTGTAGTGTACTTGTGTAATGCAAATTTTTAGGGTAATTGTAGTTTTAGGTGGTAGTGTAGTTGTGTAGTGCAGATTTGTGGTGTAATTATATGTGAATATTCTAGTGTAGTTAGTGTAGAAACTTTTATTTACATGTACATATATTTTCTAGTTACATTGTCTATATTGTATATATATAGGTGTTGCAGGAACAATCAGATGGTGCGAAGTTTTATGGTGTGCACAGAAGGGGACTAAGTACTATGCAACCATCACGAAGGACAATGTCGTGACCATCTTGGACACTGGGACACCCTAGAGTTAGCGGTGCGCCTAGGATGCAAAGGCGGTTGAGTATCATAAGGAAAAAAGCAATTTTCAACTTCTGTGATTGTTGTGAGTACGTGCAGTTCCACGTACCGGAGATCATAAGGATATGCACAAGGGTTGAGAAGAAGGAGAACCTCCTGGCTGAGAAACAGTTGTTCAACCTATTAGTGATGGAGCTTGCGAGAGATGACAAACTCTTAGAGACCAACAAGATGATGCTCTTTCAGTATGATGCGAGGAAGGGCGTAGAGGACAATCCTGTAGATTGGGATAACCTCGGGGCATAAGAGGAGGAGGAGGAGGTGCAGCCACTACAGTGACATCGTATGGATGACCACGAGGCCGGGCTCTCTAGCCATCAGCTTGCTAGATGATAGACGTAGAACTATCTAGCTAGATATTTCGGATATGAATGACTATTTAACTTTATGCATGTTATTACATGTTTGACCCGTGCACCATTTGTAGAATTGCTTATTTACTAGTATATGTTCTATTTTGATGTGTTACTTATTTAGTTAGATGATCTATGCTTACTTTGATCGACGATATTGACACCAGTAAATGGATGCCCCGTGTAAGAACTGTGGTGCTTTGAGATGCGAGAAGGATAGGACTTCATCGATGTTCCAAAAGACTTCATCACTAAGATGGTATATATATGACTTAGCTCAACATGTTCTACTTGAGTTTCATATGGTACTATGGTGGACGAATTTGTCTAACTAGTTTTTTTTTCAGTTTTGCTTAGGTAATCCCTTCTGGGGCAAGGCGTGACTTCTTGGAGAAGTTCCAAGTTCTGCTTGATGCAACCATCACATTAAAATGCACCTTCATGAAGAAGTTGATGGCCCAACGATTCGATTATCTTGTCACTAATGAGCCAACTCGCACTTATTTCGATTGCCCTGGTTGGACAACACGTGCAACTGCTTACGAGATGGAAGTTGCGGAGAGAGCCATGTTCCACTTTGACTATGATCGTGACGAGATCATGGTCTACTATAGGCCTACTGGCAGCAATTATGATGGTCCACTTACTCCTGACTATGGTCCTAACTCTGCCCACCATAATGTCGAGTTAGCTAGCGAGTAGGCTTACAATTGCCACCTCCCGTTTCATTGAACTTGTGTACTTGTGTTATATGCCTAGTTTTGATAATTCTCTAAATAATGTCAATTTAATGGGTACTGTTGAACTTAGATTCTGGTATTTGAATTGTACTATTGAATTACTTTTCTAAACTTTGATTATGATGTCATTTTGGTCTGATCGCACTGCTGCACAGTTTTCTTTAAATCTAAAAATCAAATCACTCGCATCGCACTAACATGCAGTGCCACTACTGACATGTATTAGTGCTAGCTTGGCTATGTGGCACGCCATAAACATGTAAAATACTGTTGGTGTCGTCAACAACGCCAACACTATTTTAAATAGTGTCGTGATATTGGTGGTGTCGGGTGCCTACGGAAGCAAGACTGCTTTTGCCACGCCATAATTAGGCTTTTCTTGTCACATCCCTAACCCTTAAGCAAGATAGCATTGTGCTCATGTCTTCTTTGCATTTGCATCCAAGAAGTTCCAACAAAAACAACAAAGTGGCAAAGGAAAAACTCAAAAACCCTAGCCACCATTTCAATTAAAGGAAATTTCAACTAGTTCAAAATCAATGAACCCAAAATGGCCTCAAGAAATGTTCAAACTTTCTGATAAATCATGAAAGTAAATGAGCATTGGAGAAAACTATTTTCTTGACACTTTAAGCATTTTAAATAATTGCAAAAGCTACTGGTTTCAAATTTAAAATTTGAAATCAGAAACTATAATTTTCCAAAAATGTTGAAAGTCTTGGAAATGAGTGGGGATATTATAACAAATATTTCAGGAGGTCAAAAATAGTTTTTACTTTTTGTTTTGGAGCTGAAATAATTAGCAAAGCAATAAATAGCAAAGCAATAAATAGCAAAACAAAAAAACAAAAAAAAGAGAAAATGGGAAAAGTCTTACCTGTCGCCCAAGCCAGGCCCAGCCCATCTCGCCGCTCGTCCCCTCCCTCGCGCCAGTAGGCAGCAGGAAGTGGCCGCCGCCTCCTCCGGCGCGGCCACGCACCTGCGTGCCTGCCTGGCCGCCGGTTCGCGCTGGCGACAGCGGGGATAAGCTCCCCAGAGCCTCCCCTATCCATTCCCCGCCTCGGTTCTCCTCCTCCGCCCGGATCTCCTCCCCCTCCTTGCTACCGCCATTAGAGCCGAGCTCGAGCTCGAGCTGGCCGTGCCCCTGGCCATAGGAACCCCTCCGCGAGCACGCCATTAGCTCCGCCTCGTCGCCCTGGTCATTCCTGCAGAAGCCGAAGCTTCCTCGCGCCCTGCAACGCCCGCAACGCCGTCGTCTTCTTCCTCCGGCCGCCGGACCTCTCCCGTCGATTCGTCGCCCCCAGGCCTTCCCCGAGCCGTCTGAGCTCTTCTCTGCACTCCCTGTGAGCATGCGGTGGTTTTCCATAAGTTTTCCCCGTCGATCCCCTCCTCTAGCCCTAGTTTCACCGGAGCCCGACGAGCACCGCCGCTGCCGCTCGTCGCCGGTAGCCCTCCGATGTCCAGCTCGTCCTCCCGAGAGCACCAGAAGCTCCAGGACAACGCGTAGATGTCGTAGCAGCTAAGAACTAAGCGCGGATCCCCCTGTTTCAAAGCCCCCGACGACGCCCGAGCTTCGGCCGCCGCTCCGGCTCGTCGCCGACGCCTCTTCCGGCGACCCTAGCCTCCGAGTTGGTCCTGCCAGATCGTCCACTTCGCGAGCTTGCTGTAGCTGCCAACCGCGTGCGTTTTCGTGCTGTGCAGCGCCGTCTAGATCGCCTCCGGCGAGCCCTCCGCCGCGGGTTTGGTCGTCGGCGACCACCCTCCAGTGGCCGTCGACGTGGCCGACCATTAGGGCGTAATCGCCCTCCCCTCAGTCGCTGACAGAGGGCCCCACGCCTGGTCAAACCCCAATTAGGGGCTGGTCAGCGCGGGATTAGTCCCAGAGAGGCTGACCAGTGGGGCCCCCCTGTCAGGTTTGACCTGCACAGGTCGGCTGACCTGCTGACGTCAGCCTGATGCAATAAATGGAATTTCCAGTATAAAAATAATTCAGGAAATTGCTAAAAATTGCAAAAATCATAGAAATTAATCTGTAACTCCAATGAAAATAATTTATATATGAAGAAGTATCAGAAAAATTCAAGGATTCTGATTATGCTATTTTCAGCTATGTTTGAAAAAGTTACAGAACCCTAAATTGTGAAATAAGGAATAATTCAATTCTTTTAATCACTTTATAAATGGAATTTGCAAAAATATCCAAATTTCATTATAAATGCTATGATCACACACTGCCCTAGATATAAATCAGTACCATAACATGACATTTCATGCATGTTAACATTAAGTTGATCTAAGCATCAGGTCGAATCAATTAAACCGGTATCCGAGAATACCCGTTTGAATTGCTATTCGAGTGTGACTCAAATCAACTCTAAACCTAAAACATCTTGATTATAATAACTTATCACTTTGCATTCTCATGCCATGCTCATGCATCATTTTGATTGCATATGATTGTTATTGAATGTTGCCATTCATTTCGGTAGGCTCCGCACCCCCGGATTCCACCGAATATTCATCTGACGGATATCGTTCCTCCTCTGAGCAACAAGGCAAGCAACCCTTTTGATCATCCCGATAACACCTATGTTCTTGCTCCTGCACCTATTTATTGCATTAGGATCAAATGCTTCAATTGCTTTTGCCACGATAGTTGGACCCACTTCCTTTGCATGACTTAACCTTGTCACAGTAAATAGCCGAACCTTGCAACCTAGCATACCTGGTAGTTGCTTGAGCTATAATGTGCCTTATCCTGCTATGCATGCTATGCCTAGAGTTGTGTATGGTCTGTCATCTGGGAGATGAGCAGAAATGTGGAATGTGTTCGGTGAGCAAAGGTCGTGTGTTGAACTTGATTTGGTAAAGGTACCGGTGAAAGGCTGTGTAGGAGTACATGGCGGGTTGTTTCATTGGAACCGTCCTTAGGAACTGAGTTCCGTGTATGTAATCCAAGACTAGATACTACCACATGCTGGGCCCTGAAATATGACCCCGCTCGGCCTATTAATCGTGTAGTACTCGGTCCAGGAGTTGCAAGTAGTTTCTGGTGTTTATAGTAATGCTGGAGGCCGTGCATGGTGCTGACCTGAGAGGTGGACCGTGATGCGGTAGGCAGTGGCATGGTGTACCAAGTGGCACCCGGATGGTGGGCTTGGGAACCCTGCGCACATCGTTTGAGGCCGTGGCGGAAACCTCGGCCGGACTTCCGTACGGGTTACTCTCAGATAGGCGATAAACCTCGACTAGGTACTTGTGTGGTTAACGGTCGTGGCCGACTCCCTCGCTGGGCTTCCGCTTGAAGGTTGCCGAGGTGCATGACGTGCACATGGCGATAAGTGGCGGGAGCGTGTGTGATGAAGTACACCCCTGCAGGGTTATGATCTATTCGAATAGCCGCGTCCGCGGATATGGACTACTTGGAGACATATGTTGTTCATAGATAACTTCAACGGCTACTCATAAAATTGTCAAGATAAGCGTGAGTGTCGTGGACGGCATTTCCGTATGGAGACGGAATGATTCCACGATAGTGTATTGTTGTGGTGTTAGTGGACTCGTGTGCGAGAAATCAAGTTGTCAAAACTAATTTCAAAAAGCAAGTTGTCTAGCCACGAGTCAAATGCTGGCTTTCCGCATGAAACCCCACAATACCTTCTTGATACCTTGCATGAGTAGTTAGTCATCCTAAAGTCTTGCTGAGTACCTTCGTACTCATGTTTGCTTAATAAATGTTGCAGAGGTTGCTAATGACCCTAATGGAAGGTTCTTCATAGACATCGACGACGACGAGTAGCTGGTGTCCCAGCTACGATCTGGCCCTACGTCGGCTCTGTAGTAAAGTCAGGCCATGTGCCTTCTAGTTGCTCTGTCTGTACCCAGACAGTTTATAACTCTTCCGCTGGCTTGTATTGTGTGACTGATATTATGGGTCGTGAGACCCTTAATGTGTAATAATATGTGTGTGGCTCTTCTGAGCCTCTTAAATAAAGCTTGTATGTTTATGGTTATGTTGTGATGCCATCGATGTATCTATACATATCAGTATGCCATGCGTACGTGTGTCTTACTTGATATGTATGGGATTCGAATACCTAGTCGTGAACTTTAGTAGCACTCCTTACAAGGAAATGCCCCTTTGTGATCCAACGAGCCTTGGTAGTTCGCTACTGCTCCGGACACATTGGTTGACCGGCATGTGTCCTTCTTAGCTGCTGTGTCTGTCCCCTTTGGGGAAATGTCACGCGACGTAATGGAGTCCTTGTAGCTTGCTACGACTCGTCTACGTTCGTTGATGACCGACACCTGCTTTGTTGGGTCATGTATGCCTGTCCTTGTGCGGAACTGCCACTTTGGTTTATGATTAGACATGTCGATCCGGGTTCTTTGACATTGGAATGCTAGCGACACTATCGCATACGTGAGTCAAAAGACGCAAACGGTCCCGGCTAAGGTAAGGCTGTAGCCGTGGAGTTCACCGTGCGTGAGACCACAAAGGGATGCGATGTGTTACAGGCTGGATTCCTATGGCTTAGGATCGGGGTCCCGACAGCGTTGGTATCAGAGCCTGACTGACTGTAGGATTACTAAGCCAAACTGGTCGAAGTTGAGTCTAGAATTGCTTTAGTTATATATAAGGGAATTGTTTGTGGAAGGGAACGTAACACTCTTGTTCTCTTCTCAAGATATTCTATTCTGGTCATCCTCGTCTTTTCTGCGGGAATTAAGGACTAGGTTACTCATCTTCTCCTATGCTCGGATTTTTGGATCGGTAGATTATAGGACTAAGGGTCGAGAGATATTGGGTTTCTTTTATTCCTAGGAAGCAGGGAGTAAATTTGATGATCAGAGAGTTGAACTTGATAGTTGAGTGGTGACGCTATTTCATTTTGGGTTGTCTCAAAATTTGTTTTGAGCATTTACAGCCGTTATGCTGCCCAATTTTGCATTTAGAGCTCTAATGCTTTTGCATTACTCTCTATTACAGATGCCTGGCCGTCCTTCTCGTCAGGTGGTACGTTTGACCAGGTGCATTGATGTACCGGGTCATACGGCCATGCTGGTCAGGGTGATGTCGGTGTGCGGTTACCGCTGGTACCCCGAGTACACGGTAGAGGAACAGTACCGAGACTTCAACCAGAGCCAGTACATCTGCACTGTTAGGGTATTTCCAGACTACCCTGGAGCGGAGAAGCCAATCCATTGGTCCTATGGGTTGGGGGTCACCGTTGACATGGCAGTACAAGATGCTGCCTATTCAATGCTGACTATTATGAGAGCGAGACATGCACTGCTGCAGAATTCAGAGTTCTGTTATGTTCCGGCCTCTCAGTCTGGTGAAGAGGGATACCTCAGTGGAGTCTATTTTGATTCTTCTATGGAGGACCCACTTCTGCAGTCCACTATTGAGATGCTAGACAACAGAGACAAGGATGCTCATGCTCTCCGCATGGAGCTTTACGCTACCCGTGCCCGTCTGTGGACAGCTTTGACGCAGCTGGCACCGGTAGTCCAAACAGGGTATGGAGAGATGGAGATGCTGAACCCTGTTAGGACCCATCTTCCGGCCCATGTTGACTGGCCAGCTATAGGAGGAGTCACACCTCTTCGGGGACCCCTCTTACCACCAGTCAGGGGACCAAGGCCACATCCGTGTCCTTATGGATCCCAGGGATCTCAGGCTAGAGTGTTCCCTGATCCACAGGTTGAGCTTCCGGGTCATGGAGGTAACCTCTATGAGATGTTCTATGCGGATGCCTGAGCTATGAGCGGAAGGATAGTATGGTAGTAATGTGAAACGAATTCCGGAGGCCTAGATAAATAATGTATAGGAAGCTTGTAAGCCTCTGATGAGTAGTTCCCCATTTCAGTAGTTTGCTCTTTGAGTAAGTTTGTACTGAACTATGTAAGGGTGTGTATGAACCATGGTGTATATATAGCAGTTGCTTGTTACCATGTTGTTCGGATATTCATTTCCGCATTCCGTGTGTTCAGTACATTCTTAATCCATAGTTAGCATTGATATGATATTGGTCTAAGCTATGAGTTTGTTTGTCAGGATGGTGTTCACCAGGTTGAATCGTGCCCCTGCTCATGAGCAAGGTGAGGGTAGTCAAGCGTCGCAGGAAGACCTGCCTCACCCACCTTCTCTGGTAGAAGTGATGCTTGAGGCAGAAAGAAATAAAAGGGAGACCAACCGACTGCTAGAGCGTATTGAGCAGAATACGGCTCGACAGCCTAGGAATGCTGCAGTGTCCCTCAATGACTTTGTGAAGCTGAATCCTCCAAAGTTTCATCATTCCGTCGATCCCCTCGACGCTGATGACTGGCTGTGCAGCATTTCACGCAAGATTCGCTCTGCGAATGTGTCTGAGGCCGACAAGGTGACCTTTGCGGCGTATTTCCTGGAGGGACCCGCCAATCTGTGGTGGGAGAATTTTGAAGCTATGCGTCCCGCTGAACCAGTGGCCACATGGGCAGACTTCAGTGCAGCTTTTCGTCTGCACCATATTCCAGAGGGCCTGATGGACAGAAAGAGAGAGGAGTTCTGTGCCTTCACTCAGGGCAAGTTGTCTGTGGATGCCTATAGCCGCGAGTTCGGTAACCTCGCCCGCTATGCAACAGAGGAGGTGTCTACTGACGCCAAGAAGCAAGCAAGATTTCGTAAGGGTCTGAGCCCTGAGCTCCGTCGAGATCTGCGCCTCCATGAGTGTGCAAGCTTTCAAGCCCTGGTCAACAAAGCGATCAGTGCGGAGACTGGTCATACTGACTTCGAAGCCACAAGGAAGCACTCCCGTGACTTTGGCTCGTCTTCTGGTTCCGCGTTTCCAAAACGCAGGTTGTGGGTTCCAAACAATTCTCTGCCGCCAAGATACACTCCAAGGCCATCCTACGTGGTGCCTCAGAAGAATCAGGCCAACCCTCCAGCAAAAGCTTATGGTGGTCCAGCTAGCAATGCTGCACCACGTGCCAACCAGGTGATATGCTACAAGTGTGGAGAACCAGGGCATTATTCCCGTGAGTGTCCTCAGAATGTGGGTGCCAAGCAACCCGGAAAATCCGTCGGGCAGGCCAAGTCGGGTAAAGCGTTTTATGTGAAGCCAACTCCTGCACGTGGCCGTGTGAACTATGTGTCAGCAGAAGAAGCTGCAGAGGATCCCGACGTCATGCTGGGTACGCTTCTTGTTAATCATCACCCAGCGTCCGTTCTCTTTGACACTGGGTCTTCTCATTCCTTCATTTCAGAAAGTTATGCACAGTTGCATAACATGTCATTTTGTGATATGCCAATCCCATTGGTTGTCCAAACCCCTGGTAGTAAATGGCAAACCTCTAGGATAACCTATGACAATGAAATTCTAGTAGACAGGCTAGTTTTCCTAGCCTCATTGATAGCGTTGAAATCTTCGGATATTAATATCATCTTGGGCATGGACTGGATGTCAGCTCACTATGCCAAGATTGATACTCACTCTAGAAATGTCCAGCTTACCCATCCCTCGGGTGAGATAGTAAATGTCTCTACTCGAGTTGCCAAATGCCAGCTCTATTCCCTAAATGCCAACCCTCTTCCGGAACTTGAAGACATTCCGGTAGTCCGTGACTTCCCGGATGTTTTTCCAGAGGAACTGCCAGGAATTCCACCTGACGGAGATGTAGAGTTTGTGATAGATCTTGTTCCGGGAACTGTCCCAATAGCCAGAAGACCTTATAAGATGGCACCCCTGGAGCTAGCCGAACTTAAGAAGCAATTAGATGAGGCCTTGAACAAGGGTTTCATTCGTCCTAGCTCTTCTCCTTGGGCTTGTCCCGTCCTCTTCGTCAAGAAGAAAGACGGAACGGATCGGATGGTTGTAGATTACCGACCAGTTAACCTGGTCACCATAAAGAACAAGTATCCGCTCCCCAGGATCAACAATCTGTACGATCAGCTCGCTGGATCCCCAGTCTTCTCCAAAATGGATTTGAGGTTGGGATACCATCAAATCAAGATTAAGAACGGGGACATTCCAAAAACGGCCTTTGTTACTCGTTATGGCCAATATGAGTACACCGTTATGTCCTTCGGTTTAACCAATGCCCCAGCCACCTTCTCTCGGCTGATGAATTCAATCTTTATGGAGTATTTGGATAAATTCGTCGTAGTATACCTCGATGATATTCTCATCTACTCCAAGAATGAACAAGAACATGTCGAGCATCTAAGGCTGGTATTGATGAAACTTCGAGAGCATCGCCTTTATGCCAAATTTTCAAAATGTGAATTCTGGTTACCAGAAGTGACCTATCTAGGCCACGTAATCTCTGGTAAGGGTATTGCTGTCAATCCCGAGAGAGTTCAAGCTGTCCTTGATTGGACTCAACCTGAATCGGTTAAGCAAGTTAGGAGTTTTCTTGGTCTAGAGAGCTATTGTCGCCGCTTCGTCGAGAATTTCTCCAAGGTTGCAAAGCCTCTGACTGAACTCCTCAAGAAGGATAAAAAGTTCGAGTGGACACCACAGTGTGAGCATAGTTTTCAGGAACTGAAAAGATGCCTGACCTCCGCACCTGTGTTGCTACCACCAGATTTTTCTAAGGACTTTGTTATCTATTGCGACGCCTCGCGACAAGGATTAGGTTGCATTCTCATGCAAGATCATCATGTGATCGCATACGCATCTCGCCAGTTGCGTCCACATGAGGATAATTATCCCACACATGACCTTGAGCTTGCAGCTGTGGTCCATGCACTAAAAACCCGGCGACATTACCTTCTGGGTAATCGTTGCGAAATATTCACTAATCACCAAAGTCTGAAATATATCTTCACCCAGCCGGATTTGAATCTCAGGCAAAGACGGTGGGTTGAGTTGATCTCGGATTACGACTTAGGGATAACTTACACCCCGGGGAAGGCCAATGTTATGGCCGATGCACTAAGTCGTAAATTTTATTGTAACAATTTGATGCTACAACAAGGTCAACCACATCTCCATGAGGACTTTCGGAAGTTGAATCTTCATATTGTTCCTCAAGGATTCCTTTCTACCCTGGTGGCGAAGCCTACTCTTACGGATCAAATTATAACTGGCCAAAAGCGTGACAAGGGTATATCACGGATCAAGGAGAATATTTTTAGCGGAAACGCTAAAGAATTTTCCATGAATGATCAAGGTGTGGTATTCTTCGAGAACCGTTTAGTGGTTCCTAAGAACCCACATCTAAGGTAGTTAATCCTTAAGGAGGCTCATGATTCTCCTCTCACCATTCATCCCGGTAGTACTAAGATGTATCAGGACCTACGCCAGAGGTTCTGGCGGACTAGGATGAAGAGAGAAATTGCTGAGTTCGTTGCTAACTTCGATCTTTGTCGTCGAGTTAAGGCAGAACATCAAAGGCCTGCTGGAACCCTTCAACCTCTAGCTATTCCTGAATGGAAATGGGATAAAGTTAGCATGGATTTCATTACCGGATTTCCCAAGACCAAGAAAGGAAATAATGCTATCTTTGTGGTCATTGACCGTCTTTCCAAAGTGGCTCATTTTGTTCCTGTTCGTGAGAGTATAACAGCTAGCCAGCTAGCAGAGTTATATATCTCTCGAATAGTGTCTCTTCATGGTGTTCCCCTGGAAATTAACTCGGACCGTGGAAGTATCTTTACTTCTCGCTTCTAAGAAAGTTTTCAGAATGCCATGGGGACTCACTTATCTTTTAGCACTACTTTCCATCCTCAATCAAGTGGTCAAGTAGAAAGAGTGAATCAAATTCTAGAAGATATGCTCCGAGCTTGTGTTATTTCGTTCGGTATGAATTGGGAGAAGTGCCTTCCATTTGCCGAATTCGCTTATAACAATAATTATCAATCAAGCCTGGGCAAAGCCCCTTTTGAAGTTCTCTATGGACGAAGATGTCGAACACCTCTTAATTGGTCAGAAACCGGAGAGAGGCAACTCTTTGGCCCGGACATGATCCAGGATGCAGAAGAGCAGGTTCGCATTATTCGTGAAAAGTTGAAAACAGCCCAGTCTCGTCAAAAGAGCCAATATGATCGTCATCATAAGGCTGTGACCTTTGAAGTTGACGAGAAGGCTTATCTTCGGGTTACACCTTTGAAGGGTACCCATCGTTTCGGTATCAAGGGCAAGTTGGCTCCTCGTTACATTGGACCTTTTCGCATTCTTGCCAAACGAGGAGAAGTTGCCTACCAGTTGGAACTTCCTCCGCATCTTTCCAAGGTTCATGATGTTTTCCACGTCTCGCAACTCAGGCGTTGCTTTTCGGATCCTATCCGTGAAGTGGACCACGAAACGCTTGATCTCCAAGATAACCTTTCTTACCGAGAATACCCCGTGCGTATTCTTGATCAAGCTGAGCGTACCACTCGACGTCAAAACCTCAAGTTTCTTAAAGTTCAATGGTCAAATCATTCTGAAAAGGAGGCAACTTGGGAAAGAGAGGATCGTCTCCGACTCGAATATCCTGTGTTATTCCCGACGACTTCTAAATCTCGGGACGAGATTCTTTTGAGTGGGGGTGAGTTGTCACATCCCTAACCCTTAAGCAAGATAGCATTGTGCTCATGTCTTCTTTGCATATGCATCCAAGAAGTTTCAACAAAAACCACAAAGTGGCAAAGGAAAAACTCAAAAACCCTAGCCACCATTTCAACTAAAGGAAATTTCAACTAGTTCAAAATCAATGAACCCAAAATGGCCTCAAGAAATGTTCAAACTTTCTGATAAATCATGAAAGTAAATGAGCATTGGAGAAAACTATTTTCTTGATACTTTAAGCATTTTAAATAATTGCAAAAGCTACTGGTTTCAAATTTAAAATTTGAAATCAGAAACTATAATTTTCCAAAAATGTTGAAAGTCTTGGAAATGAGTGGGGATATTATAACAAATATTTCAGGAGGTCACAAAACAGTTTTTACTTTTTGTTTTGGAGCTGAAATAATTAGCAAAGCAATAAATAGCAAAACAAAAAAACAAAAAAAAAGAGAAAATGGGAAAAGTCTTACCTGTCGCCCAAGCCAGGCCCAGCCCATCTCGCCGCTCGTCCCCTCCCTCGCGCCAGTAGGCAGCAGGAGGTGGCCGCCGCCTCCTCCGGCGTGGCCACGCACCTGCGTGCCTGCCTGGCCGCCGGTTCGCGCTGGCGACGGCGAGGATAAGCTCCCCAGAGCCTCCCCTATCCATTCCCCGCCTCGGTTCTCCTCCTCCGCCCGGATCTCCTCCCCCTCCTTGCTGCCGCCATTAGAGCCGAGCTCGAGCTCGAGCTGGCCGTGCCCCTGGCCATAGGAACCCCTCCACGAGCACGCCATTAGCTCCGCCTCGTCGCCCTGGTCATTCCTGCAGAAGCCGAAGCTTCCTCGCGCCGTGCAACGCCCGCAACGCCGTCGTCTTCTTCCTCCGGCCGCCGGACCTCTCCCGTCGATTCGTCGCCCCCATGCCTTCCCCGAGCCGTCTGAGCTCTTCTCTGCACTCCCTGTGAGCATGCGGTGGTTTTCCCTAAGTTTTCCCCGTCGATCCCCTCCTCTAGCCCTAGTTTCACCAGAGCCCGACGAGCACCGCCGCTGCCGCTCGTCGCCGGTAGCCCTCCGATGTCCAGCTCGTCCTCCCGAGAGCACCAGAAGCTCCAGGACGACGCGTAGATGCCGTAGCAGCTAAGAACTAAGCGCGGATCCCCCTATTTCAAAGCTCCCGACGACGCCCGAGCTTCGGCCGCCGCTCCGGCTCGTCGCCGACGCCTCTTCCGGCGACCCTAGCCTCCCCAGTTGGAAAAATTCAAGGATTCTGATTATGCTATTTTCAGCTATGTTTGAAAAAGTTACAGAACCCTAAATTGTGAAATAAGGAATAATTCAATTCTTTTAATCACTTTATAAATGGAATTTGCAAAAATATCCAAATTTCATTATAAATGCTATGATCACACACTGCCCTAGATATAAATCAGTACCATAACATGACATTTCATGCATGTTAACATTAAGTTGATCTAAGCATCAGGTCGAATCAATTAAACCGGTATCCGAGAATACCCGTTTGAATTGCTATTCGAGTGTGACTCAAATCAACTCTAAACCTAAAACATCTTGATTATAATAACTTATCACTTTGCATTCTCATGCCATGCTCATGCATCATTTTGATTGCATATGATTGTTATTGAATGTTGCCATTCATTTCGGTAGGCTCCGCACCCCCGGATTCCACCGAATATTCGTCTGACGGATATCGTTCCTCCTCTGAGCAACAAGGCAAGCAACCCTTTTGATCATCCCGATAACACCTATGTTCTTGCTCCTGCACCTATTTATTGCATTAGGATCAAATGCTTCAATTGCTTTTGCCACGATAGTTGGACCCACTTCCTTTGCATGACTTAACCTTGTCACAGTAAATAGCCGAACCTTGCAACCTAGCATACCTGGTAGTTGCTTGAGCTATAATGTGCCTTATCCTGCTATGCATGCTATGCCTAGAGTTGTGTATGGTCTGTCATCTGGGAGATGAGCAGAAATGTGGAATGTGTTCGGTGAGCAAAGGTCGTGTGTTGAACTTGATTTGGTAAAGGTACCGGTGAAAGGCTGTGTAGGAGTACATGGCGGGTTGTTTCATTGGAACCGTCCTTAGGAACTGAGTTCCGTGTATGTAATCCAAGACTAGATACTACCACATGCTGGGCCCTGAAATATGACCCCGCTCGGCCTATTAATCGTGTAGTACTCGGTCTAGGAGTTGCAAGTAGTTTCTGGTGTTTATAGTAATGCTGGAGGCCGTGCATGGTGCTGACCTGAGAGGTGGACCGTGATGCGGTAGGCAGTGGCATGGTGTACCAAGTGGCACCCGGATGGTGGGCTTGGGAACCCTGCGCACATCGTTTGAGGCCGTGGCGGAAACCTCGGCCGGACTTCCGTACGGGTTACTCTCAGATAGGCGATAAACCTCGACTAGGTACTTGTGTGGTTAACGGTCGTGGCCGACTCCCTCGCTGGGCTTCCGCTTGAAGGTTGCCGAGGTGCATGACGTGCACATGGCGATAAGTGGCGGGAGCGTGTGTGATGAAGTACACCCCTGCAGGGTTATGATCTATTCGAATAGCCGCGTCCGCGGATATGGACTACTTGGAGACATATGTTGTTCATAGATAACTTCAACGGCTACTCATAAAATTGTCAAGATAAGCGTGAGTGTCGTGGACGGCATTTCCGTATGGAGACGGAATGATTCCACGATAGTGTATTGTTGTGGTGTTAGTGGACTCGTGTGCGAGAAATCAAGTTGTCAAAACTAATTTCAAAAAGCAAGTTGTCTAGCCACGAGTCAAATGCTGGCTTTCCGCATGAAACCCCACAATACCTTCTTGATACCTTGCATGAGTAGTTAGTCATCCTAAAGTCTTGCTGAGTACCTTCGTACTCATGTTTGCTTAATAAATGTTGCAGAGGTTGCTAATGACCCTAATGGAAGGTTCTTCATAGACATCGACGACGACGAGTAGCTGGTGTCCCAGCTACGATCTGGCCCTACGTCGGCTCTGTAGTAAAGTCAGGCCATGTGCCTTCTAGTTGCTCTGTCTGTACCCAGACAGTTTATAACTCTTCCGCTGGCTTGTATTGTGTGACTGATATTATGGGTCGTGAGACCCTTAATGTGTAATAATATGTGTGTGGCTCTTCTGAGCCTCTTAAATAAAGCTTGTATGTTTATGGTTATGTTGTGATGCCATCGATGTATCTATACATATCGGTATGCCATGCGTACGTGTGTCTTACTTGATATGTATGGGATTCGAATACCTAGTCGTGAACTTTAGTAGCACTCCTTACAAGGAAATGCCCCTTTGTGATCCAACGAGCCTTGGTAGTTCGCTACTGCTCCGGACACATTGGTTGACAGGCATGTGTCCTTCTTAGCTGCTGTGTCTGTCCCCTTTGGGGAAATGTCACGCGACGTAATGGAGTCCTTGTAGCTTGCTACGACTCGTCTACGTTCGTTGATGACCGACACCTTCTTTGTTGGGTCATGTATGCATGTCCTTGTGCGGAACTGCCACTTTGGTTTATGATTAGACATGTCGATCCGGGTTCTTTGACATTGGAATGCTAGCGACACTATCGCATACGTGAGTCAAAAGACGCAAACGGTCCCGGCTAAGGTAAGGCTGCAGCCGTGGAGTTAACCGTGTGTGAGACCACAAAGGGATGCGATGTGTTACAGGCTGGATTCCTATGGCTTAGGATCGGGGTCCCGACATTTCTGCACTAGTGAAAGCTTAATGGGTGAGGTATCTTTAAGTGGTGAGGCTATGGCAAGCACTAAGCATTTATTTGAGTGGCTAAGTGCTACGGCAACAAAAGTCATTCCCAAGCAATGCCATGAATTCTTCTTGCTACATCTCTTGTTTCCTTCGGTTTTTCCCTTGAAGAGGAAAGGGTGATGCAGCACAGGAGCAGTAAGTATTTCCCTCAGTTTGAGAACCAAGGTATCAATCCAAAAGGAGGGTCTCGTCAAGTCCAGAGTACCTGCGCTAACACAAATGAGTTTGCACCCAACGCTTCAAATGGTTGTCAATCCCTTCAAGATTGTTTGCAAAGTGAAATCCGAAGGCGGAAAGTGCAACGAAGTAAAAAGTGTAAGGCTGAAAATATGGTGTGGAGTAGACCCGGGGGCCATAGTGTTCACTAGAGGCTTCTCTAAAAATAGCAAATATCACGATGGGTGAACAAATTACTGTCGAGCAATTGATAGAACCGCGCAAAGTCATGAAGATATCTAAGGCAATGATCATACATATAGGCATCACGTCCGAGACAAGTAGACTGATACTTTCTGCATCTACTACTATTACTCCACACATCGACCGCTATCGAGCATGCATCTAGTGTATTGAATTCATGATGAACAGAGTAACGCTTTAAGCAAGATGACATGATGTAGAGGGATAATCTCAAACCAATGATGAAAACCCCATCTTTTTACCCTTGATGGCAACAACATGATGCATGCCTCGCTACCCCTTCTGTCACTGGGTGAGGTCACCGCACGGTATGAACCCAAAACCAAGCACTTCTCCCATTGCAAGAATCATAGATCTAGTTGGCCAAACAAAACCCACAACTCGAAGAGAATTACAAGGATATGAAATCATGCATAAGAGAGATCACAAGAAACTCAAATAAGATTCATAGATAATCTGATCATAAATCCACAATTCAACGGATCTCGACAAACACACCGCAAAAGAAGATTACATCGGATAGATTTCCATGAAGATCATGGAGAACTTTGTCTTGAAGATCCAAGAGAGAGAAGAAGCCATCTAGTTACTAGCTATGGATGCGTAGGTCTATGGTGAACTACTCACGCATCATCGGAGAGGCCATGTTGTTGATGAAGAAGCCCTCCATATCCGAATCGCCCCTCCGGAAGGGCACCAAAGCGTGCCCCAGATGGGATCTTGCGGAGACAGAAGCTTGCGGTGGCGGAAAAGAACTTTCGATGATCTCCTGATTTTTTGTGGAATTTTTGGGGATATATAGGCGCAAACCCTAGGTCAAAGGACGCCTAGGGGGCCCACAAGCCGGGGGGCCGCGACCTGCCCCCTAGCCACGGGGTGGGGGCTTGTGGGGCCCCTGGGCCCCCCTGCCTTGGCTCTCAAGCCTCGTGATCTTCTTTCGTTACGAAAAAATCCTTTCGGGGATTTTCTTCCGTTTGGACTCCGTTTCAAAATCTCCTCTGAAAGGGGTCAAAAACATGGAAAAAACACGAACTGGCACTTGGCACTGAGTCAATAAGTTAGTCCCAAAAAATATATAAAAGGCATGCAAAACATCCAAAGTTTGACAAGATAATAGCATGAAACCATCAAAAATTATAGATACGTTGGAGACGTATCACTAAGTTATGAGTACAATAATAAAAGGGGTGATCTATGCAAAATCGGACGTGAACTAATGATGATCAAAAGTGATCCTGAAAACCTACTTATGAGTCAAACATAACCCCACCGTATCTCTCTTAGTTCAGAACTCACGAGCAGAGACAGTCACGATTACGCACACAGTTGGTGTAATTTTTTTAAGTTTACTTCAAGATTCCTATGACCGAATGTTAAACAAATTTCCAACTTGCCACATATACGCAGGCCTGGCTCTCATAATGATTTAACCCTACACGGGTGCTCCAACTCATCCATCACAAACTAGCCACAAGCGCCGTGGAAAATCTCAACTGCAAAAAACTCGTAGTCTCCTCGGAATCCCGGTGGAAAACCTCAACCTTGAGATAGCACAAAGTATCCTCCGAATCCCGTTGCACTATATATTTCGTAGAAGGTAGAACAATCCAGCGAGGCAGCCCGACATGTTGTCGAACCCGATAGGATCCGCGTATCTTATTCTCGGGACACGACCGGATAGGTCATACTAGGAGTAAAACTAAACCTCGAGTTTCCCATGGTGGCCCCGCAGTATCCCCATTTTGGACCAACACTCATGAGGAGCACTGGCCTGGGGGTTGATTAATTATCCATGGGGTTCGGCAAGTCCTTATGCAATTTTATTAGTTATTAGGCAAATGTAGTACCAAAGTTGGGCCCTGTTAGAAGAGTTTTAATCTAAAAAGAACGCTTCGTCCTTCCCACTTTGCAAGGTATTCCAACATGTAGTAGCCATAGTCACATCTACATCAAAAAAGCAAGTGAACACATGGCAATAAACAAGAAACTTTTAGGGAAAACTAGAAGTCAAATGAGGTAGAAAACACATGGATGATGTATAAAACAGCCTTACCCATTGCCTTGCTTGGTTGTTGTGATGGAGCCGATTCGAAAATGACTCATCTTGACATTTGAGATTTCGTAAGTATGGCTCCACCTCTGTTTGAGGTTGTCGATAAATAGTTTGGCATGAGTAGTGAGGCTCTCATCATCTCCTGAACGGACTGACTCGAGCACCTCAAAACGTTGGTGCTTCAGGTCAATGCACACTTGTCTACTGGTTATCTGGTGCAAACAGTTGGAACATGGGAAACATGACTTGCAAAAAAAGGAATTGACTTGAAAACAGTTGGTTGAAGTTTCCATGTGTTATGCATTGGCTGGTTAAATGAACAAAGCATCAGTGGTGAGGTCAACATGTGTGTGGCACCCCGGCTCAGAAAACCGGATTACCAGTGTTTCCAGCCCAGAGATCATGTCTTGTGGAAACACTCAACAACTTGGAACATAACTGAACCGACTTTATTGATAGCATACGGTCACAAATACATATCTTACAAGGATAACGAGGCCAAAGGCACCCTTGGTGCTACAACAGTATCTACATTATTTATGAAACATAGTGGGTCCTCGAGACTACTAAGTACTTCTATGGCGTAGCGGAACATAGCGGCAACTCCATCCACAGGACACTGTTGTGGACACTTCCTAGTAAGGACCATCAGGACCTCCGTCCTTGGCTTCTCCTGCATCTGGCATGATATGCCAGATGAGTACTTGGAATGTACTCGCAAGCTCACGAGAACGAAGTAATGCCACAAACAATAGCATGGCAATCAATATGGTAAATTATTAAACAACATTACTAATTGTACCAGTTATCAACTTACTCATATCTGGGTTGTCTCATGACACCCAGAATACTCATCGAGCATATCTAATCATTTGAAGAGTTCCTCCATCATTACTAACACGGATATGGTTGACCACCTACTGAGGTCTGGACGGGCTGTCCAATACCATGGACACAGCTATTCGACTAGGTTTGACACTCTACACAGGTTGCACACTTTACCCACATCATGGAGGACTGACCTCGTGATCCCATTCAGGGTGGACCGGTGTTTCTCCAACGGAACCTTCCTGACCCGTTACTCTCCCATCGTACCACCGGCAATCATCCTCCCCCGGAGTCCTGACCTGGGTGGCCCTGTGTCCTCATGACACCTGCCACCATCGTGGCCAAACTAAACTGTCCCAAACGGGGACAGGCCCAAAACAACTCAATTGGGCTCACAGGGTTATCACCACCTACCTGATCACGGTAGCACGCGTGCATAACCCTCCCTCTTTGGAGGTATCGGTGAAAGTTCACGTGATCAACCCAAGTCACGGCCGCCCCATACCGACAAAATGTGGTTGCACGGTTAAGCCCGACCAGGTGACTCTGGATCAATCACTAAGTTATTCCAAATATAGTGGTTTATAACAATGAGAAACTATTTATATTAACTAATTTACTATGCATTTATTTTATAGCAAATATATGAGCATAATGCATGAAAATATGCAATGCTATGAAAATACTACATCACATGGGTATCATGGCTTGCCTTGTTCAGTTGGGTTGTTTAATCACTCCTGGTCTTCAAATTCACCAAAGTTTCCCTCTGAAATATTTTAACTTTGCAAAAAGAAAATGTCACATAATACATTTTTTTAACCAAAAATTCTGTGAGTATAGGAAAAATACCAAATTTTGTCAGAAATTAGAGGGGCTCAGTACCAACTCAAGCAAAAAGAATCAATTGATTTGGACTTATGAATAAAAAGTTATAGCTGGTCAAAGTTACTGGTCAAATCTGAAATTTAAATAAAAACACTAAAACCTGGCAGAGGCCATGTTGAAGGCGTAAAGTGGAGGAGGCGCCTCCACTTACCGCTTCGGGCGCGGGCTCCAGACACTAGCAGGTGGGGCGTGCCTTTTGAAAGAGAGAGAGAGAAGGGAGACAGAGACGGGGCGGCTCACCGGTGATAGGGACGGGAGGCGGGGCTAGGAGATGGCGGGAATGGCTCGCGCGCTCGATGATGGTTCCCCTATACCCGTAGTTCCTCCGGAGGTGGGCTGACGGCGTGGCCCCTTCTTCTCCGGCGGGTGGATGCTATGGTGGTCGTCGGTGGCGACGATTACGGCAGAGGGGCGGCTAACAGAAAGCTCGAGGAGGACCAGGGAGACGAGGGGATCTCGATAGTGGCCTCATATTGGGTTGGGGAAGGGCGGAGGTGGCTGGCAATAGAGGGGATTTGGCGGCGAAGCCTTTTGCCGCAACTAAGGGAGACGAGCTCCCGGCTCTTGCTTAGGGTCTCTATGGGCGATTCAGAGGTGGAGAGGAGGGGAGATGGGCTAGGAGGGGTTGGGCAGGGCCTTTTATAGGCCAGCGGCGAGCATCGCCGAGCTCTCCCGAAGAGACGAGGCTCGGGCCTGCCAATGGAGCAAGGACGGCGAGCTGGCCATCGCGGCGTGGAGGCGAGGTGATGGAGGAGGGAAGGGGAGCGACGGGATGGGTCCGGAGCCATTAATAGCTTGCGGACGATCACAGTCGCCGAAGCCCACTATTCTGCCCGTGGCAGAGCTTGGCTGGGAGCGGCGGCGGCCTTTTCCGGCGACCAAGAGGCTTCGGCAGGTGCCACGCGGCTGCCAGGAGCGATATCGGCACCAAGGGACAACGGGAGACAGCGAGGGACGGCTTGGGCGAGCGCATCCGACACCGGCACCGTGCAGAGCGCGCACTGTGGTATGCCAGCACCATGATTACCACGGGTGCGGCTACCACGAGGCCACGCAAGACTGGCGCACCATGTCCACAGGGTAGTCCCTCGACCATCTAGCCTCCCTACACCATTGGCTCGACTAGGTGCACTCTAGTTTGATGGATCTCATCAGCAACAGTTTCTACCAGCCATCTTTAGGAGGTTCTGGAGCTAAAATAAGATAGAGATGGATCTATATGAAATGTCTGGGGTTATCAGCTTTGGAAGGACTACAAACTGACAAAGTTTGAAGGATTTTGAAGAAGAAATGAACATAGTTCCTTTGCAAACCATCATTTTGGTCTAGAATGGAAATGAGCTTGAGGCACTCACATGCATGCTCTGTTGAGGGTGAAGCTTGGTGGAGGAGTATTATTTCGTAGTGCACACATGCCCAAAAATTTTATAGATCATTTGTGCACCCCTAGCTAGTACTTCCTTCACAAAGGTTCAGATTCAACAGAAACATAACAGAGTTTTCCTGCTCAAAATTTTCACTGGACCATCTGATGTTTTTGCATATTGGGGCTAAATAGGATCCCTAGAAACTTGGGAAATTTATTGGGAATTTTATTGAATAGGAAAAATGGGGTTGCTTCACAATGGGACAATTTTGGTCACAAAAGAAATAATTATTCTGGCCAAAATTTCACATTGGGCAAGGAAATATTTTTGGAGATTTTGGAATTATATGATGATGAGAATATGTGGAAAAAGGTAGGGCATTTATAGATCATCCAGACTATAGGTTTCTTCACAACCCATGGTGATGCCATAATTCCCCGAATAAAGAAATTAATTATTGGAAGTAATTAATTATTGCAAATTAATCCAATAGAGGCGCACAAAGATTTTGGCAAGAGGTGGAGGGTTTTGGGTTGCTTGGAAAAATTTAGAGACTCACAAATCCAACTTGGTTGAAAAGATTTGAAAATCCACAAGGTTTGCAAGTAAAAACCAAAAAGGTTTTGGAAAGAAAAAGTTGAAAAAAATCAGGGTGTCACAATGTGAAAAGGCATAGTTGTCACCATGTTTACCGAAAAAAGAGGTGTAGTTGCCATGTGCAATTGAGTGATGTTGCCATGTATGTTTCAATGAAGTTGCCACCACTTTTTCAGTTAAGTTTCCATGTGTGTTTCATTAAAGTTGCCACTTGTGTCTAAATACAGTTGCCATAAGAGGCACTATACAACACATGGTATATAACTATGTACAATTATAACATGAAAAAATAGCTCGAAAGGTGAAACACTAACAAAAAAAATTAGTGTGAGCTTGAAATCACCATGTGGGGCAAAATATTTCATGATAGTGGCTTGGTGGAAGCCACCATTCCATATTTTGTTGGTAAAGCTTCAAGAGGAGATAATGGTCTTGTCGATACAAATTTCTGCTTGCTTGTTTATGTAGTTGATCCCACATGCAACTACATTCAGTGACATTCTACCAATGGGCCTCACAGACTCGTCTAGATCACCAAGGTCAACGTACATCACACCACATTCAATGATTTTAGTTCTGTCCAAATATGAGTTGTATGAAAATGATATAACATGAAAGAAGCATATCTTCTAAGAAAACAAAATGAAATAAACAAAACATGGTGAAAAGACAAATCTTGAAAAAGCAAGTAAGGAGGGTGTGGTGTGGTCATTACTCTCTTACCTCCTTCATGTGTTTGGTGTTCGACCCTTGCATTTCCGACACGCCTAACAAAATCATAGAAAACACACTTATCCCTTGTAGCCCTAAACTCGGACTGAAAATCATCCGCTGATGGTGGGTGAACTACCCTCGTCTGCCTCATAGAAACAAGGGTTGTACTTCTGACAACATCATCACACACTAATACATCAGGAGAATCAGAACTTGGTTTGATCTCATAACGCAATGACCTCCTTTTTAAGGCATCCTGCTCAATCCTGCGTTAAGATTCATTGAGAGAAGATGAAACCTACTCAGGTGTTCCTGAAATTAACATTGGAATAATAATCAAACACAAGAAGTTGACATGCAAGATCATTTGTGAATTAGCATGTACGGAGAATATTGTTTTCAAGAGTCTATTCGAAAAAAGGTTTACCATTAACTTGGATCGTCCATCACTCACAACAAGAACGACAGAAATTACGACTTTGCCATCTGAAATCATTAAAATTTGCCATGGGGAATGCACTAGAGTTGCCATGTGATATCAGCTACATTAACCATGTGTGATCGATGATATTTGGGTGTGTGAAGCCAAATAGTAGTTGCCATGTCGGAGTAACATCATTTTCCATGTTAGATCAGCAGTAATTGCCAAGTTAGATCAACTACATTTGCCATGGACATACTATGTAAGAGGCAATGTGGAATCCCCTACACTTGCCATGTGAGTTGAGGTTCAGACCAACAAAAAAATAACAACAAGACTGAAGTTGCAATGAAATACCAACTACAAATGCCATGTACAGCACATAAAACTAGCCATCCCATTTCAAACAAAATTTCTCGTCCCATTTCAAACAAAATTTGCCATGAACATCATAAAATAAAATAAAAAGGTGAAACAACGAGGTTACCTTGCACTATAGGCTATGCAAACTCAACAGCCTTCCGGACATCAACATTGGGTTGTGCCATCATCGGGATTGTACCTGCTGGGAAAGAAAAAGGAAAAGGTATAGGATCGATGGGTGGTTCACCCTTACTATGATCAATTCCAACGCTACAACTTGGTGAGGTGAAACCCATGGGGTTCCTCTCCTGTTGCTAAGTCAGGTTCCAAATAAACTATTTAGCAGAATGTAGAGGTGACAACTGAACAGTTATGTCACTCTCGTGTGCTGCACAAACATCAGGCTTCTTGGTAGGACAGGGTGTGCTGTCAGGGATTTCAATCACATCCTTCTTTACTATATTCTTATTTGGACTCTACGGGACACAAATGTTGACATGAAGCTTGGAAGTACATAGATTTAAACTAGGGGCTTCTCATCCATAAAGGATGTCATCTAGTGTGAACGTCCAGCTCCTCGATTAGTAGCCTTCTTACCACCTGCATCTACCGAAATCCAAACTTCCGTCATCTAAGTTGCTTTGCTTTGCGCAAAAGGTGGGAAAAGTGTGGAAGCAGACACAAAACCGGTGTCAGCTCTGCTCTTAACGAGCTCCACTATACTAGATGATAGTGCAGGATTCTTGCGGGAACTATACCTAGGTGGCAGGCCAGCTTGCAAACCGGTTGCTGGAGCAGCCTATGTGTTTGGACCCGCTATAGCAGGTGTGCGACAAGATTTGTCCATGGATGTCCTCTGGTTAGGAATTTTGGCCGCAACCCCTTCTTTCAAGGGCATGGTAGTGCCATCAGCCCCACGTGTGGAGTCCACAGCGGATGAGCGGCAATCTTTATTATTTAGGTAGAGGTCTAGAGCATCCACTTCATCACTTGTTGTGTGGCTCCAAGGGGCACGACAACATCCCTCATTGCCAGACGGGTGGGCACTATGTCAATAGTCTTGGCAAATACTGACTCACCACTGTCATATGTACCTATACCTACAGTTGTATTATGCACCTCTTCAACCGACAGAGATGGAGAATTACGTGCATCGAAACTAGTAGAAACTATGGGCGGCGCAACGATAGATTTGCCAACTGGCGGCTCGTGAATCTCCACATTTTTGGACATCATCAACTTCGACTGAATTGTTATAGTGGGTCTTTAGTACTGTGATTGGTCGGGCGAGAAACATTCCTCTTGACCTACAAAAATGTGGAACGAAAAGACAACCATGAAAAAACATGTGAAGGAAATGTGGTACAGAAACAAGTATTTGCCATGAGAGTCAACTTAAAATGCCATGTGTGATATGCCAGATCTGCCATGTGTAACAAAGCAAGAATTTCCATATGTGTTGTACAATGGTTGCCATGCGTGATAGTAAATAGTTTCCACATGGGAGAAAAAGAGTTGCCATGTGGAATGCAATAAAATTTTCACTTATTGTAGAATGCATCGAAGAAATTACCGTCAACATTATGTGTGAGTTGAAATGCTCAACATGCTACAATTGCCATGGAATTTTTCAAAAAATGTACTGCAACTTGCTCCACCATTAAATTAGGTCCACCACACAAAAATTAGAAAGATGAACAAACCTCGTGCTTCTTTTCCTCAAGTCTTCCAGCACAACAGGATCCCCGGTGTTGGACGATCAAATGGACATGATGCCAACAGCAGTGCGTGCCCCCTTGTTCTTTCGGGCTGAAGTACAAGAGGGAGTGGCTGCTTATTTCTGTGTAGTTGCTCAGCCACCATCTGTCACCTCACTGCCAACATAGAAAGCAAATGAAAAAACAAGTAAGAGAATGCAATCATGGCATACATATCATGAAAAGTTGAGGGAATATGAAAGCGAATGAGACAATGAACAAACAACAAGCCTCCTCCTAGCAGCAAAAAGATTGGTCATGCGCCTCTTGCGTTCAGGCCCCTCACCAACATCCTATGGAGCCCTGCCCCTCTTTGAGGGAGAAACACCAGTGTCTCTTAGAACAATTGAGGATGCACGAATGATTGGTAGAGCCTTCTCGTTGGTATCTCCATCATTAACTTCCCAAGATTCATCATGATCAGTGTCATGTGGCACATTCTCCATATCATCATTGTCATCCTTGTAAAGACCAGCACCCACACCACCGAAACCATCCCATAATAGCTCCACTTGGGTGTCAGGGAGCTCTTGAGAACCGTTGTAGTCATACCAGACACGACAGCTAGTTAGATGATGTGTGAGTTCTCTAACCAAAGAGGTGAACTGCCTCACAACTGCATCGCCATCGGAACTAGCCAATGTGGTCCAGCCCTCAACCAACTTCCCAACAAGGTTTGTCATGCGAGAAGAAAACTACCCGACTAGATGCTCGCAGGAGCCCTGTCCTGATTAGAACAAAACAATAACAATTTCATACACAATGGAACATGTGGATAAAAAATGCAATTACATCAAAGAATCAAGTGCAAAATGGATCATGAAAACAACTGCATGCTTAATTACCTCGGTGGAAAAATATGTAGCTGAATGCAATTCCAGCCACTTGCCAAAATTGTGTGTCCGACCAAACATACTGTAGTCACTAGCATGCTTGGCAATCAACTGAAAATAAGCGAAAAAATGTCAAAAAACTTCGACAACAAACATGGATCGCATAAAAGTATGAGGAAATGCGGTATGCCATGCGAAGAACACAAAAATATTTCCCGTGTGACACCCAAATAGTTGCCATGTGAAGTACCTAGCAGGTGTGGTTTTTCTGTCTGAACTTTTCAGAATATATGTTTGCATGATGTAGATGAACTACAACTGCCATGTGGAGACAACCATATTTTCCATGTGGTTTATAGTTTGTTTGCCAGCTCTGAATGCATGAAGGTGGACATATAGGATGCATAGAGATACTTAGATATGCAGATTGGAATATGACTTCCATCGAAAGTTTTCTACATTTGCCATGTGGAAACCAACATATTTGTCATGTTCTTTACGCTACGTACCCCCCATGGAAAAATACTATGAACGGACCAAACAATTTTGTTTTTTTTCTATTATTAACATTGAACTTCAAAATTGCCATATAAGAAGGAAGATAACACTAACTGATAGTTTTTCGTACTTTGTTTTAGATATCATGTCTACGGCAAGCACATCCTTGATAGCGTTGTAAGTCCAGAGAGAGACAACAAACTTATGTGGAGGAGGCATATGTCCTATAACAGTAAGATTCACAATAGAGATGTCAACGTTATCGACATACATGTGCTGGTAAACACAAAAATGGAAAAAAAATTAAGAAAAACATGTCATAATTTAATATTGTGTAATATAAAACATTATGGGAAAAGGAAAGATTAGTGTGATTGCCATGTGGTTGGCACTACATTCTCACTTGTGTCCACTAAATGGAAATATTTTCCATGTACATGGTGGTATGTTTTCCATGTATCACCATTCAAATCTCACATATGGGTAGTGAACTAAGAAAGCAAAATTGAACATTGGCAAAGAAAGTACATATCATGTGTGATTTAAATATACTTTCCATGTAGCACCAACCATAGATGCCATGTATCAACACATGTACTTGGCATGTAGAGTCAACTAGAGTTGCCATGTATGATCAACTCTAGTTGCCATCCCAAATCAACTACAGTTATCATGTACGATCAACTAGAGTTGCCATGTGTAAACAACTGGAGTTGCCACATCTGAATACATATAATTGCCACCTATGATCAAATACAGTTGCCACTTATTTTACTTCCTAAAAGGTGTCCCGATGAACTACATTTCCAGCTTGAATGACCTAGACTAACCGCATTGGGTTCTCTGTATTGTCAATGAGGAATGAATGTATAATGTTAAAAGCATTTGCGAACAAATAGTTACCATTATGTGTAGGCAGCAGCCCTTGTGGTACATCTTGTTTGCAAAGGCATCATGCTGGAAGTCGGCAATGAATTTACACCAATTCTTGTTTTTTACATCCTTCAGGTTCGCTTGCACAAGTTTAAAAAGCTGCAACACTTGCACAGTTAAAAAACTTCGACTAGAAGGAAAATGCTAGTACATGACATCAGAAGAGAAGATGGTAAAATATATAGATGGGGAACATTCATCAAGACACGGAAGCATTTGTTGCTTGGGTGTAGCGACGTGTGATACATATCCAACGTATCTATAATGTTTTATTGTTCCATGCTATCATATTATCATCCTAGGTACTTTTAGGGCCATAATTCACGAATTTATATTATTTTTGAGCAGTAACCTATTAACCCAGTGCCCATGGCCAGTTGTTGTTTTCTGCGTTTTTTTAGGTTTTCAGTACCAAATGAAGTTCAATTGCCATGAAACTTTTTTATGATTTTCTTAGACCAAAATAAGACCTGGAAGCTTCGGGACGAACCTAATACAAACGAGGGCAACACAAGCCAACGGGGCGCGACCGGGGGTGGACTTGCTGTGATGTCTTGTGCCTCCCTGGTGGCCCCTCTTGCTTCGTTCTCAGGCCTACAAATTCACAAATATTATAGAAAACCCTAAATATAGTCACCAAACACTTTTTACGTCGTCGCAATTCTCTGTTCCATGGTGGTCCCATGTGGAGCTCCGTTCTGGCACCCTGTCGCAGGGGGGATCGGTCACGGAGGTCCTATTCATCAACCTTGTTTCCTTCGTAATCATGTGTGAGTAGTTCACCATAGACCTATGGGTCCGTACTTAGTATCTCTCTCTCTCTCTCTCTTGATCTTCAATACAATGATCATCGTATCTTTTCTTTGATCTATCCGATGTAATTCTTTTGTATGGTGTGTTTGTTGGGATTTGATGAATTATGGGTTTATTATCAGGCAACTCATGAAAAAATTTGAGTCTTCCTTGAGTTTTATGACTCTTATTTTCCTGATCATCATTGCTTCGTAATTCTCTCTGATCCATTGAATTGCATTGGCCAAGTAGTTTGGTATTTCTTTAGTGGGAGGGTGTATTGTAGTAAGTTCAGCGTGACGAGTTTCTATATCCCACAGGCAGAAGGGGAAAAGTTGTGTCTTTGTGTTGCTTCCACTTGGGGTTTATTCATATTGGTTGAGTTTACTTTGACTACATCATGTCATCGTTCTCCTTGCAGTACTCTATTATATTTAATACTCTAGTTGCATGCTGCAAAACGGTTGATGGGTTGAGTAATAATAGTAGGTGCAGATAGGTGTTGGCCCATTTTCTTATGCACGCGATGCCTATATACACATGATCATTTCTATGAAAATCGCATAACTATCCGTTGTTCTATCAATTGCTCAACAGTAATTTGTTTACCCACCATACGTTGCTTTCATGAGACATGCCACTAGAGAACACTATGCCCCCGGGTCTATTCACTTATATATTCAGAAAACTTATAATTTCCTTGCTTTTATTGTTTGTATTTTATTTTATTTTTCACGCTCCAATTATCTACAATTATCTACACACCTCATTCGCTTGCAAACAACGAGATGGTTGAGGTGCAAGTTGCTTTTTCACACTCCAATTATCTACAAGGGGGTTGAAAGCCCTCTTGCTCGCGTTGGGTGCAAGTTGCTTGCTCTTTTGTCTGCAGCCGCTGAAGATGGTTGAGGATTGATATTCATATTGTTTCAATAAAGCTTGGTTTCTTAATCGAGGGAAATACTTACCTACATTGTGCTGCGATTACTTGTTCCTCTTCATGAAAAACCCAACGTAGATCACAAGTATCAGGAAGGATTTTTGGCATCGTTGCCGGGGAAAATCATCACCAACTATCAAGTAAATTCACACAAATTATCATTTACTTGTTCTTATTTTTATTTGCTGTTATATTTTGTTCCTTCAAAAAAACAAAAAATACAAAAGTATTTATCTTTGCTAGTTTACTTGCCTAGCTATGCTATCTTTGTCTTTGTCACACCAAGACAAAAAGGAAAATGCAAAGGTTAAGATAAATGGATCGTCATTCACTAGCTAATCTTTTCAAAAGACTCATTTATGGCGAAACAATTGCTAGTGTAAGTGCACTAGATTATCTTTATGGGGCCTTGTTTGTAAATAATGAATCTAAAAATTGTGAGATTTATAAAGCAACTCATGATAGTTCCTTCAATGAAAAGCATGATTGCCATGTTGTGAGTACAAATTCTATGAATATGAATTGTGCTAATGATCATGATTGGGGTGATAAGCATGATGATTTCTGTGATCTTGATAATTCTATGCTTCATGATGAATCTATTATTGATTATGATATTTGCAACACTACTAAAAGTGGGTTTGGATGAGCGTCAACTTTAGGTAATAATGATCCCAATAACATGGAAGATTATAAGACTTGTATGCATATGGATCATAAAGTGAATGTTTTACATGATAACTATATTGTTGAGTTTGAATATGATCCTACGTATCATTATTATGAGATAGTCAAATATGGTTATAGAAATTGTCATGATACTCACTTACCTCTCTTGATGTTTAAGTGTTAATGGTTCAATCTTCGTACTTTATTATGGTAGACCCTTCTTCTCTTGAAAATTTGTTTGCTTATAAAATTCCTATGCATAGGAAGCATGTTAGACTTAAACATGTTTTAACTTGATTTAGGATGATCTCTATGTGCTTCAATTCTTCTCTTCTACACGAGCATCATTATTATCTCGAGCTTATCTTAATGGCTATAAAGAAAGAGCTTATTAGGAGACAACCCAATAGTTATCATTTATTTCCATCTTGGTGTGAGGACACGATTATTTCCTCCGAAATGATTGCGTTTTTGTTTATAAATTAGTGTTTGTGTCATGTAAAGCCTTTGGGATGACTTGTATGATAAGTATAATTGATATGGTGCAAAACAGAAACTTTGACGTCCGATGCAGAATTTCTCTGATTTTATTCAAACGTATTTTTAAGCTGAATTTTTTATACAGTATTTGTGTACAAATTCCTTAAGGGGTACGAAGTTTTCAGAAATGTTGCAGTTACATAATTATAGGTTCATTAAAGATCACTACAAAATATTCTATTTGAGGCAGATTATGTTTTTGCTTGTTTTGATGATGCTATGGATTATATTGGGTGGTACAAGCCATGTAGAAGTTATAACATAGTACCTATTACGAAATAATGAAATATGAACAAATTAACAATAGGACCTAAGTATTGTAACAAACCAAGTGCATTCCCTTGCCAGATTTGTAATTTATTCCATGTATGACCTCCATGTTTGCCCTCATGTGTGTTGTTCATGACATTCATCATTGGTCATGGTATCATGGCATCATCACATAAATTATTTGTTGCATCATAAGCCTGTGTGATTGTTGTGGTGTGAGTATATGTGTGGAGAGGTGTGCTTGCAAGTGAGTTTGTGTGTGTAATCCTCCCCCAAATCTTTTACAAAACTATTCCTAAAAACCCCTTTTAATTCCAATGCCAGATATGTGGTGATTTTACTTGCACTTTCCAACTCATAAAAATATTGCATATCTGTAAGGGATCAACACTTGGCCATCTGTGACATTTCTCTTGTTGTGATGTTTGCACAATAGCATCAATAGTAAATAATAGGTGTATTATTCATTTGGTCTAAAAATGCCAAACCCATTTTTAGAAATTAGTGCATGTTTTTAGGAGTTCAAATGTATTTTTGCTTGTCCCAAAACCTCCCTCTCCTTTCTTTGTGGATTCTTTCTTATCTAGTTTTGTTTAAAAAGAAAAACCCTTTTGTTTCCAGAGAGGGAGAAAGAAGTTCCCCACCTAGGCCTCCTACTTCCCCTCACCCCACCAGCTTGCCTATCCGCAAGCCCAGATCCAACGCAGCCCATCTTCATCGGTCGTTGTTTTCCCTATACGGTGTCAATCTAGAGGCACCACGTCGACGAGCTCGACGATTTAACGGTCGACAGCCACCGTAGCCCCCTTTAAAGCTTGTCTCTTGTGCCCTAGGGTATTCCCTTGTTCCATTCCCTCCCACCCCTCGCCTCGCTGACGGTGGTAATTCCTCGCCAAGTTCTCGTTGTTGCCATGTTCCTGATGCAACGGCGAAGCTCGGGCTCGTGGTCTGAGTAGCTTGTTCGCCCTGTCTCCTGCCTCCCTGCTCTCGTGGATCGGTCCCTCTGGGTCCCTGCCTTCTTTGTTGTTTTCAAGCGCAACACCAGCGTGCCCGGAGCTCCTTACCCATCGCCATCTTCCTCCTCGCACCCGGGATAGAAGGTCGCGGCGCCGCATCATTGTTCGAGGAAAACCCGTGATCTCCTCGGGTTCCTATAGGAAAATCTCAACCTCAAGATAGCCCAAAGCATCTTCGGAATCCCTCGCACAAGACGCTCGAGAAAGGTAAAACATGTCCAGCAAGGCCGCCCGGCGTATCGATGATCCCGATAGGAGACGCGTATCTCGTTCTCAGGTCACGACGGGTGAGCAATACGTACGGTGGCCCGATAGAAATCCCCCGAGTTGCCTCGGGTGGGCCCACAAGTGGCTCTCTTTGGGACCAACATCAGTAGCACTGGCCCCCTGTATTATATTGAATTACTCCTCGGGTAGCCCTAACTCCCTATGCGGCAAATTACTTATCAGTATTATTATGTTGGGAAAATATAGTACTAATGCTGGGCCTTGCTAGACGAGCTTTGTCCCAAAAAGAAAGTCAAGGGGCTCACCATAACAACCCCAAGCATGTTAGGAGCGCTTATTTATGGAACAAAACACCAGTAGCGGAAACTAAGGCGGCAAAGGTGAAACAAAACACCATGCTAGATGGCCAAGACTTCCGCCTTTTACCAAGTATATAGGTGCATTAAATTAATTAGTAATAATATGGTGATATAAGAACGAACCCATGTTATCACATGGAAGCAACTGAACCTGCAACTAGCAACGCTAACACATGGTTAAGTGATACGTCTCCATCGTATCTACTTTTCCAAACTCTTTTCCCCTTGTTTTGGACTCTAATTTGCATGATTTGAAAGGAACTAACCCGGACTAACGTTGTTTTCAGCAGAATTTCCATGGTGTTGTTTTTGCGCAGAAATAAAAGTTCTCGGAATGACCTGGAAATTTACGGAGAATTTTTGTGGAATATATAAAAATACTTGCGCAAGAATCAACTGGAGGGGTGGAGCTATGAGCCCACAAGCCCACCAGGGCCCCCCCCCCCTGTCCGCGCCTGGCAGGCTTGTGGGGCCCACGTTGCTCCACCGCCTCCAATCTCAGGTCTATTTGGTTCCTTTCGTGCGGAAAAAAATCAAGGAGAAGAGTTCATTGCGTTTTACGATACGGAGGCGCCGCCACCTCCTGTTCTTCCTCTGGAGGGCAGATGTGGAGTCCGTTCTGGGCTCCGGAGAGGGGAAATCATCGCCATCGTCATCATCAACCTTCCTTCATCGCCAATTCCATGATGCTCTTCATCGTTCGTGAGTAATCTCATCATAGGCTTGCTGGACGGTGATGGGTTGGATGAGATCTATCATGTAATCGACTTAGTTTTGACGGGGATTGATCCCTAGTATCCACTATGTTCTGAGATTGATGTTGCTACTACTTTGCCTTGTTGAATGCTTGTCACTAGGGCCCGAGTGCCATGATTTCAGATATGAACCTATTATGTTGTCGCCAATATATGTGTGTTCTTGATCCTATCTTGCAAGTTGTAGTCACCTACTATGTGTTATGACCCGGCAACCCCGGAGTGACAATAGCCGGAACCACTCCCGGAGATGACCATAGTATGAGGAGTTCATGTATTCACCAAGTGTTAATGCGTTGGTCAGGTTCTTTATTAAAAGGAGAACCTTAATATCCCGTAGTTTCCATTAGGAACCCGTTGCCACGGGAGGGATGGACAATAGATGTCATGCAAGTTCTTTTCCCTAAGCATGTATGACTACATACGGAATACATGCCTACATTACATTGACGAACTGGAGCTAGTTACATATCTCTGTGTGTTATAACGGTTGCATGATGAATAACATCCGGCATAATCATCCATAACCGTTCCAATGCCTACGAGTCTTTTCCTACTGGTCCTTGCTATGTTACTTTGCTGCTACTGCTGTCATTGCTGCTACTATTACGCTGTTACTACTGCTGTCACTTTGTTGCTATTGGTTACTGTTGCTACTGTTGCTATCACACTACTCTGCTACTGATACTTTGCTGCAGATACTAAATCTTTCAAGTGTGGTTGAATTGAAAACTCAACTGCTAATACTTGAGAATATTCTTTGGCTTCCCCTTGAGTCGTATCAACAAATTTGGGTTGAATACTCTACCCTCGAAAACTGTTGCGATCCCCTATACTTGTGGGTTATCAAGACTATTTTCTGGTCCGTTGCCGGGGAAGCACAGCTATTCTCTAAGTCACTTGGGATTTACGTATGCTCATCACCATGAGGAATCCAAAAGATCCAAGAACTAAAGTCTTGCCCTCAACTACGAGGACAGGTAAGGAACTGCCATCTAGATCTGCATTTGATTCACCTTCAATTATGAGTAAGTTTGCGACACCACCTCCTGCTAGAAATCTTGATATGTCGCATGTGCTTGATGATGCTACTTCTGTTTCCCATGATGCTTATGATGATGCTATGCTTGATACTGCTTTGCCACTAGGTGCATTCCTTGATGCACAAATTGCTAGAGTTACTGCTAGATGTGATGATACTTCTGAAACTGCTAAGATTATTTAAGTAGAACCTGCTATTTTGCCTGTTAGAACTAGCTCTCCTAGATATGAATTTCCTGATATACCTGAGGGTTATGTTATGGAGGGAGAGATAGCTGAGGACTTTCTTGTTTGTAAGGATAGCTATGATGTTGAGAAATTACTGCGCAAGTGGAAAGAAAAATCTTTGAACGCTAGGATGAAATACGACCCAAAGTTTGCTACTTCGCCTATCTTTGTGACTGATAAGGATTATGAATTCTCTATCGACCCTGAGTTATCACTCTGGTCGAATCTGATCCTTTTCATGGTTATGAGTCTGAAACGGTTGTATCCCATCTTACCAAACTGCACGATATAGCCACCCTATTCCCTAGTGAGGAAAAGATCCGTCACTACTATATCCTTGAGCCATTTCCTTTCTCGCTAAAGGATGATGCTAAGACTTGGTTCACTTCTCTTGATCCTCGTTGTGTGCGTAGTCCCCGGGATATGATCTACTACTTCTCTGAAAAATATTTCCCTACCCATAAGAAGCAAGCTGCCTTGCAGGAAATATACAACTTTGTGCAAGTTGAAGAAGAGAGTCTCCCACAAGCTTGGGGGAGGCTCGTCCAGCTACTGAATGCTTTGCCTGATCACCCTCTTGAGAAGAATGAAATACTTGATATCTTCTATAATGGACTAACCGATGCTTGTAGAGACCACCTAGATAGTTGTGTCAGTTGTGTTTTTAGGGAATGAACCGTAGAACAAGCTGAGATCCTATTGAATAATATCTTGTGCAATGAGAATGCTTGCACTATTCCCGAACCACCTCCGAAGCCAACTCCTAAGAAAAGAGGTATTATATTCCTCAGTCCTGAAGATATGCAAGAAGCTAAGAAATCTATGAAAGAGACAGGCATTAAATCTGAAGATGTCAAAAATCTACCACCTATCAAAGAGATCCATGGTCTTGATAACCCGATACAGGTAGTAGAAATAAAGTCTCTTCGTAGATTCAATGAGAGTGACATTCCTTTTGATAAACCTGCTAGCTTATGCTTGGATGAATTTGATAACTTTGTTGCCAAACAACAGAGTTTCAATGATTATGTTAGCAGACAATTGGAACAGATTTCCCGTATGCTTAGTCATTTAAGTGTTTGTGTGGACAGAAACATCAATGATCTTAATCTTTTGAGTAAACATGCCTTCATGGTTACTACTCAAGTAGGACAAGTACTTAAGGCTCAGAATGACTTGCTCAATGAGTTGAATGACAATTCTGTCAGAGTCGTCGCTAGAGGCGGTAGAATGACCCAGGAACCTTTGTATCTTGAGGGTCATCCTAAGAGAATTGAACAAGATTCTCAAGGATTTAGCATCGATGCACCTAGTCATCCTAGGAAGAAGAAGAGAGATGATAGGAACCTGCACGCTAGCAACCCTGATGTTGTTACACCTGCGAGTCCAAACGATGTCTCTGTCTCTAATGCCGAAACACAATCTGGTGATGAACATGAGCCTAGTGATAATATTGATAGTGGTGTTCATGATGATGCTCAACCTAGTAATGATAAGGATGTGGAGATTGAACCTGTTGATCTTGATAACCCACAACCTAAGAATAAGAGATACTATAAGAACGATTTCGCTGCTAGCAAGCATGGTAAAGAAAGGAAACCATGGGTTCAGAAACCCATGCCCTTTCCTCCCAAACCATCCAAGAAAAAGGATGATGAGGATTTTGAGCGATTTTTTGTAATGATTAGACCTGTCTTTCTGCAAATGCGTTTGACAGATATGCTCAATATGTCTCCGTATGCTAAGTACATGAAGGATATTGTGACTAATAAGAGGAGGATACCTGAGGTTGAGATTTCCACCATGCTTGCTAACTATAGTTTCAAGGGTGGAACTCCTAAGAAACTAGGTGATCCTGGAGTGCCCACTATACCTTGCTCCATTAAAGGAAACTACGTTAGAACTGCTTTATGCGACCTTGGAGCCGGTGTTAGTGTTATGCCTCTCTCTCTTTATCGTGGACTTGAATTGGATAAGTTAACACCCACTAAAATCTCTGTGCAAATGGCCGACAAATCAACTGCTTTCCCTATCGGCATTTGCGAGGATGTGCCTGTTGTGGTTGCTAACGTCACTATCTTAACAGACTTTGTTATTCTGGATATTCCCGAGGACGATGCCATGGCAGTCATCCTTGGAAGACCCTTTCTAAACACTACAGGGGCTATTATAGATTGCAACAAAGGCAATGTCACTTTCCATGTCAACGGTAATGAGCATACGGTGCACTTCCCGAAGAAACAATATCGAGTACATTGCATCAATTCTATCCAAAAGACTTCATCGATTCTTATTGGGAGTTTTGAATGCCCAATACATCCTGTCAAGATGAAGTATGATTTGCTTGTTGGGGATATACACATCCCCATTGAGGTAACCTAGTGACTATTCAAAAAATTCTTCATTTCCTTTTGCGATTCGAAAAGGTTTGTCACGGAGACTTGATCAACCTCATTGACGCATTTCTTTCGATGACCATGAGATGGATTAATCACGGAGTCACAAACCTCTGTTCCAAGCTTTCGCCTTCGGTTGCTTAGAAGAAAAATTATAGATTTAGTTTAGTTTTCCCTATTTTCTTCTTTTTGCGTCCCGTAGAAAAGTACCCCAAAAATAAAATTTCTCCGATCGTCCTGAAAATCAAGCATGATTTTTTCAGGATTTTTTGAAAAATACCATGACGGAGAGCTTGTCAGGGGTTGCACCAGTGGGCCACAAGCCCTGGAGGCGCGGCCACCCCCCTGGCCGCGCCACCCAGGCTTGTGGGGCCCACGTGCACCCCGTCCACTCATTCTAGCTCCGATCTGCTTCTCCTACCTCCAGAAAAAAATCGTTTCGCAGCTCAAACCCGTGTTCTTGCTCTTCTTGCTGCGATTTTCGATCTCCTTGTGCAAAGCACCATTCACCAAGCTGTTTTGGGGAAATTGCTCCTTGGTATGTGACTCCTCCATTGGTCCAATTAGTTTTTTCTCTAGTGCCTTATACATCGCGTATTTTTGCTGCCTTGGTGACCCTGTTCTTGAGCTTTGCATGCTAATTTTAGCTGGTCCCAAGTAGTTTAGATGCGTAATATGGCTTCTAGGCACTTGTGGGAGTAGTTGCTACGAGTTTTGTTGGGCCTTGTTCACTTTTCCTTAGAGTCACTAAAATTTCAGAAATTTTCAGAGTTAGAAAAGGGAAAATATGAGGAGGTTCTTAAGAGGCTCTTCAAGCCGTGACCCCAAGGATGATGGAAGTGAGAAGAAGAAACCCAAGTATCCGGTCCCCCGAGTTGCAGAAGTTCGAGCATGCGATTGGCCAAGCGATGTGTTCTTACACGCCGCCGGACTTTATGAGGACTTTTACTACTTGGTGGAGAATGCAGGCCTTACCGCCTTCGTTGAAGATAAGTGTCCGCAATACCTCCTCCTCACTAATATTTTCATGCAAAGCTTTAACTTCTATCCAAGGAAGAATCATCCTATGGTTGAGTTCAAGTTATATGATATCCCCCAGCGTATGTCACTCCAGGATTTTTGCAATGTTTGCAAATTAACTTATGTTGGAGATATTCATGAACCTCATCCACGGGACTTGGAGGCTTTCATCGATACTATTGTTGTAGGAGAGGAGAGAGGAGTGTCTTGCGCTAGAGCTGCTAGCATACATTTTCCCGTGCTTCGGTACTTCTCATTATTCGTGGGAAAATGTTTGATTGGCCGTGGGAAAGCTGGGTCCCTTAGCTCTCCAGATCTTGCAGTCTTGCGCCATTCCCTTTATAATGATAAAACTTATAGCTTGGGCGCTATAGTAGCTCAACGGTTGAACACGAACCGTTCTAAAGACGTTGTCTATGGAGGTATCTATGCTACTCGTCTTGCTAGACATTTTGAGATACCCATTAGACTGGACGAGGAAGAAGAGATTCTTCTTCCTGAGAGATATCTAGCTTATGATAGCATGGTTCGCCATGACTTTCTTGATAGAGATATAAATAGAAGGTTGATTATAACCTGGTATTTAGTCAGGGTACTCGTGAGACTATTACTTTGGCTGCTCCTTCTTTGTTTAGTCTTCATACAGGCAGGTACATTATTATGCCCTCGGACATCTATGCATATTGGGGCATTACACAACCACACGTGCCCGTGCCCGAGCCACCAGTCGAGTATGAGACGCCAGTTTATCAGTGGGAGCCAGAGGAGATCACACAGCAGTGGCATCCTCAGTTCACTCCGGAGTACCCCGGAGCTGGTTATTTCCCTCCTTGGGAGTAGACCAACTTAGGCCAAAAGCCTAAGCTTGGGGGAGTACGTGTTTCTCACCGACTTTATATTCTTGCTTACGCTTTCACTTTGTTAGTCGGTGTTCACACTTTGCCACTTTATCATCCATGCTAGTTTATTTTCTTTTCTCTTTTTCTTTTCGTGTGTTTGTCTAGTTTGAGAAAACCCAAAAAGATTTTCTTTTTCTTCTTTTTATTGTTGGGAGCTTTCCCGTGTAAATAGTTTTCTTTTTCTTTGGGTCAAGGTAGAAGACCATGGTTACAATGTTTAGTGGCTCTTGCATGCATATCTGTTTATCTGTCAAAAAGCCATATTACTTTGTCTTCTTCTTTGTGTTTGCTTGCAGATTCCAGCTTAGTCCAATGCACGAGCATGCTTATTATTGTTCACATCGTTCGGTCGTGCAAGTGAAAGGCAATAATGACGATATATGATGAAGTGACTGAGCCTGGAAAAGCTGGTATGAACTCGATCTATTTTGTTTTTGTAAATATGACTAGCTCATCGTTCCTGATTCAGCTTTGTTGTGAGAGAAACATGTTTGCAATGACAACTTAGAGATCATAGTTTCTGATGCCATGCTTAATTAGCTAGGAGCTTATAATGGTTTGCCTTGGATGCCAACATGAATTTTGAGATGACTATGACTTAGTATGATAGGATGGTATCCTCCTTTGAATGATTCAACTGGCTTGACTTGGCACATGTTCACGCATGTAGTTGAAACAAAATCAACATAGCCTCTATGATATTCATGTTCATGGTGATTTATGTCCTACTCATGCTTGCACTCAATGTTGGTTAATCTCAATGCATATTGATGACTATTGTCGCTCTTTAGTTGGTCGCTTCCCAGTATTTTGCTAGCCTTCACTTGTACTAAACGAGAATACTGCTTGTGGGTCCACTTCCATAAACCCAAAGTTGTTCCATATGAGTCCACCATACCTACCTATTTGCGGTATCTACCTGCAGATTCCAAGTAAATTTGCATGTGCCACTCTCTAAATCTTCAAGAAATAATCTGTTTTGCATGCCCGAACCGCTCATGTGGTGACAAGGAGCGATCAATATCTTCCATGCTAGGCGCGTTATCCTAGATATGTGTTTATTCACTATCATTCACGAGAAAGGGGCAGGTAATTGGAATGCCCAGTTCCATGCTCAAATCGAAAAGATAATTGCAAACAAAACTCCCCCTGGATTGATGTTGGTATGGAAGATACCCGAGTATTCGGCTAGTTGTGGAGTGTGATTGATTGGTGGTGGGGGAGTCAAAACTTTACTTTTCTGTTTGGGAACCGCCTATAGCAAGTGTAGCGTGGAAGATGGTGAGAACTCTTGGTCATTGCGTTGACAATGAAAGCATGCCACCCAAAATTATTATCTCTGTTTTCAAAGCTTGAGCTCTGGCACCTCTGCAAATCAATGCTTCCCTCTGCGAAGGGCCTATCTATTTATGTTCCTGTTGAGTCATCCTCTTCTTATAAAAGCACCAATCAGAGAGCACCTCTGTCATTTTTATGCTTTGCTTTTGACTGATATTGAGTATGACTGTGACTGGATCTTCTTTGACATGAATTACAATGTTTAGTCAGCCCTTGGTCTTTGAAGGTGCTCTGCATTTATGTTTTGCGGTCTCAGAAAGAGCTAGCGAGATACCATCTGTTTGTACTGCTTCATTATTGTTTTGATTGAAGTGTTGACGTTTGAGACTTATTATTATTTGCTCGCTAATTGATTATGCCATTGATATGAGTTTACCGTGAGACCTAGATGTCATTTGCTTATGTGGTTTGCTTGTGATATTGCTGAAATTCTGGATATGAGTTAGACATAGTTGCAACAACAAGATCAAACAGAGTTCGTAAAATTTTTCTTTTGTCTCTTTCGGTTTGTCGACTGAATTGCTTGAGCACAAGCAAGGTTTTAAGCTTGGGGGAGTTGATACGTCTCCATCGTATCTACTTTTCCAAACTCTTTTGCCCTTGTTTTGGACTCTAATTTGCATGATTTGAATGGAACTAACCCGGACTAACATTGTTTTTAGCAGAATTGCCATGGTGTTGTTTTTGCGCAGAAATAAAAGTTCTTCGAATCACCTGGAATTTTACGGAGAATTTTTGTGGAATATATAAAAAATACTGGCGCAAGAATCAACCAGAGGGGTGGAGCTGTGAGCCCACAAGCCCACCAGGCACCCCCCTGGCCGCGCCTGGCAGGCTTGTGGGGCCCACGTTGCTCCATCCCCTCCAATCTCAGGTCTATTTAGTCCCTTTCGTCCGAAAAAAATCAAGGAGAAGAGTTCATCGTGTTTTACGATACGGAGGCGCCGCCACCTTCTAGAGGGCAGATATGGAGGCCGTTCTGGGCTCCGGAGATGGGAAATCATTGCCATCATCATCATCAACCTTCCTTCATCGCCAATTCCATGATGCCCTTCATCGTTCATGAGTAATCTCATCGTAGGCTTGCTGGACGGTGATGGGTTGGATGAGATCTATCATGTAATCGAGTTAGTTTTGACGGGGACTGATCCCTAGTATCCACTATGTTCTGAGATTGATGTTGCTACTACTTTGCCTTGCTTAATGCTTGTCATTAGGGCCCGAGTGCCATGATTTTAGATCTGAGCCTATTATGTTGTCGCCAATATATGTGTGTTCTTGATCTTATCTTGCAAGTTGTAGTCACCTACTATGTGTTATGACCCGGCAACCCCGGAGTGACAATAGCCGGCACCACTCCCGGAGATGACCATAGTATGAGGAGTTCATGTATTCACCAAATGTTAATGCGTTGGTCCGGTTCTTTATTAAAAGGAGAACCTTAATATCCCGTAGTTTCCATTACGACCCCACTGCCACGGGAGGGATGGACAATAGATGTCATGCAAGTTCTTTTCCCTAAGCACGTATGACTACATACGGAATACATGCCTACATTATATTGACGAACTGGAGCTAGTTACATATCTCTCCGTGTTATAACCGTTGCATCATGAATAACATCCAGCATAATCATCCATCACCGATACAATGCCTACGAGTCTTTTCCTACTGGTCCTTGCTACGTTACTTTGCTGCTGCTACTGTCATTGCTGCTACTGTTACTCTGTTGCTACTGTTGTCACTTTGTTGCTACTGGTTACTGTTGCTACTATTGCTATCACACTACTCTGCTACTGATACTTTGCTGCAGATACTAAATCTTTCAGGTGTGGTTGAATTGACAACTTAACAGCTAATACTTGAGAATATTCTTTGGCTTCCCCTTGAGTCGAATCAATAAATTTGGGTTGAATACTCTACCCTCGAAAACTGTTGCGATCCCCTGTACTTGTGGGTTATCATTAAGCAAGCGGTAACATAGCCAATCAATGGTTTGCTAGGTCGTAGAAAGGTTGAAGGTTTAATGGCAATATTGAGAGGCTGATATTTAACAGGTGGTAGGCAATGAGACATAATGAAAGAAACGAGATAACTAGCATGGCATTGGTAGTAATGGTATCTAGGGAAATGATCATCTTGCCTGTGATCCAGCTTGGAAGAACAACGAACCCGTGAAGCAGATGAACCGACGTAGTTGAATGAATCCTCTCATTCTGACATGCTTGCAGAACTCTATCGAGATGAAGCAAAGCAGAAACAAGAATCAACACACGATATATTCACCACAGCACATGCACGGTATGATGCACAACCTAATATGATTCATGTCTGAAAGGATCGATATGGTTGACTAGAGGGGGGTGAATAGGCAACGACCACTTTTTAATTAATCTTAGCAAGTTAATGTAAACAACATATGGGTTCACAAATATTACAACAATGGGGTGAACCCTAATGAAGCTAATAACGAGAGCTACTAAGACAAGTAAGAGATAGACGACAACATAAGCATACACAAAGTAAAGGTTAGAGATAACCACAACTGGAACCGATGGAGATGAGGATGTGTTACCGAAGTTCCTTCCCTTTGACAGGAAGTACGTCTCCGTTGGAGCGGTGTGGAGGCACAATGCTCCCCAATAAGCCACTAAGGCCACCGTATTCTCCTCACGGCCTCGCACGATGCAAGGTACGTGATTCCACTATAGGTGCCCTTGAAGGAGGCGACCGAACCTTTACAAACAAGGTTGGGGCAAACTCCACACAAAGCTTGGAGGCTCCCAACAAGACCACGAAGCTTCACCACAATGGAATGTGGCTTCGAGGTGACCTCAACCGTCTAGGATGCTCAAACACCTAAGAGTAACAAGATCCGTAAGGGATTGGTGGGGGAATCAACTTTTCTCTTGGTGGAAGTGTGGATCTAGGCCTTCTCAACCAATCCCTAAGGAATTAACAAGTTTGATTGGCTAGGGAGAGAGATCGGGCACTTTTGAGCTTAGGGAGCAACAATGGAGCTTGGGAGGGTAAGAGATGAGGTTCCACAGCTAGAAGAACCCTTTATATAGCGGGGGGGAATCCAACCGTTTTCCCACTCTCAGCCCGAGTCTAGCGGTACTACCGTTGGATGCAGCGGTACTACCGCTAGCACTCCAGCGGTACTACCGCTGGCTCTCCAGCGGTACTACCGCTGGCTGCAGCAGTACTACAGCTAGGCCCCCGGTAGTGCATACGCACTACCACCACCAAGAAAGTCTTCGCAAAAAGGTTCGTCCACGTACAACCGCTAGGCAGGCGGTACTGAGCTCCTGGAGCAGTACTACAGCTAACCAGGGGCGGTACTACCACCAGCTAGCGGTACTACCACTGGCTGCAGCGGTACTACCTCTAGCACTCCAGCGGTACTACCGCTGGCTGCAGCGGTACTAGCGCTAGGGCTAGCGGTACTATCGCTTGTACCAGCGGTACTACCGCCGGGGGACCATTTGCACAGAAGAGGGAAACACAAAGGCGGGAGCCACTCCAAAGATGTTGGCAAGGGGAAAATATGTGAAGTGTGCACGTGCAAAGATTGATTCCACCCAAACCTTTCCACTACGGTTCCCCTCTTAATAGTACGGCTTTCCTATGACTCAAATAAAGAGAATCGTAGAGAACGCCGGCCTTCTGTTCCATGAACGAGGGGGCGAGTCGTCTTGTGCCGTTGACGTGTGTTATCTGAAATATTAATCACACACGGTTAGTCCTTTGCGGTAGTGTCATCAATCACCAAAATTACTTAGGCATAAACTATGCCCCAACAATCTCCCCCTTTTTGGTGGATTGATGACAATACCGGATTTGCACAGAGAATAATATGAGAACTAAAAGATAGAGATATATGATAAAAAGGAGCATATGACTCACAACATATGATGGACATAAATCTCTCACAAGTTCATGTCTCACAAAAGATAGCAAAATAGAAGCAAACCAAGTTCGAAGCAAAACACGAAAGATAAGCAAATTAAAGCAAAGTTCGACTCTCAAAGAAAATCCTAGACTCTCTCCCCTTTTGGCACAAGACACCAAAAAGGGGCACACCTAACGCCACAGGTGGTTACTCCTCATCCTCAGCATCGCCAGACTCGTCCGTACCCTCTGGATCGTCATGCTCCTCCACTTCCTCCTCAGCGCCAAACCACTGGTAACCTTGAGCCCGCATCCAAGTAGCCTCTAGAGTTATGTCGTCCTCTGATCCGCTGGAGATGTCAACATCAAGAGTCCTTAGGACACGCTTGTGCCTCTAACGGTTCTCCTTCTGAGCCACGTGCGTCTGGTACTGGCCCTTAGCCTGCATACAGAAGAGAGTCTTCATCTTATCCTGCAGTTTCATGGCCCAAGATGGCATGGCAGAAGAGCGGGACTGAGAGGCGGTTCCTCTGTGAGCAGCAGTCTCTGTGTCAGTGTCCATGTGCTGAGAGGAAGTTGATGGGTTGGCCCATTTATCCTTGACTCGAAGCTTGACAGGGTCGTGCACAATGTAGTCAGCCTGAATGTACAACTCCTCCTGCAGATAGGTGTCTTGCCACTTCTGACGGATATAGGCAAACAGATAGTGCCCGTAGATGGGAACCTTGCGCATCATGATGCAGTTCCAGAGCTCAGTGAACATCACATCAGAAATATCAAGAGGGGCAGACTCCTTAGTCATAGCCTCCTCACAGAGAAGTAGCATCTCAGCCAGAGATCCATGTACCTCGTCGAAGTTGCCAATGCGAGGAGAGAGGGTGTTGCAGAAGATCTGATGCATAATGTCCAGATGCCTGGGGAGCACACCTTTCTTCACATAGAGTAGCTGCAATCTGTCCTTGGCGGAAGCCCTATCAGCGGGAGCTGCGGCATGAGGACGCGACCCAAGTGGAGTGACAGTGCCCTGGAAATCAACCTTGAGGAATGCCATGAATTCACGCCAGGTACCGGTCATCTTCTGAGTCCCAGTCATCCATACCATGGAGCGCTCGTCATCAGGCGAGAAGTGAACGGTGACATAGAACTGGGCAAAAACATTGGGGTTAAAGTCTGTCTTGAAAGATATGATATCCTTGATGCCCAGTTTGTCAATCGGAGAAAGAGCATCAACAAAATAGTCCATGTTTCGCTGAAGGTGAGCCAGGTCAATCCACTGAACGGGGACAAAATTCTTCTTGAAATGGTTGATGATATCACGGTAGATCCTGCAGTGATCCCTTGTCCACACATGCTCGACATTCTTGATCACAGCCTGCTCTTGGAGATAGTGGTTTTGGGTGCGGAACCGCAGAAAATCCTTAGGGGGCATGGTGCGGACGTTGATCCCCTTATCCTTGTGAGCGGTCTTCTTGAAGGCGTGCTTTTTGGGTTGCAGACCTGAAGTGGCGGAACCCTCTCGAGCCTCTGGATTGCGAAAATGCTTGGACTGTGTGTCCCATGGGGGGTTCGAGCGGCGAGCACCACCTGTGACACAAAACACACACCGAAAACGAGCGACAAAGAGGAGTCAAGGCAATGAACAAGAAAAAACAGAAAAGTAAACACTCATTGCCAAGCACATGAGAAGAGTACACAGAGAGTCCTCCTGGCGGTAGTACCGCTACCCCTGGCGGTAGTACCGCTGGGGTCCTAGCGGTAGTACCGCTACCCCTCGCGGTAGTACCGCTGGGGTTTGATTTTCAGATCTGTAATAAAAATAGACCCCATAGATATGGCTACACGAATTTTACGAGGGGCATGGGTTGTGTATGAACATTAAGAACTCAACCACAGCCCTAATCAGAAGAGGATCTCAAGTACCATCTAAATAAGCACATGCCTAGTCAAGAGAGAGCAAGTTTTAGATCTAATCCAAACATAGTTCAAGTGCTTGATCTAAAACATGTAAATCCTAGGACATGGCAAAATAAACAGCAAAGATTCATAGGACCTACACTCCTCTCAAATATCTCCTTCATGCCCTCCAAGAACAAGGCACAATATCAAAGACATGGATCCAAACCACCAATGCTCCTAACCCTAGAACAAGAACATCAACCAAGAGAAGAAGGAGAGGAGCTTTACCGGGGTCCATGGCACTTGGAGGAGGAAGGAGAAGTGAAGCAAATCCTCCAACTCAACGGAGAGAAGGAGCTCCACGTATAGAGATCGAAATAGGAGGAGTTCAGGGTTGGGGAGGCAGGAGACGCGAGGAAGAAGAAAGAGGCAGCAAAAAACGGGCTCCCCCTGCTTTATATAGCCCAAGGGGTACGGGCCAGCGGTAGTACCGATGTGGTCCTGGCGGTAGTACCGCTACCTGGCGGTAGTACCGCTGGCTGCAGCGGTAGTACCGCTGGGGTCCTGGCGGTAGTACCGCTCCCCCTGGCGGTAGTACCGCTCCCCCTGAGACAGCCCTAAAAATTTCCTAGTTAGGTCGTGGTAGATTGGGATCCTGGCGGTAGTACCGCTATCCCTAGCGGTAGTACCGCTGGGGTCCTGGCGGTAGTACCGCTACCCCTGCCGGTAGTACCGCTGGGGTCCTGGCGGTAGTACCGCTACCCCTGGCAGTAGTACCGCTGCAAATGTCGCAACGGGGCCTAGGAGAAGAGAAGAACGTGGGCAAATGACAAGTAAGTGGAAAAAAAGATAGCACCAGAAATATATACTGACTTGTCATTTTATATCCTTTCTCCGATATGAGAGAAAGGTGGGGGGCGGTGGCATAGGCCACCTATGTTTGAGACAGAGGTATGACACCGCGAAGAATTATCCTTGGGTTCATGACCAATGCTCGTCTTTGAAGCACAAGTTCCATTTGACAATGGCTAAAGTGAAAGACTAGATCGATTTATGCATAATGGGGGGAGGAAAAGTTCATTGAGAGAACAACACTCCCCCTATGTCCATGCCTACATCTAGACCACGATAGAATGCATAGTGAGGTGCAACATGCCTAGCTTCAATCCACATTACTTGAATCAATGATATTTAGCTCATGCCTTAACTCCCGGAACCTTGCTTCATCTAGAGGCTTAGTGAAAATATCTGCAAGTTGCTCTTCAGTGTGGATGAAGTGAACCTCAGTATCACCTAGCTTGATATGTTCACGAATGAAGTGATGACGAATATCAATATGCTTGGTTTTGCTATGTTGCACTGGGTTGAGGGAAATCTTGATAGCACTTTGATTGTCACATAGAAGAGGCACTTTGTCACAAGTGACACCGTAATCCTTTAAAGTTTGCCTCATCCATAGCAATTGTGCACAACAACTTGCATCTGCCACATACTCAGCTTCGGTGGATGATAGAGAGACGCAATTCTGCTTCTTTGAAGACCAACTTACCAATGAGCGACCAAGGAATTGGCATCCTCCAGAAGTTGACTTCCTCTCCACACAATCTCCTGCCCAATCTGAGTCAGAATAGCCAACTAGATTGAAGTTTGCTCCTTTGGGATACCAAAGATCAAAGTTTGGGGTATGAGCCAAATATCGAAAGATTCGCTTAACAGCCATATAATGACTTTCTTTTGGTGCGGATTGAAACCATGCACATATCCCTACACTCAACATAATATCCGGTCTAGATGCACAAAGGTAAAGGAGGGATCCAATCATGGAGCGATATACCTTTTGATCCACTGCTTTACCATTGGGATCACTGTCAAGCTTGCATCTTGTTGGCATGGGGAACTTGACCGGTTTGACATCTTCGAGCTCGAACCGTTTGAGCATGTCTTGAGTGTACTTGGCTTGTTTGATGAAGGTCCCTTCTAGGCCTTGTTTAATCTCGAACCCGAGGAAGAACTTCAACTCTCCCATCATGGACATCTCAAATTTCTCAATCATTAGTGCAGCAAATTCTTCATTGAAGGAAATGTTAGGAGAGCCAAAGATAATATCATCAACATATAGTTGGCATATGAACAAATCCCCTTTACCCCTCTTAGTAAAAAGAGTGGGATCTATCTTCCCAATTTCAAACCCACGATCTTGTAACAACTCAGTAAGATACTCATACCACGCACGTGGGGCTTGTTTAAGGCCATAGAGTGCCTTATTAAGTTTGTACACATGATTGGGGAGCTTGGGATGTTTGAATCCCGGGGGTTGTTTGACATAGACCAACTCATTTAAAGGACCATTAAGAAAGGCACTTTTCACATCCATTTGTTGTAATTTGAAGTTATGATGAGAAGCAAATGCAAGCAACATGTGGATAGATTCTAGACGAGCAACAGGGGCAAAGGTTTCACCGTAGTCGATACCCTCGACTTGGGAGTGGCCTTGAGCCACCAGTCTTGCCTTGTTTCGAATCACAATCCCATTGGCATCTTGCTTGTTCTTGAATATCCATTTGGTCCCGATGACATTATGTTCCTCCATTGGCCTAGGCACTAAATCCCAGACTTGGTTGCGCTCGAAGTTGTTAAGTTCTTCATGCATGGCCATAAGCCAATCCTCATCATCGAGCGCTTCCTGTACTTGTTGAGGTTCACAATACGAAACAAACGCATGATGCTCACAATAATGCCAAATCTGTTGACGGGTGGATACTCCCCTTTTCAAACTGTCAAGTACATTCTTCATAAGATGTGACTTGACTTTCAGCTTGTTCGCAATCTTGGCTGCTCGACGCTCCAAGAGTTCTTCATTGGATAACGGGGGATCATGGACTTGTTTACTTTGCTTGCCCTTGCGTCTTGAGCCTCCCTTGGCACCGGCTGTTGGTGCTGCAGAAGGGAATTGTGAGACAGTATCCTGATCATCTTGTCCTTCGACTTGAGCAGGTTCACTAGTTTGTTCTTGTATTTGTGGTTGCCCTTGATCTTGATCTTGTGCTTCTACTTCGTCTAGATCTCGTGGTTGCACTTAATCTTGATCATGAGCAGGTTTGGAGTCTTGGGAGAGTGCTTGAATATCGTGAGACACATCATCATTGTTGGGCAATTTATCTTGACCTTGAGCTTGTTCATTTTGTTGAGAGTCTTCTCTTTGTTCATCGGAAGCGTGTGGGGCTTGTGGAGGTGATGGCTCCACTTGAGTAGAGCATTGTCCTTCTCCTTCGGCCACAAGGGGTTCCTCAATGGGGAGTATTTGACCAATCCCCATTCTTCTTATGGCTTGAGGAGGAATTTCATCACCTACATCACAAAGACCACTTTGCTCCACTTGGGAGCCATTACTTTCATCAAACTCCACGTTACACGTCTCCTCAATGAGTCCGGTGGACTTGTTGAGGACACGGTAAGCATGAGAGTTTGTAGCATAACCAACAAAGATGCCCTCATATGCTCTAGAATCAAATTTAGCTAAACGTGCACCTTTCTTGAGAATGAAACACTTACAACCGAATACCCGGAAGTACTTGAGATTGGGTTTGTTTCCAGTTAGAATCTCATACGGAGTCTTGTTCAAGCCTTTGCGGATATAGAGCCGATTGGATGCATGACATGCTGTGTTGATGGCCTCTGCCCAGAAGTTATATGGAGATTTGAATTCTGCCATCATTGTCCTTGCAGCGTCTATCAAGGTCCGGTTCTTCCTTTCTGCCATGCCGTTTTGTTGAGGGGTATATGGTGCAGAATATTGGTGTTTTATTCCCTCATCACCTAGAAACTCATCCAAGGTGTAGTTCTTGAACTCGGTGCCGTTGTCACTTCTAATCATCAAGATCTTTGCTTCATGTTGACGTTGGGCTTCATTAGCAAAGTTGATGACAGTTTGTTGAGTTTCACTCTTCTTTTTGAAGAAATATACCCAGGTATATCTTGAGTAGTCGTCAACAATCACCAAGCAATACTTTCTGCCTCCAAGACTATCAAATGATGGAGGGCCAAACAGATCCATATGGAGAAGCTCCAAAGGCCTCTTAATGTAGATAAGAGTCGTTGGACGATGAGCAGTTTCATGAATCTTTCCTTCAATGCAGGCACTGCAAACACGATCTTTAGCAAAACTCACATTTGTTAGTCCACGAATATGGTCCCCTGTCAGAATACTTTGCAAACACCTCATATTGACATGAGCTAAACGGCGATGCCAAAGCCAGCCCACATCAACTTTAGTCATTAAACATGTCGCGGTCTTAGTGGGTCGCTTTGAGAAGTTCACCACATAAAGACCATTTTCGACATATCCAACATAGGCTACTTTAAGAGTCTTGCTCCTCAGGAGGACCATAGTATCAAGATTAAAGAATGTGTAAAAACCCATAATTGCAAGTTGACGAACTGAAAGTAAATTGTAGGCAAGTGACTCAACAAGCATGACCTTCTCAATAGATAACTCTTGAGAGACGACCACCTTACCAAATCCCAATACCTTTGACGAGGATGCATCGGCGAATTGGACATGGGTGGGCATAGATGGAGAAGGATGCACATCCACCACTAATTCCTTGCTTCCGGTCATATGATTTGTTGCTCCACTATCGAGCAACCATGACACCCCACCGGAAGCAAACTCCTGCAATAGATCAAGGCTTGTTTTTAGGTACCCATTTTTTAATGGGTCCTTTCATGTTAGAGACAAGGGTCTTAGGAACCCAGATAGCCCATTCAATATACTCATCGTAGGAACCAACAAATCTGGCATAAACATGCCCATCACTAGCACAACATAAGACATAAGAAGAATTGAGTTTGTCGGTTGTGTTAGTAGGAATGGTTTTGCCCTTCTTGAGGTTTCCATAGTCCACCTTGTTCCTGTTCACCTTCTGAGTCCCCTCACCCTCTTTGACAAAGATGTCCATGAGGGTAGGAGATCGTTTGTTCCTGTTCCTCCTTTTACCTTTTGACTTGGAGGTAAGTCCAAGTCCCTCCTTTCCTACAACACCTTTTTGAGTGCTCAAGAGGTTGTTCGGGCTCTTCTCACCTTGTATGCATGCCACAAGGCCCTTCTCAAGTTTCTCCTTTAACTTGGAATTTTCCTCCACAAGATGTACATGCTCACAACAAGGATTAGTTGCACAAGCATTATCAATTAACACAAAGGGAGGACAAGTAGAGATCTCCTTGGTAAGCTTTGCTTGGAGTTGATCATGAGACTCTTTCACAGAGAAATGAACACCTTTCTGTTGGAATTATGCCCTAGAGGCAATAATAAATATAGTTATTATTATAATTCCTGTATCAAGATAATCGTTTATTATCCATGCTATAATTGTATTGAATGAAGACTCATTTACATGTGTGGATACATAGACAAAACACAGTCCATAGCAAGCCTCTAGTTGGCTAGCCAGTTGATAAAAGATAGTCAGTGTCTTCTGATTATGAACAAGGTGTTGTTGCTTGATAACTGGATCACATCATTAGGAGAATCACGTGATGGACTAGACCCAAACTAATAGACGTAGCATGTTGATCGTGTCATTTTGTTGCTACTGTTTTTCTGCGTGTCAAGTATTTGTTCCTATGACCATGAGATCACATAACTCACTAACACCGGAGGAATACTTTATGTGTATCAAACGTCGCAACGTAACTGGGTGACTATAAAGATGCTCTACAGGTATCTCCGAAGGTGTTCGTTGAGTTAGTATGGATCAAGACTGGGATTTTTCACTCCGTGTGACGGAGAGGTATCTCGGGGCCCACTCGGTAATACAACATCACACACAAGCCTTGCAAGCAATGTGACTTAGTGTAAGTTCCGGGATCTTGTATTACGGAACGAGTAAAGAGACTTGCCGGTAAATGAGATTGAAATAGGTATGCGGATACTGACGATCGAATCTCGGGCAAGTAACATACCGAAGGACAAAAGGAATGACATACGGGATTATATGAATCCTTGGCACTGAGGTTCAAACGATAAGATCTACATAGAATATGTAGGATCCAATATGGGCATCCAGGTCCCGCTATTGGATATTGACCGAGGAGTCTCTCAGGTCATGTCTACATAGTTCTCGAACCCGCAGGGTCTGCACAGTTAAGGTTCGATGTTGTTTTATGCGTATTTGAGTTATATGGTTGGTTACCGAATGTTGTTCGGAGTCCCGGATGAGATCACGGACGTAACGAGGGTTTCCGAAATGGTCCGGAAACGAAGATTGATATATAGGATGACGTCATTTGATTACCGGAAGGTTTTCGGAGTTACCGGGAATGCACCAGGAATGACGAATGGGTTCCGGGAGTTCACCGGGGGGCAACTCACCCCGGGGAAGCCCATAGCCTTGGGGGTGGCACACCAGCCCTTAGTGGGCTGGTGGGACAGCCCAAAAGATCCCTATGCGCCATAGGAAGAAAAATCGAAGAGAAAAGAAAAAAAAAGAGGAGGTGGGAAAAGGGAGAAGGACTCCACCTTCCAAACCAAGTAGGACTCGGTTTGGGGGGGGGGAGACCTTCCCCCCTTGGCTCGGCCGAAACCCTTAGGGGTCCTTGGACCCCAAGGAAAGTCTCCCCCTCTTCCCCCTATATATACGGAGCTTTTAGGGCTGATTTGAGACGACTTTTCCACGGCAGCCCGACCACATACCTCCACGGTTTTTCCTCTAGATCGCGTTTCTGCAGAGCTCGGGCGGAGCCCTGCTGAGACAAGATCATCACCAACCTCCGGAGCGTTGTCACGCTGCCGGAGATCTCTTCTACCTCTCCGTCTCTCTTGCTGGATCAAGAAGGCCGAGATCATCGTCGAGCTGTACGTGTGCTGAACGCGGAGGTGCCGTCCGTTCGGCACTAGATCGTGGGATTGATGGCGGGACGGTTCGCGGGGTGGATCGAGGGACGTGAGGACGTTCCACTACATCAACCGCGTTCACTAATGCTTCTGTTGTACGGTCTACAAGGGTACGTAGATCACACATCCCCTCTCATAGATGGACATCACCATGATAGGTCTTCGTGCGTGTAGGAAAATGTTTGTTTCCCATGCGACGTTCCCCAACAGTGGTATCAGAGCTAGGTTCATGCGTAGATGTCTTCTCGAGTAGAACACAAAAGTTTTTGTGGGAGGTGATGTGCGTTTTGCTGCCCTCCTTAGCCTTTTCTTGATTCCGCGGTATTGTTGGATTGAAGTGGCTTGGACCGACATTACTCGTACGCTTACGAGAGACTGGTTTCATCGCTACGAGTAACCCCGTTGCTCAAAGATGACTGGCAAGTGTCAGTTTCTCCAACTTTAGTTGAATCGGATTTGACCGAGGAGGTCCTTGGATGAGGTTAAATAGCAACTCATATATCTCCGTTGTGGTGTTTGCGTAAGTAAGATGCGATCCTACTAGATACCCATGGTCACCACGTAAAACATGCAACAACAAAATTAGAGGACGTCTAACTTGTTTTTGCAGGGTATGCTTGTGACGTGATATGGCCAACGATGTGATGTGATATATTGGATGTATGAGATGATCATGTTGTAATAGATAATATCGACTTGCACGTCGATGGTACGGCAACCGGCAGGAGCCATAGGGTTGTCTTTATACTAATGTTTGTGCTTGCAGATGCGTTTACTATTTTGCTAGCATGTAGCTTTAGTAGTAATAGCATGAGTAGCACGACAACCCCGATGGCGACACATTGATGGAGATCATGGTGTGGCGCCGGTGACAAGAAGATCGTGCCGGTGCTTTGGTGATGGAGATCAAGGAGCACGTGATGATGGCCATATCATGTCACTTATGAATTGCATGTGATGTTAATCCTTTTATGCACCTTATTTTGCTTGGAACGACGGTAGCATTATGAGGTAATCTCTCACTAAAATTTCAAGACGAAATTGTGTTCTCCCCGACTGTGCACCGTTGCTACAGTTCGTTGTTTCGAGACACCACGTGATGATCGGGTGTGATAGACTCAACATTCACATACAACGGGTGCAAAACAGTTGCGCACGCGGAACACTCGGGTTAAGCTTGACGAGCCTAGCATGTGCAGACATGGCCTCGGAACACATGAGACCGAAAGGTCGATCATGAATCATATAGATGATATGATTAGCATAGGGATGCTTACCACTGAAACTATACTCAACTCACGTGATGATCGGACTTGAGCTAGTGTAAGTGGATCATGAACCACTCAAATGACTAGAGAGATGTACTTTTTGAGTGGGAGTTTAGCGAATAATTTGATTAAGTTAAACTCTAATTATCTTGAACATAGTCTAAGTCCACTTTGAATATATTTGTGTTGTAGATCATGGCTCACGCGACAGTCACCCTGAATTTTAATACGTTCCTAGAGAAAGCTAAGTTGAAAGATGATGGAAGCAACTTTGTAGACTGGGCTCGTAATCTTAAGCTAATCTTACAAGCTAGGAAGAAGGATTATGTCCTTAATGCTGCGCTAGGAGATGAACCACCCGCTACGGCTGATCAGGATGTTGAGAACGCTTGGTTAGCACGTAAGGAGAACTACTCGGTAGTTCAATGTGCAGTCTTGTATGGCTTAGAACCGGGACTTCAACGTCGCTTTGAGCGTCATGGAGCATTTGAGATGTTCCAGGAGCTGAAGTTTATCTTTCAGAAGAACGCCCGGATCGAGAGGTATGAGACCTCCGATAAATTCTATGCTTGCAAGATGGAGGAGAACTCATCTGGCAGTGAACATGTGCTCAAAATGTCTGGGTACTCAAACCGTCTAGCTGAGCTGGGGATTGAACTCCCGCAAGAGGCTATCACTGATAGAATCCTTCAATCACTGTCGCCAAGCTACAAAGGCTTTGTGTTGAACCACAACATGCAAGGGATGAACAAGTCACCCGGCGAGTTGTTTGCGATGCTGAAAGTCGCAGAGTCTGAACTCCGTAAAGAGCATCAAGTGTTGATGGTGAATAAGACCACTAGTTTCAAGAGAAACGGCAAATGCAAGAAGGGTAATTCAAAGAAGAGAGGCAAGCCTGTTGCCAATCCAACGAAGAAACCCAAAGCTGGACCTAAGCCTGAAACAGAGTGTTACTATTGCAAGGGTATGGGTCACTGGAAGCGCAATTGCCCCAAGTATCTGATACATAAGAAGGCGGCCAAAGAAAAATCAGGTATATTTGATATACATGTTATTGATGTGTACTTAACCGGCTCTCGTAGTAGTGCCTGGGTATTCGATACCGGTTCTGTTGCTCATATTTGCAACTCGAAACAGGAACTGCGGAATAGACGAAGGCTGGCGAAAGATGAAGTGACGATGCGCGTAGGAAATGGTTCCAAGGTTGATGCAATCGCTGTCGGCACAGTTTCACTTCAGTTACCATCAGGATTAGTTATGAACTTGAATCATTGTTATTTAGTGCCTGCGTTGAGCATGAACATTATATCTGGATCTTGTTTATTGGGAGACAGTTACTCTTTTAAGTCAGAGAATAATGGTTGTTCTATTTCTATGAGTAACATCTTTTATGGTCATGCACCCAATGTGAGAGGATTGTTAATATTGAATCTTGATAGCGAGACACACATACATAACATTGAGACCAAAAGAGTTAGAGTTAAGAATGATAGCGCCATATTTTTGTGGCAGTGCCGCTTAGGTCATATTGGTGTAAAGCGCATGAAGAAACTCCATGCCGATGGACTTTTGGAGTCACTTGACTTTGATTCACTTGACACGTGCGAACCATGCCTCATGGGCAAGATGACTAAAAATCCGTTCTCCGGAACAATGGAGCGTGCAAGTGACTTGTTGGAAATCATACATACCGATGTGTGTGGTCCGCTGAGCGTAGAGGCACGCGGCGGATATCGTTATTTTCTCACCTTCACTGACGATTTGAGTAGATATGGTTATGTCTACTTAATGAAGTACAAGTCTGAAACATTTGAAAAGTTCAAGCAATTTCAGAGTGAAGTTGAAAATCATCGTAACAAGAAGATCAAGTTCCTACGGTCTGATCGTGGGGGTGAATATCTGAGTTTCGAGTTTGGTGCTTACTTAAGACAATGTGGAATTGTTTCATAGTTGACACCGCCTGGAACACCACAGCGTAATGGTGTGTCCGAACGTCGTAATCGTACTTTATTAGAGATGGTGTGATCTATGATGTCTCTTACTGATTTGCCGTTATCGTTTTGGGGTTATGCATTAGAAACAGTTGCATTCACTTTAAATAGGGCACCATCAAAATCCGTTGAGACGACACCATACGAACTGTGGTATGGCAAAAGGCCAAAGTTGTCGTTTCTTAAAGTTTGGGGATGTGATGCTTATGTCAAAAAGCTTCAGCCTGAAAAGATGGAACCCAAAGCGGAAAAGTGCATCTTCATAGGATACCCAAAAGAGACAGTTGGGTACACCTTCTATCTGAAAACCGAGGGCAAAGTGTTTGTTGCTAAAACGGAGCTTTTCTCTAGAAGGAGTTTCTCTCGAGAGAATTGAGTGGGAGGAAGATAGAACTTGACGAGGTTGTCGAACCTTTCATCCCTCTGGATGGTGGCGCAGGGCAAGGGGAAACCTCTGTCGTTGCGATGCCGGTTGAGGATGAAGTTAACGATGATGATCATGAAACTCCGGTTCAAGTTTCTGTCGAACCACGCAGGTCGACGAGACCACGTGCTGCTCCAGAGTGGTACGGTAATCCCGTCTTATCAATCATGTTGTTGGACAACAATGAACCTGCAAATTATGAAGAAGCAATGGTGGGCCCAGATTCCAACAAATGGCTAGAAGCCATGAAGTCCGAGATAGGATCCATGTATGAGAACAAAGTGTGGACTTTGGAGGTACTGCCTGAGGGCCGCAAGGCTATTCAGAACAAATGGATCTTTAAGAGGAAGACGGACGCTAACGGCAATGTGACCTTTTATAAACCTCGACTTGTGGCAAAGGGTTTTTCACAAGTTCAAGGAGTTGACTACGATGAGATATTCTCACCCGTAGCGATGCTTAAGTCCGTCAGAATCATGTTAGCAAAAGCTGCATTTTTCGATTATGAAATCTGGCAGATGGATGTCAAAACGGCGTTCCTTAACGGTTTCCTTAAGGAAGAATTGTATATGATGCAACCCGACGGTTTTGTCGATGCTAAGAATGCTAACAAGGTGTGCAAGCTCCAGCGATCCATTTATGGACTGGTGCAAGCATCTCGGAGTTGGAACAAACGCTTGGATGAGGTGATCAAAGCATTTGGATTTATACAAGTGGTTGGAGAATCTTGTATTTACAAGAAAGTGAGTGGGAGCTCTGTGGCGTTTCTAATATTATATGTGGATGACATATTACTGATTGGAAACAACGTAGAGTTTTTGGAGAGCATAAGGGATTACTTGAATAAAAGTTTCTCTATGAAGGACCTAGGAGAAGCTGCTTACATTCTAGGCATTAAGATCTATAGGGATAGATCAAAACGCCTGATAGGACTTTCACAAAGCACATACCTTGATAAAGTTTTGAAGAGGTTCAAAATGGAACAGTCCAAGAAAGGGTTCTTGCCAGTTTTACAAGGTACGAGATTGAGTATGACTCAGTGCCCAGCAAATGATGAGGATAGAGAGCATATGCGCTCCGTACCCTATGCTTCAGCCATAGGTTCTATCATGTATGCAATGCTGTGCACTAGAACGGACGTTAGCCTGGCCATAAGTATGGCAGGTAGGTTCCAGAGTAATCCAGGAGTGGATCACTGGACAGCGGTCAAGAATATCCTGAAGTACCTGAAAAGGACTAAGGAGATGTTTCTCGTGTATGGAGGTGACGAAGAGCTCGCCGTAAAAGGTTACGTGGATGCAAGCTTTGACACAGATCCGGACGACTCTAAGTCGCAAACCGGATACGTATTTATTCTTAATGGGGGTGCGGTAAGCTGGTGCAGTTCCAAGCAAAGCGTCGTAGCAGATTCTACATGTGAAGCGGAGTACATGGCTGCCTCGGAGGCGGCTAAGGAGGGTGTCTGGATGAAGCAATTCATGACGGATCTTGGAGTGGTGCCAAGCGCACCGAATCCAATAACCTTGTTCTGTGACAACACGGGTGCCATTGCCTTAGCAAAGGAACCACGTTTTTACAAGAAGTCCAGACACATCAAACGACGCTTTAACCTCATCCGCGACTACGTCGAAGGGGAGGACGTAAATATATGCAAAGTGCACACGGATCTGAATGTAGCAGACCCGCTGACTAAACCTCTTCCACGGGCAAAGCATGATCAACACCAGAACTGAATGGGTGTTAGATTTATTACAATGTAATTCACATGATGATGTGAGGGCTAGATTATTGACTCTAGTGCAAGTGGGAGACTGTTGGAATTATGCCCTAGAGGCAATAATAAATATAGTTATTATTATAATTCCTGTATCAAGATAATTGTTTATTATCCATGCTATAATTGTATTGAATGAAGACTCATTTGCATGTGTGGATACATAGACAAAACACAGTCCATAGCAAGCCTCTAGTTGGCTAGCCAGTTGATCAAAGATAGTCAGTGTCTTCTGATTATGAACAAGGTGTTGTTCCTTGATAACTGGATCACGTCATTAGGAGAATCACGTGATGGACTAGACCCAAACTAATAGACGTAGCATGTTGATCGTGTCATTTTGTTGCTACTGTTTTTCTGCATGTCAAGTATTTGTTCCTATGACCATGAGATCATATAACTCACTAACACCGGAGGAATACTTTGTGTGTATCAAGCATCACAACGTAACTGGGTGACTATAAAGATGCTCTACAGGTATCTCCAAGGTGTTCGTTGAGTTAGTATGGATCAAGACTGGGATTTGTCACTCCGTGTGACGGAGAGGTATCTCGGGGCCCACTCGGTAATACAACATCACACACAAGCCTTGCAAGCAATGTGACTTAGTGTAAGTTGCGGGATCTTGTATTACGGAACGAGTAAAGAGACTTGCCGGTAAACGAGATTGAAATAGGTATGCGGATATTGACGATCGAATCTCGGGCAAGTAACATACCGAAGGACAAAGGGAATGACATACGGGATTATATGAATCCTTGGCACTGAGGTTCAAACAATAAGATCTTCGTAGAATATGTAGGATCCAATATGGGCATCCAGGTCCCGCTATTGGATATTGACCGAGGAGTCTCCCGGGTCATGTCTACATAGTTCTCGAACCCGCAGGGTCTGCACACTTAAGGTTCGATGTTGTTTTATGCGTATTTGAGTTATATGGTTGGTTACCGAATGTTGTTCGGAGTCCCGGATGAGATCACGGACGTCACGAGGGTTTCCGGAATGGTCTGTAAATGAAGATTGATATATAGGATGACCTCATTTGATTACCGGAAGGTTTTCGGAGTTACCAAGAATGTACCGGGAATGACGAGGGTTCCGGGAGTACACCGGGGGGGCAACCCACCCCGGGGAAGCCCATAGGCCTTGGGGGTGGCACACCAGCCCTTAGTAGGCTGGTGGGACAGCCCAAAAGAGACCTATGCGCCATAGGAAGAAAAATCTAAGAGAAAAGACAAAAAAAAGAGGAGGTGGGAAAAGGGAGAAGGACTCCACCTTCCAAACCAAGTAGGACTCGGTTTGGGGGGGAGACCTTCCCCCCTTGGCTCGGCCGAAACCCTTAGGGGTCCTTGGACCCCAAGGCAAGGCTCCCCCTCTTCCCCCTATATATATGGAGGTTTTAGGGCTGATTTGAGACGACTTTTCCACGGCAGCCCGACCACATACCTCCACGGTTTTTCCTCTAGATCGCGTTTCTGCGGAGCTCGGGCGGAGCCCTGCTGAGACAAGATCATCACCAACCTCCGGAGCGCCTTCACGCTGCCGGAGAACTCTTCTACCTCTCCGTCTCTCTTGCTGGATCAGGAAGGCCGAGATCATCGTCGAGCTGTACGTGTGCTGAACGCGGAGGTGCCGTCCGTTCGGCACTAGATCGTGGGATTGATCGCGGGACGGTTCGCGGGGCGGATCGAGGGACGTGAGGACGTTCCACTACATCAACCGCGTTCACTAACGCTTTTGCTGTATGGTCTACAAGGGTACGTAGATCACACATCCCCTCTCGTAGATGGACATCACCATGATAGGTCTTCGTGCGCGTAGGAAAATTTTTGTTTCCCATGCGACGTTCCCCAACACTTTCAAGACTTGTGGGCCTTGTCAAGTGTGTCAAACTCCTCTTTGAGTCTGTCATGGCCAACCCCAAGAGCATACTTTTTAGACTTAAGCATACGAGTAAGAACAACATCATGATCTATTTTCTTTTGCATTTTAGCGCAGTCATCGTTATATGACTCCTCAAGAGCCAAACGAAGAGTGCGCTCCTTTTCTAGAGCATTAGATAATTCAGCAATTTCATCGGCATAGTCACGACTGTGTCCCTGAAGCTCGGAGATGGTCTCCTCATGAGACTCAATGAGGTCAGTGGCCTCACCCAGTTGTTCCAATAGAGCAACAAAGTGCTTCTTGGATTCTCCCTTAATAGTGCACAAAAACTTGTCAAGATCATGCTCATTAAGTTCCCCAACATCAGTATCATCAACACAATTTAACAATGAAGGACCAGTAGCGATGTTGGTCTTAATGATGGGAGTTACCTGATTGATACCTTTTGCCATGAGGCACTTGGTGATGTGGTTCTCGTTGGGGGCATTGAAGAGAGACACCTTCTGGGGAGAGGTAGTGGCAATAGCAACAGTTGCCGTTGCCACTGTATCATCATCGTCATCATCATTGGAAGGCTACTCTTCAAGGGCCACCATCCCTTTTTGGTGGGGTTTCTTCACAAAATTGTTCTTGATTGCAAATGATTTGGTTTTTTCTTTGCGAATGAGCTTGCCCCCGTTGTCTTCCCTTTTCTCATAGGGACATTCGACCACGAAGTGACTCATGTTACCATAGTTATAACATGTCCTTACTCGTTGTTTGGGTTTGAATCCACTCGAGTTGTTCTTGGTGAAGGTGGGTTTTGAGTTCCTCTTGTTGCCTCAGAATTGCCTTGATGCAAGAGCCATGTGCTCATGATAGGCATACTTTGTGTCTTCAGGGCAGCTCTCCTCTTCATCATCCTCTTCTTCTTGTTCAAGCATTGCTTTTGCTTTCAACGCAAGGTTGGGTGAAGTTGTCTTTGAGCGAACACAAGCAAGTGCATTGTCGGCTGTTTCGTTCATGATTGACATTGCAATGAATTCATCCAACACCTCACTGGAAGACAAGGAGTGGAAGTCTGGCCGCTGACGAATGACAGATGACATGGCTTTGTTGAAAGGCATGATGGCTTTGAGAAACTTGCGCTTGACCCATGTATCATCCACATCCTTGCTCCCATCATCCTTGAGTGCCACAGCAATAGCAGTCACCCTCCGATAGAGATCACGAGGGTCCTCGTCTTCCTTCATCACAAACTCATAGGCCTTATCAAGTATCACTTCATAGTTGGATCGTTGAATGCTAGAGCTTCCCTTGTACAACACCATAATATGCTCCCAACAATCCTTGGCCAATGTGAAGGGACGCAAGTGAGGAAGATCTTCAGGAGGCACTGCGGACTAGAGAATAAACAAAGCGGAGTGATTGTATTGATTGTCTGCATCTTCTCTTGGAGTGAGGTTGCTTGGATCATGGGGATAATATCCATGCTCGATGATTCTCCACAAGTTTGTTGAGTTGTGATTCAAATGAGACTTAATAGAAAATACCGAGTTAGCAAAGTCACCTTTTACAAGCTTAGGAGGAGGACCAACAGGATTAAGACGCGGTGCGGGAACGGATCCTCCATAGACAATGGGGGTGGAACTGAGGCATATGTTCCAGTCCCATCCTTTTCGTGAGATGAGGAAGGTCGCATACCTTTAGCTGCTTCCTTAGAGGAGTTGGCCTCCGAATCGGCGACGGTGGGTTTAACCACTATAGCCGGTTCGGGGACTTTTAAATCCCTCAATTAACTCTTTAAGCATGGTCTTGACTTCGTTCATCAAGGACGTCTTGAGGGCGGCCATAGCCGTATTCAAGTCGTCCCTTGTGACCGAAGTCAAGTCCATGGCCTCAGGTTGCCCATGGTTAATTCCCTCTTCGCCTTCCATACTCTTCGGGTGGTTAAACCCTTAATAAAGACACGTGGTTCTGATACCAATTGAAAGGATCGATATGGTTGACTAGAGGGGGGTGAATAGGCAACGACCACTTTTTAATTAATCTTAGCAAGTTAATGTAAACAACATATGGGTTCACAAATATTACAACAATGGGGTGAACCCTAATGAAGCTAATAACGAGAGCTACTAAGACAAGTAAGAGATAGACGACAACATAAGCATACACAAAGTAAAGGTTAGAGATAACCACAACTGGAACCGATGGAGATGAGGATGTGTTACCGAAGTTCCTTCCCTTTGACAGGAAGTACGTCTCCGTTGGAGCGGTGTGGAGGCACAATGCTCCCCAATAAGCCACTAAGGCCACCGTATTCTCCTCACGGCCTCGCACGATGCAAGGTACGTGATTCCACTATAGGTGCCCTTGAAGGAGGCGACCGAACCTTTACAAACAAGGTTGGGGCAAACTCCACACAAAGCTTGGAGGCTCCCAACAAGACCACGAAGCTTCACCACAATGGAATGTGGCTTCGAGGTGACCTCAACCGTCTAGGATGCTCAAACACCTAAGAGTAACAAGATCCGTAAGGGATTGGTGGGGGAATCAACTTTTCTCTTGGTGGAAGTGTGGATCTAGGCCTTCTCAACCAATCCCTAAGGAATTAACAAGTTTGATTGGCTAGGGAGAGAGATCGGGCACTTTTGAGCTTAGGGAGCAACAATGGAGCTTGGGAGGGTAAGAGATGAGGTTCCACAGCTAGAAGAACCCTTTATATAGCGGGGGGGGGGGAATCCAACCGTTTTCCCACTCTCAGCCCGAGTCTAGCGGTACTACCGTTGGATGCAGCGGTACTACCGCTAGCACTCCAGCGGTACTACCGCTGGCTCTCCAGCGGTACTACCGCTGGCTGCAGCAGTACTACAGCTAGGCCCCCAGTAGTGCATACGCACTACCACCACCAAGAAAGTCTTCGCAAAAAGGTCCGTCCACGTACAACCGCTAGGCAGGCGGTACTGAGCTCCTGGAGCAGTACTACAGCTAACCAGGGGCGGTACTACCACCAGCTAGCGGTACTACCACTGGCTGCAGCGGTACTACCTCTAGCACTCCAGCGGTACTACCGCTGGCTGCAGCGGTACTAGCGCTAGGGCTAGCGGTACTATCGCTTGTACCAGCGGTACTACCGCCGGGGGACCATTTGCACAGAAGAGGGAAACACAAAGGCGGGAGCCACTCCAAAGATGTTGGCAAGGGGAAAATATGTGAAGTGTGCGCGTGCAAAGATTGATTCCACCCAAACCTTTCCACTACGGTTCCCCTCTTAATAGTACGGCTTTCCTATGACTCAAATAAAGAGAATCGTAGAGAACGCCGGCCTTCTGTTCCACGAACGAGGGGGCGAGTCGTCTTGTGCCGTTGACGTGTGTTATCTGAAATATTAATCACACACGGTTAGTCCTTTGCGGTAGTGTCATCAATCACCAAAATTACTTAGGCATAAACTATGCCCCAACAATCTCCCCCTTTTTGGTGGATTGATGACAATACCGGATTTGCACAGAGAATAATATGAGAACTAAAAGATAGAGATATATGATAAAAAGGAGCATATGACTCACAACATATGATGGACATAAATCTCTCACAAGTTCATGTCTCACAAAAGATAGCAAAATAGAAGCAAACCAAGTTCGAAGCAAAACACGAAAGATAAGCAAATTAAAGCAAAGTTCGACTCTCAAAGAAAATCCTAGACTCTCTCCCCTTTTGGCACAAGACACCAAAAAGGGGCACACCTAACGCCACAGGTGGTTACTCCTCATCCTCAGCATCGCCAGACTCGTCCGTACCCTCTGGATCGTCATGCTCCTCCACTTCCTCCTCAGCGCCAAACCACTGGTAACCTTGAGCCCGCATCCAAGTAGCCTCTAGAGTTATGTCGTCCTCTGATCCGCTGGAGATGTCAACATCAAGAGTCCTTAGGACACGCTTGTGCCTCTAACGGTTCTCCTTCTGAGCCACGTGCGTCTGGTACTGGCCCTTAGCCTGCATACAGAAGAGAGTCTTCATCTTATCCTGCAGTTTCATGGCCCAAGATGGCATGGCAGAAGAGCGGGACTGAGAGGCGGTTCCTCTGTGAGCAGCAGTCTCTGTGTCAGTGTCCATGTGCTGAGAGGAAGTTGATGGGTTGGCCCATTTATCCTTGACTCGAAGCTTGACAGGGTCGTGCACAATGTAGTCAGCCTGAATGTACAACTCCTCCTGCAGATAGGTGTCTTGCCACTTCTGACGGATATAGGCAAACAGATAGTTCCCGTAGATGGGAACCTTGCGCATCATGATGCAGTTCCAGAGCTCAGTGAACATCACATCAGAAATATCAAGAGGGGCAGACTCCTTAGTCATAGCCTCCTCACAGAGAAGTAGCATCTCAGCCAGAGATCCATGTACCTCGTCGAAGTTGCCAATGCGAGGAGAGAGGGTGTTGCAGAAGATCTGATGCATAATGTCCAGATGCCTGGGGAGCACACCTTTCTTCACATAGAGTAGCTGCAATCTGTCCTTGGCGGAAGCCCTATCAGCGGGAGCTGCGGCATGAGGACGCGACCCAAGTGGAGTGACAGTGCCCTGGAAATCAACCTTGAGGAATGCCATGAATTCACGCCAGGTACCGGTCATCTTCTGAGTCCCAGTCATCCATACCATGGAGCGCTCGTCATCAGGCGAGAAGTGAACGGTGACATAGAACTGGGCAAAAACATTGGGGTTAAAGTCTGTCTTGAAAGATATGATATCCTTGATGCCCAGTTTGTCAATCGGAGAAAGAGCATCAACAAAATAGTCCATGTTTCGCTGAAGGTGAGCCAGGTCAATCCACTGAACGGGGACAAAATTCTTCTTGAAATGGTTGATGATATCACGGTAGATCCTGCAGTGATCCCTTGTCCACACATGCTCGACATTCTTGATCACAGCCTGCTCTTGGAGATAGTGGTTTTGGGTGCGGAACCGCAGAAAATCCTTAGGGGGCATGGTGCGGACGTTGATCCCCTTATCCTTGTGAGCGGTCTTCTTGAAGGCGTGCTTTTTGGGTTGCAGACCTGAAGTGGCGGAACCCTCTCGAGCCTCTGGATTGCGAAAATGCTTGGACTGTGTGTCCCATGGGGGGTTCGAGCGGCGAGCACCACCTGTGACACAAAACACACACCGAAAACGAGCGACAAAGAGGAGTCAAGGCAATGAACAAGAAAAAACAGAAAAGTAAACACTCATTGCCAAGCACATGAGAAGAGTACACAGAGAGTCCTCCTGGCGGTAGTACCGCTACCCCTGGCGGTAGTACCGCTGGGGTCCTAGCGGTAGTACCGCTACCCCTGGCGGTAGTACCGCTGGGGTTTGATTTTCAGATCTGTAATAAAAATAGACCCCATAGATATGGCTACACGAATTTTACGAGGGGCATGGGTTGTGTATGAACATTAAGAACTCAACCACAGCCCTAATCAGAAGAGGATCTCAAGTACCATCTAAATAAGCACATGCCTAGTCAAGAGAGAGCAAGTTTTAGATCTAATCCAAACATAGTTCAAGTGCTTGATCTAAAACATGTAAATCCTAGGACATGGCAAAATAAACAGCAAAGATTCATAGGACCTACACTCCTCTCAAATATCTCCTTCATGCCCTCCAAGAACAAGGCACAATATCAAAGACATGGATCCAAACCACCAATGCTCCTAACCCTAGAACAAGAACATCAACCAAGAGAAGAAGGAGAGGAGCTTTACCGGGGTCCATGGCACTTGGAGGAGGAAGGAGAAGTGAAGCAAATCCTCCAACTCAACGGAGAGAAGGAGCTACACGTATAGAGATCGAAATAGGAGGAGTTCAGGGTTGGGGAGGCAGGAGACGCGAGGAAGAAGAAAGAGGCAGCAAAAAACGGGCTCCCCCTGCTTTATATAGCCCAAGGGGTACGGGCCAGCGGTAGTACCGATGTGGTCCTGGCGGTAGTACCGCTACCTGGCGGTAGTACCGCTGGCTGCAGCGGTAGTACCGCTGGGGTCCTGGCGGTAGTACCGCTCCCCCTGGCGGTAGTACCGCTCCCCCTGAGACAGCCCTAAAAATTTCCTAGTTAGGTCGTGGTAGATTGGGATCCTGGCGGTAGTACCGCTATCCCTAGCGGTAGTACCGCTGGGGTCCTGGCGGTAGTACCGCTACCCCTGCCGGTAGTACCGCTGGGGTCCTGGCGGTAGTACCGCTACCCCTGGCAGTAGTACCGCTGCAAATGTCGCAACGGGGCCTAGGAGAAGAGAAGAACGTGGGCAAATAACAAGTAAGTGGAAAAAAAGATAGCACCAGAAATATATACTGACTTGTCATTTTATATCCTTTCTCCGATATGAGAGAAAGGTGGGGGGCGGTGGCATAGGCCACCTATGTTTGAGACAGAGGTATGACACCGCGAAGAATTATCCTTGGGTTCATGACCAATGCTCGTCTTTGAAGCACAAGTTCCATTTGACAATGGCTAAAGTGAAAGACTAGATCGATTTATGCATAATGGGGGGAGGAAAAGTTCATTGAGAGAACAACACTCCCCCTATGTCCATGCCTACATCTAGACCACGATAGAATGCATAGTGAGGTGCAACATGCCTAGCTTCAATCCACATTACTTGAATCAATGATATTTAGCTCATGCCTTAACTCCCGGAACCTTGCTTCATCTAGAGGCTTAGTGAAAATATCTGCAAGTTGCTCTTCAGTGTGGATGAAGTGAACCTCAGTATCACCTAGCTTGATATGTTCACGAATGAAGTGATGACGAATATCAATATGCTTGGTTTTGCTATGTTGCACTGGGTTGAGGGAAATCTTGATAGCACTTTGATTGTCACATAGAAGAGGCACTTTGTCACAAGTGACACCGTAATCCTTTAAAGTTTGCCTCATCCATAGCAATTGTGCACAACAACTTGCATCTGCCACATACTCAGCTTCGGTGGATGATAGAGAGACGCAATTCTGCTTCTTTGAAGACCAACTTACCAATGAGCGACCAAGGAATTGGCATCCTCCAGAAGTTGACTTCCTCTCCACACAATCTCCTGCCCAATCTGAGTCAGAATAGCCAACTAGATTGAAGTTTGCTCCTTTGGGATACCAAAGATCAAAGTTTGGGGTATGAGCCAAATATCGAAAGATTCGCTTAACAGCCATATAATGACTTTCTTTTGGTGCGGATTGAAACCATGCACATATCCCTACACTCAACATAATATCCGGTCTAGATGCACAAAGGTAAAGGAGGGATCCAATCATGGAGCGATATACCTTTTGATCCACTGCTTTACCATTGGGATCACTGTCAAGCTTGCATCTTGTTGGCATGGGGAACTTGACCGGTTTGACATCTTCGAGCTCGAACCGTTTGAGCATGTCTTGAGTGTACTTGGCTTGTTTGATGAAGGTCCCTTCTAGGCCTTGTTTAATCTCGAACCCGAGGAAGAACTTCAACTCTCCCATCATGGACATCTCAAATTTCTCAATCATTAGTGCAGCAAATTCTTCATTGAAGGAAATGTTAGGAGAGCCAAAGATAATATCATCAACATATAGTTGGCATATGAACAAATCCCCTTTACCCCTCTTAGTAAAAAGAGTGGGATCTATCTTCCCAATTTCAAACCCACGATCTTGTAACAACTCAGTAAGATACTCATACCACGCACGTGGGGCTTGTTTAAGGCCATAGAGTGCCTTATTAAGTTTGTACACATGATTGGGGAGCTTGGGATGTTTGAATCCCGGGGGTTGTTTGACATAGACCAACTCATTTAAAGGATCATTAAGAAAGGCACTTTTCACATCCATTTGTTGTAATTTGAAGTTATGATGAGAAGCAAATGCAAGCAACATGTGGATAGATTCTAGACGAGCAACAGGGGCAAAGGTTTCACCGTAGTCGATACCCTCGACTTGGGAGTGGCCTTGAGCCACCAGTCTTGCCTTGTTTCGAAACACAATCCCATTGGCATCTTGCTTGTTCTTGAATATCCATTTGGTCCCGATGACATTATGTTCCTCCATTGGCCTAGGCACTAAATCCCAGACTTGGTTGCGCTCGAAGTTGTTAAGTTCTTCATGCATGGCCATAAGCCAATCCTCATCATCGAGCGCTTCCTGTACTTGTTGAGGTTCACAATACGAAACAAACGCATGATGCTCACAATAATTCCAAATCTGTTGACGGGTGGATACTCCCCTTTTCAAACTGTCAAGTACATTCTTCATAAGATGTGACTTGACTTTCAGCTTGTTCGCAATCTTGGCTGCTCGACGCTCCAAGAGTTCTTCATTGGATAACGGGGGATCATGGACTTGTTTACTTTGCTTGCCCTTGCGTCTTGAGCCTCCCTTGGCACCGGCTGTTGGTGCTGCAGAAGGGAATTGTGAGACAGTATCCTGATCATCTTGTCCTTCGACTTGAGCAGGTTCACTAGTTTGTTCTTGTATTTGTGGTTGCCCTTGATCTTGATCTTGTGCTTCTACTTCGTCTAGATCTCATGGTTGCACTTAATCTTGATCATGAGCAGGTTTGGAGTCTTGGGAGAGTGCTTGAATATCGTGAGACACATCATCATTGTTGGGCAATTTATCTTGACCTTGAGCTTGTTCATTTTGTTGAGAGTCTTCTCTTTGTTCATCGGAAGCGTGTGGGGCTTGTGGAGGTGATGGCTCCACTTGAGTAGAGCATTGTCCTTCTCCTTCGGCCACAAGGGGTTCCTCAATGGGGAGTATTTGACCAATCCCCATTCTTCTTATGGCTTGAGGAGGAATTTCATCACCTACATCACAAAGACCACTTTGCTCCACTTGGGAGCCATTACTTTCATCAAACTCCACGTTACACGTCTCCTCAATGAGTCCGGTGGACTTGTTGAGGACACGGTAAGCATGAGAGTTTGTAGCATAACCAACAAAGATGCCCTCATATGCTCTAGAATCAAATTTAGCTAAACGTGCACCTTTCTTGAGAATGAAACACTTACAACTGAATACCCGGAAGTACTTGAGATTGGGTTTGTTTCCAGTTAGAATCTCATACGGAGTCTTGTTCAAGCCTTTGCGGATATAGAGCCGATTGGATGCATGACATGCTGTGTTGATGGCCTCTGCCCAGAAGTTATATGGAGATTTGAATTCTGCCATCATTGTCCTTGCAGCGTCTATCAAGGTCCGGTTCTTCCTTTCTGCCATGCCGTTTTGTTGAGGGGTATATGGTGCAGAATATTGGTGTTTTATTCCCTCATCACCTAGAAACTCATCCAAGGTGTAGTTCTTGAACTCGGTGCCGTTGTCACTTCTAATCATCAAGATCTTTGCTTCATGTTGACGTTGGGCTTCATTAGCAAAGTTGATGACAGTTTGTTGAGTTTCACTCTTCTTTTTGAAGAAATATACCCAGGTATATCTTGAGTAGTCGTCAACAATCACCAAGCAATACTTTCTGCCTCCAAGACTATCAAATGATGGAGGGCCAAACAGATCCATATGGAGAAGCTCCAAAGGCCTCTTAATGTAGATAAGAGTCGTTGGACGATGAGCAGTTTCATGAATCTTTCCTTCAATGCAGGCACTGCAAACACGATCTTTAGCAAAACTCACATTTGTTAGTCCACGAATATGGTCCCCTGTCAGAATACTTTGCAAACACCTCATATTGACATGAGCTAAACGGCGATGCCAAAGCCAGCCCACATCAACTTTAGTCATTAAACATGTCGCGGTCTTAGTGGGTCGCTTTGAGAAGTTCACCACATAAAGACCATTTTCGACATATCCAACATAGGCTACTTTAAGAGTCTTGCTCCTCAAGAGGACCATAGTATCAAGATTAAAGAATGTGTAAAAACCCATAATTGCAAGTTGACGAACTGAAAGTAAATTGTAGGCAAGTGACTCAACAAGCATGACCTTCTCAATAGATAACTCTTGAGAGACGACCACCTTACCAAATCCCAATACCTTTGACGAGGATGCATCGGCGAATTGGACATGGGTGGGCATAGATGGAGAAGGATGCACATCCACCACTAAGTCCTTGCTTCCGGTCATATGATTTGTTGCTCCACTATCGAGCAACCATGACACCCCACCGGAAGCAAACTCCTGCAATAGATCAAGGCTTGTTTTTAGGTACCCATTTTTTAATGGGTCCTTTCATGTTAGAGACAAGGGTCTTAGGAACCCAGATAGCCCATTCAATATACTCATCGTAGGAACCAACAAATCTGGCATAAACATGCCCATCACTAGCACAACATAAGACATAAGAAGAATTGAGTTTGTCGGCTGTGTTAGTAGGAATGGTTTTGCCCTTCTTGAGGTTTCCATAGTCCACCTTGTTCCTGTTCACCTTCTGAGTCCCCTCACCCTCTTTGACAAAGATGTCTATGAGGGTAGGAGATCGTTTGTTCCTGTTCCTCCTTTTACCTTTTGACTTGGAGGTAAGTCCAAGTCCCTCCTTTCCTACAACACCTTTTTGAGTGCTCAAGAGGTTGTTCGGGCTCTTCTCACCTTGTATGCATGCCACAAGGCCCTTCTCAAGTTTCTCCTTTAACTTGGAATTTTCCTCCACAAGATGTACATGCTCACAACAAGGATTAGTTGCACAAGCATTATCAATTAACACAAAGGGAGGACAAGTAGAGATCTCCTTGGTAAGCTTTGCTTGGAGTTGATCATGAGACTCTTTCACAGAGAAATGAACAACTTTCTGTTGGAATTATGCCCTAGAGGCAATAATAAATATAGTTATTATTATAATTCCTGTATCAAGATAATCGTTTATTATCCATGCTATAATTGTATTGAATGAAGACTCATTTACATGTGTGGATACATAGACAAAACACAGTCCATAGCAAGCCTCTAGTTGGCTAGCCAGTTGATAAAAGATAGTCAGTGTCTTCTGATTATGAACAAGGTGTTGTTGCTTGATAACTGGATCACATCATTAGGAGAATCACGTGATGGACTAGACCCAAACTAATAGACGTAGCATGTTGATCGTGTCATTTTGTTGCTACTGTTTTTCTGCGTGTCAAGTATTTGTTCCTATGACCATGAGATCACATAACTCACTAACACCGGAGGAATACTTTATGTGTATCAAACGTCGCAACGTAACTGGGTGACTATAAAGATGCTCTACAGGTATCTCCGAAGGTGTTCGTTGAGTTAGTATGGATCAAGACTGGGATTTTTCACTCCGTGTGACGGAGAGGTATCTCGGGGCCCACTCGGTAATACAACATCACACACAAGCCTTGCAAGCAATGTGACTTAGTGTAAGTTCCGGGATCTTGTATTACGGAACGAGTAAAGAGACTTGCCGGTAAATGAGATTGAAATAGGTATGCGGATACTGACGATCGAATCTCGGGCAAGTAACATACCGAAGGACAAAAGGAATGACATACGGGATTATATGAATCCTTGGCACTGAGGTTCAAACGATAAGATCTACATAGAATATGTAGGATCCAATATGGGCATCCAGGTCCCGCTATTGGATATTGACCGAGGAGTCTCTCAGGTCATGTCTACATAGTTCTCGAACCCGCAGGGTCTGCACAGTTAAGGTTCGATGTTGTTTTATGCGTATTTGAGTTATATGGTTGGTTACCGAATGTTGTTCGGAGTCCCGGATGAGATCACGGACGTAACGAGGGTTTCCGAAATGGTCCGGAAACGAAGATTGATATATAGGATGACGTCATTTGATTACCGGAAGGTTTTCGGAGTTACCGGGAATGCACCAGGAATGACGAATGGGTTCCGGGAGTTCACCGGGGGGCAACTCACCCCGGGGAAGCCCATAGCCTTGGGGGTGGCACACCAGCCCTTAGTGGGCTGGTGGGACAGCCCAAAAGATCCCTATGCGCCATAGGAAGAAAAATCGAAGAGAAAAGAAAAAAAAAAGAGGAGGTGGGAAAAGGGAGAAGGACTCCACCTTCCAAACCAAGTAGGACTCGGTTTGGGGGGGAGACCTTCCCCCCTTGGCTCGGCCGAAACCCTTAGGGGTCCTTGGACCCCAAGGAAAGTCTCCCCCTCTTCCCCCTATATATACGGAGCTTGTAGGGCTGATTTGAGACGACTTTTCCACGGCAGCCCGACCACATACCTCCACGGTTTTTCCTCTAGATCGCGTTTCTGCGGAGCTCGGGCGGAGCCCTGCTGAGACAAGATCATCACCAACCTCCGGAGCGCTGTCACGCTGCCGGAGAACTCTTCTACCTCTCCGTCTCTCTTGCTGGATCAAGAAGGCCGAGATCATCGTCGAGCTGTACGTGTGCTGAACGCGGAGGTGCCGTCCGTTCGGCACTAGATCGTGGGATTGATGGCGGGACGGTTCGCGGGGTGGATCGAGGGACGTGAGGACGTTCCACTACATCAACCGCGTTCACTAATGCTTCTGCTGTACGGTCTACAAGGGTACGTAGATCACACATCCCCTCTCATAGATGGACATCACCATGATAGGTCTTCGTGCGTGTAGGAAAATGTTTGTTTCCCATGCGACGTTCCCCAACAGTGGTATCAGAGCTAGGTTCATGCGTAGATGTCTTCTCGAGTAGAACACAGAAGTTTTTGTGGGAGGTGATGTGCGTTTTGCTGCCCTCCTTAGCCTTTTCTTGATTCCGCGGTATTGTTGGATTGAAGCGGCTTGGACCGACATTACTCGTACGCTTACGAGAGACTGGTTTCATCGCTACGAGTAACCCGGTTGCTCAAAGATGACTGGCAAGTGTCAGTTTCTCCAACTTTAGTTGAATCGGATTTGACCGAGGAGGTCCTTGGATGAGGTTAAATAGCAACTCATATATCTCCGTTGTGGTGTTTGCGTAAGTAAGATGCGATCCTACTAGATACCCATGGTCACCACGTAAAACATGCAACAACAAAATTAGAGGACGTCTAACTTGTTTTTGCAGGGTATGCTTGTGACGTGATATGGCCAACGATGTGATGTGATATATTGGATGTATGAGATGATCATGTTGTAATAGATAATATCGACTTGCACGTCGATGGTACGGCAACCGGCAGGAGCCATAGGGTTGTCTTTATACTAATGTTTGTGCTTGCAGATGCGTTTACTATTTTGCTAGCATGTAGCTTTAGTAGTAATAGCATGAGTAGCATGACAACCCCGATGGCGACACATTGATGGAGATCATGGTGTGGCGCCGGTGACAAGAAGATCGTGCCGGTGCTTTGGTGATGGAGATCAAGGAGCACGTGATGATGGCCATATCATGTCACTTATGAATTGCATGTGATGTTAATCCTTTTATGCACCTTATTTTGCTTGGAACGACGGTAGCATTATGAGGTAATCTCTCACTAAAATTTCAAGACGAAATTGTGTTCTCCCCGACTGTGCACCGTTGCTACAGTTCGTTGTTTCGAGACACCACGTGATGATCGGGTGTGATAGACTCAACATTCACATACAACGGGTGCAAAACAGTTGCGCACGCGGAACACTCGGGTTAAGCTTGACGAGCCTAGCATGTGCAGACATGGCCTCGGAACACATGAGACCGAAAGGTCGATCATGAATCATATAGATGATATGATTAGCATAGGGATGCTTACCACTGAAACTATACTCAACTCACGTGATGATCGGACTTGAGCTAGTGTAAGTGGATCATGAACCACTCAAATGACTAGAGAGATGTACTTTTTGAGTGGGAGTTTAGCGAATAATTTGATTAAGTTAAACTCTAATTATCTTGAACATAGTCTAAGTCCACTTTGAATATATTTGTGTTGTAGATCATGGCTCACGCGACAGTCACCCTGAATTTTAATACGTTCCTAGAGAAAGCTAAGTTGAAAGATGATGGAAGCAACTTTGTAGACTGGGCTCGTAATCTTAAGCTAATCTTACAAGCTAGGAAGAAGGATTATGTCCTTAATGCTGCGCTAGGAGATGAACCACCCGCTACGGCTGATCAGGATGTTGAGAACGCTTGGTTAGCACGTAAGGAGAACTACTCGGTAGTTCAATGTGCAGTCTTGTATGGCTTAGAACCGGGACTTCAACGTCGCTTTGAGCGTCATGGAGCATTTGAGATGTTCCAGGAGCTGAAGTTTATCTTTCAGAAGAACGCCCGGATCGAGAGGTATGAGACCTCCGATAAATTCTATGCTTGCAAGATGGAGGAGAACTCATCTGGCAGTGAACATGTGCTCAAAATGTCTGGGTACTCAAACCGTCTAGCTGAGCTGGGGATTGAACTCCCGCAAGAGGCTATCACTGATAGAATCCTTCAATCACTGTCGCCAAGCTACAAAGGCTTTGTGTTGAACCACAACATGCAAGGGATGAACAAGTCACCCGGCGAGTTGTTTGCGATGCTGAAAGTCGCAGAGTCTGAACTCCGTAAAGAGCATCAAGTGTTGATGGTGAATAAGACCACTAGTTTCAAGAGAAACGGCAAATGCAAGAAGGGTAATTCAAAGAAGAGAGGCAAGCCTATTGCCAATCCAACGAAGAAACCCAAAGCTGGACCTAAGCCTGAAACAGAGTGTTACTATTGCAAGGGTATGGGTCACTGGAAGCGCAATTGCCCCAAGTATCTGATAGATAAGAAGGCGGCCAAAGAAAAATCAGGTATATTTGATATACATGTTATTGATGTGTACTTAACCGGCTCTCGTAGTAGTGCCTGGGTATTCGATACCGGTTCTGTTGCTCATATTTGCAACTCGAAACAGGAACTGCGGAATAGACGAAGGCTGGCGAAAGATGAAGTGACGATGCGCGTAGGAAATGGTTCCAAGGTTGATGCAATCGCTGTCGGCACAGTTTCACTTCAGTTACCATCAGGATTAGTTATGAACTTGAATCATTGTTATTTAGTGCCTGCGTTGAGCATGAACATTATATCTGGATCTTGTTTATTGGGAGACAGTTACTCTTTTAAGTCAGAGAATAATGGTTGTTCTATTTCTATGAGTAACATCTTTTATGGTCATGCACCCAATGTGAGAGGATTGTTAATATTGAATCTTGATAGCGAGACACACATACATAACATTGAGACCAAAAGAGTTAGAGTTAAGAATGATAGCGCCATATTTTTGTGGCAGTGCCGCTTAGGTCATATTGGTGTAAAGCGCATGAAGAAACTCCATGCCGATGGACTTTTGGAGTCACTTGACTTTGATTCACTTGACACGTGCGAACCATGCCTCATGGGCAAGATGACTAAAAATCCGTTCTCCGGAACAATGGAGCGTGCAAGTGACTTGTTGGAAATCATACATACCGATGTGTGTGGTCCGGTGAGCGTAGAGGCACGCGGCGGATATCGTTATTTTCTCACCTTCACTGACGATTTGAGTAGATATGGTTATGTCTACTTAATGAAGTACAAGTCTGAAACATTTGAAAAGTTCAAGCAATTTCAGAGTGAAGTTGAAAATCATCGTAACAAGAAGATCAAGTTCCTACGGTCTGATCGTGGGGGTGAATATCTGAGTTTCGAGTTTGGTGCTCACTTAAGACAATGTGGAATTGTTTCATAGTTGACACCGCCTGGAACACCACAGCGTAATGGTGTGTCCGAACGTCGTAATCGTACTTTATTAGAGATAGTGCGATCTATGATGTCTCTTACTGATTTGCCGTTATCGTTTTGGGGTTATGCATTAGAAACAGCTGCATTCACTTTAAATAGGGCACCATCAAAATCCGTTGAGACGACACCATACGAACTGTGGTATGGCAAAAGGCCAAAGTTGTCGTTTCTTAAAGTTTGGGGATGTGATGCTTATGTCAAAAAGCTTCAGCCTGAAAAGATGGAACCCAAAGCGGAAAAGTGCATCTTCATAGGATACCCAAAAGAGACAGTTGGGTACACCTTCTATCTCAAAACCGAGGGCAAAGTGTTTGTTGCTAAAAACGGAGCTTTTCTCGAGAAGGAGTTTCTCTCGAGAGAATTGAGTGGGAGGAAGATAGAACTTGACGAGGTTGTCGAACCTTTCATCCCTCTGGATGGTGGCGCAGGGCAAGGGGAAACCTCTGTCGTTGCGATGCCGGTTGAGGAGGAAGTTAACGATGATGATCATGAAACTCCGGTTCAAGTTTCTGTCGAACCACGCAGGTCGACGAGACCATGTGCTGCTCCAGAGTGGTACGGTAATCCCGTCTTATCAATCATGTTGTTGGACAACAATGAACCTGCAAATTATGAAGAAGCAATGGTGGGCCCAGATTCCAACAAATGGCTAGAAGCCATGAAGTCCGAGATAGGATCCATGTATGAGAACAAAGTGTGGACTTTGGAGGTACTGCCTGAGGGCCGCAAGGCTATTCAGAACAAATGGATCTTTAAGAGGAAGACGGACGCTGACGGCAATGTGACCTTTTATAAACCTCGACTTGTGGCAAAGGGTTTTTCACAAGTTCAAGGAGTTGACTACGATGAGATATTCTCACCCGTAGCGATGCTTAAGTCCGTCAGAATCATGTTAGCAATAGTTGCATTTTTCGATTATGAAATCTGGCAGATGGATGTCAAAACGGCGTTCCTTAACGGTTTCCTTAAGGAAGAATTGTATATGATGCAACCCGACGGTTTTGTCGATGCTAAGAATGCTAACAAGGTGTGCAAGCTCTAGCGATCCATTTATGGACTGGTGCAAGCATCTCGGAGTTGGAACAAACGCTTGGATGAGGTGATCAAAGCATTTGGATTTATACAAGTGGTTGGAGAATCTTGTATTTACAAGAAAGTGAGTGGGAGCTCTGTGGCGTTTCTAATATTATATGTGGATGACATATTACTGATTGGAAACAACGTAGAGTTTTTGGAGAGCATAAGGGATTACTTGAATAAAAGTTTCTCTATGAAGGACCTAGGAGAAGCTGCTTACATTCTAGGCATTAAGATCTATAGGGATAGATCAAAACGCCTGATAGGACTTTCACAAAGCACATACCTTGATAAAGTTTTGAAGAGGTTCAAAATGGAACAGTCCAAGAAAGGGTTCTTGCCAGTTTTACAAGGTACGAGATTGAGTATGACTCAGTGCCCAGCAAATGATGAGGATAGAGAGCATATGCGCTCCGTACCCTATGCTTCAGCCATAGGTTCTATCATGTATGCAATGCTGTGCACTAGAACGGACGTTAGCCTGGCCATAAGTATGGCAGGTAGGTTCCAGAGTAATCCAGGAGTGGATCACTGGACAGCGGTCAAGAATATCCTGAAGTACCTGAAAAGGACTAAGGAGATGTTTCTCGTGTATGGAGGTGATGAAGAGCTCGCCGTAAAAGGTTACGTGGATGCAAGCTTTGACACAGATCCGGACGACTCTAAGTCGCAAACCGGATACGTATTTATTCTTAATGGGGGTGCGGTAAGCTGGTGCAGTTCCAAGCAAAGCGTCGTAGCAGATTCTACATGTGAAGCGGAGTACATGGCTGCCTCGGAGGCGGCTAAGGAGGGTGTCTGGATGAAGCAATTCATGACGGATCTTGGAGTGGTGCCAAGCGCACCGAATCCAATAACCTTGTTCTGTGACAACACGGGTGCCATTGCCTTAGCAAAGGAACCACGTTTTTACAAGAAGTCCAGACACATCAAACGACGCTTTAACCTCATCCGCGACTACGTCGAAGGGGAGGACGTAAATATATGCAAAGTGCACACGGATCTGAATGTAGCAGACCCGCTGACTAAACCTCTTCCACGGGCAAAGCATGATCAACACCAGAACTGAATGGGTGTTAGATTTATTACAATGTAATTCACATGATGATGTGAGGGCTAGATTATTGACTCTAGTGCAAGTGGGAGACTGTTGGAATTATGCCCTAGAGGCAATAATAAATATAGTTATTATTATAATTCCTGTATCAAGATAATTGTTTATTATCCATGCTATAATTGTATTGAATGAAGACTCATTTACATGTGTGGATACATAGACAAAACACAGTCCATAGCAAGCCTCTAGTTGGCTAGCCAGTTGATCAAAGATAGTCAGTGTCTTCTGATTATGAACAAGGTGTTGTTCCTTGATAACTGGATCACGTCATTAGGAGAATCACGTGATGGACTAGACCCAAACTAATAGACGTAGCATGTTGATCGTGTCATTTTGTTGCTACTGTTTTTCTGCATGTCAAGTATTTGTTCCTATGACCATGAGATCATATAACTCACTAACACCGGAGGAATACTTTGTGTGTATCAAGCATCACAACGTAACTGGGTGACTATAAAGATGCTCTACAGGTATCTCCAAGGTGTTCGTTGAGTTAGTATGGATCAAGACTGGGATTTGTCACTCCGTGTGACGGAGAGGTATCTCGGGGCCCACTCGGTAATACAACATCACACACAAGCCTTGCAAGCAATGTGACTTAGTGTAAGTTGCGGGATCTTGTATTACGGAACGAGTAAAGAGACTTGCCGGTAAACGAGATTGAAATAGGTATGCGGATATTGACGATCGAATCTCGGGCAAGTAACATACCGAAGGACAAAGGGAATGACATACGGGATTATATGAATCCTTGGCACTGAGGTTCAAACAATAAGATCTTCGTAGAATATGTAGGATCCAATATGGGCATCCAGGTCCCGCTATTGGATATTGACCGAGGAGTCTCTCGGGTCATGTCTACATAGTTCTCGAACCCGCAGGGTCTGCACACTTAAGGTTCGATGTTGTTTTATGCGTATTTGAGTTATATGGTTGGTTACCGAATGTTGTTCGGAGTCCCGGATGAGATCACGGACGTCACGAGGGTTTCCGGAATGGTCCGTAAATGAAGATTGATATATAGGATGACCTCATTTGATTACCGGAAGGTTTTCGGAGTTACCAAGAATGTACCGGGAATGACGAGGGTTCCGGGAGTTCACCGGGGGGGCAACCCACCCCGGGGAAGCCCATAGGCCTTGGGGGTGGCACACCAGCCCTTAGTAGGCTGGTGGGACAGCCCAAAAGAGACCTATGCGCCATAGGAAGAAAAATCTAAGAGAAAAGACAAAAAAAAGAGGAGGTGGGAAAAGGGAGAAGGACTCCACCTTCCAAACCAAGTAGGACTCGGTTTGGGGGGGAGACCTTCCCCCCTTGGCTCGGCCGAAACCCTTAGGGGTCCTTGGACCCCAAGGCAAGGCTCCCCCTCTTCCCCCTATATATATGGAGGTTTTAGGGCTGATTTGAGACGACTTTTCCACGGCAGCCCGACCACATACCTCCACGGTTTTTCCTCTAGATCGCGTTTCTGCGGAGCTCGGGCGGAGCCCTGCTGAGACAAGATCATCACCAACCTCCGGAGCGCCTTCACGCTGCCGGAGAACTCTTCTACCTCTCCGTCTCTCTTGCTGGATCAGGAAGGCCGAGATCATCATCGAGCTGTACGTGTGCTGAACGCGGAGATGCCGTCCGTTCGGCACTAGATCGTGGGATTGATCGCGGGACGGTTCGCGGGGCGGATCGAGGGACGTGAGGACGTTCCACTACATCAACCGCGTTCACTAACGCTTTTGCTGTATGGTCTACAAGGGTACGTAGATCACACATCCCCTCTCGTAGATGGACATCACCATGATAGGTCTTCGTGTGCGTAGGAAAATTTTTGTTTCCCATGCGACGTTCCCCAACACTTTCAAGACTTGTGGGCCTTGTCAAGTGTGTCAAACTCCTCTTTGAGTCTGTCATGGCCAACCCCAAGAGCATACTTTTTAGACTTAAGCATACGAGTAAGAACAACATCATGATCTATTTTCTTTTGCATTTTAGCGCAGTCATCGTTATATGACTCCTCAAGAGCCAAACGAAGAGTGCGCTCCTTTTCTAGAGCATTAGATAATTCAGCAATTTCATCGACATAGTCACGACTGTGTCCCTGAAGCTCGGAGATGGTCTCCTCATGAGACTCAATGAGGTCAGTGGCCTCACCCAGTTGTTCCAAGAGAGCAACAAAGTGCTTCTTGGATTCTCCCTTAATAGTGCACAAAAACTTGTCAAGATCATGCTCATTAAGTTCCCCAACATCAGTATCATCAACACAATTTAACAATGAAGGACCAGTAGCGATGTTGGTCTTAATGATGGGAGTTACCTGATTGATACCTTTTGCCATGAGGCACTTGGTGATGTGGTTCTCGTTGGGGGCGTTGAAGAGAGACACCTTCTGGGGAGAGGTAGTGGCAATAGCAACAGTTGCCGTTGCCACTGTATCATCATCGTCATCATCATTGGAAGGCTACTCTTCAAGGGCCACCATCCCTTTTTGGTGGGGTTTCTTCACAAAATTGTTCTTGATTGCAAATGATTTGGTTTTGTCTTTGCGAATGAGCTTGCCCCCGTTGTCTTCCCTTTTCTCATAGGGACATTCGACCACGAAGTGACTCATGTTACCATAGTTATAACATGTCCTTACTCGTTGTTTGGGTTTGAATCCACTCGAGTTGTTCTTGGTGAAGGTGGGTTTTGAGTTCCTCTTGTTGCCTCAGAATTGCCTTGATGCAAGAGCCATGTGCTCATGATAGGCATACTTTGTGTCTTCAGGGCAGCTCTCCTCTTCATCATCCTCTTCTTCTTGTTCAAGCATTGCTTTTGCTTTCAACGCAAGGTTGGGTGAAGTTGTCTTTGAGCGAACACAAGCAAGTGCATTGTCGGCTGTTTCGTTCATGATTGACATTGCAATGAATTCATCCAACACCTCACTGGAAGACAAGGAGTGGAAGTCTGGCCGCTGACGAATGACAGATGACATGGCTTTGTTGAAAGGCATGATGGCTTTGAGAAACTTGCGCTTGACCCATGTATCATCCACATCCTTGCTCCCATCATCCTTGAGTGCCACAGCAATAGCAGTCACCCTCCGATAGAGATCACGAGGGTCCTCGTCTTCCTTCATCACAAACTCATAGGCCTTATCAAGTATCACTTCATAGTTGGATCGTTGAATGCTAGAGCTTCCCTTGTACAACACCATAATATGCTCCCAACAATCCTTGGCCAATGTGAAGGGACGCAAGTGAGGAAGATCTTCAGGAGGCACTGCGGACTGGAGAATAAACAAAGCGGAGTGATTGTATTGATTGTCTGCATCTTCTCTTGGAGTGAGGTTGCTTGGATCATGGGGATAATATCCATGCTCGATGATTCTCCACAAGTTTGTTGAGTTGTGATTCAAATGAGACTTAATAGAAAATACCGAGTTAGCAAAGTCACCTTTTACAAGCTTAGGAGGAGGACCAACAGGATTAAGACGCGGTGCGGGAACGGATCCTCCATAGACAATGGGGGTGGAACTGAGGCATATGTTCCAGTCCCATCCTTTTCGTGAGATGAGAAAGGTCGCATACCTTTAGCTGCTTCCTTAGAGGAGTTGGCCTCCGAATCGGCGACGGTGGGTTTAACCACTATAGCCGGTTCGGGGACTTTTAAATCCCTCAATTAACTCTTTAAGCATGGTCTTGACTTCGTTCATCAAGGACGTCTTGAGGGCGGCCATAGCCGTATTCAAGTCGTCCCTTGTGACCGAAGTCAAGTCCATGGCCTCAGGTTGCCCATGGTTAATTCCCTCTTGTCCTTCCATACTCTTCGGGTGGTTAAACCCTTAATAAAGACACGTGGCTCTGATACCAATTGAAAGGATCGATATGGTTGACTAGAGGGGGGTGAATAGGCAACGACCACTTTTTAATTAATCTTAGCAAGTTAAGGTAAACAACATATGGGTTCACAAATATTACAACAATGGGGTGAACCCTAATGAAGCTAATAACGAGAGCTACTAAGACAAGTAAGAGATAGACGACAACATAAGCATACACAAAGTAAAGGTTAGAGATAACCACAAGTGGAACCGATGGAGACGAGGATGTGTTACCGAAGTTCCTTCCCTTTGACAGGAAGTACGTCTCCGTTGGAGCAGTGTGGAGGCATAATGCTCCCCAATAAGCCACTAAGGCCACCGTATTCTCCTCACGCCCTCGCACGATGCAAGGTACCGTGATTCCACTATAGGTGCCCTTGAAGGCGGCGACCGAACCTTTACAAACAAGGTTGGGGCAAACTCCACACAAAGCTTGGAGGCTCCCAACAAGACCACGAAGCTTCACCACAATGGAATGTGGCTTCGAGGTGACCTCAACCGTCTAGGATGCTCAAACACCCAAGAGTAACAAGATCCGTAAGGGATTGGTGGGGGAATCAACTTTTCTCTTGGTGGAAGTGTGGATGTAGGCCTTCTCAACCAATCCCTAAGGAATTAACAAGTTTGATTGGCTAGGGAGAGAGATCGGGCACTTTTGAGCTTAGGGAGCAACAATGGAGCTTGGGAGGGTAAGAGATGAGGTTCCACAGCTAGAAGAACCCTTTATATAGCGGGGGGGAAATCCAACCGTTTTCCCACTCTCAGCCCGAGTCTAGCGGTACTACCGTTGGATGCAGCGGTACTACCGCTAGCACTCTAGCGGTACTACCGCTGGCGGCAATGGTACTACCGCTGGCTCTCCAGCGGTACTACCGCTGGCTGCAGCAGTACTACCGCTAGGCCCCCGGTAGTGCATACGCACTACCACCACCAAGAAAGTCTTCGCAAAAAGGTCCGTCCACGTACAACCGCTAGGCAGGCGGTACTGAGCTCCTGGAGCAGTACTACAGCTAACCAGGGGCGGTACTACCGCCAGCTAGCGGTACTACCACTGGCTGCAGCGGTACTACCTCTAGCACTCCAGCGGTACTACCGCTGGCTGCAGCGGTACTAGCGCTAGGGCTAGCGGTACTATCGCTTGTACCAGCGGTACTACCGCCGGGGGACCATTTGCACAGAAGAGGGAAACACAAAGGCGGGAGCCACTCCAAAGATGTTGGCAAGGGGAAAATATGTGAAGTGTGCGCGTGCAAAGATTGATTCCACCCAAACCTTTCCACTACGGTTCCCCTCTTAATAGTACGGCTTTCCTATGACTCAAATAAAGAGAATCGTAGAGAACGCCGGCCTTCTGTTCCACGAACGAGGGGGCGAGTCGTCTTGTGCCGTTGACGTGTGTTATCTGAAATATTAATCACACACGGTTAGTCCTTTGCGGTAGTGTCATCAATCACCAAAATTACTTAGGCATAAACTATGCCCCAACAATCTCCCCCTTTTTGGTGGATTGATGACAATACCGGATTTGCATAGAGAATAATATGAGAACTAAAAGATAGAGATATATGATAAAAAGGAGCATATGACTCACAACATATGATGGACATAAATCTCTCACAAGTTCATGTCTCACAAAAGATAGCAAAATAGAAGCAAACCAAGTTCGAAGCAAAACACGAAAGATAAGCAAATTAAAGCAAAGTTCGACTCTCAAAGAAAATCCTAGACTCTCTCCCCTTTTGGCACAAGACACCAAAAAGGGGCACACCTAACGCCACAGGTGGTTACTCCTCATCCTCAGCATCGCCAGACTCGTCCGTACCCTCTGGATCGTCATGCTCCTCCACTTCCTCCTCAGCGCCAAACCACTGGTAACCTTGAGCCCGCATCCAAGTAGCCTCTAGAGTTATGTCGTCCTCTGATCCGCTGGAGATGTAAACATCAAGAGTCCTTAGGACACGCTTGTGCCTCTAACGGTTCTCCTTCTGAGCCACGTGCGTCTGGTACTGGCCCTTAGCCTGCATATAGAAGAGAGTCTTCATCTTATCCTGCAGTTTCATGGCCCAAGATGGCATGGCAGAAGAGCGGGACTGAGAGGCGGTTCCTCTGTGAGCAGCAGTCTCTGTGTCAGTGTCCATGTGCTGAGAGGAAGTTGATGGGTTGGCCCATTTATCCTTGACTCAAAGCTTGACAGGGTTGTGCACAATGTAGTCAGCCTGAATGTACAACTCCTCCTGCAGATAGGTGTCTTGCCACTTCTGACGGATATAGGCAAACAGATAGTGCCCGTAGATGGGAACCTTGCGCATCATGATGCAGTTCCAGAGCTCAGTGAACATCACATCAGAAATATCAAGAGGGGCAGACTCCTTAGTCATAGCCTCCTCACAGAGAAGTAGCATCTCAGCCAGAGATCCATGTACCTCGTCGAAGTTGCCAATGCGAGGAGAGAGGGTGTTGCAGAAGATCTGATGCATAATGTCCAGATGCCTGGGGAGCACACCTTTCTTCACATAGAGTAGCTGCAATCTGTCCTTGGCGGAAGCCCTATCAGCGGGAGCTGCGGCATGAGGACGCGACCCAAGTGGAGTGACAGTGCCCTGGAAATCAACCTTGAGGAATGCCATGAATTCACGCCAGGTACCGGTCATCTTCTGAGTCCCAGTCATCCATACCATGGAGCGCTCGTCATCAGGCGAGAAGTGAACGGTGACATAGAACTGGGCAAAAACATTGGGGTTAAAGTCTGTCTTGAAAGATATGATATCCTTGATGCCCAGTTTGTCAATCGGAGAAAGAGCATCAACAAAATAGTCCATGTTTCGCTGAAGGTGAGCCAGGTCAATCCACTGAACGGGGACAAAATTCTTCTTGAAATGGTTGATGATATCACGGTAGATCCTGCAGTGATCCCTTGTCCACACATGCTCGACATTCTTGATCACAGCCTGCTCTTGGAGATAGTGGTTTTGGGTGCGGAACCGCAGAAAATCCTTAGGGGGCATGGTGCGGACGTTGATCCCCTTATCCTTGTGAGCGGTCTTCTTGAAGGCGTGCTTTTTGGGTTGCAGACCTGAAGTGGCGGAACCCTCTCGAGCCTCTGGATTGCGAAAATGCTTGGACTGTGTGTCCCATGGGGGGTTCGAGCGGCGAGCACCACCTGTGACACAAAACACACACCGAAAACGAGCGACAAAGAGGAGTCAAGGCAATGAACAAGAAAAAACAGAAAAGTAAACACTCATTGCCAAGCACATGAGAAGAGTACACAGAGAGTCCTCCTGGCGGTAGCACCGCTACCCCTGGCGGTAGTACCGCTGGGGTCCTAGCGGTAGTACCGCTACCCCTGGCGGTAGTACCGCTGGGGTTTGATTTTCAGATCTGTAATAAAAATAGACCCCATAGATATGGCTACACGAATTTTACGAGGGGCATGGGTTGTGTATGAACATTAAGAACTCAACCACAGCCCTAATCAGAAGAGGATCTCAAGTACCATCTAAATAAGCACATGCCTAGTCAAGAGAGAGCAAGTTTTAGATCTAATCCAAACATAGTTCAAGTGCTTGATCTAAAACATGTAAATCCTAGGACATGGCAAAATAAACAGCAAAGATTCATAGGACCTACACTCCTCTCAAATATCTCCTTCATGCCCTCCAAGAACAAGGCATAATATCAAAGACATGGATCCAAACCACCAATGCTCCTAACCCTAGAACAAGAACATCAACCAAGAGAAGAAGGAGAGGAGCTTTACCGGGGTCCATGGCACTTGGAGGAGGAAGGAGAAGTGAAGCAAATCCTCCAACTCAACGGAGAGAAGGAGCTCCACGTATAGAGATTGAAATAGGAGGAGTTCAGGGTTGGGGAGGCAGGAGACGCGAGGAAGAAGAAAGAGGCAGCAAAAAACGGGCTCCCCCTGCTTTATATAGCCCAAGGGGTACGGGCCAGCGGTAGTACCGATGTGGTCCTGGCGGTAGTACCGCTACCTGGCGGTAGTACCGCTGGCTGCAGCGGTAGTACCCGATCTCTCTATATAGTTGTTGAGGTTCCACAGCTAGAAGAACCCTTTATATAGTTGGGGGGAAAATCCAACCGTTTCCCCATTCTCAGCCCGAGTCTAGCGGTACTACTGCTGGATGCAGCGGTACTACCGCTAGCACTCCAGCGGTACTACCGCTGGCGGCAACGGTACTACCGCTGGCTCTCCAGCGGTACTACCGCTGGCTGCAGCAGTACTACCGCTAGGCCCCTGGTAGTGCATACACACTACCACCGCCAAGAAAGTCTTCACAAAAAGGTCCGTCCACGTACAACCGCTAGGCAGGCGGTACTGAGCTCCTGGAGCAGTACTACAGCTAACCAGGGGCGGTACTACCTCCAGCTAGCGGTACTACCGCTGGCTGCAGCGGTACTACCGCTAGCACTCCAGCGGTACTACCGCTGGCTGCAGCAGTACTACCGCTAGGGCTAGCGGTACTACCGCTTGCACCAGCGGTACTATCGCTGGGGGACCATTTGCACAGAAGAGGGAAACAAAAAGGCGGGAGCCACTCCAAAGATGTTAGCAAGGGGAAATTATGTGAAGTGTGCGCGTGCAAAGATTGATTCCACCTAAACCTTTCCACTACGGTTCCCCTCTTAATAGTACGGCTTTCCTATGACTCAAATAAAGAGAATCGTAGAGAACGCCGGCCTTCTGTTCCACGAACGAGGGGGCGAGTCGTGTTGTGCCGTTGACGTGTGTTATCTGAAATCTTAATCACACACGGTTAGTCCTTTGCGGTACTATCATCAATCACCAAAATTACTTAGGCATAAACTATGCCCCAACAATGTCCATTTCAATTATGCAAGGCATGGCCTAGCAATTCACAATAATCAAGCACTACACATTAAGTGAAGCTCAATATGCAACGAGTTGCATATTGGTGAAACAACACATATGGATTATTTAGTTCACTCTTGTTTAGGTACACGACACTTTTAAAATGTTGTTAACATGCAAGAGTTGCAACATGTGATTCTACACGTCATCATAGTTGGTATACACATATAGCTCATCTCCAACGGAGTTACGGTATAAGATATACGGGCCACACCAGATCATATGAAAAGGATGCAACGTGCATGCAAAGGAAAAATAAATAGACACGGTGAAAATAAAAAGAGAGGCCGTGGGGATTTGATCCCTGGACCCCGAGGATGTTGGCTCATTGGGACAACCAACTGGAATGACTAGTTGCTCGTAATGCAGAAGGGGTACCGAGGATAATCCATATAGTTAAAAGGATCTGAACCTACAGCAAACAGGTGCACCGAAGAACAAAATAAAATAATGACCAAAAATGGGTGTGTCTGGGATTCAAACCCCAGATCACCTGGTCTGAATGATCAATGCTAAGCCACTAAGCTAGCTCTATCTATCTCTACTAATAAAAGCACGAGAGGGCAGATCCAACTCGCAATCTGGAGCGTATAATTACATCATCAACGATCTAGATACGCTGTTAACGAAACTAGCTAGATTTCGTTAGCGCTAATTGCCCACCCACGTCTAAAAACCCGTTAACCCTCGCTCGCACGCTCGCACCGGCTCCCCCCGATCGGTACACTCGCCGCGCCGTGCCGCGCCTCCTCCTCACGCCTCTCGACGCGACCCCTCCCGCCGCTCGTCGCTCGCCGCGCCTCCTCCTCGCGTCGCTCGCCGTGCCTCCTCCTCCGGCCGCTGGTCGGGCCTCCTCCTCGCGCCGCTCGCCGCGCCTCCTCCTCCCCCGCTCGCCGCGAACCCTCCGTCCCCCCCCCCCCCGCCGCTGGCCGCCGCGACCCCTCCCCCCGCTCGCTCAACGGACCTCCTCCCGCCGCTCAACGGACCTCCTCCTCCACCCTAAACGAAGGGACAGCAACGACGGCGGTTCCAGACCGGACGGCGTCGCGGTCAGGTATGTCCTGCTCCCTCTCCCCTATCCCTTTCTCTTTCCCTCCCTTCCTTTCTCTGATTCGGTAATGATTCGCAGTCAGGGAAGCAATCAATCATGCAGTGTGTTCTAAACAAATGATTTGGTAATTCTATTTGAGAAGTTAAGTTGGAATCCATTATTGACAATTTTGTTTTAGGATTACAATAATCATGCGAGCTGGGGGACGGCGACGGGAGGCCGGTGGAGGGGGAGGAACAGGAGGAGGCATGGGCCGGTGGCGGGGGCGGAGAGGTCGAGAAGTTACAAAACTGACTAAGAAACTATCTGATTTTGTACTAGCATGTTGTGCGAAGAAATTATTTTGCCATGGGGTTTGATACCTTTAGGTGGGTATAACTTTTAGTGTTGTGATGAACTGTTCAATTATTCTAACTGAACTGATGAGCATGTCTTGCATTAGTAAATCACTGGAATGACGTTCCTATTTAGAATTAAGATGGTACTGATTTTGTTTATGTATGGTTTACTTTTCTTTCTTCCAGCTTGAGAAGGTGATCGAAGCAGAAAAGGAAGCTGCACGCCTCATGGGGTCATAGTCCTAGGGTAGGGTCATAGGCCTGCCATACAGGTCCTACCCACGGACTACCCCACACAAAGGACAGGACCCTAAGTCTGCCCCGACTGAATTAAGGAGTCCCCATTCTCCAGTCGGCAACACATCCCATATCATCCAGTCGGATACTAGCATTCGGAGAATACCAAGCTAACCGACTGGATACACTCGGTACATCGTAACCTCTCTGGAGGGAAACGGTCGTACGTTTCCGGGTGTATTTATTAGCATTTAGAGCATACGTTACCAGTAACGTATGCATTCAATCCCCACTACTCCGCCCTTATACCGGAACCGTTGTGGAGGGCAGCGGACTCTATATAAGCCGCCCTCCCCCACTGGTAGAAGGGTTAGCAAATCATTGTATTCCATATTACACTCGGCAACAAGCTCCGAGAGCACTGAGACGTAGGGCTGTTACCTCCACCGCAGAGGGGCCTGAACTCATACATCCTCGCCGTAGCTAGGACTCTGCCCATCTCATTCGTACCCTACACATCTACTGTCAGGCTTATACCCACGACAGTTGGCGCCCACCTTGGGGCAGGCGTCTAAGCGACTTCCGGCGAGTTTGCGACTACTTCTTTTCGTCATGTCGTTCGGCGGAGATTCGAGCGTGGGTCACCGGATCTTCTTCGGCGCTCTCTCCTTCACCGTCGACGATTCGGCGTTGCTTCGGGAGGAGCCTCTCGACGTCAAGGCGCTTCCCCGTTGCAGGGCCACGCACTTCCGTGCCGGCGCCCGCGGCGTTCTTCTTCTCCAACAATCGGCTCCGTTGTCGACCTGCACCTCTGTCATGCGCCGCAACAAGCGGTCCCGCCGTCCGCGTCTCCAACGTTGGGTGCAGCATGCCCGAGCACGTCAGATCGCGTCTTCTCAAGTGGCAGTTCTGGAGTCTGTTGTGGTTGCCCCGCGTTCCCAGAGCTCGGGCTCAGTTCCGACTGAGTTTCCTTCCGAGTACGCGGGTCGCAGACCTGCAGCAGAAGTACACATGGCCAACTCCCATGAAGATCCCCGCCAGGCTGGCCGGAACGAGCGTGAGATCGGCGAAACGTCCGGCGCACGTTGTCCACCTCGCCGTTCTGCTAGTCGGCACACTCGGCGGAGCAACGTGGAGCTGTTCCGCACACCCCTCCTTAACTTGGCTGCAGCTGCCAAAATAGCCGATTCCCTCCAGCCGACTGATTCAGAGGCTGGTAGAGGGATCGAGCAGATCCGAGCCCTGTTGCACACGGCGCAACAGCAGAATTCAGCAGTCTCCCAGTTGCACAACCGGATCTACAATAGTTCCGTCCACGCAAACACGCATCGGTCGATTCACAGCTCTGGTTCCCATCAGCGCCACAGGGGAGGCAGTCGTTCCGTGGTTCACGAAGATCGTCGCCGTTCACGCACCCCTCCGCGGGGTGGGCCTTATGGGTCCCGACATCATGATGATCGGCGTTCAGTCGGCGACACTTACGACCCAAGACCCGACGCAAGAGGACGTATCGCCCAGCGAAGAGTCGACAGAGGTCGAGCCCACCGCGATGGTCGCGATATCGACCGTCCGAGTGGAAGCAGAGCCATCGTGTCCAGTCCCGAGTGTTTTAGTCGAGCCATCCGCTCGGCTGACATTCCGCCCAACTTCCGATTGGCGGCGGGAATCAGTAAGTTTACAAGAGAGTCCAAGCCGGAAACATGGCTGGATGACTACCGAGTGGCAGTCCAGATCGGAGGAGGGGATGACCATGTCGCTATGAAGCACCTCCCTCTGATGCTCGACGGCTCGGCGCGAGCGTGGATGAACCAGTTGGCCCCCTCGAGCATTTACAGTTGGGCGGATCTGGCCCGAGTGTTCATCAGGACCTTCGAAGGGACGTGCAAACGCCCTGCAGGCCTTGTGGAACTCCAGCACTGTGTCCAGAAGCCGAATGAGCCCCTGCGCGACTTCATCCAGCGTTGGACAACTCTCTACCACACGGTGGAGAACGTCACCGAGCATCAAGCAGTCTGCGCTTTCAAGGCAGGCGTGCGGTACAGAGAGTTGTACCTAAAGTTCGGTCGAACAGGCGACATCTCCATGAGCAAGATGATGGAGATAGCGGCTCGCTATGCAAATGGCGAAGAAGAGGACCGTATCCGGAGCGGCAAGCACAAGACGGTCGGTGATGTTGACGGAGGTAACACTCGGAAGCAGAAATAGAAAGTTCCGCCCACACCGCAAGCAGAGGCTGCAGCTGTGACCAATGCCAAGTTCAAGGGCAAAGGGAAGGCGCAGTTTACCCCCAAGAAGAAGCAGTTCAATAATCCCATCTTGGACCAGCCCTGTCCGGTTCACACGAAGATGGACGAAGAAGGCAACCCCATATATGCAAAGCATACCACTCGACAGTGTCGCCTCCTAATCCAGGGGTTCAGCGAAGGGCAACCGAGTGAGAAGGACCATGAACAGGACGAGGAGGATAAGGAGGATCCGTTCCCCCAAGTCCATGCAACCCTGATGATCTTTGCTGACGTCGAGAGCAAGAGCCGACTGAAGCTGGTGAACAGAGAGGTGAACATGGCCACCCCTTCCAACCCCAAGTTCCTCAAATGGTCCCAGACTGCGATCACCTTCGACCAGTCGGATCACCCGGCACATGTACCCACCCCGGGAAGACAGGCCCTGGTCGTCGACCCGGTGGTAGAAGGAGTCCGACTGCGCAAAGTCCTCATGGACGGCGGCAGCGGCTTGAACATCATGTATGCCGACACACTCAAGGGGATGGGCATCCCGATGTCCAAACTCAGCGAGAGCAGCATGCAATTCCACGGAGTCGTCCCAGGACGGAAGGCCAAGTCACTCGGCCAGATCGTGTTGGACGTCGTTTTCGGCTCCGACAAGAACTTCCGCAAGGAAAAGCTGACGTTCGAAGTGGTTGACTTCCAGAGCGCTTATCGAGCAATTCTGGGTCGCCCAGCGTATGCGCACTTCATGGCCCGTCCGTGTTACGTGTACCTGAAGCTGAAGATGTCAGGCCCGAAAGGTGTGATCACCATCACACGCAATCGGCAGCGGGCTGAAGAGTGTCTGCACCAGGGATCAAGAATCGCCGACCAGCAGATGGCCGTCCTCGAGCTGGACGAGTACAAGAAAATAGTCGACCCCGCCGACCTGATGCGCTCGAAAAAGCCGGCTTCAGAGTCTGCATTTCAGTCGGCGGGAGAGACGAAGAAGGTCAGCATCCACCCGACGGACGCCACTGCTGCCCCGACGAACATCTCCACCACCCTCGATCCTAAATAGGAAGCCGAGCTCACCCAATTCCTCCGTGAGAACTGGGACATCTTCGCATGGAAACCCTCCGACATGCCAGATGTACCCAGGGAGTTGGCTGAGCACCGACTGCACGTGGATTCCACGGCTCGGCCTGTCCGAGAACGCCTGCGCCGGTCCGCCGCACACAAGAGGAAGGCAATCGAGGAAGAGGTGGCCAAGCCGCTGGCAGCCAACTTCATTCGCGAGGTTCACCACTCCGAGTGGCTCGCCAATGTTGTCATGGTGCCCAAGAAGGACAAGTCACTCCGAATGTGCATCGACTTCAAGCATCTCAACAAGGTCTGCCCGAAAGACCATTTTCCGCTCCCCCGCATAGATCAAATTGTCGATTCAACTGCGGGTTGTGAGCGTTTGTCATTTCTCGATGCCTACTCGGGCTATCATCAGATCCGTCTGTATGGTCCCGATGAGTTAAAGACAGCCTTCATCACCCCATTCGGGTGCTTCTGCTACATCACTATGCCTTTCGGTCTGAAGAATGCAGGAGCTACCTTTATGCGCATGATCCAAAAATGTCTCCTCGACCAGATCGGTCGCAATGTGGAGGCATATATGGATGATATCATAGTCAAGTCACGCAAAGGTTCCGACCTGCTGACTGACTTGGCAGAAACATTCGCCAACCTTCGTAGGTACGATATCAAGCTCAACCCAGCCAAATGTTCATTAGGTGTTCCCAGCGGAAAGTTACTCGGTTTCTTCGTTTCCGAACGAGGGATCGACGTCAACCCCGAAAAGATCGGGACCATCGTCCGAATGGAGAGGCCGGTCAGAATACACGATGTTCAACGGCTCACAGGTTGCCTAGCGGCTTTGAGCAGGTTCATCAGTCGACTCGGCGAAAAAGCACTTCCTCTGTACCGACTCATGTCGCATTCGACGACCTCAAAGTCCTACTTTCCACCCAACCGGTTCTTACTGCTCCGCTCAGTAAAGAGCCCCTTCTTCTATATATCGCGGCTACAAATCAAGTCGTCAATACTGTTCTTACAGTCGAACGAGAAGAAGAAGGCAAAGCATACAAATTTCAGCGGCCAGTGTACTACGTCTCCGAAGTTCTGACTCCTTCCAAGCAGAGGTATCCCCATTACCAAAAACTTATCTATGGGATCTATATGACTGCGAAGAAGGTGGCTCATTATTTCCAAGACCACTCGGTATCTGTCGTTTCTGATGCTCCGTTGTCGGAAATTCTCCACAATCGAGACGCATCAGGCCGAGTGGCGAAGTGGGCAATGGAGATGTTGTACTGTGACATCAAGTTCGAGGCCAAGAAAGCTATTAAGTCTCAAGCCCTGGCTGACTTTATAGCAGAATGGGTAGAACAAGAGCAACCGACCCACATCTACTCGGCTCATTGGACAATGTTCTTCGATGGGTCTAAGATGTTGAATGGCTCCGGCGCTGGTTTTGTGATCATATCACCAAAGGGCGACAAGATCAAGTATGTTCTACAGATACACTTTGATTCCTCCAACAACGAGGCAGAATATGAAGCTCTCCTCTACGGATTGCACATGGCCATCTCACTCGGCGTCCGTCGCTTGATGGTCTACGGCGATTCGGATTTGGTGGTCAATCAAGTGATGAAAGAGTGGGACGTCCGGAACCCCACCATGACCACATACCGCAGTGCAGTGAGGAAGCTGGAGAAGAAGTTTGAAGGTCTAGAGCTCCACCATGTTCCAAGACTGAAGAACCAAGCAGCTGACGAGTTAGCAAAACTCGGATCCACTCGGAGACCAGTCCCGAGTGACGTCTGCCTCGAGCACCTCCACCTCCCCTCCGTCAAAGAAGATCCTTTCACAGAGGAACCGGTACAACCCAAGAGCACAACAGATCCGACTAAAGTCGATGTACCTGCTGTGGTTGATCTGGTCATGGAGATTCTGGCTGTCATTCCCGATTGGACTGTGCCGATCATGGCATATATCTTGAGGCAAGAACTTCCAGAAGACGAAGTCCAAGCCAGGCAGATAGTCCATAGATCGAAGTCATTCACTATCATTGAAGGCCAATTGTACAAGGAAAGTATCTCAGGCGTTCTTCAATGATGCGTCTCCCCAGAGGAGGGGCAGCTGATTCTGGAGGATATTCACTCGGGAACCTGCGGTCATCACGCTTCTTCAAGAGCGATCGTAGCCAAGGCGTTTAGGGCTGGCTTCTTTTGGCTGCAGGCTAATGAGATGGCTAAGGATATGGTTGATCGATGTGAGGGCTGCCAGTTCTACTCCAACAAGTCCCACAAGCCAACGTCTGCGTTGAAGACGATCCCCCTTGTGTGGCCGTTTGCAGTGTGGGGATTAGATACACTCGGCCCATTCAAGACAGGCCAAGGTGGATACACACACCTGTTGGTCGCAGTCGACAAGTTCACGAAATGGATCGAAGCGAAGCCCATCAAGAAGCTCGACGCTTCGACAGCCGTCAAGTTTGTCAGGGACATCATCTTCAGATTCGGTGTACCTCACAGCATAATTACGGACAACGGGACAAACTTCGACTCGGACAGATTCAAGGGTTTCTGTGCGAGTCAGGGTATCCGAGTGCATTTTGCTTTCGTAGCACATCCTCAATCCAACGGACAAGCTGAGCGGGCGAATGGGCTTATTCTTCAAGGTTTGAAGCCCCGACTCCTGCGAGAGGTGGGACACGCTGCTGGCGCATGGGTCACCGAGTTACCTTTAGTGCTTTGGGGCCTCCGCACCACTCCGAACATATCAACGGGACGATCACCGTTCTTCCTCGTTTATGGAGCAGAAGCGGTCCTTCCGAGTGACCTGTTTCATAATGCCCCACGAGTCGAACTCTTCTCCGAAGCTGAAGCAGAACAAGCAAGGCAAGATGGAGTAGATCTTCTAGAGGAGGAACGCGAGATGGCATTAACTCGCTCGACCATTTATCAACAAAATCTGCGGCGTTTTCATACACGCCATGTCAGAAGTCGGACGTTCCAAGCAGGCGACCTGGTGCTCCGAGTGGATCAACAAAGACCTCACAAGTTGGCTCCGGCCTGGGAAGGACCCTTCATCATCTCCAAGGTGCTGAACAACGGAGCATACAGACTCTACAACATCGAAAGAGAGACTGACGAGCCGCGCGCATGGAACGGAGATCTCCTGAAACGCTTCTACACGTGACCGTCCACTCAAGCGATGTAAAGAACAAGTATTGGCGCAATAATATAAAGCAGATTGAGTTTTTTGCAGGTTCAAAGTTCTTCCGATCGCAGACTCCGGTCTCAACAAAAAAAACTTAGCTGCGATCCAGAATCGCCTAAGTATTAACTTTCTCCGAGTGTGCACTTAACGTCACACTCGGGGGCTTAGCCGCGATCCAGCATCGCCTAAGTATTAACTTTCTCCGAGTGTGCACTTAGCGTCACACTCGAGGCCTTAGCCGCGATCCAGCATCGCCTAAGTATTAACTTTCTCCGAGTGTGCACTTATCGTCACACTCGGGGGCTTCGCCGCAATCCAGCATCGCCTAAGTATTAACTTTCTCCGAGTGTGCACTTAACGTCACACTCGGGGGCTTAGCTGCGATCCAGCATCGCCTAAGTATTAACTCTCTCCGAGTGTGCACTTAACGTCACACTCGGGGGCTTAGCTGCGATCCAGCATCGCCTAAGTATTAACTCTCTCCTAGTGTGCACTTAACGTCACCCTCGGGGGCTTAGATGTGATCCAGCATCGCCTAAGTATTAAATCCCTCCGAGTGTGCACTTAACGTCACACTCCGGGGCTTAGCTGCGATCCAGCATCGCCTAAGTATTAACTCTCTCCGAGTGTGCACTTAACGTCACACTCGGAGGCTTAGTTGCGATCCAGCATCGCCTAAGTATTAACTCTCTCCGAGTGTGCACTTAACGTCACACTCGGGAGATTAGCTGCGATCAAACATCGCCTAAGTATTAACTCTCTCCGAGTGTGCACTTAACGTCACACTCGGGAGCTTAGCTGCGATCCAGCATCGCCTAAGTATTAACTCTCTCCGAGTGTGCACTTAACGTCACACTCGGGAGCTTAGCTGCGATCCAACATCGCCTAAGTATTAACTCTCTCCAAGTGTGCACTTAACGTCACACTCGGGGGCTTAGCTGCGATCCAGCATCGCCTAAGTTTTAACTCTCTCCGAGTGTGCAGTTAACGTCACACTCGGGAGCTTAGCTGCGATCCAGCAACGCCTAAGTATTAACTCTCTCCGAGTGTGCACTTAACGTCACACTCGGGGACTTAGCTGCGATCCAGCATCGCCTAAGTATTAACTCTCTCTGAGTGTGCACGTAACGTCACACTCGGGGGCTTAGCTGCGATCCAGCATCGCCTAAGTATTAACCTCCTTCGAGTGTGCACGACACGTCACACTCGGAGGCTTAGCTGCGATCCAGCATCGCCTAAGTAGTAACCTTCTCCGAGTGTGCACTTCGTGCCACACTCGGGGTGCTTAACAGCGATCCAGCATCGACTGTTTGCCTTTGGCTTCACGAAGAAACGCCAACCAAAAAGTCAAATCAACATTGCAACAGAAGAGCAAAAATCGGATTCCGAAATTCTCGCAAAGATAGCTAACTCGGTGCGGATCAAGCTTACCCGCACCGATTTAAAAGTGTGACAGCCAACAGAAGTGGCCAAAGTACCTTACAGATAACACACTCGGCATACCAAGGATAAAGTTTTCTTACGCGTCAGCAGGGTCAGCGCCAGGACTGGAGGGCTCAACAAAGGTGTCCAAGTCAATTCCATCGGCGATGCGGGTAGCACTCTCAAGGAACGTCTCCATGAAGTCTTCGAATCGAAGCTTCTTCGTGTTGGCGACCTTCAGAGTCTTCAGTTTTTCCTCACGCACCTCCTTGCAATGGACTCAGACCAAAGACAGAGCAACATCAGCACCGCAACGAGCTGCAGATTTCTTCCACGACTGCACTCTGTTGGGAATCTCCTCCAGTCGGGTCATCAAGTTCTCCATCTCCTTCCGCGAATCATCTTCTGGCCAAAGCTCCTTGTCGATTCGGCCGACGACTTCTCTCAGTCGACCAATGAAAGGACCAACTTTGCCCACGTGGATGTGCGCACGGAGCAGATCCCGATTGGCATCGTCGCCGAGTGGAACGTTCTCAAGAATCGAACGCTCCACGTCAGCCTCTTGAGCTTCGGCGTCAAAGCAAAAATCTGCGACAATAGGACAAACAGACAATAAGCGCCGAGTGCTACGCGCATAGCACAACCACTCGGAAAAAGAAGGACTTACCAGCCAGAGCGTCATCATCTGCCGAGCCCAGTCGCTGACATATTTCTCTTGTGCTCTGCATCGTTTGTTCAGCACATCCATCTGACTCATCAGCGCAGTCCTCTGCTTCCCCATCTTTTCCACTTCCTCAGTCAACACCTTGTTCACTTCGCGCGCCTGCTCCAATGACTTCTCCCATTCCGCCAGAGCATCCTTCATGCCGACCATTGCCAGCATGGCCGCATCAAGTTCACCAGCGAACTGATTCCTCTCCGCCTTCAGAGCCTCATAGGCCGTCCCCATTTCACAAGTTTTCTGCCAACAAGAAACAAGGGACAATCAGAAAGTTCAACAGTTAACAGTCTAAATTCTTCAGACCCCTGCCGACGCAAGCAGTCGACGGCGGTCTCGGGGACTACACCCAGTGGGTTCACTAAGAGTGACCCCACTGGCATGCACCTCAAGCAGGCCTGCCCTATTGAAATGCATGTTATAACCTACGCCTCCGAGGCCAATTCTACCCGACCTGAGTACAACTTACTCTCGGGGACTCTTACCGTAAGTGCACTCCGACTGCAACAACTACTCGCACTCGGTAATCCTATCTACAGACACAACCAAACTCAAAGCAAAGTGTATAAAGACAACTGTCGGTGCAAGCACTCGACAGAAGTCTCGGGGACTACACCCACTGGGTTCACTCAGAGTGAACCCATTGCAAACAACAGCTGATATTCAATAACAACCAGTGGGTTACAGGGGAAAAGTAAATACTTACTAGACCACTTACTCGGATATCATCGCGCAGCTCTAAGCTTCGCTGGTACAAGGCCGCAATGGAGTCAAAGGCCTATGCTTCTCCAGCCATCAGCTCCGCCTGCACCATAGCCCCCTTGGCCGCTCCCACCTGCTCCTCCGGAAGACGCTGGATGCTGAATTCAGCATTCGACGAACCTCGAATCGTCGGAGGTTCCTGAGGCATCCCAAGGTCCGCCCCAGTCGGCGGCTCCTCCTCCACCGGCACTGGTTCAGTCGGTGGTGGCGCTTCTGTCGGCAGCACGTCGGCAGCGAGAACGACAGTGGGAGGAGCAGCCTCAAGAACATGCTCCACAGCCGGGTCGGCTCTCCCCTGGTCGCCCTCATCCAGGCAGATCGGCCCTGATAGGCCGAATGACATGAGGTCTCAGAAAAAGAAAGAAGCACTTGGCTGAGGACGCGATGGTATAAAACACTCGACGCACCTGGCTGAGACGAGACGACGTTGTCCGTGTCCATGGGGTCGTCTTCCTGACGCACCGGAGAGGTGGCAGAAGTAGCGACCCTGTCGAGTGAGATCCATTCAGCTAGTAAACAGAAGTTCACTCGGATATCAGAAAAACTGAAAGCTGAGTACACTTACGTGGAGGTGAAGGGGACAGCGACCCTCATCCCCGGCAGAGCCTTCCGAGGTTTAGGCCCACTCGGTTTGGGCGCCTTAGAAGATTGGCCCGCAGGCTCAGCGGCGGCATCCGTGGTCCTCTTAGCGCTTCGAGCACCCGGGACCACTGGAGCAGTAGGCGGAGCACTCGAAGACGCGGGAGGAGCCGAGGGGACAGCAGGCTCGTGTCGGTGCTTGGTCCGATGCTCCAGTTGTGGAGGTGGCGAGTCCTACTCCTCGTCTTCCTCCTCCTCGCTCGACTCTTCCTCCGACTCCCCACTATCGGAGACATATTCAGCGCTCTCCGCGCTGCCCTCCTGGCTGCCCTCCTCCTCCTCGGCCGAGTTCCCGTTTGAGACGGGAGAAAACCAGTTGGTCCACTCCTGCATAAAATTCAGTCCGCGACATCAAACATCACACAGAGATTCAAGCAAACGACAAGATTAAGACAGTTAGGAGCACTCGACAAGAGTCTCTCACCTGATTCGGCGGAGGATTATCCGCGCAGAAGGGCTTCACTCGCCGTGATCCTTTGGGATTCTCGCAGGGACCCATGATCTGGAGCACCCACGAGGTCACCCTCTCCTCGGTCACGCCCACAACATTGGTCCGAGTGGAATCCCCGGGCCCCGTATAATGCCACATGGCATGGTCGCGAGACTGCAGAGGCTGGATCCGCCGACCCAGGAAGACTTCCAGCAGGTCTATACCGGTGACCCCCCTCGTGACAACGTCCACGAGTGCCTCAACCAAGGGCTGGACGTCGTTCCTCTCCGCCTTCGAGAGCGCGAGCTTCTTAGGCGGGGCGGGCCGGTCTAGACTAAAAGGAGGCACTCCAGTCGACGCATTCGGACAGGCGATATCCTGGCAGTAGAACCACGTCGACTGCCAGTTCCTAACCGACTCACTTAACTGGAGAGCAGGATAGCTACTCCGACTCTTCTTCTGGAATCCTAAACCCCCGCAGAGCTGGAGGAGGTGCGTCTTATCATCCGACTGGCTAAGTCGTTTGATAGTTTGGGATCGGGCGGAGAAGATGTGTTTGAACAAACCCCAATGGGGAGGGCAACCGATGAAACATTCGCACAAAACTATAAAGGCAGAAAGATGGGCGATGGCATTCAGAGGAAAATGGTGAAGTTGGGCCCCGAAGTGATTCATGATGCCCTTGAAGAAAGGATGCGGGGGCAAAGAAAAACCTTGGTGGACATGGCTGAGGAGCAGGACGCGCTCCCCCTCCCGAGGCGCTCGCTCGACCTCGTCCTCCGCCGGCAGTCTCCAGGACTTATGCACGAGCACTCCGTGCTCTACCAGCTGCAGCAGATCCCCCTCCGTCACCGTGGAGGGGAGGAAGTCTCCTTGGATCCACCCCGCCGGCAGCGGCCGCTGCCGCCGCTGAGCAGGCGCCGCCGCCTTGCCCTTCTTCTTCCTCGCCTCCATCTTGCTGGTCTGACCCTTGGTCATGGAGGCGACGGCGAACCCTCGAGAGGAAGGAGAAGGAGGGAGTGTAGGAGCGCTGGAGGTGGCGTGGAAGATGGAGCAGGCGAGAGTGAAAGATTCGGCGAGCGTAACGAAGAAGCCTCGCCGCCCAGATTTAAATAGGGTTCCGACTAGGTCACTGGCGGGTGGCCCTGAAACCTTATCCGCCCGACCGGCCGCGGCGATATCAGTGGAGGAGTTGAAGGCGCGAGAATCGAGGCGTCAGGCGTTACTCGAGTGCGCTGACGTCGTCCCCGCTGAGCGTGCGGAACCCGAAATTTGAGATCCCGGAAAATCCGCTGTTGTCAGTTGACCGGTCGCATCAAAAGAAGCCGCGGAAACACTCGGCTCCCGACAGTCCGTTTCGCAAACACTTCCACTCGGATCGTTGGTCAGAAGAGATAAAATGGATAGAGGCAAGCAACGCCCAAGCCGGATCTAATCCAGTTGGATCAGAACTTCAAACACCGCTTCGTCGTTTCAACTCCAATCCATTCGGGGACTAATGATGGGGTCATAGTCCTAGGGTAGGGTCATAGGCCTGCCATACAGGTCCTACCCACGGACTACCCTGACTGAATTAAGGAGTCCCCATTCTCCAGTCGGCAACAGGTCCCATATCATCCAGTCGGATACTAGCATTCGGAGAATACCAAGCTAACCGACTGGATACACTCGGTACATCGTAACCTCTCTAGAGGGAAACGGTCATACGTTTCCGGGTGTATTTATTAGCATTTAGAGCATACGTTACTAGTAACATATGCATTCAATCCCCACTACTCCGCCCTTATACCGGAACCGTTGTGGAGGGCAGCGGACTCTATATAAGCCGCCCTCCCCCACTGGTAGAAGGGTTAGCAAATCATTGTATTCCATATTACACTCGGCAACAAGCTCCGAGAGCACTGAGACGTAGGGTTGTTACCTCCACCGCAGAGGGGCCTGAACTCATACATCCTCGCCGTAGCTAGGACTCTGCCCATCTCATTCGTACCCTACACATCTACTGTCAGGCTTATACCCACGATAACGCCAGTTGGTTCAACAGAAGAAGAAAGACAGAGCTTTGATTGCACTGAAGAAGAAGAAATCCCAGGAAGAGCTCCTGAAACAAGTTGATACATGTCAAATGGATGTCGAACAGCACGTTAGTAGTTTATTGGATAGATTCTGGCTCCTAATGAATTCCATGTTCATGTATAGGACAGAAGATCTGTATTTATGCTTTACATCATTCAATCTGACCAGAACTGGGTCTCTTTAGTTTTGATCTATAATTTGACAGTCTGTTTGTGTTCTCTTGTTGAAGCTGGCAAATATTGAACTAGCAAGTAAGCAAAAGGCTGTATTGGAAAGCCTAAAGACTGGAAATGCTGCCCTTAAGTCTATACAGAGTGAGATTAACATCGACAATGTCCAAAAGTTAATGGATGACACAACTGAGGCCAAGGCTTATCAGGATGTAAGTTCAATAAACTTTTCCAGTCCACTGGTTACTACCTATATTTGTAATGCTTTTATCCATTTGAGATTCTTCCATCTTGTTTGAAGTTATTCATATGCCTTTCTTACAATCTCATTAGTTGACGCTTAACACATTAAGTGGCACCTTGGATCTCTGTAAAAGCTGTTTTTATCTATTTGTGTTGAACTAATTAGACCATGCACACCATGTGGGCTATGTGATAGTTTCCTAAAAAATCATTACTGATTTCGTTCTTACACCATTTAAATATATATAATTAGCTCTGTAGTCTGCAACTTAAAACATGAACAGATCTACAAAGTATGATGCTTCTGAACTTGTGACTTATACAAGTAGCTAATACAAGAATCAATTTATCATCTGCTATATTGTATTATTGATGTCTTTGTACTTATAATCAATGCCCGTAATTAAAATTTGTTTCATCTGATTTTGACGAGCACCATGCTATTTCTATAGGTAGAGTTACTAGGTGAGTGCCCGTGCGTTGCAATGGGACCTGGAATTTTTCATGTTTACAATATAGTGGAGTGGATTAAACTAAGAAAACCTACTATTTTGTTTACCATAGTTGTCCTCATACCATACACGACACCTCGCCATCTAGCTTACATGAAAATGCGTTAACATTAAATTTGGTTAAGTATATTGGAAGATGGTGAACTAAATTAAAATAGTTTTTTGTTAAATCATCAGAAGAATCCAACTATTTCACTTGGGTATGGTCATGTCAAATTTAGTTTAGAAGAAATTATCCGAAGAACCCCTTTAGGAGCACTCAAAAAGACATAATACTAGCAGCTTCTCCTACTGTTTTCCCAAAAAAGAATTACTTAAAATACACAACCCATTTTCTTCATGAGAGCTTTGGTGTCAAACTGTCAACCAGGTTCTGAAGAAACATGTTATAAAATGCCCACGTGTTGTCTGCACATGTGAAATCAAAAGAGAAGAGGTACATGATGTTTACCCGATGTATGCCATGAGAATAATTGAATAATAGGAGGGATATATATATTAGGAGCGGAGATCAAGGACAGGTAGGAAGATCATGTGGCCGTCCATCCGTCGAGATAGGAAATCGACCAAGATTTTGTTTAAATGTGAGATGGAAGGCAATTATGGCGTTGAGATCAATATTGTAATAGCATGTTTGTTTTCCCTTCATTAAGGACTCAACTACACTAACTCAAAACAAAACCTCATTCATGTTAGAGAATAGAAAAGTTCAGGAGCATCACCATAAGCAGCCCTAGCAGAAGTGGATAAAGAATTGAACACACCTCAAACATTTTTTATTTTATTTTTAGAAAAGGAGGATGACCCTCAGCCTCTGCATCTGGGAGATGCATGCGGCCATTTTATTGATTATTCTCGAGGACCTTACAAATCAGTACAACAATATGTCTGAATCTGCCATCTTGGCAACATCTGCCGCTACTCCTATCCATATGATGAAGGGGTGCAAGCTGGACCAAATACCCAGACCTCTCACCTAAGCCTAACATCTAAAGCTGGAGACCCTGACCGAACCACATACCGGTTCCGGGGCACAAACCGGTCCAACGCACTCACATGTGTCGTCACCGCCATCTTCCACTGGTCCATCTTCAGATCAGATTGAGGTACCAGCCTTGGTAGGTGCCAATGTCCTTGTACCAGGTAAATTTTACATTAGTTGATTCCATTGTTGTGTGATTTTATTTGCATTTTGAATTTGAATTAATAAGTGCAATTCCATCCATATTGTGGTTGATTTGCACGCATCCCCCATCATTCTACTGTTTTTTTTCTTCAGTTATAGCAAAACAAATATGTACTGATGAGTAACGCACCTTCTTTTTCCAGGCCCATGGGATTGATCACCTTGTGATTGCCACAAGAGACTACCGCTTCGCACCATCCCTCGAAGATATTTGTCAAGCCATCGATTTTATCCACCGTAAGTTCATGTCATTTCTTAGACGCAAATGATAAATCATTAGAACTACATATCAGTTCTCCTGGTGTTGTGGAGTGTTTTTCTCCCGCAATAAGAATAGTTTGAAAAATGCTCTTATATTGTGGGAGGGAGGGATTAGATGATAGCTTGCGGTCAACTTTATAAAGAACCAAGTATTGTGTGCATTGTCTGTTAGGTTGTCAGTATCTGATGGAGTAGGTATAATAATATATAGGTTGCAAAACTATCTTTTAATGCAAACTTCCTTCCCAACAGCAGGATGAAGAATTTGTCTGTTGTCGCTATGGGGAGGGTAGTTAACTGCAAATAGGTTTTTTCTGTCAAAAAATGGCACAAATTTCTTTGCCAAATTCCAATTTAGGCGAGCGTAGCTTAGCCTGGGGCCTTCCTTGTACAGTTATTGCCATCTTCATGCCCCATAAGTTGCTTCTACCATGCATGGAAGACAAAGACGCCACCGACAGCCCCATAAGTTTCTTCTGTCATGCATGGATGACAAAGACGCCACGCGCATAGTGAGGTCATTGCGTGGCAGGATTTTGCTTTGAGTTGCTTCGAGGCATCCAGTGTCGGTGTTTTCCGACTTCATTGCCCTGTTTTTTTAGTGACAATCTGAACATATGTAGTTGACTTACATTATTTGATCGCCCTATAATATTTTCTGTCATGGTTACTACGAGCTTGAATGTAGAATAAGCAGCATATCTATTTAATATATGCAATAAATTTTTGTGCATTAGTTTGTACCTGCATTTGCACAGGTGCATGTGATTATTCAAGTCAGATTGTCCATGTGTTCTGTTTGCCACCAAAGTTAGATGCCTCTCCTCATTTTCAGATTATGATTTGAAGTCTTGTTTGAATAGTCCTATTTGTATTTCATGGATTGTATATGTATATGATGTTAAAAGCAGATGTAACCTCATTTATTTTTATATTAATATCAAATGCCTCTTGGCAAACACCTAGCATTTGGTTTCTTGAATGCATTTCTTGGTTTTTGAAAGGAATGTTAAGATTCTTATGTTCAATTATAATTTATCTCCGAAAGCTCATTCTAGAATAGTTTTATATAGGTTCCCATTTATGCAAATTTATTATAAATTATATTAGGACAGGGATTTTAAATTTTGGATCCTTTGGGCATACTCACATTTATATTTGATGATGAACACCTGCATTGCACGTCTATCTCTACTATTAAAAACACGAGAGGGATTAGCCGTCGGATTAGCAATCTAATGGTTATTAAGTACACTAACGAAACGTTAACGAAAAGAGAACTAACGAGAGGCTACTAATCCCACTTCGTCTCTCTCGTCTCTCCCCGCTCCCTCAAACAGGTCCACCTCCCCACTCGCCACTGCCAACCGCCCACCTGCGTCGGAAGGACGGGGACGGTCACCACCGCTGCTCCTTCGCTCCCCCGTTCATCCTCTGACGACCGCGCCAAGCCGGATTTGTGCGCACCAGGGGCCGAGGAGGCAGGCAACGCGGCGGCTGGCTTAGTCGACGCGGGGAACCTGGCCGAGAGCATCGCGCGTCCTCCCTACCTCCGTTGTCCGCACCGCGCCCCATCGCTGCCCCGAGCGCGGCGCCGCCCGCGGCGCCACCATTCTCGCCTCTGATGCCCAGGTCCGTTTCCCCTCCCCATCTGATTGACCCCGCCTTCCTAATACTCCCTTTGTCCCGATATTAATGTCTGACCGGCCGGCGCCGCCGGCGCCGCTCCCCTTAGGTAGCTCCATGCCGATTGCGCCTTCTCTCCCTCACCCGCGCTTCCTCTACATCCGCCACACCAGCGCCCTCTCCCTTGCGCTCGTTGCCGGCGCTCTCTTCCTCTCGCATGTCCCTCTGTATCAGTGAAAATGTGATTTTTTTTTCCCGTCCGGGGCTCTGATCTGCAGCGGCCGTGCTCGATCTGCGGCGGGTACTAACAAGACGGTGCGACGAAGCTGATTCTTTCGATCCATCTTACACTCGAGCCGGTTTGTGCATCAGGCGCGGGTCTGACTACGGCATGGCTACGGCCACACAGCAGGAGAGCGGCCAGCTCCGACATGTTCATCCGCCCGCTCTCGGACTCCATCGTCAAGCACACCAACCTCAAGGTTTGCTCCTTGTCGGTGTTGTAGATTCTTCGATTGCTTACACAGATGCTTTCATACTGATTGGCCTGAGTACTATAGATTCTTTGCTTAAGTTGAATTGATTGGGATGTTACAATAGAATTGTAGATTCTCTGTTGTCCTTATCTTAAACTGAATAAAAAGTCAGTCTCCTAATCTGAATATATCTCTATCTGAAACTGAAATTGTAACAGATGTTGTAGTAAAAATTCAGTTGAAAAGTCAGTTAAAAATTCAATTTTAGAGCTTGGCTCCTGATCTGAATATAAAGTGTATTGTCGACTTAATGCAAGCAAACAAGTTTAAAATTCAATCTAGAAGTCAGTCTAAATGTCAGTTAAAATGATCTGAATATAAAGAAAAGTTGGAGTAAAAATTACAGTCTAAAAGTTAGTTAATGTTTCACTTTTAGAGAGTTGGGCTTTTATTGCAAGCAAGTTTTGTACTATCATACAGTAATTTTTAGTTTGTAAAAGTAAGAAGTGTATTTTCCATTTTGAAACTGAGCAGTGTATTTTGAATTTTGGTGGAAAATCAGTCTAAAAGTCAGTCTAGAATGAATTTAATACGAATTTAGTTAACAAACTAGCAAACAGAAAAACTAGACTCATGGAGTAGTAACAAATTCAGTTAACAAACTAGACTGCATTTAATCTGAATAATACTGCAGGTACACTCTTTTTGTAGAGATTGCACTTCATTTTTGGAATTAATCCACAACATTATCTACAGATTAATGGTCCTAAATTGTAAAAGTGCAGCTATAAGTGCAAACCTGAACATTTTCAGAACCTCAACATTTTCAGTTAGTAGCTCAAAACTGTTCAAAACATGATTCACTTCAAGACCTATTGTTTAACTTAATCAATTTACAATCTCAACAAATACTCCATTTAATTCCACTAGAGGAGTGGACACTTAACATAAGATAGTCCCATTTTAATTTAACTATAGTCTATTTTCCTTGCAAATAATATAGCGTAACTTTTCATTTCTGAAACTTTCAGCCTCAAGTACCTACAGTTGTACATTGTGTGATGATTTACCTTGATTCAGTAAATTTCAGCACACATATGTACCTTGATTATGTATCAGTAGCATTCAATTTCGACTGTTCAAATGGCATCATATTCCACTACTGTTTTTTCCTTGTGTAGCAGAGACGAGGAGCGGGGAAGGAGCTGGCAGGGAACGAGTACATCGGCAGTAGAGCCGGCGGGGAAGAAGAGATGGGCCGATGATTGGAATCACCCATCAGCAGAGACAGGGCGCGGGGAAGGATCTTGGCGGAATCACGGAGGTGGGCCACGACACAGGTGCAGGTGGGCGGCTGTGCACCTGAGCAACGGCTGGGCGCCGGAATCGAGCAGCTGCGCGCCGGCTGGTCCTGACGGACTGGGGACCAGCTCGCCTCCGTGGTCACAGCGGTAGGGGTGGAATCGGCGGGTATCTGGTGGCGTGCGGGCGGTGGTGTGCGGGCTGCGAGCGCCGAAATCACGATCCGGGCGGTGGAATCCGACGGCGCCGGACGCTGGCGACGCGCAGGTGACGGACAGAGGAAGTACCGAAGTAGAAGGAGCCAGGGACCTGTTTGATACTGTCTTAATAGTACGAGTGTTTTTTTGCAAAAAGAACATTGTACTGCACGCGACATGAATTTCGGGACGGAGGGAGTATTCAACCAACAGTCTTTGGTAAGTGAAGAAAAGACGGTTTGATTTTTTGATCAACCCTCTGTGCACGTTTGGCTACAGATCGAGCGGCGGCGCTCCCGATCCGATTGGGACACGACGGAGGACGACGGCGGCAGCGCTCCGGGAGGCGAGGAATGGGGGGAAGCGGCGGACGTCGGCGCCACGCGTATCAGGTAAGGATCCTGTGATGTTGATAGCAAAATAGAAACTTTTGTGTGATGTTATGTTCCTAGCAGTAAATGATCAGTCATGATCAGACATAATAAGATAAATGTATAACCGAGCTGTTGATTTTCTTCGTGCATGTTCATTATATTTGTAGCAGTAATCGGCAGTTGTGATGATCGGTCAGTTTTTGCATCAAACAGATATTTCTAAACGAATATTCAAGGCTTTGTTATGGCTTGCATTCCCGTGCTGTTGTTCCCCAACATGTTTCTGTAACAAGAAGAACACGAGCTCCTCATCTTTGTATCATAATCACTCTTAACCTTGTTTTCCATTTTGTTTGGTGATTAGAGTATAAATTCTGGCAATGGTGCAAAGGTGGAGAACTTAGCCGTTTAATCGCAGTTGTGTTGCTCAATTGCGACACTGTATTTCAGGACTACAATATTAATCTTTCTATTCATGGAATGCAGAATAGTTTATGAGTTTTATCTGCAGGAAACCAAACCGAAACATGCTTCTCTCTAAACCGTACCAAGGCGACAACATTCTTATTTATATTCCGTTGATCAAGTAGCAGGAAAAGGCCTACTTACTCTTTACTTTGATTTTCCATTTTTGGGAACCAGGTGAAGTATCCTCCACGTAGGGCATTAAGCAGGTAACATTAGAAGTGCACTTTAGTTTTCACTCTTACTCGCACTATCCTGTATGCATGGAAACTAATTTACCATTTTGATTATTTGGTGTATACTATGTAAAGTAGCAGGCAGAGCCGCCACATACTCTTGTTTCCGTTCTCAAATTGGACCACAAAGAAGCTTTTTACCGGATGAAGCAAAAAAAATAAATCCATCCCTGCTTGAATGCCTACATTGTTGCTCACAAGCATGTGCCTTTCTATGTTGTTTTTTGTCTAATTTAGAGAGCATATTGATAATGGTCAGCAGTAATCATTTTTTTTATCTTTCCTGGAGGGCTCTTACCAGCTACATTATTTTTTTCTCTCCTAAAGCGACAAGCAAGTTTCCAAGTTCAAGTCAGATGACACGATGCGGGGTGATTATTTTAGGATGGCTCCTAATGTATCCGCCATTTAGGTTATATTTGAAATTCAGTGATGTACCATTTTGCCTTGATTCTTGTAGTTTCTTAATTGTTTGGCCAATCTTGTTTTGAATGTACTGGTTAACTATTTCAACGGGCAAATGGATAGTTGTGATATTATGGTTTTCTTTGAAACTTATATTCATTTTGCTTTGAAACTTCTATTTTTCTATTACGAAATTAGTAGTAGATGAAGCAACAAGGTGGTGTTTGTCCGTAGAGCCCTACAAATTGTTTCAAGTCCAAAAAATATCACCATGGAGAAAAATGATTGATAACATGGTAGAGAAAGAATTATTAGAGCATGTATGTGTTCTAAGGGGACCATTGCTTTTATTTCATTCGGCTGGTATGCAAGTACATTATTCAAAAAGGAAATAAAGGACAGATAGTTTTAGCATTTCTTCTCCCTATCTTCGTGTACTCATGTTAGTTCAGCTCAAGATTTTAGTTGTAAGGTTGCTACAATACCGAGTGAACTGAATAAAGAAACCATTTGTTAGTTGAACATTTGTTGCTCATCTTATTATCGTTCTTCTGTTGTGTATGCAACACTAACGTTGTTTTATGATGTATATAGCCCAACGGTACAACACTCGGGATGCTTAGTATTCCATCATTGTTTCTTAGAGCTAAAAATAACTTCTCTCTTTTATGGTTTGGTGTTGATATTATGGATGTTGTGGCTGCTCTTAAAGAAAATATGTATATGTTTTTTCTAGGAAGAGAACCATTAGATTGAACAGTGGCTTATGATATCTTCGGAAATCTTCCTTTTCTTTAGTTCACAGTTTTCCTGGATAGCTATATGAAGGTCAGGTTGTTCATGGTCTGGGGTGCTTCTTTCATCTTGTACTCTGTATTTTCCTATTGGCTATTGCATATACCTTTTATACTATGTGTATGGGTGACGAGAACATGTCATATAGGATTAGAAAATCTAGAGCATTTTATCACTTGTTTCTAGGTTCAATTTGTTCATGGTTAAGTTATATATAGGATTTTGCATCACGGGGTTAGCTTCCTTCGTATGTTGCTCTTATTTTCCCAAGACGTATACTTTCTATGATGTGTGTTTTGGTCATGGGAACATATTATATAGGATGAAAAAAATCTATTTTTAGTTCGTTCAATGTTCAGTTATACAGTACTTTTGATCATTATGTCTTTTTTGTGGGCTAGCAGAGCTCCAGAACAATGACCTGATGCTAATGGTTGGCTATGTCTATCTACCATCTTTAGTACCAGAGAGTGGGTTTTCTCTTTCGTAATACTTCTACTTCTTTGCTATTTAGATTTCTACACGTTATGATTTCAGGTTTATATTATCATCCATTGTAGATGTTACAAGTTCATATGCAAAGCAGCTAGATTTGTTCACATAGTTTTTAGTTTGTTTGTTTATTCAGACTTTGTTCCTTGCAACATGTCAGATGCATTTTTCATTTTCTGATGCTATATAGCATTTCACAGTGATTTTCTATGTATAATCTGTAGCAAGACCTACGTACACATACACAATCTGTAACAATGTATGCGCCATTTTACAAAAGAATCCATTCTGATCTAGGATCAAGATAAATATCATCATAATTAACCTATGATAATTTAGACGTGTAAATGCACGTGCAAGCTTACTAGTGTTGCAAAGGAACAGGTTCTCTATTAAATAGAAACCAATGTATGCGCCATTTTACAAAAGAATCCATTCTGATCTAGGATCAAGATAAATATCATCATAATTAACCTATGATAATTTAGACGTGTAAATGCACGTGCAAGCTTACTAGTGTTGCAAAGGAACAGGTAACCTCGCGGATGCATGCATGCATGGATGACCAGTACGCTATGCTAGAACGTCAATAACAGAAGCATCTTAGCACTTCATAACCCATACAAGGCGTTAACTGAAGAAACTTGAAACACAAACCAAGTTTCAGCTATGGACGGACTTGCTCACAACGGAAACAAAGGGGCCGGTGGACATAGCGATACTCGGGCGGCTGGGTCCGCGAGCACACCGACGGATCCGGTCGTGGGCAGCGGAACTTGCTGCTCTTGCAGCCCCAGCAGCTCCTTGGGGCGAGATTGACTTGGTGGCACATCTGCTGGCTACGATTCAGGGTGGACACGGTCCGGGCTGGTCCGGTCCCGGTTCGAGCCGGCGGTCCGGACCGGACCGAGCAGGCTGGCGGTCCTCTTTTCAGGCACCGCACCGGCGAGGCAAAAGCCCGGGCCGGACCGGTGGACCGGCCAACAGCTCACCGGCGGCGAGGTGGTGACCATGGCATCGCCTATCGAAAGCTCTAGGTCGTAATCGGAAGCGGAGACAGAGGGAATAGGTGCGGGCACTCATGTAGAGCTCGATACCGAGGTCGGGGAGGCCGGAGAAGCAGCGACGGCGACGGAATCGACGACGAACGGCGACAGCCGGAGCTAGAGATGGAGCAAGATCCCGACTGATTCGTGGCGAATCCCATCGATTTATTGCGGGGGGAGGAGATCCGATGCTTGCGAAGCTCCTGGACATGGTGGTTTGTCCTGGAGAGGACATTGGCCACGTCCTCCTCCATCTCGTGCTCTGGACGGCGGCGGCGGCAGCATAGCACGTCTCCCCCGCCACGCCTGAGCCGCCACACCTCCAGCACCACCCCGGCACTCCTCCAACACACCCCCGCCATGCCCCGGCCGTGCCCTCGCCATGCCGCGGTCGTGCCCTCGCCATGCCGCCGGGGAGCTGTTCGGTCCGCTCGGTCGGACCGAGCTTTAACCGGACCGGACCGACCAAATTTCGGTCTTGTTTTGAGGGACTGGACCGGCCGGTTTTTGTGGTCGGGCCTGGACCGAGCTGGCTCGGACCGAGCGGTCCACGAGCGGGCCACGAAGCCCGCTCGGTACGTCCAGGCTGTGCTACGATGCGCTCCGACTGAAGCGGAGGGAACCGTAGCCACACCATGGGAGGAGCTCGGAGGCGGGGTTGGCCTGCAGGGGCGAGCTGAACGGGACGGGAGCAAGTGCGTTGAAGCTTCGTGCCCATCCACGATGGCTTCCTACGGAATCGGGGCAGAGAGAGAGACTACATGAAGAAAGAGATATGGGGGTAGGAGAGCATGGCACGGGGGGCTTGGGGACCTGCTACTGTTGGCTGGGGCGCAGATGGCGGTGGGGAGCGCTCCTGCGGTGGCTCAAGGCGACAACGCCGGTGCTGGAGTGGCGGGGAGCAGCTCCGACAGAATCAGGCAGCCCTCCAGTGGAGGCGCTGGGTACCACGGCAGGATCCCCTAGCCTCTATAATCTCAACCGATTGATTTCAATCAAGGGGATGAGATAGCCCTAACCCAACCTACCTCGTGTATATATATGTGTAGAAACCCTAAATTCTAGGAGGTCTATCCCATCCATCCCTGCAGCGTCGCCGGCCTCTCCATTTCCTCCTCGTGTTCAGCACCGAGCCAACTAGAGAATCTCCTCCCGATCCAAAAATCCATCCATGAGCGCCGCTCCTGCTGATTCCCCTCGATCCACCGCACAACCCAGTTTCTAGAGCCTTCCTTGGACTAGTCGAGCCGCCACATGCAACCAAGGACGCAACCTTGCTCTTGTGGCCAAGTGCCCGGCGACCCCAACTCCGCCCCATCTGGACAGGCCGGCGAGCCGCAGGAGCTCCCTCCGCTGCTGCGCCCTGAAGCAATCCTCGTCCGCGACGACCGAGGCCTCAAGACAGAGCCTCGCATGGATAGGAGTGTACAAATCAGTGAGGGCTTAGGGTATTACGGGGTTGATCCGGATCCAACGGTTACGAACATCGGGTTCGGGTCCAGGGGGAGTTTTCGGACTAGGTTGCGTGGAGGTCCGTGCACTGTCTAGAGGCGCTAGGCGTAGAAGAGAGGGAAAACGGGAAGCCCAGCATCGGCGTTTAATACAACGAAAATGTTTGACGTTGGATCGGCTATAGTGCCGCTATAGGTTTAACGGTCCGAGCATCAATCGAACTCCGATTGCGATGAAATTTGGCAGGCGGCCTACCTACACACTATTAAGACCGCATGCCAAGTTTCAATCCAATGTGAGAAAGTTTTATACACACATTTAAAAACAATATTTTATCGATATCGCTAGCGCGTGCGTGTGTGGTTGGTCTCAAAATGGTCGACGACAAAAACAGAGAGAACCGGCAACTAATAGCGGATGCAGTTTTGAAAATTGGCATCAACGAAGTGTCGATGCAATGCATATGATGCGCATGATGCGATGATGAATGCGACAAACAAACCAATCACACGGTGGCAACGGAATAAAAGTGGAATCTTTTGTAGCGTCGGTCTCGGGCTGTTACAACTCTCCTACACTAACAACAGATCTCGCCCCGAGATCTAAGAATGAAAGGAGGGAAAGGAAAAAAGAGCACGAGGTAAAACATAGTCACTTCTTTGACAAACGAGTGAAACCAACGTTCCTTGAAGGTTGCAAAGATATGAAGAATGAGATGAGAAACAAGCAAGAATTCACAAAAATTTCGGGAGCACTTCGATAGGAAATAGAGGACAAAAAATTTGATAAGATGGAAAGATCATGACAAGATTCACAACAAACCAACTAAATTGATATGCACGGAAAGAGTATGAAAGAAGACACAACACTCCGGTTGAGTGAATAAGAAAGGAAAGAACACAATCTTGACAAAACTAGATAATGGATAAAACAGAGCAACATCACAACAACTCCGGAAGAAGTGAATGGAAACTAGATCATTGGGAAGAAAAATGAAGAAGAAAATAAAAACTTCTACCACAGTTGAATATGATGAGCATCCTAACAAGAAGAATTGAATAGAGTTGTTGGAAACTCAACAACGAAAGAACAAGCTTGTAGTGGACTTATGAAAACCATCTCAAATAATGAGGTGACAACCAACCACTGACAGAAACAAAGATTGCTTGGAAGCAACAAGATATACAAAACTTCTTTCATCAAGAGGATACATTGAGAACTTGGGTCAACAATAATCACCATAATAGCAACAATCCTTAGACAAAGATTCGGGTGAAATCTAAACCAAGATAGCTCAATGAAGAAATCATGGGTTGAAAATATCTCATGATTGAAGGAATTGGTGGGTTTAATTATCTCATTCTTGAAACAAATCCTCGTCGAGTCTCCTCCACTAACAAGAATGCTAAAACACCACCTCAAAGGATAAAGGAGGTAGAACTGCACTTGGAATGCAAAACATGGAATATTTGAGCCTCTCCAACAAGAATGTTGAAGAACACTTAGAGAAAGAATTAAAACCTATATAAATCACCATGAAGAACCACTTGGAGAACACCAGAATGAAAGGATGGTAAAAAAATGAAGGTTGAAAGAATAAGATTATGACCCTGCGAAGATTTAGATGGACCTTCACACAGAGATACTTGACAAAAACTTGATACTCCGGAAAACAAAAGATGAGCAACTTAGAATTGAGAAATGATATCATGAGCCACTACGGAAGAAGAATTGAAATCATTGATGAAACAAGAATTTATGTTATGCTTATCCTTCATCAAGTTTAATTGATGGCAAGCAACAGATTTAGCATACCACTTATTCTTCTTGCAAAGAATTGAAGAGAGAGATAGAGCACAAACTTGAAGAAATCTTGAATGAACCACGGGCAAGAATTCCCAAATGAATGGGAATACCATGAATGAATGAAGATACGTGAGAATGAAGAGATCATGAGCCGCCTAACAGAAAACTTGGATGAAGCACGAGAATAATTGAGAGAAGAACGAAGAGACAACAATTGAGAAGAATTTGAGAACGAAAGCTGAAATCTAAGAACGACGAAATCTTCTGAAATGATGGCCTTCGGAGGATCGAGAAATGAGACAACTCTGAAATAGACCAGATAGATATTGAACGAATTCTCTTCATTAGAAATAATTGAGAGGATATCACGAAGCTGAAACCATGAATCTTCAATGAAATGAGCAAAGATTTAAGAGGAACACTTCTTCGGTCTTCCAAGCTAAGAATGATGGCAAGAATCACCATCAAGAATTATTAAGACACTCCGGAATAATGAAGAATTAAAGGTTGGGACAACGATGAAAAGAAATCAGATTGACTTTAAGAAGGAATATGACTGATGGAAATCATTCTTACATAACCTTTGAAAATATTTAGAGATCTTCGGAAAAGATTACAAGAGCCAGGAAAGATCCTGGAAAAAATGGTGGGTTATGGGCCCACTCAAAAGAAACACCGTTCAAACAATTGCTTAGAAAGAGAGATTGCATCGGTATGACTGAAGAACTTGATGAGATGAGAGCCTTGAAATAATTGAAAGGATTGAGAACAAGAAACTTCTGAGATATCTTCATCACTCCGGATAGAACACAGATGGATGAATAACAAGAGAGGCTTGAATGAGACTTTCCAACACATAATCATTAGAGGAAGAAAAGGATATGATGAACACCAAAAGCTTGAATTTAATCCACCAGAGAGAACAACAAGAAAGAAGAAATGATGAACTCGAAACTCCTGAGAATCTTCAGAATGAATCACCGGATAGAACGCAGAAGAGAAGACAGCGGAAGAAAAATGAAAAGAATGGCACTTGGATGATAATTGAATCACTGAATAAAAGGGTGGGAGGGTGGGGAAAAACAAAGACAACTTGGGACAAATGAGAAAACTCCGGGAAGAAATGAGAGATTGGTCTTGCCAAATATTGGAGAGGGTAGAATTCCTTGAAGAGAAGCACACCGGTTGAAAAAGAATTGACATGACGACTTCGGTTGACATGAATTGAAAACATAACTTGATTGAGCAAAAGAATTTGCATTCCCATAGAAATATGAGAACACCTCTTGGAAAGATATGAATTCGCCACTTGACATCGAAGCAACTCGAATTACCTTACTCCCAAAAAAACAAAGGATGAGGCTTGCAAATTACCCAGAACAAACATACGATAGAGATTCCACTCGATATTTTCGTGGATGGTATCGCACGGGCTCGGTCATACATTGGATTGTCATAATGAAATGACGCTTGAATATGTTGCCTATGCGTAGAGAACTACAAGCATTGTCGAAGCTTACTTATGACATATATCGAGATTGTCCTCTATAGAAACGACCGTGAACAAACTAATCCTCTAGGTGTCGAACCCCAACCTCACATCATGCATCTGTTGGAAGATTGTCCGATAAGTAACTACTTGAATTTTCACCTAAGAACTCCCGAAATTTTTGGTCATGCAATCGGGTCCACGGATACAAGGAGTAAAATCCATCACTCAACTCCTAGCAATAACACTAACCCATCGAGTGTATCACATCCGTCATCACATAACCAGAGATCTCGAAAAATCATCTATGTCAGACCCTCGAAAACACAATGATACTAAGTATGGCAGTACATTCGAACTCTCTCCACTAGTACTGGGGATGCCGGACTCCTCTCGCCACTACTAGCATTGAAGAAATTTCAAACATCCTCCGTCTTAAGACACTAAGAAATCTGAATGATAACGATGTGCTCAAGAATCCCCTAGAGCTCAACTCCCCGGAAGAAATCATGTCAGACAAGAGGCACCAAGACAGAACTCCGTCACATCAACATCATATAGATTCCAAAAATATTCACGTGATCCTAAAAACAATTGAGTGAGAAGAGGAGTAAAATTAAAATTCTTATGTCAAAATTCCTCACCAGAGCATAGAAGAGGAGAAACAAAAATCCTACTCTCCGTCATATAACTAGACTCAAAGCAGTTTTTTACTAGACTCGACTCGGCCAAGTTTGACCAATCATGGGGGCTCCTAGGTCGGTACTGCTCCGATACAAACTTGTAACGCCCAAGATGCGATCATATCCTTATTTTGGGATGAGGGCCTCGACAGGGATAGAAGTGTATCACGTCGTTTCGCAAGACTGGATATCATTACATGTACAAGTACTCAAGAGATGAGTATATGAAATTGGCTTACACTTGCCACAAGCTACAACAATTTCACATCAGTACAACAACATATAGTCGTCATGAATAAGAGAAGGGTCCGACTATGGACGAAAACGAACGATAAAAGAACGATGTACATCCTTGTTATCCCAGGCTACCGGCCTGGAACCCATCCTAGATCGATGAAGGAGAAGAAGGAGAAACTCCAAATAGAACCATCATCGTGCTCACGTCAAAGTATTACTGTACATGTACCTGAAAATGTAGTTGTAGTAATCTGGGAGCCATGGGGACTCAACAATCTCATTTCCAAAGGTATCAAGACTAGCAAAGCTTAATGGGTAAGGTATGGTTAAGTGATGAGGCTGCAGCAAGCGACTAAGCATTTATTTGAGGTGGCTAACTTACAAGTACAAGAATAAAAGGGGGATGATCTACGCATAATGTCCGTGAACTACTGATGATCAAATGAATGATCCTAAATACCTACTTACGTCAAACATAACCCCACCGTGTTCTCTTCCGGATACAAAACTCACTAGAAGAGATAGTCACGTTTACGCACACAATTGGCAAGTTTTAATTAAGTTTACTTCATGTTATATAGAACCGGATGTTAAACAAAGTTTCCAAGTTTGCCACATAACCGCGAGCACGGCTTTCCGAAAGATTTAACTCTGCAGGGGTGCTCCAACTAGTCCATCACAAACTACCACACGCTGCGATAGAATAACCTCGATCAGGAAAAACCCATCATCTCCTCGGGTTCCTATTGGAAAACCTCAACCTCGAGATAGCCCAAAGAATCCTCGGAATCCTTCACAGAAGACGCTCGAGAAAGTCAAAACAAGTCAAGCAAGGCCGCCCCGCATGTCGACGATCCCGATAGGAGCCGCATATCTCATTCTTAGGTTACGACGGATGAGCAATATCTATAGTGGCTGGATAGAAATCCCCCGAGTTGCCCCGATTGGACCCGTAAGTGTCAATGTTTGGGACCAACACCAGCAACATTGCCCCTCATGTATTATGTTTAATTACTCCTCGGGTAGCGCTAACTCCCTACGCAGCAAATTACTTATCAGTATTATTATGTTGGCAAATATAGTACTAATGTTGGGCCTTGCCAGATGAGCTTTATCCCACAACGAAAGTCAAGGGGGTCCCCATAAGAACCCCAAGCATGTTAGGAGCACTCATTTATGTAACCTAACCTCTGTAGCCGAAACTAAGGCGGCAAAGGTGCAACAAAACACCAGCCTAGATGGCCAAGCCTTCCACCTTTTACCAAGTATATAGGTGCATTAACTTAATTAGCAATAATATGGTGCTATAACAAGGAACCCATGTTATCACATGGAAGACACCTGCAAATAGCAATGCTAACACACGGTTAAGCAAGCAGTAACATAGCCAATCAGTGGTTTGCTAGGTTGTAGAAAGGTTGAAGGTTTCATGTCAATGTTGAGAGGCTGACATTTAACAGATGGTAGGCAACGAGACATAAGAAAAGAAATGATACAACTAGCATGGCACTGATAGTAATGGTATCTTGGGAAATGATCATCTTGTCTGTGATCCTGCTTGGAAGAAGAACGAACCCGTGAAGCAGACAAACCGACGTAGTCGAATGGATCCTCTCATTCCAACACGCTTACGGAACTCTATCGAGACGAAGCAAACTGGAGACAAGAGTCAACACAAGACACATTCAACACAGCACATGCACGATATGATGTACAACCTAATATGATGCATGTTCATTTCAATTATGCAAGGCGTGGCATGACAATTCACAACAGCCAAGCACTACATATTAAGTGAAGCTCAATATGCAACGAGTTGCATATTGATGAAACTCCACATATGGATTATTTAGTTCACTCCCGTTTAGGTACACGACACTTTTAAAATGTTGTTAACATGAAAGAGGTGAAGCATGTGATACTACACGTTATCCTAGTCGGTATACACATATAGCTCATCTCCAACGGAGTTACGGCCTAAAAGATACGGGCCACACAAGATCATATGACAAGAATGCAACGTGCATGCAAAACAAAAATAAATACACAGGGTGAAAATAAAAGAGAGGCCGTGGGGACGATGTTGGCTCAATGGGACAACCAACTGGAATGACTAGCTGCTCATCGTGGAAAGGGGTACACAGGATAATCCATCTAGTTAAACGGATCTGAACCTATAGCAAACAGGGGCACCGAATAACAAAATAAAATACAAACCAAAAATGGGTGTGTGTGGGATTTGAACCCCAGATCACCTGGCCTAAATGATCAACACTAAGCCACTGAGCTAACTCTATCTATGTTTCAAAGGTGCAGGTTCTCCGTTGTGTAGTGTGAGCATGGGTGCAAAGAGAAACAAATACAGAAACCAGGAAAAAATTGGTGCGTGCAGGACTCAAACACAGAACCTCGCGGATGCATGCATGCATGAATGACGAGTACGCTACACTAGAACGTCGATAACAGAAACAAATTAGCACTTCATAACCCATACAAGGCGTTGACTGGCGAAACTTGAAACAGAAACCGAGTTTCAGCTATGAACGGACTTGCTCACTGCGGAAACGAAGGGGCCGACAGCCATGGCGATACTGGGGCGGCCGGATCGACAAGCACGCCGGCGGATCTAGTCGTGGGCGGCGGAGCTTGCTGCTTTTGCAGCCTCGGGAGACCCTTGGGGCGAAGTCGTCCTGGTGGCCCATCTGCTGGCTACGACGCGCTTCGACTGAAGCAAAGGGAACCGCAGCCACGCCATGGGAGGAGCTCGGAGGCGGGGCTGGCGTGCACGAGCGAGCTGGACGGGGCGGGAGCAAGGGCGTTGAAGCTTTGTGCCCATCCACGGTGGCTTCCTGCGCAATCGGGACATAGAGAGAGTGCGACATGAAAGAGAGATGGGGTAAGGAGAGTACGGCGCGGGGGGCTTGTGGACCTGCTGCTACTGGCTAGGGCATAGATGGCGGTGGGACGTGCTCTCGCGGCGGTTCGAGGCAACGGTGTCGGTGCTAGAGTGGCGGGGAGCAGCTCCGACGGAATCAGGCAGCCCTCCGGCGGAGGCGCTGGGTACCACGGCGGGATGTGGCACTCCTATCCATGTGAGGCTATGGCTTGAGGTTTCGGTCGCCGCGGACGAGGATTGCTTGAGGGCGCGGCAGCGGAGCGAGCTCGTGCGGCTCCCCGGCATTTGCAGACGGGGCGGAGCTGGGGTCGCCGGGCACTCGGCCACAAGAGCGAGGTTGCGACCTTGGTTGCCTGTGGTGTCTGGACTAGTCCAAGGAAGGTGATGGAGACTGGGCTATGCGGTCGATTGAGGGGAATAAGCAGGAGCGGCTCTCATGGATGGATTTTTGGATTGGGAGGAGATTCTCTCGTTGGGTCGGTGCTGAACATGAGGGGAAATGGAGAGAGCGGCGGCGTTGTAGGGATGGATGGGATAGACCTCGTACTCCCTCCGTTCCTAAATATAAGTCTTTTTAAACATTTCACTAGGGGACTACATACAGAACAAAAATGAATGAATCTACACTCTAAAGTATGTCTACATACATCCGTATGTAGTCTCCTAGTTAAACCTTTTAAAAGACTTATATTTAGGAACGGAGGGAGTAGAATTTAGGGTTTCTACACATTTATATACACGAGGTAGGTTGGCTTAGGGCTATCTCAACCCTTCGATTGAAATCAAACGATCGAGATTATATAGGCTAGGGGACTCCAATGTATAAATCAGTAACGACTTAGGGTATTACGGGGTTCATCCGGATCCAACGGTCACAAACGTTGGGTTCGGGTCCGGGTGGGTATTTAGGACTAGGTTGCGTGGAGGTCGGTGCACTATGTAGAGGCGCTAGGCGTAGAATACAGGGAAAGCGAGCAGCTCGGCATCAGGGTTTAAAACAACGAAAACGTTCGACGTTGGACCGACTACAGTGCCGCTATAGGTTTAACAGTTTGGGCAGTAAACAAACTCCGATTGCGACGAAATTTGACAGGCGGCCTACCTACACACTATTAAGACCGCATGCCAAGTTTGAACTGAATTCAAGAAAGTTTCATACACACTTTTAAAAATAATATTTTATCGATGACGCGGGCGCGTGCGTGTCTGGTTGGTCTCAAAACGGTCGACGACAAAAACGGAGGGATCCGGCAACTGATAACGGATGTAGTTTTGAAAACTGGCATCAACGGAGTGTCGATGCAATGTAGATGATGTGCATGATGCGATGATGAATGCAACAAACAAACCAATCACACGCCGACAACGGAATAAAAGGGGAATCTTCTCGAGCGTTGGTCTTGGGCTGTTACACAGAAGGTCTTCTTTAACTTTCCGAGAGCGTGGAGACCGAAGATGGCTTGGATCCTCGAGGAAGCTCAAAATCATTGTCACTGGAAGTAGCAAAAGCATCCTCAGGTTCACCAGCGGGGGAGCGAGGTGCAAGATGCTTCTTCTTCTGGAGTCGCTTGACCTCATGCTCAGTGAGGTTTTCTGGAGAAGTGAGAGGCTCACCAGGCCTACGAACAACCCACACAAAGTTCAGGAAAAACATGATGAAAGGAGCATAGGTGGGGATCTTTCTGTATAAGACCCTGGAGTACAGCTCCTCCCACAACAATTTGGAAGCATCAAACGTATCTCGAGAGCCAGCTTCAGTGTGCATGGCAACAAGCAGATCAACAAATTATCCATGAATCTCATCTTGATTTTCAACCTTGGGCACAAGAACATTCCGTAAAACAAGGTGCAAAATATCATGTATCGGCGATAGGTTCTCACAGGTTCCAGAAATCCCACGTAGGGGAATGTACAAGGGGGCTAACTTCACCTTATGCATAGAAGCAGCCCAATCATGAGGACGGATGCGGCCATTCCCTTTGAGGCCAGTATCATCATAACCAAGTGCATTGCAAAAGGCACGCCACGAGACCTCAAAAACCTCATCACGACACATGAAGGTAAGGTTACGGGCATCATCAGTGCCAAAGTGAAAAGTGGCATAGAACAGGTGAACGAGCTGCACGTCAAAGGGACAGATGAGAGTCATGAGCTTGATCAAGTCCAAGTCTTCACATAGTGCAAATGCCTCTCCAAAGTAATTCATATTGTTCTTCCAGTGCTCTATGTCATTTGTCCATGGCTTGGCAAACTTGTTCTTGTGATGGTCACAGAGCTCATGCACAATCCGTAACTGTAGATCATTCCGAAAATGAGGGGAGGTCCAGCCGGGAACAATGGGGACCACATAAGGATTTTGAAAACAAACCCGCTCCCAATCAGCTTGCTTCCAGGAGTACAGTGGCTTGGCAGATTTTTGCTTGGCGGCCAAGAACTTCGCACGACGAGTGGGATTGGTAGGGATCACAACTTCCTCTTTCTCGGGGTCAACAACAAGCCTACACCTACGAGCACGTTTCTTGGAGTTCTTTAGAGGAGCAGAACGAGAGCCAGAGCCACCTGCAGAGACACGCAAGAGGAGCACACAAAAGAAACCCGTAAAATATGAAAGGGTTGTATGCAAAAGTAGGAATAAATTATGTCTCCAGAGGAGAAACAAGAATCGGTGGGGCGGGAATTACAGGGTTTGATTGAACCAGTCACCCTAGCGGTTGTACCACAACAACGGTTGTACGGCAAGTGCAAGTGGTTGTACCACAACCGCTGCTGGGGAATCGGTGCATCCGGATCTGATAAATACACCACTAATTTGTTTCTACTCATCACGAGTAATTTTAAGTCCATATAGGATCTTATCCTCCAATAGTTTTGACTAAAAAACGCGGGAGCCGAACAATGCCCTAACCAATGAGGATTCGAAGAAAAGAATCTAAGAACAAGAGAAAAATAGGGCATTACCGGCATCCATGGGAGTAGATCAGGGGAGGAAGGGCCTACATAGAGCAAATCCAAAAGGAGGCCGCAGATCCGGGGTACCGGAGGCACTTCGGTCCGGTGGTGACGGCGGCTGGTGGCTAGGGCACCGAGGGGGGAGTTGTGCACGAAAGGGGAAACTAAGCACGCCTTCGGCCTGGCCCTGTGATAACCCACAAGTATAGGGGATCGCAACAGTTTTCGAGGGTAGAGTATTCAACCCAAATTTGTTGATTCGACACAAGGGGAAGCCAAAGAATATTCTCAAGTATTAGCAGTTGAGTTGTCAATTCAACCACACCTGAAAGATTTAGTATCTGAAGCAAAGTATGAGTAGCAAGGTAGTGTGATAGCAACGGTAACAGTAGTAGCAGCAACAGCAGTGATAGCAATAGTGACAAAGTAACAGTAGCAACAGCCACAACAATAGCGGCAAAGTAACATAGCAAGGACCAGTAGGAAAAACTCGTAGGCATTGGATCAGTGATGGATGATTATGCTAGATGACATTCATCATGCAAAAATTATAACACGGGGAGATATGTAACTAGCTCCAATTCGTCAATGTAATGTAGGCATGTATTCTGTATGTAGTCATACGTGCTTAGAGAAAAGAACTTGTATGACATCTATTGTCCATCCCTCTCGTGGTAGCGGGGTCCTAATGGAAACTACGAGATATTAAGGTTCTCCTTTTAATAGAGAACCGGACCAACGCATTAACACTTGGTGAATACATGAACTCCTCATACTATGGTCATCTCCGGGAGTGGTTCCGGCTATTGTCACTCTAGGGTTGCCGGGTCATAACACATAGTAGGTGACTACAACTTGCAAGATAGGATCAAGAACACACATATATTGGCGAGAACATAATAGGTTCAGATCTGAAATCATGGCACTCGGGCCCTAGTGACAAGCATTAAGCATGGCAAAATAGTAGCAACATCAATCTCAGAACATAGTGGATACTAGGGATCAATCCCCGTCAAAACTAACTTGATTACATGATAGAACTCATCCAACCCATCACCGTCCAGCAAGCCTGCGATGAGATTACTCACGAACGGTGAAGAGCATCATGGAATTGGCGATGGAGGAAGGTTGGTGATGACAATGGCGACGATCTTCCCTCTCTAGAGCCCAGAACGGACTCCAGATCTACCCTCTAGAGGAAGAACAGGAGGTGGCGGCGCCTCCGTATCGTAAAACGCAATGAACTCTTCTCCTTGATTTTTTTCTGGACGAAAGGGACTAAATAGAGCTGGAGTTGGAGGCGGTGGAGCTCCATGGGCCCCACAAGCCTGCTAGGCGCGGCCAGGGGAGCCGCTCCTGGTAGGCTTGTGGGCTCGATGCTCCACTTCTCCGGTTGATTCTTGCGCCAGTATTTTTTACATATTCCACAAAAAATCATCGTAAATTTCTAGATCATTCCGAGAACTTTTATTTCTACGCAAAAACAACCCCATGGCAATTCTGGTGAAAACAGCGTTAGTCCTGGTTAGTTCCATTCAAATCATGCAAATTAGAGACCAAAACAAGGGCAAAAGAGTTTGGAAAAGTAGATACGACGGAGACGTATCAACTCCCCCAAGCTTAAAGCCTTGCTTGTCCTCAAGCACTTCAGTTGAAAAACTGAAAGAAACAAAAGAAAAACTTTAACGAACTCTGTTTGATCTTGTTGTTGCAATTATGTCTAACTCATATCCAAAATTTCAGCAAGATCATAAGCTAACCACATAAGCAAATGACATATAGGTCTCATGGTAAACTCATATCAATGGCATAATCAACTAGCGAGCAATAATGATAAGTTTCAAATGTCAACACTTCAATCAAAACAATCATGAAGCAGTGTGAACAGATGGTATCTCGCTAGGTCTTTCTGAGACAGCAAAACATAAATGTAGAGCACCTTCAAAGACCAAGGGCTAACTAAACATTGTATTTCATGGAAAAGAAGATCCAGCCACAGTCATACTCAATAACAATTAAAAGCAAAGCATAAAAATGATGGAGGTGCTCTCTAATTGGTGCTTTTATAAGAAGATGATGACTCAACAGAAACATAAATAGATGGGCCCTTCGTAGAGGGAAGCATTGATTTGCAGAGGTGCAAGAGCTCAAGCTTTGAAAACAAAGATAATAATTCTGGGTGGCATGCTTTCATTGTCAACGTGATGACCAAGAGTTTTCACCATCTTCCATGCTACACATACTATAGGCGGTTCCCAAACAGAAAAGTAAAGTTTTGACTCCCCCAGCAACGATCAATCACACTCCACGACTAACCGAATACTCGGGTGCCGTCCATACCAACAACAATCCAGGGGGAGTTTTGTTTGCAATTATCTTTTTGATTTGAGCATGGAACTGGGCATTCCAATTACCGACCCCTTTCTCGTGAGTGATAGTGAATAAACACATATCGAGGATAACACGCCTAGCATGGAAGATACTGACCGCCCCTTGTCACCACATAAGCGGTTTGGGCATGCAAAAGAAATTATTTCTTGAAGGTTTAGAGAGTGGCACATGGAAATTTACTTTGAACGGCAGGTAGATACCGCATATAGGTAGGTATGGTGGACTCATATGGAAAAACTTTGGGTTTATGGAAGTGGATGCACAAGCAGTATTCCCGCTTAGTACAAGTGAAGGCTAGCAAAAGACTCGGAAGCGACCAACTAGAGAGCGACAACAGTTATCAAAATGCTTTGAGACTAACCAACATTGAGTGCAAGCATGAGTAGGACATAAATCACCATGAACATGAATATCATAAAGTCCATGTTGATTTTGTTTCAACTACATGCGTAAACATGCGCCAAGTCAAGCCACTTGAATCATTCAAAGGAGGATACCATCCTATCATACTACATCATAATCATCTCGAGATTCATGTTGGCATTCAAGACAAACCATTATAAGCTCCTAGCTAATTAAGCATGGCATCAGAAACTATGATCTCTAAGTTGTCATTGCAAACATGTTTCTCTCACAACAAAGCTGAACTAGGAACGATGAGCTAGTCATATTTACAAAAACAAAATAGATCGAGTTCATACCAGCTTTTCCAGGCTCAGTCACTTCATCATATATCGTCATTATTGCCATTCACTTGAATGATCGAATGATGTGAACAATAATAAGAGTGCTTGTGCATTGGACTACGCTGGAATCTGCAAGCAAACACAAAGGAGGAGACAAAGTAATATGGCTCTTTGACAGATAAACAGATATGCATGCGAGAGCCACTAAACATTGTAACCATGGTCTTCTACCTTGACCCAAAGAAAAAAAACTATTTACACGGGAAAGCTCCCAACAAGCAAAAAGAAGAACGAGAAATCTTTTTGTGTTTTCTCAAACTAGACAAACACACGATAAGAAAACGAGAAAAAGAAATAAACTAGCATGGATGATACACTGGCAAGGTGTGAACACCGACTATCAAAGCGAAAGTGTAAGCATGAATATAAAGTCGGTGAGAAACACGTACTCCCCCATGCTTAGGCTTTTCGGCTAAGTTGGCCTACTCCCAAGGATGGTCTGGGTGATACCCAAAATCATAATGGGGGTTGTACGGGAGCGCTGCAGCTACCGCCTGAATAGCTGCCTCACGGAGGCGAGCAGCCTGTGCCTCCGTCTCGTACTCCTCTTCCTCTTCTCTAGTTATGCAATATATCTGTTTGACCTAAAAGTCAAAGAAGGCAGGAGCGGGAAGGGTAATATGGAAAACACGCTGTTGGTTAAATATTAATCGGTATAGGAGGGATTCATTATCCCTCTCAAGGAACTGATAGCGTGTCATAGCAGCGCGATCAAGGAAAGCAGTATGGAGCGGGGGATCCCCTTCGCGGATGGGCACTCCAAGAAAATTTGCTATGCGAGTGGCATAGATCCCACCAAAGAAATCCCCTTCATTAGCATTATTATTCAGCCTCCTTGCTATTATAGCTCCCATGTTGAAACTTCTATCACCCGTTACTGCGCTCTTAAGAATAGTAAGGTCGGGTGCGCAGAGGTGACAATGCTCGATCTTGCTGTTAATGCATCTACCTATGAAGAGGGCAAAGTAATGCAAGGCAGGAAAGTGAATGCTCCCAATGGTAGCCTGGGTAATATCTCTAGTTTCTCCTGAACATCTTCCTTTTCTGAAATTTTTAGTGACTCAAAGGAAAAGTGAACAAGGCTCAACGAAACTCATAGCGACTACGCATACAAGTGCCTAGAGGCCATATCACGCATCAAAACTACTTGGGACCAGCTAGAATTAGCATGCAAAGCTCAAGAACAGGGTCCCCAAGGCAGCAAAAATACACGACGTATAAGGCACTAGAGCAAAAACTAATTGGACCAATGGAGGAGTCACATACCAAGGAGCAATTTCCCCAAAACAGTTTGGTGAATGGGGCTTTGCACAAGGATATAGAAAATCGTAGCAAGAAGAGCAAGAACATGGGTTTGAGCTGCGAAACGATTTTTTCTGGAGGTAGGAGAAGAAGATGGGAGCTAGAATAAGTGAAGGGGGACACGTGGGCCCCACAAGCCTGGTAGGCGTGGCCAGGGGGACCCGCGCCTCCAGGGCTTGTGGCCCACTGGTGCGTCCCCCTGACTAGCTCTTCGTCTTAGAATTTTTCAAAAATGTCAAAAAAAATCATACTTTTTTTTCACGGCATACGGAGAACTTTTATTTTCGGGACACTTTTCTACGGGATGCAAGAAGCAGAAAACAGGGAAAACTAAAGCTAAATCTATCGTTTTCTTCTAAGCAAACGAAGGTGAAAGCTTGGAACAGAGGTTTGTGACTCCTCGATTCATCCATCCCAAGGTCATCGAAAGAAATCCGTCAATGAGGTTGATCAAGTCTCCTTGACAAACTTTTTCAAATCGCATAAAAAAGAACGACGAATTTTCAAACAGTCACTAGGTTACCTCAATGGGGATGTGTATATCCCCAACAAGCAAAGCATACTTCATCTTAGCAGTAGGTATAGGGCATTCAAAGCTCCCAATAAGAATCGATGAAGTTTTTTCAATAGCATTGATGCAATGTACTCGATATTGTTTCTTTGGAAAGTGCACCGTATGCTCATTACCATTGACGTGGAAAGTGACATTGCCTTTGTTGCAATTAATAACATCCCCTGCAGTGTTTAAAAAGGGTCTTCCAAGGATGACCGCCATGGCATCATCCTCGGGAATATCCAGAATAACAAAGTTCGTTAAGATAGTAATGTTAGCAACCACAAGAGGAACATCCTTGCAAATGCTGATACGGAAAGCAGTTGATTTGTCGGCCATTTGCACAGAGATTTCAGTGGGTGTCAACTTATCTAGTTCAAGTCTATGATAAAGACAAAGAGGCATAACACTAACACCGGCTCCAAGGTCGCATAAAGAAGTTCTAACGTGGTTTCCTTTAATGGAGCAAGGTATAGTGGGCACTCCGGGATCACCTAGTTTCTTAGGAGTTCCACCCTTGAAGGTATAATTAGTGAGCATGGTGGAAATCTCAACCTCAGGTATCCTCCTCTTATTAGTCACAATATCCTTCATGTACTTAGCATAGGGAGACATTTTGAGCATATCTGTCAAACGCATTTGCAGAAAAAAGGTCTAATCATTTCAACAAATCGCTCAAAATCCTCATCATCCTTTTTCTTGGATGGTTTGGGAGGAAAGGGCATGGGTTTCTGAACCCATGGTTCCCTTTCTTTACCATGCTTCCTAGGAGTGAAGTCGTTCTTATCGTATCTCTTATTCTTAGGTTGTGGGTTATCAAGATCAACTGGTTCAATCTCCACATCCTTATCATTGCTAGGTTGAGCATCATCATGAACACCACTATCGATATTATCATTAGGGTCATGTTCATCACAAGATTGTGTTTCTGCAACAGAAATGGAGATATCGTTTGGATTCTCAGGTCTAATAGCAACAGGGTTGCTAGCATGCAAGTTCCTATCATCTTTCTTTTTCTTCCTAGGATGACTAGGTGCATCAGTGCTAACTCTTTGAGAATCTTGTTCAATTCTCTTGGGATGACCTTCAGGATACAAAGGTTCATGGGTCATTCTACCGCCTCTAGTGACGACTCTGACAGAATTTTCATTCAACTCATTGAGCAGGTCATTTTGAGCCTTAAGTACTTGTTCTACTTGAGTAGTAACAATAGAGGCATGTTTACTCAACAGCTTAAGATCATTGACGTTTCTGTCCACACAAGCACTTAAATGACTAAGCATACGAGCATTCTGTTCCAATTGTCTACTAACATAATCATTGAAACTCTGTTGTTTGGCAACAAAGTTATCAAATTCATCTAGGCATAAGCTAGCAGGTTTATCAAAAGGAATATCACTCTCATTGAATCTACGAAGAGAATTTACCTCTACTACCTGTATCGGGTTATCAAGACCATCGATCTCTTTGATAGGTGGTAGATTTTTGACATCTTCAGATTTAATGCCTTTCTCTTTCATAGATTTCTTAGCTTCTTGCATATCTTCAGGACTGAGGAATAGGATACCTCTTTTCTTCGGAGTTGGCTTAGGAGGTGGTTCGGGAATAGTCAAAGCATTCTCATTGCACAAGATATTATTCACTCGGATCTCAGTTTGTTCTACGATTCGTTCCCTAAAAACACAACCAGCACAACTATCTAGGTGGTCTCTAGAAGCATAAGTTAGTCCATTATAGAAGATATCAAGTATTTCATTCTTCTCAAGAGGGTGATCGGGCAAAGCATTCAGTAGCTGGACAAGCCCCCCCAAGCTTGTGGGAGACTCTCTTCTTCAACTTGCACAAAGTTATATATATCCTGCAAGGCAGCTTGTTTCTTATGGGCAGGAAAATATTTCTCAGAGAAGTAGTAGATCATATCCTGGGGACTACGCACACAACCAGGAGCAAGAGAAGTGAACCAAGTCTTAGCATCATCCTTTACCAAGAAAGGAAACAACTTAAGGATATAGCAGTGGCGGATCTTTTCCTCACTCGTGAATAGGGTGGCTATATTGTGCAGCTTAGTAAGATGTGCTACAACCGTTTCAAACTCATAACCATGAAAAGGATCAGATTCGACCAAAGTGATTAACTCAGGGTCGACAGAGAATTCATAATCCTTATCGGTCACAAAGATAGGTGAAGTACCAAACTTCGGGTCGTATTTCATCCTAGTGTTCAAAGATTTTTTTTTCTTTCCACTTGCATAGTAATTTCTCAACATCATAACTATCCTTACAAGCAAGAAAGTCCTCAGCTATCTCTCCCTCCATAACATAACACTCAGGCAATTCATATCTAGGAGAGCTAGTTCTAACAGGTGAAATAGCAGGTTCTACTTCAATAATCTCAGTAGTTTCAGAAGTATCATCACATCTAGCAGCAACTCTAGCAAATTGTGCATCAAGGAATGCACCTAGTGGAAAAGCAGTATCAAGCATAGCATCATCACAAGCATCATGGACAGCAGAAGTAGCATCATCAAGCGCAGGCGACACATCAAAATTTCTAGCAGGAGGTGGTGTCGCAAACTTACTCATAACTGAAAGTGAATCAAGTGCAGAGCTAGATGGCAGTTCCTTACTTGTCCTCGTAGTTGAGGGCAAGACTTTAGTTTTCGGATCTCTCGGATTCCTCATAGTGATCAGCAGACGTAAATCCCAAGTGACTCAGAGAATATAGCTATGCCTCTCTGGCAACGGCGCCAGAAAAAGGTCTTGATAACCCACAAGTATAGGGGATCGCAACAGTTTTCGAGGGTAAAGTATTCAACCCAAATTTGTTGATTCGACACAAGGGGAAGCCAAAGAATATTCTCAAGTATTAGCAGTTGAGTTGTCAATTCAACCACACCTTAAAGATTTAGTATATGCAGCAAAGTATCAGTAGCAAGGTAGTGTGATAGCAACAGTAGCAACGGTAACATTAGTACCAGCAACAACAGTGACATCAATAGTGACAGAGTAACAGTAGCAGCAACGACGGCAATAGAGGCAAAGTAACGTAGCAAGGACCAGTAGGAAAAACTCGTAGGCATTGGATCAGTGATAGATGATTATGTCGGATGACATTCATCATGCAACAGTTATAACACGGGGAGATATGTAACTAGCTCCAGTTCGTCAATGTAATGTAGGCATGTATTCCGTAAGTAGTCATACGTGCTTAGGGAAAAGAACTTGTATGACATCTATTGTCCATCCCTCCCGTGGCAGCGGGGTCATAATGGAAACTACGGGATATTAAGGTTCTCCTTTTAATAGAGAACCGGACCAACGCATTAACACTTGGTGAATACATGAACTCCTCATACTATGGTCATCTCTGGGAGTGGTTCCGGCTATTGTCACTCCGGGGTTGCCGGGTCATAACACATAGTAGGTGACTACAACTTGCAAGATAGGATCAAGAACACACATATAATGGCGAGAACATAATAGGTTCAGATATGAAATCATGGCACTCGGGCCCTAGTGACATGCATTAAGCATGGCAAAGTAGTAGCGACATCAATCTCAGAACATCGTGGATACTAGGGATCAATCCCCGTCAAAACTAACTTGATTACATGATAGATCTCATCCAACCCATCACCGTCCAGCAAGCCTACGATGATATTACTCACGAACGGTGTAGAGCATCATGGAATTGGCGATGAAGGAAGGTTGGTGATGACGATGGCGGCGATCTCCCCTCTCCAGAGCCTAGAAAAGATTCCAGATCTGCCCTCTAGAGGAAGAACAGGAGGTGGCGGTGCCTCCGTATCGTAAAATGCGATGAACTCTTCTCCTTGATTTTTTTCCGGACGAAAGGGACTAAATAGAGCTGGAGTTGGAAGCGGTGGAGCTCCGTGGGCCCCACAAGCCTGCTAGGCGCGGCCAGGGGGTCCGCGCCTGGTGGGCTTGTGGGCCCCCCACTCCACTTCTCTGGTTAATTCTTGCGCCAGTATTTTTTATATATTCCGCAAAAAATCCTCGTAAATTTCCAGGTCATTCCGAGAACTTTTATTTCTGCGCAAAAACAACACCATGGCAATTCTGCTGAAAACAGCATTAGTCCGGGTTAGTTCCATTCAAATCTTGCAAATTAGAGACCAAAACAAGGGAAAAGAGTTTGGAAAAGTAGATACCACGGAGAAGTATCACCCTGCCTTTAGGTACTAGTTGATGTGATCGGTTGTGCTGCTAGTTGAGCGGTTGTACCGGTCCTGGAACAGAGTGGGGAATTAGCGGTTCAACCGCGTAACAGCCCGATTGTACCACTCGGGCGAGACAACAAGTGATTAGTGGTTGTACCGGATGTACCACCGGTTGTGTCGGATTTCGGGCTCCGCAAAACCCTAAGGATTCGAACTCAAGGGCGCGCATGGAGGCCACTCAAGAGATTTGATTTTCTAGGCTCGTCGCTCGATGGGTAAGGCTAAGAACTCACGCGACGGTGAGGGAGACCAGAAACATGATAGTTTACCCAGGTTCAGGCCGATGTGAAGCGTAAAACCCTACTCATGCTTTTGGTGGGTTGCCTCTCACGGAGGTGGTGGATGAACTTGTACAGTGCTCTCGAGCCTCCGGAGGCCATGTCGCTAGGTGTCTTGTTCCACGTTCTTATCAACCCCCGCTTTCAAGTATCCTACCCTCTCTATTTATAGAGGAGGTCCGGGTCCTCTTCCCTCAATCTTCGGCTGGAAGGGATCCCACAGCGGCCAATTTTGAAGGGGAATAGGGGAACATGCTCCCCTGCCCAAAGGTGGTCTTCGCGAGTAAAATAACTGTCCGTGCCATCAAAGACGGGCCCAAGGATGACGTTTTCCCTACTAGCGTGCGGCGGCTTCGTTGCACCAAAAGGGAAACCTTTGGAAGATGCCTTTGGAACCCCTGTACGCTCCCGCCTCTTTTGCACCAAAGGGGAAACTGCCCTGCTCTACCATCTACTGCTCGCTTGTCCTTTCCTAGCATCACCCTTGACTCCTGAGGATGGGTCTTGCCTCAGAATGTCAGTCGCTCCGGAAGGGTCCTGAGGAGGCCTCTGGTGGGTCCTGACGTCGTTCCTCCTCGTGAGGCATGACCCTCACCAGGGCCTTGTCGAGCCTGCCGATGCCTGGTAGATGGAGTGTGCTAGCCCTGGTGTCGGAGATGCCACGTCGACACCTATGGGGATCAACATGATAGCCTTGTAATCGTAGGGAGGGGAAAAACAACGTCAAGAGCAGACCTAATGATCAACACCCGGCAAGCCTTTTTACCCATGTTCGGGCCGCTTACGCGTAAAACCCTACGTCCTGCTCATCTTATCGTGTTAAGCGTTCTTTTGTTGTTTGTTACAGTGATGATAATCATCCTCTTGGCCAATCTCCACAGAGTCTAACCCCTTTGTGAATGAGCTAAGGGCCTCCTTTTATAGGCAAAGGGGTCACCTACAGTGCTCGATGGTAGTTTCACGAGATGTTACAGTGAACCTATAGCGGCGCTTATCTATCTACTGTTGTCAGGTGCATTGAATGCACGTCTTGTCCATGTCAGCTAAGTACTAGCGAAGACATGTGTCCATGTGTTTCGACACCTGGACACCCTGCTAGCGCATGCAGAATGCGCTGGAACTCGGGGGGGGGGGGTGGTGGCACTGTGGCAAGGGCGGTGGCCCTCTAGTGTGATGACACGTTATCCCGGCAAGGGTGCTTGCCGGGGCCTTGGTGCTTCGTCCCAGCAAGGAAGCTTGTCGGGGGCTTCAGCTGTCTTCCTGGCGAGGGAGGCTCTCCAGGGCCTTGCGCTAGGTGCGGTCATCACGTCCATTAGACGGACGTGGCCTTGGGTGTCTTCCCGGCAAGGCACCCTTGCCAGGGCCTTGGATACCTTGGGGCCGAGTCTTGTCTCGATCCTGCCGCACCCTACCGTTAGGGGCTCTTCGCGCCCGTGCACAAGTCTGGTGCACTAGAGACCCCAGTCTTTAGTGCACCAACAGGAGCCCCGGGCCTGGGCCACACACGCGCGCGGAGCGTTGTTGGGCCAGGCCCAAAGAGGTGTACGGGCCTTCGCGGCTGGATTTGCTGGCGGTTGCCTTTCCCCACGCCGCGCATTGGATGCGCGAAGTACGAGGTCGTGCACGGAGTGACCTCTCCGCCTCCTGAAATGCCCCTGCCATGCGCGTGGCATGCATTGGCGCATCACGGCTCTTCTCTGTTCGCCCGTGAGCTCGAGCGATTGGTCGTAGAGGGTGGTGGCTTCTGGAGTAAGGGAGGCTAGCCCCTGCGCCCTGTCCTATAAATTGGGAGGGGTTTGTGATGACCGACAAGTATAGGGGATCTATCGTAGTCCTTTCGATAAGTAAGAGTGTCGAACCCAACGAGGAGCAGAAGGATCTCACAAGTGGTTTTCAGCAAGATAATATCTGCAAGCACTGAAATTATCGGTAACAAGTAGTTGTGCGGTGAGATGACTTGTAGCAAGTAGCAAGTAACAAAAGTAATAACGGTGCACAAAAGTGGCCCAATCCCTTTTGTAGCAAGGGACAAGCCTGGACAAAGTCTTATAGGAGGAAAAACGCTCCTGAGGACACATGGGAATTTCTGTCAAGCTAGTTTTCATCACGTTCATATGATTCACGTTCGTTACTTTTATAGTTTGATATGTGGGTGGACCGGCGCTTGGGTACTGCTCTTACTTGGACAAGCATTCCACTTATGATTAACCCCTCTCGCAAGCATCTGCAACTATGAAAGAAGAATTAAGACAAAGTCTAACCATAGCATTAAACTAGTGGATCCAAATCAGCCCCTTACGAAGCAACACATAAACTAGGGTTGAAGCTTCTATCACTCTAGGAACCCATCATCTACTTACTACTTCCCGATGCTTTCCTCTAGGCCCAAATAATGGTGAAGTGTTATGTAGTCGACGTTCCCATAACACCACTAGAGGAAAAAGAACATACAACACATCAAAATACCAAACGAATACCAAATTCACATGACTACTTATAGCATGACTTATCCCATGTCCTCAGGAACAAAAGTAACTACTCACAAAGCATAATTATATTCATGACCAGAGAGGTAATGAGTAGCATCAAAGATCTGAACATATAACCTTCCACCAAGTAATCCAACTAGCATCAACTACAAAGAGTAATTAACACTACTAGCAACCTTACAAGTACCAATCGGAGTCGTGAGACGAAGATTGGTTACAAGTGATGAACTAGGGTTTGGAGATGATATGGTGCTGATGAAGATGTTGATGGTGATGAGTCCCCTCCGATGAGAGGAGTATTGGTGATGACGATGGCGACGATTTCCCCCTCCGGGAGGGAAGTTTCCCCGGCAGGATCGTCCTGTCGGAGCTCTAGATTGGTTCTGCTCAAGTTCCGCCTCGTGGCGGCGGCGAATCCTCCAAAAAGCCTCCTTCTCATTTTTTCCAGACCGAAACCCTTCTTGTAGAAAAAGAGGGTGGCCAGTGGGCCAGCAGGAAGCTCACAAGCCCCCTAGGCGCGGCCAGGGGGGAGGCCGCGCCTAGCAGGCTTGTGGCCTCCTGCTAGCGCCCCTCTGGCACTTCTTCGGCCCAGTATTTTTTATAAATACCAAAAAAATCATCGTTGATTTTCACGGCTTTTGGAGTTGCGCAGAATAGGTATCTCAAACTTGCTCCATTTTCAGGCCAGAATTCCAGCAGCCGGCATTCTCCCTCTTGAGGTAAACCTTGCAAAATAAGAGAGAAAAGGCATAAGTATTGTACCGTGAAGTGAAATAACAGCCCAAAAAGCGATAAATATCAACATGAAAGCATGAGGAAAAATGGACGTATCAACTCCCCCAAGCTTAGACCCCGCTTGTCCTCAAGCAAAAGCCGAGATGAATAAACATGCCCACATGTTTAGAGAGAGAGGTGTCGACAAAACAAGATACGAACATGCAAGCATCATGATCATGATCAGAACAGCAATACCATGAAAATTCCTTCACAAAGTAAAGTATGGATCAAGAACCTTACCGAGAATTAACAACCGATAGCCTTTAGTCATTGAAGCAATTGCAATTTATCACACATCAGAAAGAGTCAAATAAGATCTTGTAAAGCAAATCCACATACTCAATCATCTTTTTGTATTCTACAATTGCTACAACTCACGTGGTACTCATGAGATCAAAGTTTCAGCTGATCATAGAGAAGATAGGGGCTTATAGTTTCGCCTCCCAACCATTTTCCTCAAGGGTACTGTCAATAGTAATAATTCATGAATGCTTACCTCCAAGTTGGCATATGAATATAGATCTTTCCCAAGCATATGATGTTAGCCAAGATAAAGGCGAAACAAGGAATTGGTGAAGATCACCATGACTTTTTCAAGGGCAAAAAGTAAATGTACAAGATAGTCCCTTCGCAGAGGGAAGCAGAGGTTGTCATGCGCTTTTGAGGTTTGGATGTGTGTCCTCTTAGTGTGGTGGAACGCCACTTCATATTGCCTCCTGTGATAAAGAACTTTATTATGCAGTCTGTCGCTTTTATGTCTTCCTCATCACAGGTTCGTACAAAGCTTATTTTCCACACACTAATAGATCATACATATTAGGGAGCAATTTTTATTGCTTGCACCGATGACAACTTACTTGAGGGATCTTATTCAATCCATAGATAGGTATGGTGGACTCTCATGGCAAAACTGGGTTGAAGGTTTACGGATGCACAAGTAGTATCTCTACTTGGTGCGAGAGTTTTGGCTAATATGAGGTGGAAGCAATCGTCACATGCTAAGGGATCTCTAATCATATAGAATTGTTCGGAACCAAGCAAACACAATTCATTATGTTGTCTTCCTTGTCCAACATCTACTTCTAAGCATGCAACAGTTTAGTGAGTGTTTACAATCATAGATGGTGTCAAAGATGATATATTTATATGTGAATCTGTCCTCCTTTATCACTTCCTATTAATTGCAACGATGACCAAGGTCTATGTTTGTCTACCCTCAACAAGTTTCAATCAATATTCATTTTACATGTGAAGCCATCACTTCCCATAAGATCATTACATGATCTTTCATGCTTTTGTTATTTTCTCATTCTTTTGATCATGGCAAGAGGCAAGGCCCTCAACTAAGACACTCTTTATTATATGGCTCACGAGCTCGAATACATCGGGGGTGACACAAAGCAAAACTCAAGCCTAAAACACTAAGACCTTTATTCTACTAGAGAAAGAGAAAACTGAAAAGGAAGAAACTAAAACATAGGTAAAGGCAAAAGGTGTGATGGTGATACGATACCGGGGCAACACCCCCAAGCTTGGCACAAGCCAAGGGGATTGCCCATACCCATGCTCAGTTGTCTTCCCTTGGAGGTGATGGTGGTGGAGTTGTTGCAACATGGGTTTGATCCTCCGTCTTCCAAGGAATAGGTGCTCCATCATGGAAAGATGAACGAGTCTCCGGAATCCTCAAATCTGCAGCCAACCGTATTGATTTAAATCTATACTCATACTCACAATTTTGGTTCTGCAGGTCATAGATCTAGGCTTGGAGGTGATCAATTCAGTCATAAAGCCTAGAGAGGTGCTTCTGGATGTCATTGGCATTGATCTTGTGCTTGTTGGTGAACTCCGTGATCATCATGTGGTTGGCGTTGAGTCCACGCTCCACCATCCCTTGGCACTTGAAGACTTGTTGCTCCATCGCTTCGAGCCTCGCCTCCATGCTTCCGGTCTTCTTGGGACCCTCAACATCACAGATGTGCAGCATCACCTCACGCATCTCAATACATTGAGGGTGTTGCAGCACTCCTGCGAGGTAGGGATTGATGACCTTCTCGAAGATCTAGTCCTTTAGAGTTTTTGGTGACGCCATAGCCATCTAGATCTGCAGCAGAAACAGGCTCGAAACGAAAACAGAGGAAATTCGCGTGATACGAGGGTCTGACCTTTCGGGAGAATATATAATGATTTTTTCCAGACCAGAAGGAGTACTCCGCAAGAAAACGGAGTCCGGGATGCACACGAGGTGGCCACAAGCCCCCCAGGTGCGGCCAGGGGGGTGGCCCGCGCCTGGCTGGCTTGTCGCCTCCTCGTGCGCTTTCCGGACTGTTGGAATTATGCCCTAGAGGCAATAATAAATGTATAGTTATTATTATAATTCCTGTATCAAGATAATAGTTTATTATCCATGCTATAATTGTATTGAATGAAGACTCATTTACATGTGTGGATACATAGACAAAACACCGTCCCTAGCATGCCTCTAGTTGGCTAGCCAGTTGATCAATGATAGTCAGTGTCTTCTGATTATGAACAAGGTGTTGTTGCTTGATAACTGGATCACGTCATTGGGAGAATCACATGATGGACTAGACCCAAACTAATAGACGTAGCATGTTGATCGTGTCATTTTGTTGCTACTATTTTCTGCGTGTCAAGTATTTATTCCTATGACCATGAGATCATATAACTTACTGACACCGGAGGAATGCTTTGTGTGTATCAAACGTCGCAACGTAACTGGGTGACTATAAAGATGCTCTACAGGTATCTCCGAAGGTGTTAGTTGAGTTAGTATGGATCAAGACTGGGATTTGTCACTCCGTGTGACGGAGAGGTATCTCGGGGCCCACTCGGTAATGCAACATCACACACAAGCCTTGCAAGCAATGTAACTTAGTGTAAGTTGAGGGATCTTGTATTACGGAACGAGTAAAGAGACTTGCCGGTAAACGAGATTGAAATTGGTATGCAGATACTGACGATCGAATCTCGGGCAAGTAACATACCGAAGGACAAAGGGAATGACATACGGGATTATACGAATCCTTAGCACTGAGGTTCAAATGATAAGATCTTCGTAGAAAATGTAGGATCCAATATGGACATCCAGGTCCCGCTATTGGATATTGACCGAGGAGTCTCTCGGGTCATGTCTACATAGTTCTCGAACCCGCAGGGTCTGCACACTTAAGGTTCGACGTTGTTTTATGCGTATTTGAGTTATATGGTTGGTTACCGAATGTTGTTCGGAGTCCCGGATGAGATCACGGACGTCACGAGGGTTTCCGGAATGGTCCGGAAATGAAGATTGATATATAGGATGACCTCATTTGATTACTGGAAGGTTATCGGAGTTACCGTGAATGTACCGGGAATGACGAATGGGTTCCGGGAGTTCACCGGGGGGGGGGGGGGGGGCAACCCACCCCGGGGAAGCCCATAGGCTTTGGGGAGACACACCAGCCCTTAGTGGGCTGGTGGGACAGCCCCAAAGGGGCCTATGCGCCAAGGATAAGAAATCAAAGGAAAAAAAAGAGGGAGGAGGTGGGAAGGGAGGAGGACTCCCTCCCACCAAACCTAGTCCAACTCGGTTTGGGGGGGGGGAGTCCTCCCCCTTGGCTCGGCCGACTCCTTGGGGGTCCTTGGACCCCAAGATAAGGCCCCCCCTCCCTCCTCCTATATATATGGAGCAATTAGGGCTGATTTGAGACGACTTTCTCACGGCTGCCCGACCACATACCTCCACGGTTTTTCCTCTAGATCGCGTTTCTGCGGAGCTCGGGCGGAGCCCTGCTGAGACAAGGTCATCACCAACCTCTGGAGCGCCGTCACGCTGCCGGAGAACTCTTCTACCTCTCCGTCTCTCTTGCTGGATCAAGAAGGCCGAGATCATCGTCGAGCTGTACGTGTGCTGAACACGGAGGTGCCGTCCGTTCGGTACTAGATCGTGGGACTGATCGCGGGATTGTTCGCGGGGCGGATCGAGGGACGTGAGGACGTTCCACTACATCAACTGCGTTCTCTAACGCTTCTGCTGTACGATCTACAAGGGTACGTAGATCACTCATCCCCTCTCGTAGATGGACATCACCATGATAGGTCTTCGTGCGCGTAGGAAAATTTTTGTTTCCCATGCGACGTTCCCCAACAGTGGCATCATGAGCTAGGTTCATGCGTAGATGTCTTCTCAAGTAGAACACAAAAGTTTTTGTGGGCGGTGATGTGCGTTTTGCTGCCCTCCTTAGTCTTTTCTTGATTCCGCGGTATTGTTGGATTGAAGCGGCTTGGACCGACATTACTCGTACGCTTACGAGAGACTGGTTTCATCGTTACGAGTTACCCCCTTTGCTCAAAGATGACTGGCAAGTGACGGTTTCTCCAACTTTAGTTGAATCGGATTTGACCGAGGAGGTCCTTGGATGAGGTTAAATAGCAACTCATAGATCTCCATTGTGGTGTTTGCGTAAGTAAGTTGCGATCCTACTAGATACCCTTGGTCACCACGTAAAACATGCAACAACAAAATTAGAGGACGTCTAACTTGTTTTTGCAGGGTATGATTGTGATGTGATATGGCCAACGATGTGATGTGATATATTGGATGTATGAGATGATCATCTTGTAATAGAAATATCGACTTGCACGTCGATGGTACGGCAACCGGCAGGAGCCATAGGGTTGTCTTTATACTAACGTTTGTGCTTGCAGATGCGTTTACTATTTTGCTAGGATGTAGCTTTAGTAGTAATAGCATAAGTAGCACGACAACCCCGATGGCAACACGTTGATGGATGATCATGGTGTGGCGCCGGTGACAATAAGATCGTTCCGGTGCTTTGGTGATGGAGATCAAGAAGCACGTGATGATGGCCATATCATGTCACTTATGAATTGCATGTGATGTTAATCCTTTTATGCACCTTATTTTGCTTAGAACGACGGTAGCATTATGAGGTGATCTCTCACTAAAATTTCAAGACAAAATTGTGTTCTCCCCGACTGTGCACCGTTGCTATAGTTCGTCGTTTCGAGACACCACGTGATGATCGGGTGTGATAGACTCAACATTCACATACAACGGGTGCAAAACAGTTGCGCACGCGGAACACTCGGGTTAAGCTTGACGAGCCTAGCATGTGCATACATGGCCTCGGAACACATGAGACCGAAAGGTCGATCATGAATCATATAGTTGATATGATTAGCATAGGGATGCTTACCACTGAAACTACTCTCGACTCACGTGATGATCGGACTTGGGATAGTGTAAGTGGATCATGAACCACTCAAATGACTAGAGAGATGTACTTTTTGAGTGGGAGTTTAGCATATAAGTTGATTAAGTTGAACTCTAATTATCTTTAACATAGTCTAAGTCCACTTTGAATATATTTGTGTTGTAGATCATGGCTCACGCGACAGTCATCCTGAATTTTAATACGTTCCTAGAGAAAGCTAAGTTGAAAGATGATGGAAGCAACTTTGTAGACTGGGCTCGTAATCTTAAGCTAATCTTACAAGCTGGGAAGAAGGATTATGTCCTTAATGCTGCGCTAGGAGATGAACCACCCGCTACGGCTGATCAGGATGTTAAGAACGCTTGGTTAGCACGTAAGGAGGACTACTCAATAGTTCAATGTGCAGTCTTGTATGGCTTAGAACCGGGACTTCAACGTCGCTTTGAGCGTCATGGAGAATTTGAGATGTTCCAGGAGTTGGAGTTTATCTTTCAGAAGAACGCCCGGATCGAGAGGTATGAGACCTCCGATAAATTCTATGCTTGCAAGATGGAGGAAAACTCGTCTGTCAGTGAACATGTGCTCAAAATGTCTGGGTACTCAAACCGTCTAGCTGAACTGGGGATTGAACTCCCGCAAGAAGCTATCACTGACAGAATCCTTCAATCACTGCCGCCAAGCTATAAAGGCTTTGTGTTGAACTACAACATGCAAGGGATGAACAAGTCTCCCGGCGAGTTGTTTGCGATGCTGAAAGTCGCAGAGTCTGAACTCCGTAAAGAGCATCAAGTGTTGATGGTGAGCAAGACCACTAGTTTCAAGAGAAACGACATAGGCAAGAAGGGCAATTCGAAGAAGAGCGGCAAGCCTGTTGCCAATCCGCCAAAGAAACCCAAGGCTGGACCTAAGCCTGAAACAGAGTGCTTCTATTGCAAGGGTATGGGTCACTGGAAGCGCAATTGCCCCAAGTATCTGGCAGATAAGAAGGCGGGCAAAGAAAAATCAGGTATATTTGATATACATGTTATTGATGTGTACTTAACCGGCTCTCGTAGTAGTGCCTGGGTATTTGGTACCGGTTATGTTGCTCATATTTGCAACTCGAAGCAGGAACTGCGGAATAGACGAAGGCTGGCGAAAGACGAAGTGACGATGCGCGTAGGAAATGGTTCCAAGGTTGATGCAATCGCCGTCGGCACAGTGTCACTTCAGCTACCATAGGGATTAGTGATGAACTTAAATCATTGTTATTTAGTGCCTGCATTGAGCATGAACATTATATCTGGATCTTGTTTATTGAGAGACGGTTACTCTTTTAAGTCTGAGAATAATGGTTGTTCTATTTCTATGAGTAACATCTTTTATGGTCATGCACCGAATGTGAGAGGATTGTTCATATTGAATCTTGATAGCGATACGCATATACATAACATTGAGGCCAAAAGAGTTAGAGTAAACAATGATAGCGCCATATTTTTGTGGCACTGCCGCTTGGGTCATATTGGTGTAAAGCGCATGAAGAAACTCCATGCTGATGGACTTTTTGAGTCACTTGACTTTGATTCACTTGACACGTGCGAACCATGCCTCATGGGCAAGATGACTAAAACTCCGTTCTCCGGAACAATGGAGCGTGCAAGTGACTTGTTGGAAATCATACATACCGATGTGTGTGGTCCAATGAGCATAGAGGCACGCGGCGGATATCGTTATTTTCTCACCTTCACTGACGATTTGAGTAGATATGGTTATGTCTACTTGATGAAGCACAAGTCTGAAACATTTGAAAAGTTCAAGCAATTTCAGAGTGAAGTGGAAAATCATCGTAACAAGAAGATCAAGTTCCTGCGGTCTGATCGTGGGGGTGAATATCCGAGTTTCGAGTTTGGTGCTCACTTAAGACAATGTGGAATTATTTCGCAGTTAACACCGCCTGGAACACCACAGCGTAATGGTGTGTCCGAACGTCGTAATCGTACTTTGTTAGAGATGGTGCGATCTATGATGTCTCTTACTGATTTGCCGTTATCATTTTGGGGTTATGCATTAGAAACAGTTGCATTCACTTTAAATAGGGCACCATCAAAATCCGTTGAGACGACACCATACGAACTGTGGTATGGCAAAAGGCCAAAGTTGTCATTTCTTAAAGTTTGGGGATGTGATGCTTATGTCAAAAAGCTTCAGCCTGAAAAGCTGGAACCTAAAGCGGAAAAATGCGTCTTCATAGGTTACCCAAAAGAGACAGTTGGGTACGCCTTCTATCTCAAATCCGAGGGCAAAGTGTTTGTTGCTAAGAACGGAACTTTTCTCGAGAAGGATTTTCTCTCGAGAGAATTGAGTGGGAGGAAGATAGAACTTGACGAGGTTGTCGAACCTCTCATCCCTCTGGATGGTGGCGCAGGGCAAGGGGAAACCTCTGTCATTGCGACGCCGGTTGAGGAGGAAGTTAATGATGATGATCATGAAACTCCAGTTCAAGTTTCTGTTGAACCACGCAGGTCGACGAGATCACGCGCTGCTCCAGAGTGGTACGGTAATCCCGTCTTATCAATCATGTTGTTAGACAACAATGAACCTGCAAATTATGAAGAAGCAATGGTGGGCCCAGATTCCAACAAATGGCTAGAAGCCATGAAATCCGAGATAGGATCCATGTATGAGAACAAAGTGTGGACTTTGGAGATACTACCTGAGGGCCGCAAGGCTATTCAGAACAAATGGATCTTTAAGAAGAAGACGGACGCTGACGGTAATGTGACCGTTTATAAAGCTCGACTTGTGGCAAAGGGTTTTTCACAAGTTCCAGGAATTGACTACGATGAGACTTTCTCTCCCGTGGCAATGCTTAAGTCCGTCAGAATCATGTTAGCAATAGCTGCATTTTTCGATTATGAAATCTGGCAGATGGATGTCAAAACGGCATTCCTTAACGGTTTCCTTAAGGAAGAGTTGTATATGATGCAACCCGAAGGTTTTGTCGATCCTAAAAGTGCTAACAAGGTGTGCAAGCTCCAGCGATCCATTTATGGACTGGTGCAAGCATCTCGGAGTTGGAACAAACGCTTTGATGAGGTGATCAAAGCATTTGGGTTTATACAAGTGGTTGGAGAATCTTGTATTTACAAGAAAGTGAGTGGGAGCTCTGTGGCATTTCTAATATTATATGTAGATGACATATTACTGATTGGAAACAACGTAGAGCTTTTGGAGAGCATAAAAGGTTACTTGAATAAAAGTTTCTCTATGAAGGACCTAGGAGAAGGTGCTTACATTCTAGGCATTAAGATCTATAGGGATAGATCAAAACGCCTGATAGGACTTTCACAAAGCACATACCTTGATAAAGTTTTGAAGAGGTTCAAAATGGAACTGTCCAAGAAAGGGTTCTTGCCAGTGTTACAAGGTACGAGATTGAGTAAGACTCAGTGCCCAGCAACTGATGAAGATAGAGAGCATATGCGCTCCGTCCCCTATGCTTCAGCCATAGGTTCTATCATGTATGCGATGCTGTGCACTAGACCGGATGTTAGCCTGGCCATAAGTATGGCAGGTAGGTTCCAGAGTAATCCAGGAGTGGATCACTGGACAACGGTCAAGAATATCCTGAAGTACCTGAAAAGGACTAAGGAGATGTTTCTCGTGTATGGAGGTGACGAAGAGCTCGCCGTAAAAGGTTACGTCGATACAAGCTTTGACACAGATCCGGATGACTCTAAGTCGCAAACCGGATACGTATTTATTCTTAATGGGGGTGCAGTAAGCTGGTGCAGTTCCAAGCAAAGCGTCGTAGCAGATTCTACATGTGAAGCGGAGTACATGGCTGCCTCGGAGGCGGCTAAGGAGGGTGTCTGGATGAAGCAGTTCATGACGGATCTTGGAGTGGTGCCAAGTGCACTGGATCCAATAACCTTGTTCTGTGACAACACTGGTGCCATTGCCTTAGCAAAGGAACCAAGGTTTCACAAGAAGACCAGACACATCAAACGACGCTTCAACCTCATCCGCGACTACGTCGAGGAGGAGGACGTAAATATATGCAAAGTGCACACGGATCTGAATGTAGCAGACCCGCTGACTAAACCTCTTCCACGGCCAAAACATGATCGACACCAGAACTGTATGGGTGTTAGATTTATTACAATGTAATTCACATGGTGATGTGAGGGCTAGATTATTGACTCTAGTGCAAGTGGGAGACTGTTGGAATTATGCCCTAGAGGCAATAATAAATGTATAGTTATTATTATAATTCCTGTATCAAGATAATAGTTTATTATCCATGCTATAATTGTATTGAATGAAGACTCATTTACATGTGTGGATACATAGACAAAACACCGTCCCTAGCATGCCTCTAGTTGGCTAGCCAGTTGATCAATGATAGTCAGTGTCTTCTGATTATGAACAAGGTGTTGTTGCTTGATAACTGGATCACGTCATTGGGAGAATCACGTGATGGACTAGACCCAAACTAATAGACGTAGCATGTTGATCGTGTCATTTTGTTGCTACTGTTTTCTGCGTGTCAAGTATTTATTCCTATGACCATGAGATCATATAACTTACTGACACCGGAGGAATGCTTTGTGTGTATCAAACGTCGCAACGTAACTGGGTGACTATAAAGATGCTCTACAGGTATCTCCGAAGGTGTTAGTTGAGTTAGTATGGATCAAGACTGGGATTTGTCACTCCGTGTGACGGAGAGGTATCTCGGGGCCCACTCGGTAATGCAACATCACACACAAGCCTTGCAAGCAATGTAACTTAGTGTAAGTTGCGGGATCTTGTATTATGGAACGAGTAAAGAGACTTGCCGGTAAACGAGATTGAAATAGGTATGCGGATACTGACGATCGAATCTCGGGCAAGTAACATACCGAAGGACAAAGGGAATGACATACGGGATTATACGAATCCTTGGCACTGAGGTTCAAACGATAAGATCTTCGTAGAAAATGTAGGATCCAATATGGGCATCCAGGTCCCGCTATTGGATATTGACCGAGGAGTCTCTCAGGTCATGTCTACATAGTTCTCGAACCCGCAGGGTCTGCACACTTAAGGTTCGACATTGTTTTATGCGTATTTGAGTTATATGGTTGGTTACTGAATGTTGTTCGGAGTCCCGGATGAGATCACGGACGTCACGAGGGTTTCCGGAATGGTCCGGAAACGAAGATTGATATATAGGATGACCTCATTTGATTACCGGAAGGTTTTCGGAGTTACCGGGAATGTACCGGGAATGACGAATGGGTTCCGGGAGTTCACCGGGGGGGGGGGGCAACCCACCCCGGGGAAGCCCATAGGCTTTGGGGAGACACACCAGCCCTTAGTGGGCTGGTGGGACAGCCCCAAAGGGGCCTATGCGCCAAGGATAAGAAATCAAAGGAAAAGAAAAAAAAAGAGGGAGGAGGTGGGAAGGGAGGAGGACTCCCTCCCACCAAACCTAGTCCAACTCGGTTTGGGGGGGAGAGTCCTCCCCCTTGGCTCGGCCGACTCCTTGGGGGTCCTTGGACCCCAAGGCAAGGCCCCCCTCCCTCCTCCTATACATATGGAGCAATTAGGGCTGATTTGAGACGACTTTCTCACGGCTGCCCGATCACATACCTCCACGGTTTTTTTCCTCTAGATCGCGTTTCTGCGGAGCTCGGGCGGAGCCCTGCTGAGACAAGGTCATCACCAACCTCCGGAGCGTCGTCACGCTGCCGGAGAACTCTTCTACCTCTCCGTCTCTCTTGCTGGATCAAGAAGGCCGAGATCATCGTCGAGCTGTACGTGTGCTGAACGCGGAGGTGCCGTCCGTTCGGTACTAGATCGTGGGACTGATCGCGGGATTGTTCGCGGGGCGGATCGAGGGACGTGAGGACGTTCCACTACATCAACCGCGTTCTCTAACGCTTCTGCTGTACGATCTACAAGGGTATGTAGATCACTCATCCCCTCTCGTAGATGGACATCACCATGATAGTTCTTCGTGCGCGTAGGAAAATTTTTGTTTCCCATGCGACGTTCCCCAACACGGACTACTTCAAATTTTTCTAATTTTCTAAATATTCCAAAACGGAGGAAAAATCCTACTGGAAAAGTTTGGGAGTCGGTTCACTTACTGAATCACATACCTCTTTGTTTTCGGAGTCTGAAACAGGCTCATAAATATCCCTTAGGTACTCCTCCGGAGTTATGGTATTGATAATATTTCTTTCAACATTTATGGGAGTACCTCAGATATAATGCTTGATTCTCTGCCCATTTACCACTCTCGGACAATTACCTTCCGTGTTGTTGATCTTGATAGCACTGGAACGATATACTTCCTCAACAATATAGGGACGTTCCCATTTAGAGAGAAGCTTGCCTGCAAAAAATCTTAACAAGAATTATATAGCAAGACATAATCACCAACATTGAACTCACATTTTTGTATCCTTTTATCATGCCACCTCTTAACCTTTTTATTTGAATAACTTGGCATTCTCATATGGCTGAGTTCTCCATTCATCAAGTGAGCTAATATCAAATAACCTCTTCTCACCAGCAAGTTTGAAATCAAAGTTGAGCTCTTTGATTGCCCAATAAGCCTTATGCTCTAGATCAAGAGGTAAATGACATGCTTTACCGTACACCATTTTGTACGGAGATATGCCCATGGGATTGATGACCCACAAGTATAGGGGATCAATTGTAGTCCTTTCGATAAGTAAGAGTGTCGAACCCAACGAGGAGCAGAAGGATCTGACAAGTGGTTTTCAGCAAGGTAAAATCTACAGGCACTGAAATTTTCGGTAACAAGTGATTGTGTGGTGAGATGATTCGTAGCAAGCAACAAGTAAAAAAAGTAGCAATGGTGCAGCAAAGTGGCCCAATTCCTTTTGTATCATGGGACAAGCCTGGAGAAAGTCTTATAGGAGAAAAAACACTCCCGAGGACACACGGAAATTTTTGTCATGCTAGTTTTCATCATGTTCATATGATTTGCGTTTGTTACTTTGATAGTTTGATATGTGGGTGGACCGGCGCTTGGGTACTGCCCTTATTTGGACAAGAATCCCACTTATGATTAACCCCTCTCGCAAGCATCCGCAACTACAAAAGAAGAATTAAGACAAAGTCTAACCATAGCATTAAACTAGTGGATCCAAATCAGCCGCTTACGAAGCAACGCATAAACTAGGGTTTAAGCTTTTGTCACTCTAGCAACCCATCATCTACTTACTACTTCCCAATGCCTTCCTCTAGGCCCAAATAATGGTGAAGTGTTATGTAGTCGACGTTCACATAACACCACTAGAGGAAAAACAACATACAACATATCAAAATACCAAACGAATACCAAATTCACATGACTACTATTAGCATGACTTATCCCATGTCCTCAGGAACAAAAGTAACTACTCACAAAGCATAATCATAATCATGATCAGAGAGGTAATGAGTAGCATCAAGGATCTGAACATAAACTCTTCCACCAAGTAATCCAACTAGCATCAACTACAAAGAGTAATCAACACTACTAGCAACCTTACAAGTACCAATCGGAGTCACGAGACGGAGATTGGTTACAAGTGATGAACTAGGGTTTGGAGATGAGATGGTGTTGATGAAGATGTTGATGGTGACGAGTCCCCTCAGATGAGAGGAGTGTTGGTGATGACGATGGCGACGATTTCCACCTCTAGGAGGGAAGTTTCCCCAGCACGATCGTCCTGCCGGAGCTCTAGATTGGTTCTGCTCAAGTTCCGCCTCGTGGCTGCGGCAAAACCACGAAAAAGCTCCTCCTTGATTTTTTTTCCTGGACGAAACCCTCCATATAGCAAAAGAGGGGGGGCAAGTGGGCCAGCAGGTTGCCCACAAGCGCCCATGGCGCGGCCTAGGGGGTGGCCGCGCCGTGCAGGCTTGTGGCCACCCCCTAGCGCCCCTGTGGCACTTCTTCGGCCCAGTATTTTTGATAAATCGGGAAAAAAATCCTCGTTGATTTTTACGGCATTTGGAGTTGCGCAGAATAGGTATCTCAAACATGCTCCACTTTCTGGCAAGAATTCCAGTTGCCGGCATTCTCCCTCTTCATGTAAACCTTGCAAAATATGAGAGAAAAGGCATAAGAATTGTACCGTGAAGTGAAATAACAACAAAAGAAGCGATAAATAACAACATGAAAATATGATGCAAAATGGACATATCAACTCCCCCAAGCTTAGACCTCGCTTGTCCTCAAGAGAAAGCCTAGCTCAATAAATATGTCCACATGTTTAGGGAGAGAGGTGTCGACAAAACAAGATACGAACATGCAAGCATCATGAACAAGATCAGAACAGCAATACCAACATATAATCTCTCATGCTAAAGTGACAATTCTTTCACAAAGTAAAGCATGGATCAAGAACCTTACCGAGAAGTAACAACCGATAGCCTTTAGTCATTGAAGCAATTGCAATTTATCACAACATCAGACAGAGTCAAATAAGAGCTTGTAAAGCAAATCCACATACTCAATCATTCTTTCGTTCTCTACAATTGCTACAACTCACGTGGTACTCATGAGATCAAGGTTTCAGCTGGACACAGAGAAAGATAGGGGCTTATAGTTTTGCCTCCCAACTGCTTACCTCAAGGGTAATGTCAACAATAATAATTCATGAATACTCACCTCCAAGTTGACATATGAGTATAGATCTTTCCCAAGCATGTGACGGTAGCCAAGATAAAGGCGAAACAAGGAATTGGTGAAGATCACCATGACTCTTTCAGGGGAAAAAGTAAAGGTACAAGATATGCCCTTCACGGAGGGAAGCAGAGGTTGTCATGCACTTTTGAGGTTTGGATGCATGTCCTCTTAGTGCGGAGGAACATCACTTTATATTGCCTCCTGTGATAAAGAACTTTATTATGCAATCTGTCGCTTTTATGTCTTCCTCATCACAGGTTCCTTATTATCCACACACTAATAGATCATACATATTAGAGAGCAATTTTTATTGCTTGCACCGATGACAACTTACTTGAGGGACCTTATTCAATCCATAGGTAGGTATGGTGGACACTCATGGCAAAACTGGTTTGAAGGTTTATGGATGCACAAGTAGCATCTCTACTTGGTGCGGGAGTTTTGGCTAATATGAGGTGGAAGCAATCGTCACATGCTAAGGGATCTCTAATCATATAACATTGTTCAGAGCCAAGCAAACACAATTCATTATGTTGTCTTCCTGGTCCAACATCTACTTCTAGGCATGCAATAGTTTAGTGAGTGTTCACAATCATAGATGGTGTCAGAGATGATATATTTATATGTGAACCTCTCCTTGTTTATCACTTCCTATTAATTGCAACAATGACCAAGGTCTACATTTGTCTACCCTCAACAAGTTTCAATCCTCATTCTTTTTATATGTGAAGCCATCACTTCCCATAAGATCATTACATGATCTTTCATGCTTTTGTTCAATTCTCGCTCTTTTGATCATGGCAAGAGGCAAAGCCCTTCAACTCAAACACTCTTTATTATAAGGCTCACAAGCAAGAATACATCGGGGGTGACACAAAGAAAAACTAAAGACTAAAACACTAAAACTTTTAAACTACTAGTGAAAGAGAAAACTGAAAAGGAAAATTAAACAAAGGTAAAGGCAAAAGATGTGATGGTGATACGATACCGGGGCAACTCCCCCAATCTCGGCAAAAGCCAAAGGGGTTGCCCATACCAATGCTTAGTTGTCTTCCTTTGGTGGTGATGGTGGAGGAGTTGTTGAAGCGGTCTTGAGCTTGTTTAATTTCGACTTGAGCATGAAATTCCGCTCCCTCAGATCATCATTTTCCTCTTCAAGCTTCAACACCCTTTTGCATAATTCCTCCTTACTCTCCTGCAAGAAACGAGAAGGTATAAACAAGGTCTTAGGATTGTTCCTTGAGTCGGGGAGGCTCGACTTCTTGAACTCCACATGCGTGCATCCAGGTTGTGGTAGAGGAGCCTCCTCTTCATCGGAACTCGTTTTTTCCTTTCCCTTGGGATCATAATCTTCTTCCTCATCAGAGGTACAGCCATAAGGATCAAAGTCCCCATAGACCTTGGGGTTAGCAAGGTAATCAAACACAAAGGTCTCCCCCTCTGAATCCTGAGAAGACATCTTGACCTAAATCTGCGGCAGAAAACAGGCTCGACACGAAAAACAGGAGAGATCTGCGTGATGCAGGGGTCAGACCAAACGGGAGTATATATAATGAATTTTTCCAGACCAGAAGGAGTACCCTGCGCGAAAACGGAGTCCGGGAGGCGCACGAGGTGGCCACAAGCCCTCACGGCGCGGCCAGGGGGTGGGCCCGCGCCGTGCAGGCTTCTCGCCTCCTCGCGCACTTTCCGGACTACTTCCAATTTTTGTATTTTTTCAAATATTCCAAAACGGAGAAAATTTCCTACTGGAAAAGTTTTGGACTCTGATTTCTTACCGAATCACATACCTCTTTGTTTTCGGAGTCTGAAACAGGCTGATAAATGTCCCTTAGGTATTCTTCCGGAGTTATGGTATTTATGATATTGCTTTCAACATTTATGGGGGTACCTGAGATATAATGCTTGATTCTCTGCCCATTTACCACCCTCAGACAATTACCGTCCGTGTTGTTGATCTTGATAGCACCGGAACGATATACTTCCTCAACAACATAGGGACCTTCCCATTTAGAGAGAAGCTTGCCTACAAAGAATCTTAAACGAGAGTTATATAGCAAGACATAATCACCTACATTGAAATCATGCTTTTGTATCCTCTTATCATGCCACCTTTTAACCTTTTCTTTGAACAACTTGGCATTCTCATATGCCTGAGTTCTCCACTCATCAAGCAAGCTAATATCAAATAACCTCTTCTCACCGGCAAGTTTGAAATCAAAGTTGAGCTCTTTGATTGCCCAATAAGCTTTATGATCTAGCTCAAGAGGTAAATGGCATGCTTTACCATACACCATTTTGTACGGAGACATGCCCATGGGATTCTTATAGGCAGTTCTATAAGCCCACAGTGCATCATCGAGCTTCTTAGACCAATTCTTTCTAGACCTGTTGACAGTATTTTGCAGAATCAGTTTAATCTCTCTATTACTTAGCTCTACTTGACCACTGGACTGAGGGTGGTAGGGAGACGCAATTCTATGGTTGACATCGTACTTAGCAAGCGTTTTACGGAAAGCACCATGAATGAAGTGTGAACCACCGTCGGTCATTAGATATCTAGGGACTCCAAACCTAGGGAAGATAACTTCTTTCAGCATCTTGATAGAGGTGCTGTGATCAACACTACTAGTGGGGATAGCTTCTACCCACTTAGTGACGTAATCAACAGCAACTAAGATGTGAGTATACCCATTGGATTTTGGAAAAGGTCCCATATAATCAAAGCCCCAGACATCAAATGGTTCAATGACAAGTGAATAGTTCATAGGCATTTCCTGACGCTTGCTAATATTACCTATTATTTGACATTCGTCACAAGACAAGACAACCTTACGGGCATCCTTGAAGAAAGTGGGCCAATAGAAACCTGATTGCAATACATTGTGTGCAGTTCTATCTCCCGCATGGTGTCCTCCGTAGGCATCAGAGTGACACTTTTGTAGGATCTGTCCCTGTTCATGTTCAGGTACACAACGTCTAATAACACCATCTACTCCTTCCTTATAAAGGTGAGGATCATCCCAAAAGTAGTGTCTCAAGTCAAAGAAGAACTTCTTCTTTTGCTGGTATGTGAAACTAGGTGGTATGTATTTGGCAACGATATAGTTTGCATAATCAGCATACCACGGTGCACTACGTGAAGCATTGATGACATTCAATTGCTCATCAGGAAAGCTATCATCAATAGGTTGTGGGTCATCAAGAATGTTCTCCAACCTAGACAAGTTATCTGCTACTGGGTTATCAGCACCCTTTCTATCGACAACGTGCAAATCAAATTCTTGTAGCAAGACAACCCATCTGATAAGTCTAGGTTTAGCGTCCTTCTTCTGCATGAGGTACTTAATAGCAGCATGATCAGTGTGAATAGTGAGCTTGGAATCAACTATGTAAGACCTGAACTTTTCACATGCAAACACGGCTGCTAGAAATTCCTTCTCCGTAGTAGCATAGTTTCTCCGGGCACTGTCTAGAGTTTTACTAGCATAGTGAATAACATTCAACTTCTTATCAACTCTTTGCCCTAGGACAGCACCAACAACATAATCACTAGCGTCACACATGATCTCAAAAGGAAAGTTCCAATCAGGTGGTTGAACAATAGGTGCAGTTATCAAAGCCCTAGTATTTCGAAGGCTTCCTCACAATCATCGTCAAAAACAAAAGGAATATCCTTTTGCAAGAGATTGGTAAGAGGCCTAGAAATCTTAGAGAAGTCTTTAATGAACCTTCTATAGAAACCAGCATGACCAAGGAAACTTCTAATACCTTTGATATCTGTGGGGTAAGGCATTTTCTTGATTGCATCAACCTTAGCCTTATCGACTTCAATACCTCTTTCAGAAATTTTATGTCCTAAGACGATGCCTTCATTAACCATAAAGTGGCACTTCTCCCAATTCAATACAAGATTGGTGTCCTTACATCTCTGTAAGACTCGATCAAGGTTGCTGAGGCAATCATCAAAGGAATGCCCATACACGGAGAAGTCATCCATGAAAACCTCAACAATCTTTTGACAAAAGTCAGAGAATATAGCCATCATACATCTTTGAAAGGTGGCAGGTGCATTACATAAGCCAAAAGGCATACGTCTATAAGCAAAGGTACCGAAAGGGCACGTGAAAGTGGTTTTCTCCTGATGAGGTTGTGCAATTCATATTTGGGAGAAACCAGAATAACCGTCTAGAAAGCAGAAGTATGTGTGTTTAGATAGCCTTTCTAGCATTTGGTCAATAAAAGGCAGAGGGTAATGATCTTTCCTAGTGGATTTATTCAGTTTCTTGAAATCAATCACCATCCTATAGCGAGTAATAATCCTCTGTGGGATTAATTCATCCTTATCATTAGGGACAACGGTAATGCCTCCCTTCTTAGGAACGCAATGCACGGGACTCACCCAATCGCTGTGAGCAACAGGATAGTTAATACCCACTTCCAGGAGCTTTAGTATTTCTTTTCTTACTACTTCTTTCATCTTAGGAATCAATCTCCTTTGATGATCAACAACTGGTGTGAAATTAGGATCAGTTTTGATCTTGTGCTAGCATAGAGTGGGACTAATGCCCTTAAGATCATCTAGAGTATATCCAATAGCAGCACGGTGCTTCCTCAGAGTTTTTAGTAACTTCTTTTCTTCATGCTCTGAGAGGCTAGCACTAATAATGACAGGATATATCTCCTTTTCATCAAGATAGGCAAACTTAAGTGTATCAGGCAACTGTTTAAGCTCGAACACAGGATCACCCTTTGGTGGGGGTGGATCCCAGTTCAACAGGCAAATTATTCTTAAGGATAGGATATTGTTCTAAGACAAATCAACCTATTTCATCCCTTTCATCCATATGCATATCATTTTCATGCTCAAGCAAGTATTGCTCTAAGGGATCAGTAGGAGGCACGGCAATAGAGGCTAAGGCAATAGTTTCATCCCTACTAGGCAACTCCTTTTCTTGAGGTTGTCTACCAAACTTAGACAAATTGAACTCATGTGACAGACCTTCAAAGCAAACAGTGACAGTTTGCTTCTCACAATCAATATGAGCATTGACGGTATTGAGAAAAGGTCTACCAAATATGATGGGACAAAAGCAATCTTGTGCGGTAGCAAGAACGAGGAAATCAGCAGGATACTTCATTTTACCATACAAGACTTCAACATCCCTAACAATTCCCACAAGGCAAATAGTATCTCTATTGGCAAGCTGAATAGTGACATCAATAGGCTCTATCTCAACAGGTGCAATCTCATCTTTGATTTCATTGTATAAGGATTGAGGTATTGCACTAACACTAGCACCCACGTCACATAAACCATGATAACAATGATCTCCTATCTTAACAGAAACCACAGGCATGCCAACAACAGGCCTATGTTTGTCTCTAGCGTGAGGTTTAGCAATTCTAGCAGCATCTTCACGTAAGTGAATATTATGTCCCTCAACTTCTTCAGACAGAAGATCTTTGATAATAGCAATGCTAGGTTCAACTCTAATTTTCTCAGGGGTTGTAGGTGTTCTAATATAGCCTCTACGTATCACAGTTGAAGCTTTAGAGTGATCCTTTATCCTAACAGGGAAAGGTGGTTTCTCAATGTAAGCACTGGGAACCATAGGATCATTATAGGCAATGAGTTTCTCTTCAACTGGAGTGGATTTAACTACATTGACTTCTAAAGGAGTATGATATTTAAACAACTTCTCTTTGGGGAGATCAATATGAGCAGCAAAGGATTCACACAATGAAGCTACTATCTCAGAGTCAAGTCCATACTTAGCACTAAAGTCACAAAAAGTATTTGTCTCAACAAAGGATTAAACGCAATCAAAAGTGAAATTCATACCTGACTCGTTACCTTCTTCAAGTTCCCAATATTCAGAGTTGCGTTTAATTCTCTCCAATAAATTCCACTTGAAGTCAATATCTCTCTTCATAAAAGAACCGGTACAAGAAGTGCCAAGCATGGTGCGGTCATCATGAGAAAGTCGAGCATAGAAGTTCTGAATGATAATTTCTCTCGAGAGCTCATGATTGGGGCATGAATATAGCATTTATTTAAGCCTCCCCAAGCTTGAGCGATGCTTTCTCTGTCACGAGGCCAAAAGTTATAAATATAATTCCGATCACGATGTACTAAATGCATAGGATAAAACTTTTGATGAAATTCCAATTTCAACCGATTGTAGTCCCATGATCCAGTATCATCACATAGCCTATACCATGTCAACGCCTTATCCTTCAAAGATAAAGGAAAGACCTTCTTGTTGACCTCATCCTCGGGCACACCTCCAAGCTTAAATAAACCACAAACCTCATCTACATAGATTAGATGCAAGTCTGGATGTGATGTTCCATCTCCTGTAAAAGGATTAGCCAGCAGTTTCTCAAGCATACTCGAAGGAAATTCAAAGCAAATATTTTCAGTAGGTGCAGCAGGTTGAGGAGCAACTCTTTGTGCTTCCATTCGAGGTGAAGATACCCCGAACAAGCCCCTCAAAGGATTAGTATCCATAGTGACAAGTGACAACAAATTTCAGCACACTATATGAATGTTTCCTTACCAAGTTCCACTTACCAAAGGCGCTTCACTCCCCGTCAACAGCACCAGAAAAGAGTCTTGATGACCCACAAGTATAGGGGATCAATCGTAGTCCTTTCGATAAGTAAGAGTGTCGAACCCAACGAGGAGCAGAAGGATCTGACAAGTGGTTTTCAGCAAGGTAAAATCTGCAGACACTCAAATTGTCGGTAACAAGTGATTGTGTGGTGAGATGATTCGTAGAAAGCAACAAGTAACAAAAGTAGCAATGGTGCAGCAAAGTGTCCCAATCCCTTTTGTAGCAAGGGACAAGCCTCGACAAAGTCTTATAGGAGGAAAAATGCTCCCGAGGACACACGGGAATTTCTGTCATGCTAGTTTTCATCATGTGCATATGATTCGCGTTCGTTACTTTGATAGTTTGATATGTGGGTGGACCGGCGCTTGGGTACTTCCCTTACTTGGAAAAGCATCCCACTTATGATTAACCCCTCTCGCAAGCATGTGCAACTACGAAAGAAGAATTAAGACAAAGTCTAACCATAGCATTAAACTAGTGGATCCAAATCAGCCCCTTACGAAGCAACGCATAAACTAGGGTTTAAGCTTCTGTCACTCTAGCAACCCATCATCTACTTACTACTTCCCAATAACTTCCTCTAGGCCCAAATAATGGTTATGTAGTTGACGTTCACATAACACCACTAGAGGAAAAACAATATACAACATATCAAAATACCGAACGAATACCAAATTCACATGACTACTATTAGCATGACTTATCCCATGTCCTCAAAAACAAAAGTAACTTCTCACAATGCATATTCATAATCATGATCAGAGAGGTAATGAGTAGCATCAAGGATCTGAACATAAACTCTTCCACCAAGTAATCCAACTAACTACAAAGAGTAATCAACACTACTAGCAACCTTACAAGTACCAATCCGAGTCGCGAGACGGAGATTGGTTACAAGTGATGAACTAGGGTTTGGAGATGAGAAGGTGCTGATGAGGATGTTGATGGTGACGAGTCCCCTCCGATGAGAGGAGTGTTGGTGATGACGATGACGATGATTTCCCCCTCCGGGAGGGAAGTTTCCCCAGCAGGATCGTCCTGCCGGAGCTCTAGATTGGTTCTGCTCAAGTTCCGCCTCGTGGCGGCGGCGAAACCACGAAAAAGCTCCTCCTTGATTTTTTTCCTGGATGAAACCCTCCATATAGAAAAAGAGGGGGCAAGTGGGCCAGCGGGGTGCCCACAAGCCCCCACGGTGCGGCTTGTGGGGGTGGTTGCGCTGTGCGGGCTTGTGGCCACCCCCTGGCGCCCCTCTAGCACTTCTTTGGCCCAGTATTTTTGATAAATCGGGAAAAACATCCTCGTTGATTTCTACGGCGTTTGGAGTTGCGCAGAATAGGTATCTCAAACTTGCTCCACTTTCAGGCCAGAATTCAAGTTGCCGACATTCTCCCTCTTCATGTAAACCTTGCAAAATAAGAGAGAAAAGGCATAAGAATTGTACCGAGAATTGAAATAACAGCCAAAGAAGCGATAAATAACAACATGAAAACATGATGCAAAATGGACGTATCAGGCAGTTCTATAAGCCCACAGTGCATCATCGAGCCTCTTAGACCAATTCTTTCTAGACCTGTTGACAGTCTTTTGCAGAATTAGTTTAATCTCGCTATTGCTTAGCTCTACTTGACCACTGGACTGAGGGTGATAGGGGGGCGCAATTCTATGGTTGACATCATACTTGGCAAGCGTTTTACGGAAAGCACCATGAATGAAATGTGAACCACCGTCAGTCATTACATATCTAGGGACTCCAAATCTAGGGAAAATAACTTCTTTAAGCATCCTGATAGAGGTGTTGTGATCAGCACTACTAGTGGGGATAGCTTCTACCCACTTAGTGACGTAATCAACAGCAACTAGGATATGAGTATACCCGTTGGATTTTGGAAAAGGTCCCATATAATCAAAGCCCCAGACATCAAATGGTTCAATGACAAGTGAATAGTTCATAGGCATTTCCTGACATTTGCTAATATTACCTATTCTTTGACATTCGTCACAAGACAAGACAAACTTACGGGCATCCTTGAAGAGAGTGGGCCAATAGAAACCTGATTGCAATACCTTGTGTGCAGTTCTATCTCCCGCATGGTGTCCTCCGTAGGCCTCGGAGTTACACTTCTGTAGGATCTATCCCTGTTCATGTTCAGGTACACAACGTCTAATAATTCCATCTACTCCTTCCTTATAAAGGTGAGGATCATGCCAGAAGTAATGTCTCAAGTCAAAGAAGAATTTCTTCTTTTGCTGGTAGGTGAAACTAGGTGGTATATATTTGGCAACGATATAGTTTGCATAATCAGCATACCATGGTCCACTACGTGAAGTATTGATGACATTCAATTTCTCATCAGGAAAGCTATCATCAATAGGTTGTGGGTCATCAAGAACATTCTCCAACCTAGACAAGTTATCTGCTACTGGGTTATCAGCACCCTTCCTATCGACAACGTGCAAATCAAATTCTTGTAGCAAGAGAACCCATCTGATAAGTCTAGGTTTAGCGTATTTCTTCTCCATTAGGTACTTAATAGGAGCATGATCAGTGTGAATCATGACTTTGGAATCAACTATGTAAGACCTGAACTTTTCACATGCAAACACGACTGCTAGAAATTCCTTTTCCGTAGTAGCATAGTTTGTTTGGGCACTGTCTAGAGTTTTACTAGCATAGTGAATAACATTCAACTTCTTATCAACTCTTTGCCCTAGGACAACACCAACAGCATAATAAGTAGCATCACACATGATTTCAAAAGGTAACTTCCAATCAGGTGGTTGAACAATAGGTGCAGTTATCAAAGCATTCTTAAGTATTTCGAAGGCTTCCTCACAATTATCGTCAAAAACAAAAGGAATATCCTTTTGCAATAGATTGGTAAGAGGCCTAGAAATCTTAGAGAAGACTTTAATGAACCTTCTATAGAAACCAACATGACCAAGGAAACTTCTTATACCTTTGATATCTGTGGGGTGTGGCATTTTCTCGATTGCATCAACCTTAGCCTTATCGACTTCAATACCTCTTTCAGAAATTTTATGTCCTAAGACGATGCCTTCATTAACCATAAAGTGGCACTTCTCCCAATTCAAGACAAGGTTGGTGTCTTTACATCTCTGCAAGACTCGATCAAGGTTGTTGAGGCACTCATCAAAAGAATACACGTAAACGGAGAAGTCATCCATGAAAACCTCGACAATATTTTCACAAAAGTCAGAGAATATAGCCATCATACATCTTTGAAAGGTGGCAGGTGCATTACATAAGCCAAAGGCATACGTCTATAAGCAAAGGTACCGAAAGGGCAGGTGAAAGTGGTTTTCTCCTGATCAGCTTGTGCAACTGGTATTTGGGCGAAACCAGAATAACCGTCTAGAAAGCAAAAGTGTGTGTGTTTAGATAGTCTTTCTAGCATTTGCTCGATAAAAGGCAAAGGGTAATGATCTTTCCTACTGGCCTTATTCAATTTCCTAAAATCGATCACCATCCTATAGCCAGTAATAATCCTCTGTGGGATCAATTCATCCTTATCATTAGGGACAACGGTAATACCTCCCTTCTTAGGGACGCAATGCACCGGACTCACCCAATCACTATGAGCAACAGGATAGATAATACCTGCTTCCAGGAGCTTTAGTATGTCTTTTCTTACTACCTATTTCATCTTAAGATTTAATCTCCTTTGATGATGAGCAACTGGTTTGGAAACATGATCAGTTTTAATCCTCTGCGGGCATATAGTGGGACTAATGCCCCTAAGATCATCAAGAGTATGTCCAATAGCAGCATGGTGCTTCCAGATAAGCATACTTTGAGAGGCTAGCACTAATTATGACAGGATATATTTATTTTTCATCCAGATAAGCATACTTAAGGGTATCAGGCAACTGTTTAAGCTCGAACACAGGATCACCCTTTGGTGAGGGTGGATCCCCAAGCAGTTCAACAGGCAAGTTATTCTTAAGGATGGGATATTGTTATAAGATAACTCTATCTATCTCATCCCTTTCATCCATATGCATATCATTTTCATGCTCAAGCAAGTATTGCTCTAAGGGATCAGTAGGAGGCATGGCAATAGAAGCTAAAGCAATAGTTTCATCCTTACTAGGCTACTCTTTTTCATGAGGATGTCTACCGAACTTGGAGAAATTGAAGTCGTGTGACACACTTCAAAGGCAACAGTGACAGTTTGCTTCTCACAGTCAATATGAGCATTGACAGTATTGAGAAAAGGTCTACCAAATATGATGGGACAAAAGCAATCTTGGGTGGTTGCAAGAACGAGGAAATCAGCAGGATACTTCGTTTTACCACACAAGACTTCAACATCCCTAACAATTCCCACAGGGCAGATAGCATCTCTATTGGCAAGCTGAATAGTGACATCAATGGATTCTATCTCAACAGGTGCAATCTCGTCTTTAATTTCATCATATAAGGATTGCAGTATTGCACTAACACTAGCACCCACGTCACATAAACCATGATAACAATGATCTCCTATCTTAACAGAAACAACAGGCGTGCCAACAACAGGCCTATGTTTGTCTCTAGCGTGTGGTTTAGCAATTCTAGCAGCATCTTCACAGAAGTGAATATCATGGCCATCAACATTGTCGGACAGGAGATCATTGATAATAGCAATGCTAGGTTCAACTCTAATTTTCTCAGGGGGTGTAGGTGTTCTAATGTAGCCTCTATGTATCACAGTTGAAGCTTTAGAATGATCCTTTATCCTAACAGGGAATGGTGGTTTCTCAATGTAAGCACTGGGAACAACAAGATCATTATAGGCAATGACTCTCTCTTCAACTGGGTTGGGTTTAACTACATTGACTTCTAAGGGAGGATGATATTTATACCACTTCTCTTTGGGGAGATCAATATGAGCAGCAAATGATTCACACAATCAAGCTACTATCTCAGAGTCAAGTCCATACTTAGCGCTAGAATCACAAAAAGTATTTTTTTCAACAAAGGATTTAACACAATCAAACTTGAAATTCATACCTGACTCCTTACCTTCATCAAGCTCCCAATCTTTAGAGTTGCGTTTAATTCTCTCCAATAAATTCCATTTGAAGTCAATATCTCTCTTCATAAAAGAACCGGTACAAGAAGTGTCAAGCATGGTGCGATCATCATGAGAAAGCCGAGCATAGAAGTTTTGAATGATAATTTATCTCGAGAGCTCATGGTTGGGGCATGAATATAACATTGATTTAAGCCTCCCCCAAGCTTCAACGATGCTTTCTCTGCCACGAGGCCAAAAGTTATAAATATAATTCCAATCACGATGTACTAGATGCATAGGATAAAACTTTTGATGAAATTCCAATTTCAACCGATTGTAGTTCCATGATCCAGTATCATCACATAGCCCATACCATGTCAACGCATTATCCCTCAAAGATAAGGGAAAGACCTTCTTCTTGACCTCATCCTCGGGCAAACCTGCAAGCTTAAATAAACCACAAACTTCATCTACATAGATTAGATGCAAGTCTGGATGTGATGTTCCATCTCCTGTAAAAGGATTAGCCAGAAGTTTCTCAAGTATACCCGAAGGAAATTCGTAGCTAATATTTTCAGTAGGTGCAGCAGGTTGAGGAGCAACTCTTTGTGCTTCCGTTCGAGGTGAAGATACCCCGAACAAGCCCCTCAAAGGATTAGTTTCCATAGTGACAAGTGACAATAAATTTCAGCACACTATATAAATGTTCCCTTACCAATTTCCACTTACCAAAGGCGCTTCACTCTCCAGCAACGGCGACAGAAAAGAGTCTTGATGACCCACAAGTATAAGGTATGTATCGTAGTCCTTTTGATAAGTAAGAGTGTCGAACCCAACGAGGAGCAGAAGGATCTGACAAGTGGTTTTCAGCAAGATAATATCTGTAAGCACTGAAATTATCGGTAACAAGTAGTTGTGTGGTGAGATGATTCGTAGCAAGTAGCAAGTAACAAAAGTAACAACGGTGCAGCAAAGTGGCCCAATCCCTTTTGTAGCACGGGACAAGCCTGGAAAAAGTCTTATAGGAGGAAAAACGGTCCCGAGGACACATGGGAATTTTTCTCAAGCTAGTTTTCATCACGTTCATGTGATTCGCGTTCGTTACTTTGATAGTTTGATATGTGGGTGGACCGGCGCTTGGGTATTGACCTTACTTGGACAAGCATCCTACTTATGATTAACCCCTCTCGCAAGCATCCGCAACTATGAAAGAAGAATTAAGACAATGTCTAACCATAGCATTAAACTAGTGGATCCAAATCAGCCCCTTACGAAGCAAAGCATAAACTAGGGTTTAAGCTTCTGTCACTCTAGCAACCCATCATCTAATTACTACTTCCCAATGATTTCCTCTAGGCCCAAATAATGGTGAAGTGTTATGTAGTCGACGTTCACATAACACCACTAGAGGAAAAATAACATACAACACATCAAAATACCAAACGAATATCAAATTCACATGACTACTTATAGCATGACTTATCCCATGTCCTCAGGAACAAAAGTAACTACTCACAAAGCATAATAATATTCATGACCAGAGAGGTAATGAGTAGCATCAAAGATCTGAACATATAACCTTCCACCAAGTAATCCAACTAGCATCAACTACAAAGAGTAATTAACACTACTAGCAACCTTACAAGTACCAATCGGAGTCGCGAGATGGAGATTGGTTACAAGTGATGAACTAGGGTTTGGAGATGAGATGGTGCTGATGAAGATGTTGATGGTGATGAGTCCCCTCCGATAAGAGGAGTGTTGGTGATGATGATGGCGACGATTTCCCCCTCCGGGAGGGAAATTTCCCCGGCACGATCATCCTGTCGGATCTCTAGATTGGTTCTGCTCAAGTTCCGCCTCGTGGTGGCGGCGAATTCTCCGAAAAGTCTCCTCCTCATTTTTTCCAGACCGAAACCCTTCTTGTAGCAAAAGAGGGGGGCCAGTGGGCCAGCAGGGAGCTCACAAGCCCCCTAGGCGCAGCCAAGGGAAGGCCGCGCCTAGCAAGCTTGTGGCCTCCTGCTGGCGCCCCTTTAGCACTTCTTTGGTCCAGTATTTTTTATAAATCCCAAAAAATCCTCGTTGATTTCATGGCTTTTGGAGTTGCGCAGAATATGTATCTCAAACTTGCTCCATTTTCAGGCCAGAATTCCAGCTGGCAGCATTCTCCCTCTTCAGGTAAACCTTGCAAAATAAGAGAGAAAAGGCATAAGTATTGTACCGTGAAGTGAAATAACAGCCCAAAAAGCGATAAATATCAACATGAAAGCATGATGCAGAATGGACGTATCGGTTTGCGAGGGGTTTTGCTAACTCAACTCCCCTTGAATCTGCCAACTCCTCGATCTTGGTCTTGTGAATCTTCTTCTGTGTGCCAGTGGCACTTGACCCTAACCATGGTTAGGGGACGGGGGCAGCCACCGTCTGCTGTGAGGGCGGCGAGGGGATCCCGTTCGGATCATGCCATAGCTTCTGAGGGTGCCGCGGTGGAAGGCGGCTCAAACGCTCGTGGTGGAGGAAGGCCGAGGGGACGAGGCCACCGTGGAGGTCGAGGTCGGGGGAGGCGGAGCGCTACTCCAACGCCTCCCCTTCCCAGGGCTTGCTTCTGTGGCGGCCTTCCAAGTTGGTTTAGGGGGCCCCGCATGTGCTTCTCGACTGCTGCGGAGGGAGCCCGAGCGACCCGACTGTCGTGCCTCGAACGATAGCGACGAGGAGGACAGTGGTGGCGGCGAGGTCTGTGTTGGGTTAGGGCCACGGGGTGTCAAACTGGGTGTTGACTCCCCGGGCCCCGAACGGACGTAGACCGCACCTCCGTGGCTTGCTCACGACTCGCCCCCACCCGGCGGGGTCGCCTTGCCCGAGCTGGCATCGGTGCCTCGTGTTCGAGGAGGAGGCTCCTCCAACAGCTCTGACTTCTCCAGGTCCTCTGCTTGGGCCACCTCACCGGAGCGGGTATTGGTCCCCCGGCTCCGGGAGGAGGCGCGCCCGCCGGCTCCGGATCCTTCGCCCCTTCCTGTGCCTCGCCATCCGCACCTCGGCCGGAGGGGGCCAGGCGGCGCCCGTCGGGGGCGGTCTCGTTCTTGCTGGCTCTACGCCGGCCCTGAGGGGCCGGCCCTGACCGCGCCGCGGGCTCCGCCTTTTTGTCTTTTTGAACTTCACTCCTCCGCGCGGGTTGGCCCTCGTCAAAAGCCACAGTCTTTAGGTTAGTACTACCACGCTTTGTAAGTGAAGCCAAATGTATCTATTCGTATGAATGAAAAAGATTGTTTTTCCCTTTTTCGATTCTGCTCTCTGTGTGATTAGTTCTTGCATATCTGGGAGCTTGCCGGCGACTACCGACAAGGCTCCTTGTCGCGTTCGGTGCAACCATGGAAATCGCCAAGCGCGATTGAGATGAAATCGGGTGCTACGTAGCTGCTTGCTCTGTTGATCAGGTTCGCAACTGTTTGAAGGCGCTCTATGGCCGTTCAGGTCGTTTGAACGAGGTCGAAACAAAGACAAGGTGCACCGAGCTTTGGGAAGGTCCCAGTACGCGCAAACTCCTCACACAAAGATTTGAAACTTCTGAAGGGAAAAAGCAAAAGATCTATCTACTTCAAATCTGAATCTCAAACTTAAAAACTTATCTATCCGCGTCGTGGTAGCGAGGCGCTTGAATCTTTCATCGGGGCGTAGGAGCCCCTGGCGAGCAGGGAATTACCGCTCCTGGCGGTCTCTTCTCCGGCAAGGACTTCTTACCGATGGTCCGTGACCATCGTTTGGAAGAAGAGCCAGCCAGGGCGCAACCCCTTTTGCTTTTCTCTTGCTAGGCCGTGCTTGTGGAGCCCTCGAGCGTGTATTTGGGCGACGATGTGATGCTCTTAGGGGCGCAACATTTGCACTGGAATGCGCGTCGGGGCTTCGGGACCGTGTGGCGCATCCTCAACGACTATGCATCGCTCCGCGGAGGTGCGTCCGCCGGAGTATGCGCCGGGGCCTGTGCGAAGGGCCTAGGCTCGCCCTCGACAACTGCGCGTCGGCCCCCCAAGTGACACATCGGCCTAACAATGCTGCTCTTGGAGTCCCCGCCTCCCTGCCCCGCTCGCACGTGTAGCAAGGCGCTTGCACAGGCCTAGGGAAGCCATAGCAGAACAGGGTGCTCGCTGCAATACTCCTTTTTCGGAGGAACGTGGCATAGCTCCCAAACTTCGATGGAGCCGGCGTTCAGCCTGCTCCGATTCACGCGGTTCTCCCCTCCCCCTACTTGGCGCACTAAAGATGTCGGTGATGCTAGGTAGACACCTATGGGGATCAACGTGATACCCTTGTGATCACAGAGAGGGGAAAAGCAACGTCAAGAGCATGCCCAACGATCAACGCCCAGCAAGCCTTTTTACTCGGGTTCGGGCCGCTTACGCGTTGATACGCCTCCATCGTATCTACTTTTCCAAACTCTTTTGCCCTTGATTTGGACTCTAATTTGCATGATTTGAATGGAACTAACCTGGACTGACGTTGTTTTCAGCAGAATTGCCTTGGTGTTATGTTCGAAAATTTACGGGGAGCGGTTTTGGAAAATAAGAAAAATATCTGCGCCAAGTTCCACCTCACGGGGTGGGCCAATGGGCAACAAGCCCTGGCTCCACCACCACCCCCCTGGTGGCAGTGGGCAGGCTTGTGGGGCCCCCTCCGGCAGGGCGTCGGGAAGGGTCTCCAGATGAGATCTCGCGGAAATGGAAGCTTGCGGCGGCGGAAAAGTATTTTCGAGGCTCCCCTGATTTTTTGTGGAATATTTGGGAATTTATAGGCCAAAGACCTAGGTCAGGGGCGGACAGGGAGGCCACAAGCCTGCCCACCGCCGCCTCCCCCCTGGTGGTGGAGTGGGGGCTTGTGGGCCCCCTGGAGCCCACCTGGCTTGGCCCAAAAGCCCCCTGGTCTTTTTCCGTTCAGGAAAAAATCATTTCGGGGTTTTTCTTCCGTTTGGACTCCGTTCCAAAATCAGATCTCAAAAGAGTAAAAAACACAGAAAAAACAGAAACTGGCACTTGGCACTGAATTAATAAGTTAGTCCCAAAAAGATATAAAAGGTACATAAAACAACCAAATAAGACAAGATAACAGCGTGAAACCATCAAAAATTATATATATGTTTGAGACGTATCAAGCATCCCCAAGCTTAATTCCTGCTCGTCCTCGAGTAGGGAAGTGATAAGAATGAATTTTTGATGCTTTCATGCTACCTAGCATAGGTGTCCTTTGTAATTCCTCTTATGTGACGTGAATGTTCAGATCCATTAGATTCAAAACAATAGTTTGCTATTGATGTGGAAACAATAATAATTCAAGCAAACTAGCAAGGTAATCATGAACTTTCAAAATAACAAGGCCAAAAGAAAGTTATCCTACAAAAGCATATAGTATGGCTATGCTCTATCATCATTGCACAAGGAATTTAAATCATGCACAACCCCGGTATTGGCCAAGTAATTGTTTCACACCTTTACTTTCTCAAACATTTTCAACTCTCACACAATACATGAGCGCGAGCCATGGTTATAGCACTATAGATGGTGTGGAATGTAGTGGAGGTTGCAAGACAAAAAAGGAAAAGATAGTCACATTAACTAGGCATATCAATGAGCTATGGAGATGCTCATCAATAGATATCAATGTGAATGAGTAGGGATTGCCATACAAATGATGCACTAGAGCTACGAGTATGCGAAAGCTCTTAAAGAAAACTAGTGGGTGTGCATCCAGCTTGCATGCTCACGAAGACCTAAGGCAATTTTGAGGAATCCTATCATTGGAATATACAATCCAAGTTATATAATTAGAATTTCCCACTAGCTATATGGTGGTGACAAAACGAGAGACTCTCAATCATGAAGATCATGGTGCTTAATATGCACAAGTGTGGAAAAAGTGTTAGCATTGTCCCTTCTCTCTTTTTCTCTCATTTTTTTTTATTTTATTTTGGTGGGCTCTTTGGCCTCTTTTTTATGGGCTTCTTTGGCCTCTTTTATTTCCTCACATGGGACAATGCTCCATTAGTGATGATCATCACACTTTCAACTCAAAACTAAGAGCAACTATGACTCTATATGGAATGCCTTCGATAGTGTACCGTGGCAATGATCTAGCATGGCATAGACATCAATGGAAACATCATGCTAGCAATCTTACGATCGTGCAATGGCAATGTAGACGTGGTGGCACATATCATGGTGGTAGTTGCATGGCAATATATCTCGGAATGACTTTGAAAAAGCCATAATAGGTAGGTATGGTGGCTGTTTTGAGGAAGGCTAATGGTGGGTTTTGTGCACCGGCGAAAGTTGCACGACACTAAGAAGATAGTGATGGTGGAAGGTGAAAGTGCATCTAAACCATGGACTCACCATTAATCATGAAGAACTCATATACTTGTTGCAAAAGTTTTATTAGTAATCGAAACAAAGCATTCAACGCATACTCCTAGGGCAAGGGTTGGTAGGTATAAACCATCGCGCGATCCTCACCGCCACGCAAAGGATGACAATAAATAAACTAATCATGCTCAGATTTCATCACATAGCGGTTCACCATACGTGCATGCTACGGGAATCACTAACTTCAACACAAGTATTTCTAGATTCACAACACCTTACTAGCATGACTTCAAAATTACCATAACCACAACTCAAAACTAATTGAGATGAATCAAACTTCTCTAACTATTCAATGCACATGAAGGTGGAAGTTTTCGTATCCCTTTGGATAACTACCCCTTTTGAGACTACTTTCAAAGCATATATCAACTACCAAGCCACGCACCGCTGTGCTCTAAAAGATATAGGTGAAGCACACAGAGCAAAAGTATCTAGCTCAAAAGATATAAGTGAAGCACATGTGAGCTGAATTGTCTACCAAAAGATATAAGTGAAGCTCGACAAAATCACGGTGTGTGCATGTCTCTCTCTCTCTAGGTGTGCAGCAAGGATGATTGTGGCACAACAAAAATAAAAGACTCCTACGATACAAGACGCTCCAAGCAAAAACACATAACATGTGGTGAATAAAAATATAGCCCCAAGTAACGTTACGGATGGATTGAAGACGAGAGAGGGGATTCCTTCCCGGGGCATCCCCAGTCTTAGGCTTTTACGGCATCCTTGAATCTCTTGGGGTGCCTTGGGCATCCCCAAGCTTGAGCTCTTGCCACTCTTTATCTCTTTGTCCATAAAAACTTCACCCAAAACTTGAAAACTTCACAACACGAAACTTAAACAGAAACTCGTGATAACATTAGTACAAGAAAGCAAACCACCACTTCCTTAGGTACTGTAGCAAACATAAATTCTACTTGTGCTGATGTTGGGTTACTATACTTTCAATCTTCCATGGCTAATACCCCCCGATACTATCCATAGTTTCATCAAAATAAGCAACCAACACAACAAAAACAGAATCTGTTAACGGCAGACTAGTCTGTAGCAATCTGTATATTTCGTATACCTCTCGGACTTCAAAAATTCTGAAAAATTACGACAGTCTGAAGAATTTGCGTAGAAATCAGCAGAAATAAGAATCAACTCAAAAGCTCTTAGATAAAAAAATGAAAATTCTTTTTGTGAGCAGAAAGTTTCTGTCTCTTCCAGCATGACCAAACGATCATCCCCAAGACTAATCATAACGGTTTTGTTTGGCACAAACGCAAAAAGAAACACAAAAAACACAATCATAACAGAATTATGAAAGTGCAGAAAACACAAAACAGAAATAAAAAGGATAGATTCGTTGGGTTGCCTCCCAACAAGCGGTTTTGTTTAACGCCCTTAGCTAGGCGAAAGTGATGGAATCACGTATAGTCATCTTTGGTGCTCAAACCATAAGTAGCCCTCATCATAGATTCATAAGGCAATCTTATTTCCTTTCTAGGAAAGTGCTCCATGCCCTTATTTAAAGGAAACTGAAATCTAATATTCCCTTCCTTCATATCGATGATAGCACCAATAGTCCTTAGGAAAGGTCTACCAAGAATAATGGGACATGAAGGATTGCAATCTATGTCAAGTACAATAAAATCCACGGGTACATAGTTCTTGTTTGCAACAATAAGAACGTAATCGAACCTCCCCATGGGTTTCTTGACAGTAGAATCCGCAAGATGCAAATTAAGAGAACACTCTTCAATCTCATGAAAACCAAGAATATCACATAGAGACTTTGGAATCGCGGAAACACTAGCACCCAAATCACACAAAGCATTGCACTCATAGTTTTTTATCTTCATTTTGATAGTAGGCTCCCACTCATCATGAAGTTTTCTAGGTATAGAGACTTCTAGTTCGAGCTTCTCTTCAAGAGATTTCATCATATCATCTACGATATGCGAGGTAAAGGCTTTGCTTTGGCTATAAGCATGTGGAGAGTTTGCAATGGATTGCATCAAAGAAATGCATTCAAATAAGGAGCAATTATCATAATTGAATTCCTTGAAATCCAAAGTGGGAGTTTCATTACTACCCAAAATTTTGACTTCTTCTACTCCACTCTCCTCACCTTTATCATCAAGATAGGTGGACTCCGAATCATTGGGGCATTTTTTAACCAAAGTGGATTCATATCCAGCCCCTCCATAAGTAGGTTTGACACGCGAAAACAAAGATTCAAGAGGAGACACACCAAGCACTTTAAGATCTTCGTGATTTGCATCACTAGAACGCACCCTTTTAAACCATTCATGTCTAGAGCGAATTTGGGCGGTTCTTTCTTTGCTCTCATTCATGGAGATACGCATAGCTTTCAAAGTTTCATCCAAGTTGATCTTGGGAGGAGTGCATCTAACTTTCAAAGCATCAATATCACAAGACATACTATCAACGCTCTTAGCCAAATCGTCTATTTTGAGTAGTTTTTCCTCTATGGACGCATTGAAAATCTTTTGAGAGTTGATGAACTCTTTGATATTACTCTCTAGATCAGAGGGTAATTTGTTGTGATTTCCATAAGTGTTGCCGTAGGAATTGCCATAATTGTTAGAGGAGTTACTAGGAAAAGGCCTAGGAACATAGTTTCCTCTAAAAGCATTGTTGTTGCCAAAATTTCCTACCAGCAAAATTGACGTCCAAACTAGTGTTGCTACTCTCAATCAAAGAAGATAGTGGAATGTCATTAGGATCTATGGTAGCGTTTCTACTAGCAACCAAATTCATTAACTCGTCCATCTTAGCACTAATCGAGTTAATCTCTTCTGTAGTGTGCACCTTTTTGCTAGCAGGCGACCTTTCAGTGTGCCACTGAGAGTAGTTGGTCATGATATTGTCTAGGATTTTTGTAGCGTCTCCTAACGTGATTTCCATGAACGTTCCACCTGAGGCGGAGTCCAAGATATTGCGAGAAGCGAAATTCAAGCCAGCGTAAAAGATTTGTATAATCATCCACAAACTCAAGCCATGAGCGGGACAATTTCTAATCATAAGCTTCATCCTCTCCCAAGATTGTGCAACGTGTTCATGATCAAGTTGCTTGAAATTCATGATATCGTTATGTAAGGAGATGATCTTAGCCGGCGGGAAATACTTGGATATGTAAGCATCTTTGCACCTATCCCAAGAATCGATACTATTTTTAGGCAAAGAAGAAAACCAAGTTTTTGCGCGATCTCGCAACAAGAAAGGAAAAAGTTTCAACTTAATCACGTCATTATCCACATCTCTTTTATTTTGCATATCGCAAAGCTCAATGAAGGTATTGAGATGGGATGCGGCATCTTCACTAGGAAGGCCAGAGAATTGCTCTTTCATAACAAGATTCAGCAAAGATGCGTTGATTCCATACGATTCCGCACTAGTGGCGGGAGCAATCGGAGTACTAATAAAATCATTATTATTAGTGCACGAGAAGTCGCAAAGTTTGGTGTTTTCAGACATGATGTCTTGAACAAACAAACAAGCACACAAGGAAGCAAGAAACCGGCAAAGGAAAATGGCAAGGGCAAAAGAAAACGGCGAAGGAGAAAGGCGAATGAAAACGACAAATGTGAAGTGGGGGAGAGGAAAGCGAGAGGCAACTGGCAACAAAACTAAATGCAAGAGAAGAGTTTGTGAGACCTACTTGGATAGGTCTTGATTTCTCCTCCCCGGCGACGGCGCCAGAAATACTTCTGCTACTGCAACAAAAGACCTTCCAATGGCGCCAGAAATAAGCACGTCGACGGGAGAATACTTGGCTTGATCCTTCTGCTGCGGCTATGCCTTAAGGGACTTCCTAGGCAAGTATGCAAAGGATTTCCCCGGGGGACTTGGAGCCTTGCGTTGGTGTTCCCTCGAAGCGGAAAGGGTGATGAAGCGTAGTGGTGGTAAGTACTTCCCTCAGTTTGAGAACCAAGGTATCAATCCAGTGGAGGAGTATCTCAAGATCCTGTACAAACACAAAAACTTACTCCCAACGCTATGAAGGGGTTGGCAATCCCCTATAGATTGGTTGCTAAGTGAGAACTGAAAGCAACAAAGTAACAAAGCAAAGTAAAAGCGGAGGTGTAAACGATGGATGTGAATAGACCCGGGGGTCGTAGTGTTTACTAGTGGCTTCTCTCATGAAAGCAAGTAGACGGTGGGTGAACAAATTACTGTCGAGCAATTGATAGAACCGTGCAAAGTCATGACGATATATATGCAATGATTGTTTCTATAGGCATCACGTTCGAAACAAGTAGACTGATACTTTCCGCATCTACTACTATTTATCCACACGTCAACCGCTATCCAGCATGCATCTAGTGTATTAAGTCCATAAGAACAGAGTAACGCCTTAAGCAAGATGACATGATGTAGAGGGATAATCTCAAACCAATGATAAAACCCCCATCTTTTTACCCTTGATGGCAACTACTTGATGTGTGCCTTGCTGCCCCTACTATCACTAGTAGAACCCAAAACCAAGCACTTCTCCCATTGCAAGAATCATAGATCTAGTTGGCCAAACAAAACCCAAGACTCGGAGAGACTTACAAGGATATCAAATCATGCATATAAGAAATCAGCAAAGACTCAAATATATATCACAGATAATCTGATCACAAATCCACAATTCATCTGATCTCGACAAACACACCGCCAAAGAATATTACATCGGATAGATCTCCATGAAGATCATGGAGAACATTGTATTGAAGATCCAAGAGAGAGAAGAAGCCATCTAGCTACTAACTACGGACCCGTAGGTCTGAAGTGAACTACTCACGAGTCATTGGAGGGGCGATGATGATGATGAAGAAGCCCTCCAACTCCAAAGCCCCCTCTGGCAGGGCCGCGGGAAGGGTCTCCAGATGAGATCTCACGGAAACGGAAGCTTGCGGTGGCGGGAAAGTATTTTCGAGGCTCCCCTGATTTTTTGCGGAATATTTGGGAATTTATAGGCCAAAGACCTAGGTCAGGGGGCGGCCAGGGAGGCCACAAACCTTCCCACCATTGCCTCCCTTGGTGGCGGAGTGGGGGTTTGTGGGCTCCCTAGAGCCCACCTGGCTTGGCCCAAAAGCCCCTGGTCTTCTTCCGTTCACGAAAAAATCATTTCGGGGTTTTTCTTCCGTTTGGACTCCGTTCCAAAATCATATCTGAAAAGAGTCAAAAACACGGAAAAAAGAGGAACTGGCACTTGGCACTGAATTAATAAGTTAGTCCCAAAAAAGATATAAAAGGTACATAAAACAACCAAAGAAGACAAGATAACAGCGTGAAACCATCAAAAATTATAGATACGTTTGAGACGTATCAAGCCTGTCTTTTTATTTTCCTGTCGAGTCATCCTCCTATTATATAAGCACCAATTAGAGAGCACCTCTGTTATTTTTATGCTTTGCTTTTGATTGATATTGAGTATGACTATGACTGGATCTTCGTTGCTATGAATTACAATGTTTAGTCAGCCGTTGATCCACCTATTCATATTGCTTCATGCTTGTTTTGATTGAAGTGTTGGTATCTGAAACTCATTATTATTTTCTCGTTAGCTGATTATGCCATTGATATTAGTTTACCGTGAGACCTTTGTGTCATTTGCTTATGTGGTTAACTTGTGATCTTGCTGAAATTCTGGTTATGAGTTAGACATAGTTGCAACAACAAGATCAAACAGAGTTTGTCAAAGTTTTTCTTTCTCTCTTAGTTTGTCAACTGAGTTGCTTGAGGACAAGCAAGGTTTTAAGCTTGGGGGTGTTATTTTTGTGCCGAAATCAAAGTTCTCCAAATGTCGTGAAAATTTACGGGGAGCAGTTTTGGAAAATGAGAAAAATATATGTGCCAAGTTCCACCTCAAGGGGTGGGCCAGTGGGCCACAAGCCCTCGCTCCGCCACCACCCCCTGGTGGCGGTGGGCAGGCTTGTGGGGCCCACACAGCTCTGCCGCACCCAATTCCAGCTCTATAAGATCCCTTTCGTCCCAGAAAAAATAAGAAGAGAAGTTTTTGTCGCGTTTATGATACGGAGGCGCCGCCACCACCTTCTTCATCTGGAGGGCAAATTTGGAGTCCGTCTTGGGCTCCAGAGAGGGGAAATCGTTGCCATCGTCATCATCAACCTTCTTCCCTCTCCAATTCCATGAAGCTCATCGTCATTCGTGAGTAATCTATTCGTAGGCTCGCTGGGCGGTGATGAGTTGGATGAGATCTATCATGTAATCGAGTTAGTTTCGATGGGGATTGATCCTTAGTATCCACTATGTTATGAGATTGATGTTGCTACTACTTTGCCATGCTTAATGCTTGTCACTAGGGCCCAGTGCCATGATTTTAGATCTGAAATTATTATGTTGTCACCAATATATGTGTGTTTTAGATCCGATCTTGCAAGTTGTAGTTACCTACTATGTGTTATGATCCGGCAACCCCGGAGTGACAATAACCGGAACCACTCCCGGTGATGACCATAGTTTGAGGAGTTCATGTGTTCACCAAGTGCTAATGTGTTGGTCCGGTTCTTTATTAAAAGGAGAACCTTAATATCCCATAGTTTCCTTTTGGACCCCGCTGCCATGGGAGGGATGGACAATAGATGTCATGCAAGTTCTTTTCCCTAAGCACGTATGATGACACACGGAATGCATGCCTACATCACATTGACGAACGGGAGCTAGCCACATATCTCTCCGTGTTATAGCTGTTGCATGATGAATATCATCCAAACAAATCACTAACCCATTGCCTACGAGTTTGTCCTACTGCTGCTGTTACTTGTCTTGCTCTGCTACTACTGTTGCTACTACTGTCGCTTGCTACTGCTGTCACTACTGCTGTTTCTTGCCGCTGCTATTGCTCGTTACACTGCTGCTACGTGTACAATTTTGGTTCACTGGACGTTGACGGGAACTGACAACTTCCGTCAACGCGGCAACTTGGCGCCATTGATACAATCGTTAGGAATAGTCTGCCGTCAACAGATCGTTTCTGACACCGTTGTTATAATACTACTTTGCTGTTACTACTTTGCTTGCAGATACTAATCTTTCAGGTGTGGTTGAATCTGACAAATTCAGCTGCTAATACTCGACAGTATTCTCTCACCTCCTGTTTGGCGATCAACAAATTTGGACCGAATACTCTACCCTCGAAAACTGCTGCGAACCCACGCGCTGGTGGGCCATCAACAACATTCTTCTAGTTTCGTTGCCGGGGAGTGCTAGCAGCATTCTTCTGGCATTGTTGTCGGGGAAGGTTTGTTGTCATCAGCATTGGTCTAGCCATCGCCAGAGATTGCAATCACGCGTCAAACCCTACGTCCTTCTCGTCGATCATGTTAACCGTTGTTTCGTTGTTCGTTACAGTGATGATAAATGTCCTCTTGGCCAATCTCCGGAGAGTCTAACCCCTTTGTGAATGAGTTAAGGACCTCCTTTTATAGGCAAAGGGGTCACCTACAATGCTCGATGGTAGGTTCACGAGATGTTACAGTGAACCTACAGCGGCGCTTATCTATCTACCGCTGTCAGATGCATTAAATGCACATCTTGTCCATGTCAGCTAAGTGCTTGTGAAGACATGTGTCCATGTGTTTTGACACCTGGACGCCCCACTGGCGCATGCGGAATGCGGTGGAACTCGAGGGGTGGTGGCACTGTGGCAAGGGCGGTCGCCCTCTAGTGTGCTGCCACGTCATCCCAGCAAGGGTGCTTGCCGGGGCATTGGTGCTTCGTCCAACAAGGAAGCTTGCCGGGGGCTTCAGCTGTCTTCCCGGAAAGGGAGGCTCGTCGGGGCCTTGCGCTAGGTGCGGTCATCACATCCATTAGACGAACGTGGCCTTGGGTGTCTTCCCGGCAAGGCAGGCTTGTCGGGGCCTTGGATACCTTGGGGCTGAGTCTTGTCTGGATCCTGCTGCGCCCTACCGTTATGGGCTCTTCACGCCCGTGCACAAGTCTGGTGCACTAGAGACCCCAGTCTTTAGTACACCGACACCTGGGCCGCAGACAGGCAAGTCTGGGTACCCCCATTCCCAGAACGGCGACAGTAGCCCCCGGGCCCAAGGCGTGCCCGGGCAGGCTTCCTGGCGAAGCCTCAGAGGTAGTCCGAAGCATCGCGGGCCCTAAATGTCTGCGGGTCGGGCTTCACGCACGCCACGCAGCCTGGTGGCAACACTCTAGTTCCCGAGGCGCTCAGAGGCGCGCCTCGTCAAATTGATGAGACGCGTGGGTGCAGCACCTGCATCATTGTTCCTTGGGGGCGACGCACGTACGCTCGCCACGCGGGCTCGTCCCCTCTTGAATTGGGCTGCCTATTTAACCCGGCGTGGGTGATAGGGCTTGCATCACGCGTGGGTGCTCCCACCTTGAGCCCTTCGTTCCCTCAGCATGGCGCTGATGAGGAGATTCTCTGCTACAGACAAGGGGAAAGTCCCTGGCGAAGGTCCTGCAGATCCACCTGCCAAGAGGGGGCGAGGCCGCCCCCAGAAGTATGCAGCAGGGCCGACAGCGGCCTCCAGCGGGTGTGGTCGTTGTTTCGCCCGCCTGGGGATCTCCATCGGTGGCAATGGCGTGGCGTCGGCTGGAGCGGGTGCCCATGGCGGTCGGAGTGGGAAGTCCGTGATGGCCACCCAGCCGCCTCGCCCGTGGCTCCACTCGGCCGATACTGCGATGGAGTTCATGACGTGGGTGGACAAGTCGGAAGTCGCTTGGCCCCATCTTCTGAACTTTTTTGCGAAGGCGCTGCCAGCCGGTGGGCCTCGGGGCCTCTGGTTGCAGGGTGACGGCTACTGCGGCAGGGCATCCTGGGTGGAAGTTGAGGTCACCCCCAATGGTTATGTGTATCTATACCGCGGGTGGCAGAGCTTCGCCCTCGTCCAAGGCCTGAAGGGGAGGCGCTACCTCCTCTTCAAGTACGACGGGAAGGCAACGCTCTTCGTTAAGATGTTCAGGGTCGAGGGCGATTGCCTGTGTTGCTACCCGGAGGATGCCGGCCGTGGTGGTTCGGTAGACGAGCCCGTCTCCAATGGCGAGCGCAGATCCCCCAGCGAAGGCGATACCTCCGTCTGAAGGAGCCCGAGCGACAGAAGTGACAACAACTACAATGTGTCACCTCGTCACCGTGTTCGAGCCTCGGGGAGGAGCCCCGAGGCGCTGCGCCGCCCGTCTGCTCCTGCAACACATGTGAAGGAGGAGGAGGACATGGACTGAGTGTCGGCGTGCGGGTGCCAGGCGCCAGTGGCGGCGACCCTCCTCCAGGATCTCCATCGTTAGATGCGTCCTCCTTGCTTTTGACCCTGCATCGATAGAAACATGGATAGGCCCTTCGGGCGTGTAATGGATTTGGGCGGCCGCCTCCTTTTGTTAGTGATGTTGCTTGTCTGTTGGTTTACATACTTAGCTTGGTACGCTTGCGGTGAACTCCTTTGTTGTGACGCATGTGTGTGGTGCTCGGGAGGGGGGCGTTGATCGGTTGGTCTTTTCCTTGCTGCAGGTGAAGTGAGTCGATGCCCAATATCTGCTGGCCCCGGTCCCGGACATCTCCCTGTCGCCGTCGGGCGCGACCCGTTACCAAGGTCGTTCCTCACGGGGCAAAGCCCTGGCACCAGGGTGCCAGGTGGCTTTGCGACCGGTATGGCTCCTGAGGCGGTGTGCTCAGGAGTCCCCTTAGACATTCAAGCAGCTCTACGTCGATAGGTCCCAGCCCCACACATTTCCCTGCCGCGAGGCGTGACTTGTCAAGGTCGCCCCTCGTGGAACAACACCTTGGCACCCGGGTACCATGTGGCTTTGCAACCGGTAAGATTCCTGAGGCATGATGCTCAGGAACCCCCTTAGACGTTCAAGAGGCCCTCGTGAGTTCTTGTTTTGGAGGTCCCTAATCTACATTCAGGAAGCTCTACGTCGGCAGGTCCCAGTCCCGCACATTTCCCCACCGTCGTGAGGCGCAACCCGTTACCAAGGTGGTTCCTCACGGGGCCAGGCCGCGACACCAGGGTGCCAGGTGGCTTTGTGACCGGTAAGGCTCCTGAGGCGTTATGCTCAGGAGCCCCCTTAGACGCTCAAACTGTCCGAAGATAAACAACTGTTGTGAGGAAAGACCAAATGTTGTTCCCTCTCCAGGATGGTGCGCCGAGCCGCGAATAGACCTCTTGAGCGAGTGCTAGTTGTCATGAGTCTGCCGACTCGTCAGTGAGTACCACACATGGATTCGGGCGCCAAGGCCTTGACGAGGTGCTGGCACCGTGCCCCGAGCCCCTGCTCATGGGGTACGAGCAGGTGAGGGCAGACGGATGCTCGACTCAGAGGAAAAGAGCGTGATGCAAAGAGTTGGAGGGAAAATAAGTTTTTGCAGAAAGCTTCATTTGGAAGGCCCTGACTTTTGATTTCATAAATACCAGTAAATCCAAGCCAGAAAAAACAAATGCAAGCCGCGTCCAGCACCTAATCTATTCTCTGCCTCCATCGCCCCCAACGCTGAGCATAGGGCTTCCACTAGGCGTGGGGTGGACCCCTTCCGCGTCCTCGGAGGGGCCTAGGCGTATAGAGCCTCGGCTTGTTATTATGTGAGAGTGTCATGGTGGGGGTTTATCTGGGAGGTCGCTAGGACGCTTTGGCCTCCCGAGTGTCCCTACCCCCGAGGCATTAGGCCCCTAATTCCGGAAGTTATTAGTGGACTGTGTTGATTTCCTCCGTCTTCCTCACTAGTCGTGGGATGGACCCCTTCCGCGTCCTCGGGGGGGGGGGCTCGGCGTATACAGCCTCGGCCCGTTATTATGTGAGAGTGTCACGGGATGAAGTAGGTTTCGGAAGAATTGAACGACGATGCAGGGTCGATGCAGAGGGGCGCGGAGGCAGTGCAGGGGCGGTGCAGAGTCGTCATGGGTAGAACTTGTGGAGGTGTTCGATGTTCCAGGCGTTCTGGACGGGGACTCCATCTTGAGTATCCAGATGCACAGAGCCAGGCTTGGAGACGTGGATGACCTTGAATGGGACTTCCCACATGGGTGAAAGCTTATGCAAGCCTTCCCTGGATTGGACCGGCCTCAAGACGAGATCGCCGACTTCAAGGGTCCTGGAGCGGATGTTGCGGCAGTAGTAGTTCCACAAGGCCTACTTGTACCTCGCGGCTCGGAGAGAGGCCCGACGGTGCACCTCCTCTCCAAGTACGAGGTTCGTCCCCCGCGCAGCCTCCTGACGCTCCTCGTCGAACGCCAAGACCCACGAGGAGCTGTGCTTGATTTCATGGGGAAGAACCGCCTGTGCTCCGTAGACGAGGAAGAACTGGGTTTCGCCGGTGGGTTTGGTCGCAGTGGTGCGGATGGACCACAGTACAAACGGGAGCTCATCAACCCAACCTCGGCCGCAAGCTTTGAGCTTCTTCTTGAAACTCCTCACTTTGAGACCCCGTAGGACCTCTGTGTTGGCGCGCTCTGCCTGGCCGTTGCTCCGCAGATGGGTCACCGATGCGTACACTACTAGGGAAAACCTTATACACAGAACAATAGCAGTAGCGCTGGATAAAAGGTGGCGCTACTGCTACATATCATTAGCGCGCTTCCAGTACAGTAGCTCCTGCTAACTACTTATCAGTAGCACGGCTTTAGGAAACATGCTACTACTAATATTGCCCCACCATTGCGGACGAGGCTAGATTTAGTAGTAGCGCGCCCGAATACCGGCACTACTACTAAAATAATAGTAGCATCGTGTTTTTACAACCGCGCTACTACTAAGTGGGGCACTTATCATTTCGTCGCCCCCGCAGGCCCCTCTCTCTCACTCTCTCCCTCTCTCCCTCTCCACACTTCGCCGCTGCCGCCCCGCACTCCCTCCCTCCCCACTGTGCGTCGCCGCCGCCCCGCACTCCCTCTCTCCCAACTCTGCGTCGCCGCCCCGCCCCTACCTGGCCGGCGCGGACGCCCCTGCCTCACTGACACCCTTCCTCCTACACCATTTACGCCACCTCCTCCACCCGCCGTTGTCGAGCTCACCACCATAAGTCCCTCTCCCCTCCCCTCTTCTCTATATATAGTTTAGTACAATTAACAAATAAGCAAATGTTAGGTAGGTTATGTTCTAGGGTTCTAGGATAGGTTAAATAGGTTAGTACAATTAACAAATTAGCAAATGTTAGTTAGGTTATGTTCTAGGGTTCTAGGGTTCTAGGGTTCTAGGTTAAATAGGTTAATTAGGTTATGTTGTTAGTTAGGGCATATGGTCATGTTTTTAGTTAGGGCATAAGGTCATGTTGTTAGTTAGGGCAGTAGGTTGACATTGAATTTACTTAGGTGTATACTTAGTGAGAGAGGGAGCCTTTTGTTGTTTACAGGGAATGAAGCTGAGTGGCCTTTGATTTGCCGGAAATGTTGATTCATTTCTGTTCTGGCAAATTTTAGGTGCTCAATTTTTCCACTTTTAACAATGGTCATGCCGGAAAAATTTGTGAATTTCGACATGACTTGTGCTACAAACTAGGACATATCGGGTGCCCGAGATTTGCCGCACCGGGAATGAATCAACGTTCCTGCAAAACATAGGCCTTTTCATGTCATTATTACATTTATTTGCTCAAGCCCCAAATGTTCTTGCGGAAATATTTGCAAAATATACATATTGTGGTTTAGAATTGTATATTTGGTGTCATACTTACATGTTGAGAAAAATAGGTAGTGGGCACTAGCTAAATTCGAATGAGATGATTATTGTATAAATGATAATTAGAAAGTGAAACATTAAATTATAAGAAAATTTTCTCAAAGGAATTTGTCTCGACGTCGGTGATGCCCATACCGCATCCTCATCGTCGACTCGGTGGCGACCACCTGCTTGATAGGCGCCAGCATGTGCGGGACTAGGCTCTGCCGGGCTGGCACTGGGAGGTGCTACCTTCCGGGGGCGCACCTTGGTGAGTAATCCAGGTCTCATCGTTGATCGGAGCTTCTTTGGTGGCGGTCGCGTGGGCCATTATTGGTGCCGAGGGAGCCGCCCCCCATGGAGGTGGTACGTCGTCGTGCCAGGGAGGAGGACGAGCATGTCTGTCGGTACATGGTTGCGTTGGATGCCAGGTTCTCCAATACCTGGAAGGTTCTCCACGGACATCACTCGAGCTATAATCCGGTGATGGTTCCTTATCTTTGGGTTGCCACCGCATGCACCTTGAGACATCAACTGGTTTTTTATTAGTGATATTGTACGATAATATTCGGGATGTATTAGTGATAATATCGGTTATCTTTTGGTTTGTCATTGCTCCTTTTATGACTTTCATGAGTTGTTAAATGAGTAAGATGATGATGAGTTATATGTCATTTATTAATAGTGATCTGTCATATAAGTTTCTTGGTAGTTTCCTTCGATCGCTTTTTAATGTTTCAACTATGAACATAGGAAATGTCTGACGACGAAAGGAAATTCGTCATGTGCGAATACTGCCAAGAGGAGCACGGCCTGTGCGACATGCCTCACCTAGTTGATGATAGGCGCTTCAGCATCATGCTGGATGAGGACTTAAAAGTGGATATAGTAAGTCACAACGACAAGTCTTTTTCGTAATTAAACATGACTTCTTTTGCTTCAACTTATAATTTTTTTTACTATTCTACTAGCGTATCCCCTCCCATGCAAGAATTTATGTATTGGATAAGATTGGTTTCAGTACTGAAAAACTATGGAGGTAAAGAGAGTTCACTTGAGGACTGAGCATGGTTATACTTTTGCCGTAAAGTTGTACAACGAAGACACCTACTCCTTTTTTGAATGCAAAAATTGGGTAGCACTATGCAAGGCTTATGCATTTGAGCCTAATATGCTTATCACCTCTGATATTCGTTCAGAAGATGAAATTGAAGGTAATATCGACATTTGGGTCGATGTGCAAACGCCTCCAGTTCTACCATTATGTGAGTTTCTCAACCATATTTATTAAGTAATTTATATTTTTTATTTAAAAGTAGTTGAAAACTTATTTCCATTGTCAGCTTATTTTCATTCTTCAAAAAATGTACGGAATATGGTAGATACAACCTACTACTACAATGATGAAGCAGAATTAACTTATAAGGAGAAAAAGCATCTTGTCGCATTAATTAATGATCTTGAGAATTGCAATATCTATCAGCAAACTCCTCCACATTATGGTCAATACGTGCCACTAGCGCACGTGGTGAACTATGGTAACATGCGTGGAGATTGCATGGTAAGATTTTCTACTATTACGACATATGTGCATCTTTTGCATAAATTCTTGTAAAACTAAACTACATAGCTAACTACAAAGTTATTACTATGTTTTTCAACACAAAATCCCGAAGGATTGTGTGCCTTATCTGATGTTTCCGAGAGGTCGCGTTGATGTTATGAGCATTCGGCCAGCACGGCTAGGTCAGCCTATGTATATGCATCACTCCTGTCTTAGACCGGATTTCTAAAACCGATGAAATGACAATCAAAGATTGGAAAAAATGTATGGTCAATCGTAGAGAGCTCCTTGGAAGCAACATTGTGTGTATCCAAGAATTGGAGACAGGATGATCTCCATTCTCCATAACGGAGAGTCGGGGCCTATCTTGTTTTATGATATTCTACCTAAGAGAGGGTAGAGTAGGTCCTATGATAGAGGAGTAGGTCCTAGGTACAATGTGTTATTATGTGCTACAATGTGTTATAGTTGATGATGAGGAGGAGGAGGAGTTGTGATTATGACTAGTGACCAACTTGTTATATGATGTCTCGTTGACGAAATGATGATTAAATAGTGTTGGTGGTGATGACTATGATGATTATTCGCTATAGTGTTGTTGGTGATGATATGATGCAAGAGTTTTTATATTAATATGATGATGATGTTGATCATGATTATAATAATGATTTGTTATTATGATCATGATTGGTTAATATATCATTGGGGGAAGGAAAGTGGATTAGATTCATGTGGATGGATCAAAAGTGACCAAAAGTTGAATTAGTAGGATCATCGTCCTACTAATTCAACTTTTGATCACTTCTGATTCATTTGGATGGATAAAATCCATGTTTCTTCCTCACAATGATATAATAATTCATCATGAACATAATGATATAACAACCTCTTAATTGGTACTATATCAAAATTTGTATAACGGCATATAAATACACCAAAAATTAAAAATAATAAAAAATCAGATTACTAGTAGCGTGGTTTTGGAAGAACGCTACTAATATTTGTATTATCAGTAGCGCTGGTATGACACACGCTAAAACTATATGTCTTAGCAGTAGCGCGTCTTACACACGCTACCGCGCTACTAGTAGGCACTAAACTCGCGCTACTACTAGGCTTTTCCCTAGTAGTGGTAGCATATCTGTGTACCGAGGTTAGCACAATAAATCTTGAAGAGCTGACTGGTGAACTGTGAACCATTATCAGTAATGATGCGGTTAGGGATGCCGAAGCGGCTCACAAGGACTTTGATGAACTTGACGGCACACCCGGCCGGGATGATGCGCATGAGCTCCACCTCCGCCCACTTGGTGAATTTGTCGATGGCGACGTAGAGGTAGCGGAAACCCCCCGCAGCCCACGGGAAGGTCCCCAATATGTCCATCCCCCAAACCGCAAAAGGCGAGGTGAACGGGATGGTCTGGAGGCCTTGTGCGTGCTGGTGGATCTTCTTGGCATGGCACTGGCAGACCTCGCAAGACCTGACCAGTTCGATGGCTTTGTCCAGAGCTGTGGGCCACTAAAAACCTGACATGAATGCCTTACCTGTGAGCGTGCTTGAGGAGGAGTAATGTCCGCAATCCCGTCCGTGAATGCCGGCCAGTGGCTCGCGCCCCTGCTCCCTAGAAATGCACCGCAGCGCGACGTCATTCAGGCGCCTGCGGTACAAGGCGTCGTCTCGCATGCAGTAAGTTGAGGCTTTTCATACTACACGTTCCGCATCCTCTTCCTTCTCAGGCAATGTGCCACAGAGAAGATATGCTCCGAGTTCCTGCATCCAATCATCGTTTTGAGCCTCAAGTGCCAGGAGCAGTCGATCCCCCGAGGCATGGCCGTAGTCCAGAGCCCCGAGGGCAGTGCTGGGGGGAGCTCCTTTCCGCGCGGCGCCGGGTTCTCAGGGGACAAAGTCGCGGAAGGCTTGAAGAGTCGCTCCTCGAAAATGTCTGGCTCTTGAGACTCGTGACGCGAAGCTCTTTGGCAATGTCGTCCGCCTCCTTGTTTTCGCCTCGCGGGACGTGCTCCAGCTCCAGGCCCTGTAAACGTTTCTCGATCTTACGTACCTCCTGCAGATATGCCTCCATATGCTCGTCCTGGGGTGTGTACTCCTTGTTGGAGAAGTTGACGAGGAGCTAAGATCGCCCATCACGATGAGGCGCTGGACCCCCAAGGCCACCGCTACCTTGAGGCCGGCGATGAGGCCCTCGTACTCCGCTATGTTGTTGGAGACCTTCTCCCCCCGTTGGAAGCAAAGCTGCACGACGTAGCAGAGCTTGTCTTCCATCGGGGAAGTAAGAAGGACACCAGCCCCCACTCCCATTCGCGGGAAGGCTCCGTCGAAGTGCATTGTCCATTCCTCGGGCACCTCTGCTCCGGGGGAAAGGGACTGGCTCCCTTCTAGCCCCTGGTCCGGTGCGTCCGTCCATTCTGCCACGAAGTTGGCCAGGGCAGCTCCCTTGATGACCCTGGTCGTGCTGAATTCGATGTTGAAGGCCTGAAGCTCGATGTTCCACTCAGCAACTCTTCCTGCTGCGTTTGGGTTGTGCAGGATCTTCTCCAAGGGGTAAGCGGAGACGACCTTGATCGGGTGTCCTTGGAAGTAGTGACGCAGTTTGCGCGAGGCAACGAGGAGTACCGTGGTGACGAAGTACAATGCGTGCTCGACGAGGACGCATCCGCCCGGGACGTCGTATTCCTTGGTGGCTTTAGGAGGTCAGTGCGCTTCGTCGTCTGGAGGAAAAGCCGCGGCCTTGGGAGGACAAGGCTCTTCATTCCATGATTCACCAGTCTGGGCCTCAGGTCCGTCCGCTCGCAGGGGAGTTAGAGCTTGTGAGTCGTGCGAGCCTTCAAGCGCATCGGGCAAGGGTCTGCAGGGGCTTCCCAAAGTAGCACCCTTGCCGGCTTGCTCTTCCCTTACTGGCACCAACGTGGCGCTGGTGGAGTGTGGGGTGGCAGCGAGGTATAGTAGCAGGGGCTCCTAAGGGCGAGGCGCCACAATGACCGGGAGGCTCGTGAGGTAACGCTTGAACTCGTCGAAGGCAGCATCGGTCTTCGGGGTCCACTCGAAGGGCCCCTTCCTTTTCATGATTTTGAAGAATGGCAGGGCCCGCTCGCCAATCTTGGAGATGAAACAACCCAGGGAGGTGACGTACCCCGCCAGTTTGTGCATTTCCTTGAGGGTTGAGGGCGCGCTCATCTTGTTTATGCCATTTACCTTTACTAGGTTAGCCTCGATCCCTCGGTGCGTCACCAGGAAACCGAGTAGCTTGCCTGATGGGACTCCGAAGACGCACTTCTCGGGGTTGAGCTTCAGGTTCACCTCCCACAGGCTGGCGAAGGTCTCCTCCAGATCCTCCACTATGGTCTTTGATTTCCTTGACTTGACCACGATGTCATCCATGTAGGCCTCCGCGTTCCTCCCGATTGCGGCCCCAAGGCAATATGTATCAACTGCTGGAAGGTTGCCCCGGTGTTCCCAAGCCCGAAAGGCATACACTCGTAGTAGTATACCCCGCATGGGGAGAGGAAAGTTGTCTTCTCGATGTCCTCCACTACCATCTTGATCTGGTGGTAATCCGAGAATGCGTCCAAGAAGGATCTGGTCGATGCATTGTAGTGGGAACGGGTCCTGAGGGCAAGCCTTGTTCAGGTTCGTGCAGTCGGTGCACATGCGCTCCTTCCACACTTCTTTGGGACAACCACCGGGTTGGCCACCCATTCTGGGTAGCGCACCTCCCTTATGACCCCTTCTTCCTTAAGCTTGCGCACCTCTTGAGCGATGAACGCATGCTTCTCTGGGGCTTGCCTCCTTGCCTTCTGCTTCATCGGACACACGTTCGGGCACACCATGAGGTAGTGCTCGATGACGTCCCTCGGAACCCCCACAAGGTAGGAGGCGCTCCAGGCGAACGTGTTGTTGTTCGCCCTGAGGAAATCCACCAATTCCATCTCTTGGTCTTGGGGGAGATTTGCGTCGATGGTGTAGGTGGGGGCCAGGCTCCCTTCGTCCACGGGCACTTGCTTCGTCTCCGCCTGGTCCTGGGAAAACAATTGCTTCTTCTTCACGGGCGCGGTGTCGTGGATGTCTCCTGGGTCCCCCGCGGCACGCGCCTGGCCCTTGGAGTCGGCACGCGCTGCGTCCAAGGCCTTATGGGATAGACAGAGCACCAATAAGGCATCCTTGATGTCTCCCACGACGGTAAGCACGCCGCCGCTCCCTGGCATCTTCACGACGTTGTAACCCGGGTGCGTCGCCGCCATGAACTGTGCAAGAGTGGGGTAACCGAGTATAGCATTGTATGGAAGGTGGATGTGAGCGACGTCGAAGTCGATCTACTCGGTGCAGAAATTGGAGCGGGTGTCGAACGTGACAAGGAGACGGATCCGTCCGACGGGAACGACGGATCCTGCCACAACCCTAGAAAAGGGCTTCGAGGGTGCGAGCTCCTCTCGGGGTATCCGCAACGCGTCGAAGGCCTCCACTGAGATGGCGTTGAGGCCCGCTCCGCGATCTATGAGGATCTTGGTGATAGCCATGCCGGAGATGGTCGGTGTGCACAGCATGGGAAGTGCCCCGACAGCCGTCGTGGCTTTAGGGTGGTCGTCGGCGCCGAAGGTGATGTTGACCTCAGGACACACACGGCGTTCTAGGGGCTCGGGCTTTAGGGAAGCCATCCCCCCGCGATGCAGGAAACACTTGACGTGGCTGCTGGAGGGTGGCGCCTGCGATCCACCGAGAATGCACGTGACCACACAGACAGCCCTACTTGCTCGGACGCCGTCCATTGCCATGGACAGGCTGTCGTCGATGGTTGCACTTGCCATGGTGCTACCGAGTCGAGATCTGGTTCCTGCTATTGGCTTGGAGGCTCCTACACGCGCCCCCGACCTGGCGCGCCAAATGTCGGATTTCGAGCTCCGCAAAACCCTAAGGAGAACTCAGGGGCGTGCACGGAGGCCACTCAACAGATTTGACTTTCTAGTCTCGTCGCTCAATGAGTAAGGCTAAGAACTCACGCGACAGTGAGGGAGAACAAAAACACGGTAGTTTACCCAGGTTCGGGCCGCTGTGAAGTGTAAAACTCTACTCCTGCTTTTGGTGGATTGCCTGTCGTGGAGGTGGTGGATGAACTAGTGGAGTGCTCTCGAGCCTCCGTAGGCCAAGTGGCTAGGTGTCTTGTTCCACGTTCAAATCAACCCCCACTCTCAAGTATCCTACCCTCTCTATTTATAGCGGAGGCCTAGGTCCTATTCCCTCATAGTTTCGGCGGGAAGGGATCCCACGGCGGCCAATTTTCAAGGGGAACCGGGGAACATGCTCCCCTGCCCAAAGGTAGTCTTCTCCTGCAAAGTAACTGTCGGCACCATCAAAGACGGGCCCGAGGATGACGTTTTCCCTACTAGCGAGCGGCGGCTTCGTTGCACCAGAAGGGAAACCTTTGGAAGATGCCTTTGGAACCCCTGTACGCTCCTGCCTCTTTTGCACCAAAGGGGAAACTGCCCTGCTCTGCCATCTGTGCTCGCATGTCCTTTCCTGGCGTCACCCTTGACTCCTGAGGATGGGCCTTGCCTCGGAATGTCCGCCACTCCTGAAGGGTCCTGAGGAGGCCTCCGGCGGGTCCTGACGCCATTCCTCCTCGTGAGGCTTGGCCCCTCACGAGGGCCTTGTCGAGCCTGTCGATGCTTGGTCGATGGAGTGGGCCAGCCCTAGGCCGCAGACATGTGAGTCTGGGTACCCCCATTCCCAGAACACTGACAGGTTGTACCGCCTAGCCACAGCCACCACCACCAAGGTTTCAACGCGTACAATTTTATGAGAGGGGTTTCGAGATGAGGAGAGCTTGGGATATAGACAAGACATGGGAGTATGGTAGGGTAAGCTCCAAGGTGAACAAGAAGAAACGCAAAAAGACAAACCGTGAAGGATACCCACACCTAAGTATTAAGCAAACTACAAGAGCAAATAAGGAACAAAAAGACACGTTTTTGAGAAACACCAAAAGCAAATACCTCACTAGGAGGGGCGGTGGCCGAGGGCACCTATGTTTGAGTCGATTGGTATGGCACCGCGAAGATTTTAACCTTGGTCCCATGAGCAAAACTTGTCTTTGGGGCACAATTACCATAAAACTGGCGAATGTGAAAGATTTGACCGTTTTATGCATAATAGGAGGAGGGATAGTTCATTGAGAGAGCTACACTCCCCCTAAATACATGCTTACATCTAAAGAGAATAGAATGATGGGAGTGGTGTGATGTGCCTAATTTCAATGCACATTGCTCAAATCAATGATATTTAGCTCATGCCTTAACTCAAAAAATCTTGCTTCATTCAAAGGCTTCATGGACATATTTTCAAGTTGATCATTAGTATTCAGATAAATGAGATCAATTTCCCCACGCTTGATATGCTCCCAGATGAAATGGTGGCGAATACTGATATGCTTCGTCTTGCAATACTAAACAGGGTTGTTGGAGATCGAGATAGCACTAATATTATCACAATAAAGAAGCACTTAGTCACAAGTGACATCGTAATCCTTTAAAGTTTGCCTCATCCAGAGCAACTTAGCACAACAACTAGCAGCAGCTACATATTCGGCCTCAATGGACGAGAGAGAAACACAATTTTGTTTCTTTGAAGACCAACTTACCCGAGAGCGACGAAGGAATTGGCAACCTCCAGAAGTTGACTTCCTATCCACATTGTCTCTCTCCCAATCCGAGTCCTAATATCCTATGAGATCAAATGAAGCACCTTTGGGATACCATAAGCCAAAGTTTGGGGTATCAGCCAAATATCGAAAGATTCGCTTGACCGCCACGTAGTGGCTTTGCTTAGGTGCAGATTGAAATCCTGCACAATTCTCACACTCAACATAATATTTGTTCTAGATGCACAAAAGTAAAGCAGAGAACCGATCATAGAGCAATATACATTTTGATCCACGGCTTCACCATCGGGATCGAGGTCAAGATGGCAGTTCAGAGGCATGGAAGTCTTGGCCTTGGCCGGTTTGAGGTCATCCATCTTGAACCTTTTGAGCATATCTTGAGTATATTTTGCTTGATTTATGAAGGTTCCTTAACTTCGTTGCTTGACTTCAAATCCAAGGAAAAACATAGCTGATGCCCTCGACTTGGGAGTAGCCTTGTGCCACCAATCTATCCTTGTTACGAGTGACGACACCGTTTGCATCTTGCTTGTTCTTAAAGATCCACTTTATCCCAATGACATTGTGGTTCTCCTTTGGTCTTGGCACCAATCACCACTCTTTTTTGCGCTCGAAGTTGTTGAGTTCTCCATGCATGGCTTCAACCCAATCCATGTCTTCGAGAGCCTCTTGTACCTTTAGGGGTTCAATGCAAGAAAGAAACGCATGATGGGAACTAAAGTTTGATAATTGACGACGTGTGGATACCCCTCTATTTTAGTTATCGTAGACATTCTCCAATATATGAGAATTCTTTATGAGCTTTTTGGAATTCTTGCCAGTACGTCTTTCTTGAATCTCCTCAGGGGTAAGTTGAGGAGTCTGTTTGAGACCTTTGTCACCTTTGTGAGTTTGCCCTTGATATTGAGCTTATTTTTTTCTTGATCTTGAACTTGTTCTTGATCTTGAGCATCCTTAGAGGGGTGAGCTTGATCAAGTACATCACTTGGTGGAGTACCATCCTGAGATTTATCATCTCCTTGATCAAGATAACCGGATTGAGGGCCTTATGTTTGTTCTTCGGAAGCGTGTGAGTCTTGCGTTAGGAAGTGTCTTCGGGAGGAATTTTATCACCTACATCACAATAACCACTTTGCTCCACTTGGGAGCCATTATCACCTACATCTTCTTGTGTCTTGGGGAGGAATTTATCACCTACATCACAACATGGTTCCCACAAGGATTTTTCCTGTGTCTTGGGGAGGAATTTTATCACCTACATCACAATAATCACTTTGCTCCACTTGGGAGCCATTATTCTCATCAAACTCCACATTACACGTCTCCTCTATGAGTCCTGAGGACTTGTTGAGGGCACGGTAAGCGCGAGAGTTTGTAGCATAACCAACACATATGCCCTCTTGAGCTCTAGGTTCAAATTTAGACCAGTGAGCACCTTTCTTAAGAATGAAACACTTACAGCCAAACACCCGGAAGTACTTGAGGTTGGGCTTGTTATCGGTATGAATTTCATATGGAGTCTTGTTCAAGCCTTTGCGAAGGTACAACCGCTTAGATGCATGACATGCGGTGTTGATGGCTTCAGACCAAAAGTTATACAGAGATTTAAACTCACGCATCATGGTTCTTGCCGCATCCATCAACATCCGGCTCTTCCTTTCCACCACACAATTTCGTTGAGGAGTACAAGGTGCCGAGTATTGATGCTGATTCCTTCATCACTTAGAAGTTCATTTAAGGTGTAATTCTTGAACTCGATGCCATTGGCACTTCAAATCATCAATATCTTTGCATTATGTTGTCGTTGAGATTCATTAGCAAAGTCGATGATGGTTTTTTGAGTCTCACTCTTTCTCTTGAAAAAGTATACTCAAGGATATCTTGAGTAATCATCCACAATCACTAAGCAATACTTTCTTCCCCCAAGACTATCATAGGATGGAGGACCAAAGCGATCCATGTGGAGGAGCTCCAAGGTCCTTTTTGAGTAGATGGTAGTCATGGGGCGGTGAGCTATCTCATGAATCTTCCTTTCAATACAGGCACTGTAAGCACAATCTCTGGTGAAACTCACATTTGTTACTCCAAGAACGTGATCCCCTTTGAGGAGACTTTGCAAAGATCTCATATTGACATGGGCTAGCCGGCGATGCCAAAGCCATACGACATCAAATTTAGCCATTAGGCAAGTCGCGGTCTTAGTGGGTCGATCCGAAAAGTTAACCACATGGAGATCGTTCTCGACATGCCCAACAAAGGCTACTTTAAGAGTCTTGCTCTCCAAAAGGGCCAGAGAGTCAATGCCAAAGAAGGTATTAAAGCCAATAAGAGAAAGTTGATGAACGGAAAGTAAATTGTATGGGAGGGTCTCAACAAGCATAACCTTTTCAATGGTAAGTTCCGGAGAAATTACCACCTTGCCGAAAACCGATACCTTTGAAATTGCATCATCACCAAAGGAGACTTGGGTGCCAACGGATGGGTTGGGATGACCGTCCACAACCAAGTCCTGGCTTCCGGTCATATGATTTGTTGCCCCACTATCAAGCAACCACGACACCCCACTAGAAGCAAACTCCTGCATAAGATCAATGCTTGTGTTTAGGTACCCATTCTTTAATAGGTCCTTTTAGGTTAGTAACAAGGGTCTTAGGAACCCAAAAGGACCATTCAATGTACTCATTATAATAGCCAACAAACTTAGCAAAAACATTCCTATCACTTGCACAACATAAAACATAAGAGTGGTTAAATCGTTGGTTCTGTTGGGTAGAGGGGTTTTCCCTTCTTAGCAGTACCACCCTTAGCTTGGTACATTTTATTCTCATGACTACCCTCCCTAGTTTTAACAAAGGTTTCCATAAGCTGGGGAGGTTGCTTGGTCTTCCTCTTCTTGTTCTTCTTGGACTTAGGTGCAAACCCAACTCCTTCCTTTGTAACCACTTCCTTTTGATTGCTCAAAAGGTCATGAAGATTATTTTCACCTTGGATGCATGTCACAAGGCCCTTCTCAAGCTGCTCTTCCAATTTGGTGTTCTCTTCCACAAGATGTGCATGCTCACCACAAGAGTTAGTAGCATGGACATTATCAATTAAAACAAATGGAGCACAAGTGGTTATTTCCTTAGTGAGTTTTACTTGGAATTGAGCATGAGACTCTTTTAAAGAGGCATGAACATTCTACAAGGCCGTGTGAGCCTTGTCAAGTGTTGCAAGCTCTTCCTTGAGTCTAACATGGTCAAGCCCAAGTGCAACCTTTTCGGATTGGAGCGCATGAGTAAGAACAAGAGCATGATCAAGATCTTTCCTTAATTTACCAAGGTCATCGTTGTGTGACTCCTCAAGAGTCAAACTAAGTCCTTGCTCTTCTTTGAGAGCAATAGAAAGATCCACAATCTCATCGGCATAGTCACGACTATGTCCTTGTAATGTAGAGATAGTTTCTTCATGAGATTCAATGAGGTCATTAGCCTCTCCAAGTTGTTCCAAGAGAGCAACAAAATGCTTCTTGGATTTACCCTTGAGTTTTCTCATGAATTTATCAAAGGTGTTCTCCTCATATTGTACCTCTTCCTTTTCATCACCACTAACAAAGGTAGTGGAAATGGTAGCATTGAGGTTGGAAGTTTTAATGTTGGATGTTACCTTGTTGGATGCCTTGGCCATAAGGCACTTGGCAAGGCGGTTCTCGTTGGGGCGTTGAAGAGGGACACCTTGATTGGAGAAGAGGATGCAATGGACACGCTGGCCATCCCCATCACTTCACCACTAGTTGCATCATCCTCATCCTCATCGAAGAGGTGTTCCTCTTGAGCCACCAACACCTTTTGGAGCTTGTTCTTGAAGAAGTTGTTCTTGTTGGGGAAGGGCTTGGCCTTGTCTTTCTGAATAAGTTTGTCACTAGTGTATTCCCTCTTCTCATAAGGATAATCAGCCACAAAGGAACTCACATTGCCACATGTCGGTGCACTAAATACCGGGGTCTCTAGTGCCCAGACTAGTGCACGAACACCGGCAGTCCCTCCGTAGTGGCAAGGCGCGTCGCTCGGGCCTAACGCGAAAGCAAGACTCAGAAACCATCAAGTGCAGATTACAAGCCCCGGCAAGCACTCGCTTGTTGGGAAGGAAGAAGAGACCCCGGCAGGAGTTCCCTGTCGGGGAGATAGACAATGCCACGGCGAGACCCTCCTGCCGAGGTAGAAGGACTAAGCCCCGGCAAGCCACCCTTGCCGGGAAGGCTCACAGGGCCTTGGCAGGCCATCACCTCCCTAACGAGAGGAAGAAGAAGAGCCCCGGCAAGGTAACCCTGCCGGGAAGAAAGAGAAGGCCCGAGGAGAGGCGCGGGCCCAGGGCGCCCTCGCGACCTGCGAACGCCTCCACCGATGAACACTCCACAGATGATGCATGAGACATGCGTCCGCCTGCATGCCAGCGCAACGCCCCGGAGTTGCCATGTGTGGGTACGTGTCCACCCCCCCCCCCTGATGAGGTTAGGGAAGTCTGTCGAAGCATTTATTGCACCCTTGACAAGTCAGTAACACTGTAACTTTCGGTCGGCGTTGTTTCACCCATGAACCCACCGTTCACCCACTAATTCACTGTGGTGACCCCTTTGCCTATAAAAGGAGGCCCGAGTCTCAGTAGTAGGGGCTTTTGGCTTTTTGGCAAATCGAAAGGCTGTAAAAAGGTATAAATCTACACTAACCCAAAACAAATAACTAAATGCATGCAGGAGTAGGGTTTTACGCATCACGCGGCCTGAACCTGGGTAAAAAGATCTTGCCGGGCCCAGACAGTTGGTTCTTCTCTTGCCGTGACCCCTCTCCCCGCCAAACCAGCAAAAAGCGGACCATTGAGGCCCCCATAGGTGTCGATCCTTCACCAACATCTTTGGAGTGCCAAGTAGGGGAAGAGGAGGGTCGCGTCGACCTGATCTAGCGGTCAGCAATCGGATTTCTTCATCAACACCACTGCTATGGCTCCCAAGAGGAGGAGCGCGACGACGGTCGAGACACCAGCGCCCAGTGCACCTACCATGGCGCAGGGAGGAGAGGGCACGGGCGCGGCAGAGGGAGTTGGAGCCCCGGAACTCCCGCAGCATTCCGGAAATTAGACGCGGGGGAGCGGAATCGTCTGCGGCCTTGAGGGCCCCGCGCGCGCCGGAACATCCAAGGACGGAGCCGCGCATCCAACATGCGGCATGGCTACTTCTAAGGACATCGGAGGGCCCGCAGTGACGCCTACGCCACGGCCTTCCCAGGCCATGCACGATGGTCGGCCCCAGGATGGCGGCCCTTCGCCACCGCGACGACGAACCCCTGGTCCTCAAACCCAGGACACACACAGGAGGCAGAATCGCACCGCGGCGGGGAAGGGTGGCGCACGCTCGCGTGACCAAGGAGGGGCCCCTTCGGGCACTGCCAGAAGCAAGAGCCTCTCGCGTTCCACCCAAGTGTCACCTCCCCCTCACGGGCAGAAGCGTTGAGGCGCGCAGTTGTTCCTAGATTTTCCTCCGACGGGGGACAAGCTCGACGAATGGAGGGCCACCATCCAGAGCCTCATTGCCCTCGCCAACGGATATGGACCAGAGCAGTCGGGGATGTCGAAACGACCCTCCAACAGGCCTTCCCGCGACCACGCGGAGAAAGGCGGAGATGCTGCCGCCACGGTGTGTTCCCTGCCGAGGCGGAGGCAACAAGTCGTCGTCTCCGACCACTCCACTGGATCCTCCGACCCGCACAACCGCCGTGACCAGTGTCACGTCCTACGAGAGAGACGCAAGGAAGATGCTAGGACTCTCATCGAGCGGCGGCGGGAGATGCACTGCCGGTCAGACAAACGAGTTGAGGCCGTCACGGAGGCGCCATCCTCGGGGTACCCCGGCGCTCTACCCTACGAGGTCGGTTGGCAGGCCTTTACCCTCGAGCTCCGGCGAGTCCAGTGGTCCAGCTCCTGTACCTTCAAGCCGGAGATACCTAAGAAGTACGACGGCAAGACTCAGCCGTCCGAGTTCCTCAACATCTACACCATCGTGGTGCAGGCTGCCGGGGGCCGGGACGACAAGATACTCGCCAACTACTTCCCGTTGGTGCTTAAGCCCAATGTGAGGTCTTGGTTGATGCACCTTCCCAAGAATTCCATATCCTCTTGGAAGGACCTGTGCCAGGATTTCGTTGGCGCCTTCACTCGCGGCCACCGAGCCCCTGGCCAGGAGAGTGACTTGCACATAATCCCCCAGAAGGAGGGAGAAACTCTGCGCAGGTACATCCAGAGATTTACCCGCATTTAGCACAACATCCCGGATGTCAACCCAGCCATCGTCATCAGCTCGTTCCATCAGAACGTGCGCAACCAGAAGATACGAGAGAAACTGGTGATGAATAAGGTCTGCGACATCGCCGAGCTCTACGCTCAGGCCGACAAGTGCGCGCGAGCAGAGGAAGGGAGGAGGCTTCCTGGCGAAGGTGCCAGTGCAGAAGCCGACTCTGAAAGCGAAGACGTCGACCCACCATCGAGGAAGGGGAAGAAGCATAACAAGAAGAGAAAGGGCAAGGCCGTGTTTACTGTCGAGAATTTCGGCGACGCCGACGCCGCCAAGAAGGCTAAGGAGGAGACCCCAGGTAAACGCACTGCCGGGTGCGACTCCTGCCATGCCTTGGCGGCCGCCGACAAGCCGGATGGCTCCAGCAAACAGTACTCCAAGATCCACCATACCAAGGGCCACGATCTCCAGGACTGCCGCCAAGTAGAGGAACTCGCCGAAAAGCAAAAGGCTGAGTACGAGAGGCGCGACAAGGAGAAAGCCCAAGATGGTGCGGAGGGGTCCGACAGGAAGAAGGGTGGCCGCGGAGGATACCCCGGCAAGGCTCGAAGGGAGGCTCCCGCGCGATGGCGAGACAAGAAGGAGGAAGATGTGGACAAAGGCGGCCCAAAGGACGGCTCCAGCGACCATGAATTTCAGAGGGCCACTGATATGATGTGCCTCGACGGAGGCGCGTCGCTACACTCTTCCCACTGCCAACTGAAAAAGTGGGCGAGAGAAGTGAGCGCGGCCGAGCCCTCGGTCGGGATCTATAAGCCCCTGAAATGGTCGAGCACGCCCATAATCTCCGACTCTGAGGATCACCATAACCGAGTTACTGCGGTCGGGTGTTTGGCATTGCTCGTGTCGCCAACGATCCGCAACCTCAAGGTGACGAAGATGTTGGTGGTTGGTGGAGTCGACCTGAACCGCATCTCCCCTAACGTCATCCGGAGGTTGCAAATCCGAGACGGGGATCTCGAGGAAATGGGAGAGTTTCAAGGGATCAACCACGGGAAGATCCAGACGAAGGGGAAGATCACTCTGCCGGTAACCTTCGGCAGTGACCAGAACTACAGGACCGAGAAGGTCGTTTTCGACGTCGCCGACAACCCATTCGCGTACAATGGGATCCTCGGGCGCCCCGCATTGGCCAAGTTTATGGCGGCATCACACTATGCCTACAATACATTGAAGATGCCCGGTCCCATCAGCGTCATCAATGTTAACGCCGACAAGAAGGACACGCTTGTTTGCACCAACCGCCTCTACCGGGAGCCATCGCGGCGTCCACCGACAAGGCGCCCACTCCCGCCACCTCGGCTCTCGGCAGTAGGAAGAGGAAGACCGGCAAGGAGGCCCATCAAGCCGGCCCCGGCAAACGCACCTCCTTAGAGTGCTGCGCTGCCGGAGTAGAGGCGCCAAAGAGCTCCGCCAGCAAGGACAAGAAGTCAAAAGCTGCCCCGCGTGAGACCAAGAAGGTGCCCGCCAAGGAGGATGGTATGGGTGGGACTTTCAACATAAGTTCCACCCTGGACAGCAAATAGGAAAGTCCGCTCATCGCCTTCCTGTGGGCGAATATCGATGTGTTGGCAACCATCAGATATCCCCGGCGTTCCCAGGAAGGTGATGGAGCACCACCTAGTTGTCTGCCCTCACGCGTGGCCGGTCAAACAGAAGGTGAGGAAACAAGCTTTGGAGCGGCAAGAGTTCATTGTCGAGGAGATCAAGAAGTTAGAAGTAGCAGGCCTAGTTAGGGGAGTCATCCATCCTACCTGGTTGGCCAATCCGGTCGTGGTGCGCAAGGCGAACGGGAAGTGGCGGTTGTGTATCAATTTTACTGATGTCAATAAAGCTTGCCCAAAAGACCCTTTCCCCTTGTCGTGCATCGACCAGATTGTGGACTCCACTGCTGGCTGTGATCTGCTATCCTTCCTCGGCGCCTATTCGGGATATCACCAGATTTTCATGGCCGAGGAGATGAAGAGAAGACCGCATTCATTACCCCGTGCGGCACGTACTGCTTCGTGTGTATGCCTTTAGGGTTGGAGAATGTCGGATCCACGTTCGTGAGGGTGATCCAGATTGGTTTTGAGCCCCAGCTCCACAGAAACTTGGAAGCTTATATGGATGACATAGTGGTCAAAACCAAGGACAAGGCGACACTCATACAAGATTTGAAGGAGACGTTTGCCAACCTACGCAAGAGCAACCTCAAGCTCAACCCTGAAAAGTGCATCTTTGGTGTGCCATCCGGCAAGCTTCTCGGTTTCTTCGGGTCCCAGCGGGGAATCGAAGCTAACCCCGACAAGATCAAGGCCATCGAACAGATCGAGGCACCAAAATGCGTCAAGGACGTACGACGCCTAGCCGGTTGTGTTGCCGCTTTGAGCAGATTCATCTCCAAGTCCGTTGAATGTGCCTTACCCTTTTTCTAAATCTTGAAAAAGGCATGGCCCATGCGGTGGACCCCAGAGGCGGAAGCAGCATTGCAAGACCTGAAGAAGTATCTCTCCACTACGCCAACCCTGGTCGCGCCTAGGCCACAGGAGTCGTTGCTCCTGTACCTGGCCGCGACCAACCAAGTGGTCAGCGCCGCTTTGGTGGCCCAGAGGGAAGAGGCTGAAGCTATGCTGACAGAAGCTGCACCATCGAGTGAAGCAGAGCCGGCCCACGAGCAAAGATCCCCAACAGAGGAGGGGACCAGCGATGCCAGACCGCCACCATCCGGCGAGACGATGCAGAAGAAGGTGGTGCAGCGCCCCGTCTATTTCGTCAGCTCCCTCCTACATGGAGCGCGGTCGAGATACTCGGGGGTGCAAAAATTGCTTTTCGGCCTCCTCATGGCCTCGAGGAAGTTGCGCCATTACTTCCAAGCACATGAGGTCATCATCGTCACCCGTTTCCCGCTACAAAGGGTTCTGCGGAACCCTGATGCCACCGGCAGGATAGTGGAATGGGCATTGGAGTTATCCAGCTTCGACCTATAGTACGAGAGCACATCAACCATCCAAAGCAGAGCCCTAGCAGAGTTTATTGCTGAGTGGACTCCAACACCCGATGACGGGATTCAAGAATCATCCCTCCCGGACAAGGAAGCAAGCCAAGAGTGGATCATGTACTTTGACGGTGCGTTCTCGCTCCAAGGGGCAGGGACCGGCGTGTCGCTTGTCGCCCCCACCAGAGAACACCTAAAGTATGTGGTGCAGATGTATTTCCGCCGGGAGCAGTCGACCAACAATACTGCCGAGTATGAGTGGCTCCTCGTCGGTCTCAGGATCGTGGCAGACCTCGGAATCAGAAGGTTGATCATCAGAGGCGACTCGCAGTTGGTCGTCTGGCAAATCAACTAGGACTACCAGAGCCCGCAGATGGAGGCTTACGTAGAAGAAGTGAGGAAGCTGGAAGAGCGCTTCAACGGTCTACAGGCAGAGCACATCCCCTGCGCCGAAAAATACTATCACCGATGACTTGTCGAAGCGCACAACCCTTAAGTTACCTGTGGAACCAGGGACTTTAGTGCTACGGCTCACCTAACCATGTGTGAGGACATCAGCCCGGCAAGAAAAGAGAAGGAAGTTGGACTCCAGCGAGTACTTCCCAGCAGACCTGCCAGGAAATTCTAGCAAGAGTCCTGTCGGGGGAGAGGTTGTCGGGGAAGGAGTCCAGCCTGCCGGGGGGATACCACCCCGACGAAATACATGTCTTTGGTCCTAGCCATCGAACCACGCGCTCCAGCATGGGCACAGCAAATCGTCCAGTATCTTCAGACTGGGGACCTGCCCGAAGAGCAGGAAGAAGCAGAAAGAGTAGCCCGTCAGTCCAACATGTATCAGTTCATTGATGACACTCTATACAGAAGACGACTGAATGGAGCAAAATTGAAATGCATCCCCCAAGACGAAGACCTAGAGCTGTTGGCTGAGATACACGGAGGCATATGTGGCTCCCACCTAGGGTCAAGACTGCTTGCCGGCAAAGCATTCCGGCAAGGTTTCTTTTGGCCCACAGCACTCCAGGATGCAACGACACTAGTAACCAAGTGTGAAGCGTGTCAGTTCCATTCGAAGAAAGCTCATCAACCAGCTCAAGCACTCCGGACAATCCCTCTCTTCTTGCCATTTTTGGTCTGGGGGCTCGATATACTCGGCCCCTTTCCCCGTGCTGCCGGGGGCTTTGAGTACTTGTACATGGCAATCGAAAAGTTCACAAAGTGGCCAGAAGTGGAGCCAGTGAGGAAGGTAACTGCGCAGTCGGCCAATAAGTTCTTAAAGGGAATAGTATGCCGTTTTGGTGTCCCAAACAGAACCATCATGGACAACGGCACCCAATTCACGAGCCGCGCCTTCATGCAGTACGCCCAACATCTCGGAAGCCGGATATGATTTGCTTCTATTGCCCACCCAAGGAGCAACGGGCAAGCGGAAAGGGCAAATGCTGAAGTGCTGCGAGGACTGAAAACAAGAACTTTTGACAAGCTGCGCAAACATGGAAGGAACTGGATTGACGAGCTGTCGGGGGTTCTTTGGTCGATCAGAACGACACCAAATCGAGCCACCGGCCAAACACCCTTCTCCCTGGTCTACGGGGTAGAGGCAGTTCTTCCCACAGAACTCATTTACGGATCGCCTCAGGTGCTCGTGGTGCACCTTGAGGAAAGCCGTCTTCAGGCAGTTGTGCGAGCCTCTCGCTACCAGCAAGCCTTGCATCACTACCATAGCCGCAAGGTGCGAGCCCGAAGTCTTGAGGAAGGCGACCTTGTACTTCGGCACGTTCAGTAGGCCAAGAACTCAAACAAGTTGACGCCAAAGTGGGAAGGCCCATATCGGGTAGTACAAGTCACACGGCCTGGCGTGATCCGGTTAGCGCCAGAGGATGGAATTCCGGTGAGCAAGTCCTAGAACATCGAACATTTTCGCAAGCTCTACCTGTAGGGAGAGGCCGCCGGGTATCCGACAACCTCCTTTTGTGCAAGTCTTGCCGATATTGCATGTAATCCTTTGTACAAAGCCAGGCGAAGACCCTGAGCACAGTCAAATAAAGTTTAGCATCATGCATCCTCTAGATTTCTTATGAACAAATCATGCATGTATATAATCTAAGGTTTGGTGTAGCGCATAAACTAACAAACACCAAGATATGTATGTCTATTTTCTCTTCTTTCTTTCCACAAAGAATAGGTTTTTCTCAACGCACAAGTTTGCCGGGGGAGAAGAGGAGTAGGCATACAGCATACAGGACATGAACGAGCCCGGAGTCAAAAGGAGAGTCACGGTCCAAGCGATAAGTGACAGAAACTCCGAACAAACTCCTGGTTCAAGGTATAGCTCCTTACCAGTGCCTTCAAACTCTTGTATGGAAAACTTGTGCGCCGAAGAGGGTGACGATGGGCATGACGAGCTCTTTGAGCGCCTCGAGGTCCACACCCTCCAGTATGCGCCCAAGGGTGAAGCTCATGCCGGCGTTCCGGTACGGTAGTTTGGTGAGCACCTTCAAGAGAATGCCTCGGCAGAGTTCGCGGGACTCGTCAGCAAGGCGCGTGAATTCACCGGCCTGGCGCTGCTTTAAAGCGTCTGCCACGCCTTCGAGGAACAAGGTCAACCAAGCGCTATGGGACACCGTCGGGTCCGAAGGGTAGCCGAAGCCTTGAATGCCCATGGCGGACATCTGTGTGTCAACCCTTCCGGCCACTTCGACAAGACGCTCAGTCCACAGCTCGACGTCGTGCGCATAAGTTGCGCGAGCAGCGGTGATGGACCTGAGCTCATCAGCCTCGCCCTAGAGCTTCACGGCCCGGGCCTCCTCGCGAGCTCAACTGTCTTGGAGAACATGCTCCGAAGAGACCAGTTTCTCTTGCAGCACGGCGTCGGCGCCGTCGGCAGAGAGGAGCTTGGCGGAAGCATCGGAGGCGGCATCTTGAGCCTTTGTCAGGCTAGAGAGGGTCTTTTCCTTCTCGGTCCTGAGCCCCGAGGCCTCCTTCTCAAGCTCGACAAGGTTCGCTTCCAGCTCCCTCACCCTTACGGCAAGCTCCTCCGTGGCTGCTTCGGCGGCAACAGCCCTCTCCGCCATCTTCTTCAACTCCGTGGGGAAGTCAGAGGCCTGGGCGACAAGGGCACTTTTATGCTGCTCCGCCAACCCTTGGGTACGCTGCACCACGAGATGCTCGACCTCCTCGTCTTTTGCACGAAGGCGGTCGCCGAGCGCCCTCTCGCGGCCAGCGATGTCCTCCTCCGATGCATCAAGGCTGATGCGGAGGGAGTTGAGGCGGACCTCTTCGGCAGCGTGGCAAATTTTTGCCTCCTCCTCCTCCGCCTCTTCAGGCACATGGACAACGGAGGGGCCCTGGGCAGAGAATTTGCCGGCTTCCCCGGCAAGCGCATCCGCCGCCGCCATCAACTCCTTGTCGTATTCTTCTTCATCGAAGGACCCGACCTTCCCCGCTGCCACGGCAAGGGCCCTCTCCTGAAGCCTATAGGCTATGTATGTCGTCTCCCCTTTGGTGGTGGGGCAGATGAGCATGACCTCCTCCACCCTGGCAACCTTCTCCGGCAGGAGGTCGAAAAAGGACAAGACGACCTCGTCCGACGGCTGAACCTAGGTCGGAAGGACGCCATGGGCATTGCACTCCGGCATTATTGTCGTGAGCGCACCCAGGGCTGAGCTGATGAATAGGGGAATAACACTCGCCGGAAGCCGGAGCTTGGGGTCAAACTTGAACAGCTTACCGCAGACGAAGGCGTGCTGCAGGATGGACAGGTTGCTATTCAGCCCCGGCCGCAGCCGCATTATGTGTGTCATGTTCGAGTACGCCAACGCCAGCCTCCCCCTCTATGCTGAAGGGTGGCGATCCGCTTTCGTACGAAATCGGAGGCCACCATTTCCATTGTCAGCCCTGCGGCCCTCAGGCACAGGATCCTGGCAACGAGGGTGGCCAATTTCTCATCGTCTGGGTCGAGGCTGCTCCAGTCATCGCCCCGGGCCTCAATCTTGGCGGTTCTGGGCTCAGAGAAGGGCAAAAACCCTTTTTCCCGAATCCAACACCACTTCCCTCGCCACTCCTCCCACTTCTCCCGAAGAATCCCTTCCAAATATGCCTCCTTGCACCCGGTCCATGGAATCCAGGTGATGGAGCCAGAAAGCGCGTCCCCTCTTTGGATTCGGGGGATGAAGTAGTGGCGGAAGAGGGCGATTTTGGGGACGCTGCCAACGAAGTTTTCGTAGAGATGTGCGCATATCGACATACACATCACAGCATTCGGCGTGAAATCCAGAAGCCGAAAGCCATAGGTCTGCATGATATCAACGAAGAACTCTAAGAAAGGTGGGCGGAGCCCGCAATAGAAGTAATCGACGAAGAACGGGTACTTATCCGATTCTGGGACCGATTCCCCGGAGTTCACATTGGTGGTCGGATGCGCCGTCATCTTCACAGCCCACATGAAATGGTGGCGGTCCGACAAGGCGCGCGCCTCAATCCCCGGAGGGAAGAAGGCAAGCTCCTGCCGCTTCTTCGCCATCTCCTTCTCCGTGTTGGCTGGCTTCCCCTTCTTGGCTCTACTCCCCTTCGGCGGCATGTCGACGGCGGGAGGGGCAGCTACTGGGGGAAGCCGTTTTGGGAAGGAGAAGGGGGGAACAGAGGCTCGGTCTCAAGGAAGAAGATGACAACGGCGACGAGATTGGAGGAACTGGAAAGTAAGGAAGAAACCACGCCCCTCGTTCTTTTCTTTTATGGGGAACGCCGGCCGGCCCTTGGTTGCCCAACTAACGGCTCCACACACACGCGGCTGCCTCGGCCACCGCGCGCACGCCGCACACCATCCCACTTCGCGCGTTCAATGCGCGATGTGGGGAAAGAAAGCCTGTAACGGCTCGATCCCGATAAGCCCGGTGCCCGTGAGTCCGCGCACCACTTTGGGCCTGACCCAACAACGCCTCGCATGCGTGTGTGGCCTAGGCCCAAGGGCTCGTGTCAGTGCACTAAAGACTGGGGTCTCCAGTGACCCAGATTAGTGCGCGGACACCGGCAGCCCCTCCGCAGCGGCAAGGCACGTCGCTGGCGCCTAAGGCGAAGGCAAGACTCGAAAACCATCAACTGCAGATTGCAAGCCCCGACAAGCACTCGCTTGTTGGGAAGGAAGAAGAGACCTCAGCAGGAGTTCCCTATCGGGGAGATAGACAACGCCACAGCGAGACCCTCCCACCGAGGTAGAAGGACTGAGCCTCGGCAAGCCACCCTTGTCGGGAAGGCAGACAAGGCCTCGGCATGCCATCACCTCCCTGCCGAGAGGAACAAGAAGAGCCCCGGCAAGGTAACCCTACCGGGAAGAAAGAGAAGGCCGGAGGAGAGGCACGGGCCCAGGGCGCCCTCGCGACCTGCGAACGCCTCCATCGAGAAGCACGCCACCGATGATGCATGAGCCACGCGTCCGCCTGCACGCGAGCGCAACGCCCCGGAGTTGCCACGTGTGGGTACGTGTTCAACCCCCCTCACGAGGTCGGGGAAGTTTGTCGAAGCATTTATTGCACCTCTGACAAGGCAGTAACACTGTAACTGTCGGTCAATGTTGTTTCACCCGTGAACCCATCGTTCACCCACTAAGCCACTGTGGTGACCCCTTTGCCTATAAAAGGAGGCCTGAGGCTCAGTAGTAGGGGCTTTTGGCTTTTTGGCAAATCGAAAGGTTGTAAATAGGGACAGATCTACAGTAACCCAATACGAATAACTAAACGCATGCATGAGTAGGGTTTTACGCATCACGTGGCCCGAACCTGGGTAAAAAGATCTTACCGGGCCCAAACAGTTGGTTCTGCTCTTGCCGTGAACCGTCTCCCCGCCAAACTAGCAAAAAGGGTCCGTTGAGGCCCCCATAGGTGTCGATCCTTCACCGACACCACACTTGTAGCAAGACCTCACATGTTGCTTGCCTTTGGGCCCATTTGAGTTGCTCTTGGAGAAATTTGGCTTTGAGTTTCTCTTGTTCCCCCAAAATTGTCTTGACGCAAGAGCCATATGCTCGTGATAAGCATGCTTGGTGTTTTCGGGGCACAATTCCTCTACTGCTTTCTGATCTTCCTCCAGGTCAGCCTTGGCCTTCAAGGGAAGGTTGGGAGAGTCTTTTCTTGACCGTTGAACACGAGAAGGAGCATTGTCAGCGGTCTTGTTCAATATTTACAATGCAATAAACTCATCCAACACATCGCTTGAAGACAAGGAGTGAAAGTCTGGCCTCTGATGGATGACGGAGGACATGGATTTGTTGAAGGGCATGAAAGCCTTGAGAAACTTACACTTGATCCAATTGTCACCCACATCCTTTCTTCCATGATCTTGAAGAGCGACAACAAGAGTCGTCACCCTTCAGTATAGCTCACGAGGATCTTCATCCTCAATCATAATAAATTCATCAGCCTCATCAAGTATCACTTCATAGTTTGACTGTTGAATACTAGAAGTTCCCTTGTACATGGAAATGGTGTGCTCCCAACAATCTTTGGCATGAGTGAAGGGATGCAAATGAGCAAGATCTTCAGTAGGAACATCTGCTTGAAGGATGAAGAGGGCTGAATGGTTGAGCTGATTGCCAACCTCTTCTCTTGGAGTGAGGTTTCTTGGATCATGAGGGTAGTAGCCTTGCTCGATGATTCTCCAAAGTTGTGTTGAGCTATGATTCAAATGAGCCTTTATACGAAAAACCTGGTTAGCAATATCATTCTTAACAAGCTTAGGTGGAGGACCGAGATTAATAATATGCATTGGGTGAACAGGTCCTCCATAGACCGTGGGAGGAGGAACCGAGGCAAAGTTATTTGCCCCAACTCGTTCCTTGAGGCAATTTATCTTTTTCACTACTAGCATTTTCCTTTTTGGAATTGTCCCCCGTATTCGGAGATGTGGGGTTAGCCACAAACAATGGGTTGGTAGACGGTTTGATATTATCGAGGAAATCTTTAAGAAAGTTCTTGACCTCGATCGTCATCGACGATCTAAATGTGGACATGGCCTCATTTAGGTCCTCACGGGAGACCGAGTTTGCAACAGCTGCCTCCGGAAACTCCCTTGGACTAACCCCATCGTCAGCCATACTCTTTGGGTCGTAAAACCCTTAATAAAGAGATGAGGCTCTCATACCAATTGAAAGGATCAATATGGTTGACTAGAGGGGAGAATAGGAAACTAACAAATTTTAATCTTTTCTTTTAATAAATTAAGATTAGCAACAAATAGGTTGTATAGATATGCAACTAAGTGAGCAACCTATATGAAGCTAACAACAACAATAGTAAGCAATAAGTAAATACAAGTAAAGGTAAGAAATAACCACAAGTGGAACCGATGAAAATGAGGATGTGTTTTCGAAGTTCCTTCCCCTTAAGGGGAAGTACGTCTATGTTGGAGCGGTATGGAAGCACAATGCTCCCCAAGATGCCACTAAGGCCACCGTATTCTCCTCATGCCATCACACAATGCGAGGTGTCGTGATTCCACTAAGTGGTGCCCTTGAAGGCGGTGACCGAACCTTTACAAACAAGGTTGGGGCTCTCTCCGCAACTTAATTGGAGGCTCCCAACGAAACTACGAAGCTTCACCATAGTGGAATATGGATTCGAGGTGACCTCTTCCGTCTAGGGTGCTCAAACACCCAAGAGTAACAAAATCCACACAAGAAACTTTGCAGGAATCAATTTTCCTTTGGTGGAAGTGTAGATCTAGATCTCCTCCTGCAATCCCTAGTAAGACAACAAGTTTGGGTGGCTAGGGAGAGAGATCGGGCAAGAAAGCTTGGAGTGCATCAATGGTGGAGAGAGAGAGGTAAGACATAAGATAGAGGTGGAAGAACAAACCCTTTATATGGGCCCCCCACTTTCCAACCATTACATCCATTTTTACATGGCAGCAGTACAACCCGGAGTGCGGGCAGTACAACCAGCTATATAATATAGCGGTACAACCACCCAACCACTGCCCAATAACCGGACCACAATAGAAAGTTGGCCAGCAGTTCTACCCACCACGAGCGCCGAACACGGCAAAGTCCCAAGCGGTATAACTGCATGGAACACTAGTAGTACCGGTTATATATAATATAGCGGTACAATCGGTCCACCAACACCCAACAAACGGAGGTCAACAGAACCATGTTCGGTTGGAGCCTGGTGCTAGGCCGGTTCAACCATACGGGTTGTGGGCGGTACAACCAGCCAGCCTGAAAAGAAAGAGGGCCTCCCTCTCAATGATGCGATGGAACGAGATGGGTGCAAAAGAGTGTGAGAGTGAATTGATTCACCCATAAACATCTAATGTGGATTCCCTCTTAATTGTACGGGATCCCTACGACCAAAGAGAATAAACATGTAGAGAACTCCATTTCGATCTTTTTTGTTTGGAGGGAATACCTAACCGTCTTTTGTCTTACATATGATACATGCACAACTTGACAACCTGTCAGATAACATAGTGAGGTGTCATCATCACCAAAACACATAAGGTAGGACAATGTCCTTACAACTTTCGCGCAGATACTAAATCTTCAAGTGTGGTTGAATTGACAACTCAGTTGCTAATACCTACAAATATTCTTTGGCTCCCCTTGTGTCGAATCTATAAATTTGGGTTGAATACTCTACCCTCAAAAACTATCATGATCCCATATACTTGTGGGTTATCACCGCCCAACTGACGCATGCAAGCCCCCCCCCCATTGGACCGGTCTCCATCAACACTTCTGGGCCATGCATGCTTGCTCGAGCTTCCCAAAGGACGCGTGTAAGCTGCCACTCCTGCGGTGTAATATATATAAAATATGTTAGAAGCTTTCTAATGTTCATCCGTGAAAAATCCCAGGTGCTATCCACCTTATTTATTTTATCAATATAATTTTAGTTTTGAGAAGAATTACTTTGTCTGCGATATTTTTCTACACAGGACAAGTGCTCACTGCAAAGGTGATAAAATATAATGGATATGGAGCTTACGCCAAGATTATCATGCACCATCATCTGTCTACGCCACATCTTCCAATGGATGTGTGCAAGCCGCCTCCCCCACGTATTATCGACATCAACTTGACGCAGCTGAATTGTCGTCTAAGTGGGCTTACAAAATGACGTGGCTGACTCGCCATCCGCCCTAGCTTACAACGCCATGGTCAACTCGCTATCCATGCTGTTTTCAAACATTGTGGCTGACTTACACATCTACATCAACACGCCAGGAATGCATGCGCCCATACGAGTATCCCAATGGATGCGCAGAAGCCACCGCCCCCGCGGTCCGGTCTACATCAACACGCTGGAGGCACGCCTACTCGCGCAAGCCGTCCTACGGATGCACGCAAGCCGCCCCCATGGCCCGTCTCCTTCAACAACGTTGAAGCAAAGGAAGGTGACATTCGAAATCATGTCTTATGCAACATGGCCAAAATATGCGCCAGCCTCCACTCGTCGCGGTTTGCTCAATGAATAGACGCATTGGCCTGTTATCCCAGCAATACATTCTACTTCAACATATCAAAAGCTAACTGCAAAGAAAAAATGGCCCTCAAGGAGCGAGGAGGGCCGGACTACATGACAATAACGAAGCATGGGTCATGAGGCATATGAACTCAATTTGGCCATGACATTTGCCAAAAGATATACGATGAGCATCACGAAGATCATCAACTCGCCAAATCGTCTATAGTTTCAGTAAATTTTATGCTACACGCAAGTATGAAGACTCTCAAGCCGCCTCCTTGAGTAGACTTAAGAATCAGGGGCTACACAGACATGACTCAGCGGATTTGGCTGTTTTCAATAAATTCAAGAACTCCGAGTCATTGCAGTGTCAAAGAGAACTTGCTTCCACGATGCAAAATTGAAACAGGGATGCCCTTCTTTATGGGTGAAAAATTAATGATTGCCAAAGAGGACCAGTTGACATGATGCGCTATTCAAACACGGGTATCCTCCTTTATGGGATCATCATATTATCATATTATGATTAATGGAATAAAGCCGGTTTATCTGAACACCACATGGTTTGAAGTAGTAGCATTGTCTCCTATATATCCTATATTGAGCTTCTCCATGATCATAGGTCACTTTGGGGCCTCCAACTCATCGAGTTTAGCTTTCTCACCCTCCTGATCCACCAAAGATGCCACAAAATGGTTAAACCTGCATGTATGCTTGATGTGACGCCGAACAGGTGACCCCATGTACTCTTTATAGTCAATCAACTTTGGAACATGAACTAGGCAAGGTTAATACATTGGTTTAGGTCACGGGAGAGCCTACATACTGAAAGCTAGGACAAACCATGGGTTATCATACCCGCTTCACTGAAGCAAGACTTGAGCCTCGAAGGCCAGTCGCTTTTTACTGTGTCTCACTGAGCCAATTTATTAATAGTACTTTATTCTTACTACATGTTATCATACACATATATCATCCTGCATTACATCATGCACCATACATACATATCATGTCGGTCTTCAAACCGGGTTACAACATAAAATTTTGCAGAAGCAAATAAGTCTTTGAGAGTCAAAACTGGTCGGGTCTTCATCATAGTGTTAAATGATTGGGGGTTTTCAAATCAGCTAAGGAGAAATAAATATTATCCAAAATCCAGTTTTCTCACATATTGCTGAGCTGGTATATTACATATTGCTCATCTGTCCTATCACTTATAATGTTGGGTCATGTAATTGACCGACTCTTGGATTTTCGTCTACTTGTCCTTGTAGTAAACTACAAAAATTATGGATTTCTCAAACATACATTTGTCGGGTCGCACCGCAACCACGGGAAGGGATTTCATTTCAAGCACAAAGGCATTATTCCAGGATATTCATGCACATAAAAATTACCAGGTTGCATTACAACCACGGTCAAGGATCCATTCAAATTCAGGAGAACTTCTGAAGTGCATTATGATGGGTTATATTATTCTCACAAAGTCCCAAGTCACTGCACACATATGACCCGGCACTTGGGGGCTGCATTATTCAAATTAACATTACATCCAGTATGAAAGTCCCATGTCGCTGCAAGCATGCACCACGGCACTTGGGGGTTAATGCATAGTCATTTTGACTAGTCTCATTGAAGATCCAACCTATCATGTAACGATGAGCTAGCCCTTGGGGGCTACAAATCGCTCTTATCAAAAATTCAAAGTAACCCAAAGCTTTTGGGATACATCATATGATGTTTTTATTTTGAAAAAGAGAAGTACACGTAAGTCCCGAGTTGCTACACGCAGACAACCCGACACTTGGGGGCTACACTACTCATATCAAATTCTCTAAAGGTCCCAAGTCATTGCATGCATGCGACCCAACACTTGGGGATATAGTAGTAGGTTGTTTAATAGATTATGAGGTACAAATGGAAGACCCTGCCCATCACATACTAATGAGCCGACCCTTGGGGGCTACATGTGTGAAAAGCAATAAATTTAGCTCATAACTGGTGACTAAGATGGACAACCTGGATTTCTCAAAGCTATCTACAACATTCAAAACTAAGTTCAAGTCCCAGGTTGTTGCAGGAAAAACAACCTGGCCCTTGGGGGCTACACTAGCTAACACTTTATAAGTATAAGACAATTACAAGTCCCAGGCGGCTGCAGGCAAGCCAACTCAGCACTTGGGGCTACACAACCAAGATATTTTTCTACTCGAAGCGCCAAGTCATCATGAACTGATAAACTCGGAGCTCGAGGGCTACATGTAATGTGGAGATAAAAAAGAGAGAGGAATAACATCCTCAATCGATCAATTTTAAAGTGGAGCTGAAGTATTGAAATACCAACTCAATGTATTTCTATCTAGCTGGAGCATTGAAAGACCGTGTCAGCATCACACGGATTTCTTTATTCCCAATAAACTTATCAAGTCCACCAGAGTGCAGTTGTTTGACCTGGCATCACCAACAATCATAACCGAGCATTGTCAAAGATCATGACCCGGTAGACTCTATGCAAGAAACCCGGCTTCACAAGTTGGAAGTGCTTTAACAACGGATGGATTTTTATTCCCAATATTTTTCATCAAAACCGAAGCAATGGAAGTAAACACAACTTCATATGGTTTCCTTATCTCCCATATTTTCATCAAGCCAAAGCATTGGAGGCCGAATCAATGACATATGGGTGTTTTATTCCCAATATTTCATTGCAAGGGACATTGACCAGCAAGATGATTGTGAAGATAGCTCGAAGAAACCTGGATTTTCGAGGAGCCACTTCATTGAAATAAGCCGGCCAAGGATAAAGTCGGCTCCTTGAAATATTTATTAACTATTCTTATTTCAGGATCTTACCATGTATAAATTCAAGCTAACTTGGGGGGCTAATGTCGGGGATATACCCCACGGTTTGACCCGACCAGGAGGTATGACCCGGCCAGGAGGTATGACTCGGCCCATCAACATGCGGCTCGTGGTTTACCCTGCTCGTCGGATCGACCAGGACGACGAGGCCCAAGGCCTAATGTGCAAGTCGGCGTAAGGCGGCTCCTGGAGAGGTCTGGAAGGCGGCTCACAGAGAGGGCCCAAGAAGAGGAGGAATTCCCTCCAATGAGAAACAAGACCTAGATTAGAATTCAAGAGAAACTAGTCCTAGTCCTAGTAGCACTCTATGTAAGCGTACCCCTTCAACCTATATAAGGAGGGGCAGGGCACCCCAAGAGGGAGAAGTTAAGTCTAGACAACGCAATTCATTAGAGATAGACACATCAGAAACCCTCGAGACTAGAGGTATCAATTACGCACCCTTGTAATCGAGATCTTCATCAATGAAACACAAGCATTACATAGGGTTTTACCTCCATCGGAGGGCCGAACCTGGGTAAACTCGCGTCTCTCGATTCCGGCCAACCCCTCTCAATCCGCCACATAGTTGAGATGGCCTCACACCTAAGTTCTCTCACTAGGACATATGCTATGACAAACCATGACATGCAAAAGACTTACAATGTGGGTGAGCTTGTGATACGCCTCCCTCGGAACAAAAAAGAACAAACTTCCACTCAAATGGGAGGTCCCCTTCATCATCGACGATGTACTTACTGGAGGGGAATATCATCTTCGCAACGCGTCGGACAATCGTCTTGAACCACACCCATGGAACACGGCTTGTCTTTGGCGTTTCTATAGCTAAGCTGATGCAGTTACGCTTACTCATTTCCTTGATATCTTTTTTCAATTTTTGTTGTATACTTTTTCCTCTATCAAAGGGGGTTAGCATATCCCAATTCATGTTTGGATTAACTGAACTATGTTTGTGAAATATATAATTTCCGTAGACACCTGGGGGCTTTGTAAAGCCGATAATAATACATTCATGTATCATTTTTATAATGTGTCTTCTCTTCCTATACTTAAAGCCTCAATATGCACTAAATTTGACATAAGATTTTGCCAAGCTGGGTTGCCTAGCTCCTCTGACTATCCTCTATGTTCTTGATTGTTCGGTGATACCCCACAAGTGTAGGGGATCACGACAGTCTTCACAGGTAGTATTTCACCCTAATTTATTGATTCGAAACAAGGGGAGCCAAAGAATATTTATTAGTCATAACAGTTAATTTGTCAATTCAACCGCACTTGGGATATCCTTCTATAGAAAATATGTAGTAGCACAACAAGTGATAGTAGTAACAGTAATAATGATAGCAGCAATTTTAGTAACAGTAATAGTAGTAGCAATTTTGTAGTAGGTATGACAGTAGCAGCAACAGTAGTAACTTAGCAAGATTTAACATCTATAACGTGTAGGCACATGGATCAGCAGTGAATAATGATTTAGATGATATTGATCATATAAGATTTGCACACTAGGGCGACATAGAACTAGCTCCAATTCATCAATATAATGTAGGCATGTATTACGTATATAGTCATACGTGCTTGCAATAGGAACTGGCATGACAACTTTTGTCCTACACTCCCAAGGCAGCGGGGTCCTATTGGAAACTAAGGGATATTAAGGTCTCCTTTTAATAGAGAACTCGAACAAAGCATTAACACATAGTGAATACATGAACTCCTCAAACTATGGCAATCATCGGAAAGAACCCGAATTATTGTCACCTTGGGGTATGCGGATTAAGACACGTAATATGTAACTATAACTTACAAGATAGGATCCAAATCACTCTTATATTCATGAAAATATAATAGGTTCAGATCTGAAATCATGGCACCGGGCCCTAGTGACAAGCATTAAGCATAGCAAAGTCATAGTAACATCAATCTCAGAACATAGTGGATACTAGGGATCCTATCAAACTTAACTCGATTACATAATCAATCGCATCCAGTTCCACCATTGTCTAGCAAGCCTACAAAGTAATTACTCACTCCCAGTGGTGAGCATCATGGTGGTGTTGATGGAGAAGGGTTGGTGATGACGACGGCGACAAATCCCCCTCTCCGGAGCCCCAAACGGACTCCAGATCAGCCCTCTGGAGGAAGAGGAGGAGGTGGCAGCGGCTCCGTCTCGTTGAACGCGATGAAAACTTCTCCATAATTTTTTTCCCCGTGAATATGAATTTATAGGACATGAATTAAGGTCGGAGGAGCCTCAAGGGCCCCATAAGCTATCTAGCCGCATCCTGGAGGGGATGGGTCGCGGTCTGATGGCTTGTGGCCCCGTGGCACTTCCCCTCGGGCAGGTCTTCCCTCCATAAATCCTTATAAATCCCAAAAATATTTCACAAATAGTTTTGTACGATTTCGAGCACTTATATTTCTGCACAAAAATAACACAAAGGTAGTTCTGTCGAAAATAGCGTCGGTTTGGGTTAGTTCCATTCAAATCACGCAAATTAGAGGCCAAAATCACAGCGAAAGTGTTTGGAAATCTAGATACATTGGAGACGTATCAACTCCCCCAAACTTAACTAATTGCTTGTCCTCAGGAAATTCAGTTGATAAACTAAAAGTGTTAAAGAAAACTTTTACAAACTCTTTTGTTCTCATTATTATACACATGCTTAGGTAGTGTTCAAATTGTCAGCATAAATCATAAATAAACACATCCATGATAATAATTTAAGCATCATATCCAATCATGGCAATACATAACCAACTAGTAAGCAAGAATAAGATATCTCACATGCCAACAATTGATCAAAACAGTCATGATATAATATGGTGGCAGGTATCTCGCTAGCCCTTTCTAAGACCGCAAAACATAAATGCAGAGCACCTCTGAAATTCATTAAGTGACCAAATATTATAATTCAGAATAGAAACTATCCTAGTTATATTCATAACCAATATTGACTAGACCCAATGCATAAAAATGACAATAATGCTCTCTCGTCCGGGTTTTTTATTAAGAGGGTGATGACTCAACATAAACGTAAATAGATAGGCCCTTTGCAGAGGGAAGCATTGATTTACAGAGGTGCGAGAGCTTAAGTTTTTAAAGCAGGATTGAAAATATAATTTTTTAGTGGTGTTCTTTACTATCAATGTTGCGACAAAAGTTCTGAGTATCTGCCATGCTAAACTCATTATAGGTGGTTCCCAAACGGAATTGTAAAGTTTTACTCCTATCCACCATCCATACACAACCATGTCTAGTCAAATTCATGGGTGCCCTCCAACATATCATCTTGCCCAAGAAGTTTTGTTTTGATTTAGTTTTGGATAAGCAGGGTTGGGCACCCTTGTTACCAACCTCCCTCATGCAATGAAAGTGAATAAATGCCCATTTTGAGAGTATCTTACTTAGCATGGAAGATACCAATTGCCCAGTCGCTCCATGAGTGGTACGAATGCACACAATAGATGTTTATTTGAAGGTATTAGAGGTGGCACATGCAAATTTACTTCGAACGGCAGGGTAATACCGCATATATGTAGGTATGGGGGACTAATGTGGAATAACTTTGTTTCAGGATATTGGATGCACAAGCAGCATTCCCGCTTAGTACGGGTGAAGGCTAGAAATAAGTTGGGAAGCGACCAGCTAGTGAGAAACACAATCATGAAAATGCATTGAAAATAATCAACATTGAGTACTAATAGTATATGAGCACTCTGAATTTAAACATCATGAAGGTTGCATTGGTTTGGAATCAACTACATGTTTGCACATGGCCCAAGTCAAACCGCTCGAATTACTCAGAGGGAAATACCATACTGCCATATCACATCGTAACCATTTTCATGCATGTTGACACACAAGGTAAATCATTATTAACTCCTAGCTATTTAAGAATGGCACAAAAACCTATGATCTCTAGTTGTCATCACAAACATGCTCACTCATGATATAGTGAATCAAGATCGAACGAGCCAACATATTTACAAAAATGAAAAACAACAAGAGTTCATACCCGTTTCCTCTGCCACGATCACTTCATCTAATATTGTCGTTATTGACTTTCACTTGCACGACCGAATGATGTGATAATAAAAGTGTAAGGTTATCGTGGACTAAGCTGGAATATGCAGGGCGGTTTTAAACAAAAGAGAAGACATGGTGATATTGTCTCTTCACTAGATTGAGGATGAACACTGACAATTTGTGTGAACTGTGTGAACATGAATGTAATATCACTGAGAAATACGTACTCCCCCAAGCTTAGGCTATTACCTACCTTAGTAATCACCACACGTAATGATCGTTTGGTCTAGGAAAGTGTTTCTGTTGCGGACCTAAGAATCCCAATCCCGAGCCTCGGTTTACGCAGTAGCTAACTCGTTAAAGTATGCAATTATGTCTTGTGCCATGATGGTGTATCCCTCCATGTTGCGAGAAATGTTGAGGTCGTTATTAAGAGTCCTTACTTCAACTCCCTTAGGACTCTGGGTTGAAGAACCCTTCCTTGAGGAACATCTCCTTAGGAAATTCATTTTCCTGCACACAATTTCTGAAATTTTTGGGCCACAAAAAATATTTACTTTGCAAGATTGGTAGCAACTACTCATATGGGTACTTAGAGACTATAGAAAGAATTCATGCTAGCTAGAACTCAAGGATTTCAACATTCAAGCTCATATTCTACAACACCAAGTGAAGAAATGTGAGAAAAATATAAACTTCTAAAGCAAAAAAACTAATAGGAGGGATGGAGGAGTCACATACCAAGGATCAATTCCCTTAAAACAGTTTCGGAAACGGAGACCCGAGCAAAGAGATCAAAAATTTCAGTTTCTAAGGGAAGAACACGGGAAAGATAGTACTGCGAAAAAAATTCTAGAGGTGGGAAACAAAGTGATCTAAAGAGATAAGGCAGTGGGGGACTGTGAGCACCACAAGCTACCAGGTTGCGGCCCGAGGGGGTCGTGACCTGTTGGTTTGTGGCCCACATGTGCACCTCCCTGCTGCACTTTTTATTCCAAAATTTCTTATTTATTCTAGAAAAAGCGTGTTAAAATTTGGTGACGACCTCAGACTTTTTATTTTTGGGTCATTTTCTAGTGCACGGAAAACTCAGAAAACAGGAAATTCATGGCATTTCATTTTTATACACCTAAAAAACAATAAATAAACTTGGGGTACAGAGAGATGTGAAAACTAAATTCATTAATCTCATGTCTTTCAAAGAGGATCCATTAATAAGGTTGATCAAGTCTTATTAATAACCGATTCCAATTAACATGAAACCAAAGAACTTTCATATGACACTAGGTTACGTCAATGGGGATTTGCATATCCCCAACAACAAGATTATAGTAATTATTTTTCTTGGCATTAGGTAGAGGGATTTGAAAGTCTCAGATGATGACCATGGCACAATGCTCAATAACCTTAATATTATTCACCAAAACTTGCTTCTTTGTAAAATGCATGGTATGTTGCTTTCCATTGAAATTGAAGGTAACCTTGCTTTTGTTGCAAACAATAAGAATCCCTAAAATGTTTAAAAAGGGTCTACCAAGGATGATCGACATATTGTCGTCCTCGGGCATATCAAGAATAACAAAGCCTGTTAAGATAGTGACATTTCCAACCACAACGGAAACATCCTCACAAATTCCAATAGGTAGAGCAGTGGTTTTATAAGCCATTTGCAAAGATATCTTAATGGGTGTATTCAATTCAAGTCTTTTATAAAGAGAAAAAGGCATAACACTAACACCGGCTCCTAGATCAGATAAAGAAGTTTTAACACAATTTCTCTTAATGGAGCAAGGTATAGTGGGGATACCACGATATCCCAAGTTCTTAGCTACTCAACCATCAATAGAATAATTAGCAAGCATGGTGGTAATTTCAGTTTCAGGTACCTTTCCTTTTTGGGTAAGAATATCTTTGATATATTTAGAATATGGAGGCATTTTCAATATATCAGTCAAGCGAGTGTGCAAAAAGATAGGTCTAATCATTTCAGTAAAGCGTTCAAAATCATCCTCATCCCTACTTTCGGAAGACTTTTGAGGGAATAGCATAGGCTTTTGAACCCATGGTTATCTTTCCTTACCATGTTTTCTAGAAACAAAATGTCTCTTATCATAACGTTTATTCTTAGGAGGTGGGTTATCAAGACCCTCAACAGGTTCAATTTCTATATCATTGTCATGTTCTTTATTACTTCTAGGTGGATCATCTACACGCACCCTATTATTCTCACTTTCATTTTCATTATCACTAGGTGCATGTTCACTACGAGATTGTGTCTCGACATCAGAAATAGAAACATCATGGTGATTCTCTATAGCTTTTTCTATATCAGGTTCACTAGGGGTATGCAAAGTCCTATCATTTTTCTTTTTCTTTTTGTTCTTGGAAGGACTACATATATCATCATTCATTATCTTAGAATCTTGTTTAATTCTTTTACGGTGACCTTCAGGATAGAGAGGTTCCTGAGTCATTCTACCTCCTCTAGTCACTACTCTAACAACATGATCATTAATATTATTCATCTCAGTAAGCAAATGATTTTGTGACTCAGCTACTTGATCAAGTTGGGTGTGAACCATAGAGGCATGTATACCTATACCTTTCACATCATTAGCAATTCTAACATCAAGTCACTAAAACGATTTATCATCATGGCATTATTCCTCAATTGACTCTTAACATAGTTATTAAAGTGCTCTTACTTAACAATGTAATTATCAAATTCATCCATGCATTGATCGAGAGTCTTAGCATAAGGTATATCACTCTAATTAAAGGAACGGAGAGAGTTTACCTATACTACCTGTGTCGGGATATCAAGTCCATGTATTTCTTCGATTGGTGGTAATTTCTTAATATCCTCAATTTCAATACATTTCTCCGTCATAATTCTTTTTGCTTCTTGCATATCTTCAGGGCTGAGAAATAGAATACCTCTCTTCTTTTGGATAGGTTCAGGTAGTGGTTCAAGGAGTTCCCAATCATTAGCATTTTGCATCATATTATTTAATAGCATTTTGGCTTGTTCAACGGTTCTCTCCCTAAAAACACAACCAGCACAACTATCTAGGAAATCCCTAGAAGGGTCTATTAGTCCATTATAAAAGATGTCCAAAATTTCATTTTTATTAAGCGGACAATCAGGCAAAGCTCTTAGTAACTCGAGAAGCCTTCCCCAAGCTTGAGGGAGATTCTCTTCTTTAATTTGAGCAAAGTTAAATATTTCGTGTAAGGCGGCTTGTTTCTTATGAGCGGGATTTTTTTTCAGAAAAATGATAAAGCATATCTTGGGAACTATCTATGCAGCTAGGAGCAAGAGAAAGGAACCATTCCTTGGCCTCGCCTTTCAGCGAGAAAGGAAAGAGTTGAAGGATATAATAGTATCGTATCTTTTGAACATTGGTAAACGAGGCAGCAATATCATTTAGTTTCCTAAGGTGTTCTACCACAGTTTCATTTTCATAGCCATGGGAAGAATCGGATTCCACTATAGGAATCAATTCAGGGTCTATAGCAAATTCATAATCTCTATCAGTAACAAGTATAGGAGAAGTAGCAAATTTAGGATCATATTTCATTTTCTCCGTCATAGATTTTTCTTTTAGTTTGCCTAGTAGTTTCTTCAAATCATCTCTTTCATTACAAGAAAGATAGTCTCTAGCTACTTCACCATCCATAACATAACCTTTAGGTACATAAGGCAATTCATATCTATTAGGTGGAAGGGGTGTAGCAAGTAATTCAAAGTCGTCATTAGTTTTAGCATTTTCAAGTTCACTAGCTCTAGCAATATGAGCATCAAGTAATTCTCCTAGTGGCACAATTTCAGTTTCATCATGTTAGCAATAATATCATCATTAATGTTAGAAGTATCATCATCAAATTCATGTGGTATATCAGGTATAGCAATAGGTGGAGGTGTAACAAGCCGATTCAAAATAGTAGGTGAATCAAAAGCACGGCTAGATGGCGCTTCCTTGCCTCCTCTCGTGCGAGAGGGGACGATCTTGGTTCTATTATATTTCAGATTCTTCATAATAGAAATAGAATATCCTCAAGTCGACACACTAAATAGAGCTATGAACCCCGGCAACGGTGCTAGAAAAAGGTCTTGATAACCCACAAATGTAGAGAATCGCGGCAGCCTTCACGGTTAGTATTTCACCCCAATTTATTGATTCAACGGCAGGGAGCCAAATAATATTTATTGGCCATAACAGTTGAGTTGTTAATTCAACCGCACTTGGAATATCCTTTTGCAGCAAATATTTAGTAGAACAACAAGTGATAGTAGCAACAGTAACAGTGGTAGCAACAATTTTAGTAATAGTAGTACCAATAGCAATTTAGTAGCAGATATGATAGTAGCAGCAAAAATAGAAACTTAGCAAGATTCAGTATATATAACACGTAGGGCGACACAGAAGTAACTCCAATTCATCAATATAATGTTGGCATGTATTCGGTATATAGTAATACGTGCTTGCAATAAGAACTTGCATGACATCTTTTGTCCTACCCTCCCGTGGAAGTGGGGTCCTATTCAAAACTAAGGGATGTCAAGGCCTCCTTTCAATAGAGAACCGAAACAAAGCATTAACACATAGTGAATACATGAACTCGTCAAACTATGACAATCACCGAAAAGAATCCCAAGCTTAACTCCTGCTCGTCCTTGAGTAGGGAAGTGATAAAGACCGAAATTTTGATGTGGAGTGCTACCTAACATATTTGTTCTTTGTAACTTCTTTATTGTGGCATGAATGTTCACATCCATAATTCAAAACAATAGTTTAATATTGACATGAAAACAATAATACTTCAAGCATACTAGCAAAGTAATCATGAACTTTTGAAATAACACGGCCAAAGAAAGCTATCCCTACAAAATCATATAGTCTGGCTATGCTCCATCATCCCCACACAACGAATTTAAATCATGCACAACCACGGTATTGGCCAAGTAATTGTTTTCGCACCCTTACTTTCTCAAACTTTTTCAACTCTCATGCAATACATGAGTGTGAGCCATGTATACAACACTATAGGTGGAATAGAGTGTGGTGGAGGTTGTGAGGGAAAAAGGAGGAGATGGTCACATCGACTCGGCGTATCAATGGGTTATGGAGATGCCCATCAATAGATATCAATGTGAATGAGTAGGGATTGATATGCAACGGATGCACTAGAGCTATAAGTGTATGAAAGCTCAAAAATAAAACTAGTGGGTGTGCACCCAACTTGCTTGCTCACGAAGACCTAGGGCAATTTTGAGGAAGCCCATCATTGGAATATACAAGCCAAGTTATATAATGAAAATTCCCACTAGTATATGAAAGTGACAAAACAAGAGACTCTCTATCATGAAGAACATGGTGCTATTTTGAAGCAAAAGTGTGGAAAAAGATAGTAGCATTGTCCCTTCTCTCTTTTTCTCTCATCATTTTTTGTTTGGGCTCTTTGGCCTCTCTTTTTTCATTTTTTTCATCTTTTTTTTCCTTTTTTTGGTGGGCATCTTTGGCCTCTTTTTTTAATTTCCTCACATGAGACAATGCTCTAATAATGATGATCATCACACTTCTATTTACTTACAACCCAATACTTAGAACAATAATGACTCTGTATGAAATGCCTTCGGCAGTGTACCGGGATGTGCAACGATCTAGCTTAGCGTATGACGTTTGAAACATCTCGCTAGCTATCTTACGATCATGCAATGGCAAAATGATAATGACGGCACATGTCATGAGACGGAACGGTGGAAGTTGCATGGTAATATATCTCGGAATGGCTATGAAAATGCCATAATAGGTAGGTATGGTGGCTGTTTTGAGGAAGGTATATGGTGGGTTTGTGCACCGACGAAAGTTGCATGGCACTAGAGAGGCTAGCAATGGTGGAAGGTGAAAGTGCATCTATACCATGGACTCACATTAGTCATGAAGAACTCATATACTTATTGCGAAAGTTTTATTAGTAATTGAAACAAAGTGCTAAATGCATACTCCTAGGGGAAGGGTTGGTAGGTGTTAACCATCGCGCGATCCCGACCGCCACACAAAGGATGACTATCAATAAATCAATTATGCTCCGACTTCCTAACATAGAGGTTCACCATACGTGCATGTTACGGGAATCACTAACCTCAACACAAGTATTTCTAGATTTACAACACCCTACTAACATAACTCTAATATTACCATATCCATATCTCAAAACTAATTATGAGGAATCAAACTTCTCTTACTAATCAATGCACTTGAATATGAAAGTTTTTATTATATCCTTTTTGGATGCCTATCATATTTAGAAGTAATTTCATAGCACACGCCAATTACCAAGTTACTTAGAGAGAGCACTCTCAAAATGATGTAAGTGAAGATCGAGAGTTTTTATTTCTACAAAATATGACACCACCATGCTCTAAAAAGATTTAAGTGAAGCACCAGAGGAAAATTATCTAGCTCAAAAGATATAAGTTAAGCTCATGGGAGCAAAATTATCTAGCTCAAAAGATATAAGTGAAGCTCATGGGAGCAAAATTACCTAGCTCAAAAGATATAAGTGAAGCTCATTGAGTATTCTAACAAATTCACGATGAGTGCATGTCCCTCTCAAAAAGGTGTGCAACAAGGATGATCGTGATAAAAAAAAGCAAATACTCCTATAATACACGACGCTCCAAGCAAAACACATATCATGTGGTAAATAAAAATATAGCTCCAAGTAACGTTACGGATGGATTGAAGATGAAAGAGGGGATGCCTTCCCGGGGCATCCCCAAGCTTAGGCTTTTTGGTGTCCTTGATTTTGGCTTGGGATGAATTGGGCATCCCCAAGCTTAGGCTCTTTCCACTCTTTATTCCATTGTCCATAAGAACATCACCCAAAACTTGAAAACTACACAACACAAAACTTAAACAGAAACTCGTGATATCATTAGCATAAGAAAACAAACCACCAACTTTTTAGGTACTGTAGTAAACTTGATTTCCATTTAGATTGATGTTATATTACTGTATTATCACTTCTCCATGGGTCGTACCCCTGATACTAACCATAGTTTCATCAAAATAAGTAATCAACACAACAAAAACAAAATTGTAATGCCCCATATGTAACCTTGCCATATTTGGAAACCTTTCATGTTTGGATCCATGATGTCATGCTTTGGAGTTATCATTTCATGTGGTCATGTGGCTTACTTTCATGTCTTCTCTCATGCATCATAGCATTCATTGCATGCTTGTCTTCTTCTTTGTGTTGTGGTTGGTGTTGGTTCAATGATGAGTGCATGTGATATGTGTATGATGTTGTGGTGATTGCAAGCTTGGGTTTTAAACTATGCTTGTTTTTCAAACTAGGTTTCAAAAGGCCCCCTTCTTCTTATTTACTTGAGCTCAAGTTTAACTTGCTCCAATCCTGTTTTAAAAATGTAGATCATTTAGTGCCTTTTCTTGTGGATGTGGAGATGTGACTAGGGATTTTCAAAACTTTGCTTAAATGGGGTTTTATTTACAAAACAAATTAAATTAATTCTGTTTTGTAATTATTTTATTTGCTCCAAAAATCATCTTTGTATTTTATTTAATTGGGTCATAATTCCCTTATGACCAGGGTTATTTTCTTTTTGTTTTTGGAGACCTAGATTTCCCTAGGTGATTTATTTTGTTGTGGTATTTGTTTTAATAGAAAAACCCACTTTGGTTTTCTCCCTGTTATCTGGCTCCATGGGATGGGCTTCCTCTCTCCCTCTGGCCCATCTCTCTTTTTCTCTCGCGCAGCAGCCCATCTCCCTCATTCCTCTCTTCCTCGTGACGTCGTTTCCCCATGCCCGCTTTCCGTCAGTGCGGCAGAGAGAGAGAGGGGCAACGCCGTGGCTTCACGCACGTCGAGGAGTCCCCCTCGCCCTCTATTTATTCCCCCTCGATGTTCGGACCCGTCTAGGGTTCCTCCTCGCGCCGCCACCTCCTTCTCCTTCCTCCATCTCCCTCTTCCTCCCCCTCTGCAGGTGAGTATGAGAAGGTTCAGAGAGAGAGTGCAGTGCATCAGAGAAGAGCGTCGTCGTCTTCTTCGCGCCTCCTTCGTCTCCGGCCGGCGAGGATGTCCGTGAACTCGGGGGGTCTCCCCGCATTCCATTCCCGTTGCTGGTGAGGCCGGATCATGTATTCATCGACGGCCACGACCTCGTCTCCGACGAGCACCTTGCGAACCCGAACCCCTGCAGCACCTCCTTCTTCTTCCTCCAGCGGCCAGATCCTCTCCTCTCCTTCCTCTCGGTGAGCCGTGCTTCATCCCCTCTCTTCCCTCTCTAGATGCGGCGTAGGGATGAGCTCGTCGTTGTGGCCTCTCTGTTCGGTTGCGGTAGAAGCAGAGCGTGGCAGCAGCAGCAGTTGCAGTAGATGTCGTCGCGCCGCCGTGGTGAGGCACCTCCTCGTGAGATCGAGGAGGGAATGGAATCCCTCGTGGTTCCTACTTCTCACCCGTAACGTGTAGCCATCGTCGGGTCGCCGTGTTGTCGCCGCCGTCCTCCTCTGTTTCGGCCGCCGGCATAGTAGGTTGTAGCAGAGAGGATGCTCAATTGAGCCACTTCCCCTTCTCTGTCAAGGACCATGCGAGTAGCAGAGTGGTGTGTAGTTGGTTTTGCGCAGATGAGATCGTGGGTTCGATCCCCGAAGGCACCCCCTTTTTATTTTCTGTCGTCGTGGTACAGTAGCTCGACAAGGAGGCAGCTTAGCCTGCATGATTCCCCTTCCCTTTGAAGTGATGTGGCTAGTGTAGTGGTGTGGTTCGGTTGGTGAACCAGGGAGGTCCTAGGCTCGATCGCAGTGCCTCCCTTTTATTTATTGTTTGTTGTGTTGTATTCTTTTGTTCCACTTTGCTTATCTTGGGCAGCAAGTCATCTTGGGTTTATCAAAACCAATGGGTTTTACCCCTTTTAATTAGCTTGTGTGTGTATGAGTGTGTGAGCAAGTTCTTGTATGTGTGCACTTGTAGGTGTGTGTGTGCAGATGTAGATGTGTGTGTGTGTTACACACACATGCTTGTGCAAGTTTTGCACAAACACATGAGTAGGTTTATGTGATGATGATGATGTGTGTGTGTGTGTGCAAGTATATGTGTAGGAGTGTGAGAGCATGTATATGTGTGTAGCTGAGTAGAGAGGTGTATGTGGGAATGTGTGTGTGTTCCCCACACACATGTGCAAGTATGCAGAACCAAGAGGTGATAGCTTCTTATGCCTAGAACTCATGTAGTGTGTGTATGTGTGGTGTAAGTGTGTGGGTAGATGTATGTGCATATGTGTGGTGGCATGCATATGTGTGGTGTGAGTGTGTGTGCATGTGGATGCACACATTAGCTTGTGCATGAGGGTCTACCCTCTCATGAAGCTATTCTTGTGTGTGTGTGTGTGTGTGTGTGTGTGTGTGTGGGCTTGTGTGTGTGCATAGGTAGGAGTAGTGGATGCTACATATGCTTTATTCACATGTGATAATGCTCCTATATGCTTATAGTGATTTCTATGTTGTTTTTCGAGCTAGCTTTGTGCCTACATGTTCCATGCAAGTACCCATGTATTATATATGCTTTTGGGGTAGAATCATACCAGGAATCCACTGGTGGAATCAGATTTCACTTTGGAGCAACTTCATAAACTGTCATTTTTCTGTCTTGATGCCATGTTGAGAGCTTAGTATCATGTAGTGCTTTCACCCTATGAGGATGTATCTTTGATGTGGCAGTAGCGGGTGAACCCCCTACAATATGGGGTATTTATTTTAACCATAGGAGTTTGTATGTACTTGTTGTGTCTTGTCAAAGTTGACACTTTGCTGAAATTGTCAGCTTTGTGAAAATCTGTGATTTTCACTAAGTCTGAGAATCTGATGTTATTTTCTTCCCTTGTTGTTTTGATTGCACAAGCTCATGTGTTGGGAATCAGGCCATGCAACAAACTAAGGTTTGTGAGATTTTGTGTTTTTCTAGCTCCCTGTTAAATTTCATGCTCTTTCACTTCCTGTAGATATCATTTTGGAGGCTGCCAAAATGCTTCAGAGCATAAGCAGCTAGTGAAAACCTGAGATTTTCACTAAGTCCCAGAATCTGTTATTTTTGTCCAAGTTTGTGTCCATAGATCTTCTCATGTGTGATGCCTTTGCAGTAACTTCTTGCTCGGGCTTGTAGATATTTTGAATGGCTTTTTCCACATATCTTGTTTGGCTCATTTGGGTGGATGTAGGTACTTTGAATGTTGTAGACAAACTGCTATGATGATGTTTAGGACAGATTGCAGGTTGTAGTTGTTTTGAAGCTTGTGTGAGCATTGTTGATGGTGTGGTGTGTTTCTTTGCACCACCCCACTTGTATTTGATTGTTTGATCATGTGGCCACATGGTAACACCAGGAGAGTGCCAATGGAGTGTGCTTGTGGTGGATTTGAACCGTAGGACTCCATATCTTGTTTTGTAGTTTCTGGTTGATCCGTAGCTCCGTTCTCTACGTTCTTTATATGTTTTTGCATCATTTTATCGTGATGCACATGTTCATGCCATCCTCATGCATGTCAAGATAGCTTAGTGTCAAGTTCTGTCCAGAAGTTTATCTTCTCATATCATGCATATGAAAGTGACTAGAATAGTGATGCATGCTTCCTTCTCATGCATCATATTGTTTGTTGCATCATGTTGTGTTGGTGTTCATTGGCTGTTATGTTTATCTTGGGTAGCATTGGGATCGGAGAGCGAGTACGTGGATTCTGGAGAGCACGTGCAGGACGAACAAGAGCAGTTCCAAGCTGAAGACATCACATGCAAGATGACCGTGACCTTGATACCGTATCTAGCTTTGTTATGCTTAGAATCACGTTTCCTTCGATATATGCTCACTACCTACCACTTGATATAATTGCCTCCTCACATTGCCATGAAACCCAAACACCTTCCCCTCCTAGCTAATGTTGTTTGGCTAAGTACGCTTGCTCAACCTCTAATGATTAGCTTAGCTAGTTGCAGGTGCCAGCTGTCTCATGTGATAACATGAGTATTTTGATGTCATTATGATTACACTGCTATTTAATTAATACACCTATATACTTGGTAAATGATGGAAGGCCTAGCCTTTTGCCGGGTGATTTGTTCCATTGTTGTCGCCTTAGTTTCGGCTACCGGTGTTTGGTTCCATAATTGTTCGCTCCTAACACGTTCGGGGTTGTTATGGGGACCCCCTTGATAAATCGTATAGTGTTAAGGCTTGTCCGGCAGGACCCAACATTGGTTTTAATTTGCTAATCACCTAATAATAATCTGCATAGGGAATAGCTACCCCGAGGATTTAATCAACAACCCGGGCCAGTGCTCCTCATGAGTGTTGGTCCAAACTAGAGCACTGTGCGGGGCCAACTCAGGGCAACTTGAGTGATTTCTATCAGGCCATCGTGCGCGTAGCTTATCTGTTGTGTCCTCAGACTGAGATACGCGGCTCTTATCGGGGACGTCGACATGACAGGAGGTCCTGCTAGATTTGTCTTACCTTAGCGATATATCTTGCGTATAGGAATCCCGGTGAAACTTTTGGTCTCCTCAAAGTTGAGGTTTTCCTCTAAGGAATCCGACGAGATCACGAGATTCGTGATAGAGGATTACTTTGCGGCCCGTGACCGTTTGTGATGGACTAGTTGGATCACCCCTGCAGGGTTAAATCTTTCGAAAAGTCGTGCCCGCGGTTATGTGGCAAACATGGATAATTTGTTAACATCCGGTTCAAGATAACTTGACTTAACTCTAATAAAACTGCCAACGGTGTGCGTATCCGTGACCATCCCCTTCGAAGACCTCTCTTCAATCGGGAACACGGTGGGGTTATGGTTGACGTAAGTAGGTGTTCATGATCACTTAATGATCACCTAGTCTTCGACCGCTCGCGTAGACCACCATATCAATGACTTTGATCATCGTAAGTTAGCCACCATATAAGCTTAGGATGCTGCAACCTATACACTAAACCTTCCTCACCTAATAACTCGACTAGTTTTGGTACCAAGGTCATCCGATTGTTGAGTCCCCGTGGCTCACAGTTTACTACAACACCCCAACAGGTACAGGTACGCCCGACGCAGGAGATCCTGATGGCACGCAGCTAGCGTGGCAGTATGATGAGGAGAACGACCGACTGTACGTGAACTATCCGGAGGACTGAGGCCGTGGTCGTGATCGTGGGCCAACATGCGGGATATCATAGTCTTTTCCTTGTTTCATGTTGTCCGTAGCGGGACTAACTTGTTCTGAATAATTGTGTGGATGTAAACCTTATATTATACTATGTCACATGGGAAGTGTATGCCCTACTTGTCATTCTTTGAATATGTAATGTTATGATTATCTCGCTTGCAAAATGTTTAGATGCGCCTCTTTCCCTTTTGGGGCATCGCCCCCAAAATAGAAAAGGGTCGCATCTTAGTCGTTACAATAACAGTCTGTAGCAATCTGTATATTTCGTATACCTCTGCTATCCCGAAAATTCTGAAAAATTATGAAAATTAGATAAATTTACATATCAATCAGCAGCAAAAAGAATCAACTCAAAAACTCTTTCTGGATAGGAATTAAAAATAATTTCGTGAGCACAAAGTTTCTGTCTTTTTCAGCATGATTAAACAACTATCACCAAAACTAATCATAAAGGTTCTACTTGGCACAAACACTAATTAAAACATAAAAAACACGATCATAATAGAATCATGATGGTGTGGACTCAACAAAACAGAAAGTGAAAAGCAAAAAATAAATCTATTCATTGGGTTGCCTCCCAACAAGCGCTATCGTTTAACGCCCCTAGCTAGGCTTAACGATTTCAATAATGCTCACATAAAAAGTAGTAGTTGAGATATGCAAAAGAGCATCATGAATGGCAAAAGAACACGTTTAAGTCTAACCCACTTCCTATGCATAGGTATTTTGTGAGCAAACAATTTATGGGAACAAGAATTAACTAGCATAGGAAGGCAAAACAAGCATAACTTCAAAATGTTGAACACATAGAGAGGAAGCTTGATATTATTGTAATATGTAAAAGCATATGTTCCTCTCTCATAGTAATTTTCAGTAACATCATGAAGGAATCTTACAATATAACTATCACACAAAGCATTCTTTTCATGATCAATTATAGCATAAGGGTCATCACCAAAACTTGGGAAACAAAAAATATCATCTTCATCAAGCATAGCATCCCCAAGCTTGTGGTTTTGCATATCATTAGCATCATAGATATTCAGAGAATTCATACTAACAACATGGCAATCATGTTTTTCATTCAAGCAGATATCATGAACCACTTTATAATTTTCTTCTTTCAACACTTCATCAAAATTTTCAGATTCATGATTTTCAAACAAAACTCCATAGAGATAGTCAAGTGCACTCAACTCACTAGCGAATTGTTCATCATAATTTGGTCTTTTGAAAAGATTAGCAAGTGGATGAGGATCCATATCAATAGATTTTTAGCAAGCGAAGATGCAAGCAAATAGAAGGCACATGGCAACACAAGCAAACATAGCAACAAAAAGGCGAACGGAAGAAGAGCGAATAAAAAGGAAAATCTTTTTGGTATTTTCAGAAAATCATTTTAGAAGTGGGGGAGAGGAAAACGAGAGGCAAAAGGCAAATAATGTAAATGCAAGAGATGAGTTTGCGATAGGTACTTGGTAGATATGCTTCACTCCCTGGCAACGGCGCCAGAAATTCTTCTTGCTACTTCTTGAGCTTGCATTGGTTTTCCCTTGAAGAAGAAAGGGTGATGCAGCAAAGTAGATATAAGTATTTCCCTCAGTTTGAGAACCAAGGTATCAATCCAGTACGAGTATCAAGATGAGGCACCAATGAACCTGCGCAAAAACAAACAAACTTGCACCCAATGAGATAAAGGGGTTGTCAATCCCTTCACGATTACTTGCAACGTGAGATCTGATAGTGATGAAAGGTAAATATAAATAAAAGTGCATCAAGGTATTTTTGGTATTTTTGTATGTAGATCTGAAAATATGATGTGTAAAATAGACCCGGGGGCCATAGTGTTCACTAGAGGCTTCTCTCATGATAGCAAGTATTACGATGGGTGAACGAATTACTGTCGAGCAATTGATAGAATCGCGCAAAGTCATGCCGATATCTAAGGCAATGATCATACATATAGGCATCACGTCCGAGACAAGTAGACCGATACTTTCTACATCTACTACTATTACTCCACCCATCGACCGTTATCCAGCATGTATCTAGCATATTAAGTTCATAACAAACAAAGTAGCGCCTTAAGCAAGATGACATGATGTAGAGGGATAAATTCATGCAATATGATATAAACCCCATCTTTTTACCCTTGATGGCAACAACATGATGCGTGCCTCGCTACCCCTTCTGTCAGTAGGTGAGGACACCGCACGGTATGAACCCAAAACCAAACACTTCTCCCGTTGCAAGAATTATAGATCAAGTTGGCCAAACGACACCCATAACTTGAAGAGAATTACAAGGATACAAAATCATGCATATAAGAAATCAGAGGAGACTCAAATAATATTCATAGATAATCTAATCATAAATCCACAATTCATCGGATCTCGACAAACACACCGCAAAAGCAAGTTACATCGGATAGATCTCCATGAAGATCATGGAGAACTTTGTATTGAAGATCCAAGAGACAAAAGAAGCGATCTAGCTACTAGCTATGGACCCGAAGGTCTGTGGTGAACTATTCACGCATCATCGAAGAGGCAATGGTGTTGATGAAGAAGCCCTCCGTGTCCGAATCCCCCTCCGGTAGGGCACCAGAACGGTCCCCAGATGGGATCTCGCGGAGACAGAAGCTTGCGGCGGCAGAGAAGTATTTTCATGGCTCTCTCTGTAGGTCTTGGGATTTTTGGGAATTTATAGGCGAAAGAGGTAGGGCAGAGGAGGCAAGAGGGGCCCACGAGCCTGCTAGGCGCCCCCCTAGGGCGCGCCTAGGGGGCTCATGACCTCCCACGAGACCTCCTGCCTTGGTTCACAAGTCTTCTGGGTATCTTCTGTTATGGAAAAAATCATCCCGTAGGTTTTATTCCGTTTGGACTCCGTTTAATATTCTTTTCTGAAAAGGTCAAAAACACGGAAAAACAGAAAATGGCACTAGGCACTGAGTTAATAGGTTAGTCCCAAAAATTATATAAAATGGCATAAAATACATCCCAAGTTGATAATATAATAGCATGGAACAATCAAAAATTATAGATACGTTGGAGATGTATCAACGGGCTTCTTGGGCACCACTTGAACTGCTTCTTAAGAGGAGTGGTTGAAAATTCAAGCAGACCCCTTCAGACGGGGTCAAACAAAGGCACGTGTTCAATATAGAACTATTTGGAGGTCCACTCTTCGGGAGCTGCAATCGGGGTACCTACAGGATACCCTACCCCAGTTATGCGCCATACTTCGGCTCCTCCAACTTCATAAATAGTCCCGTCCTCATTTCGGGGGACAAGGGAGAAAAAATTCTTCCATAATTCAAAATGGGCTTCGCAACCACATAACATCTCGCAAAGAGCAACAAATCATGTGATATGAAGAATAGATCTTGGGGTAAGGTGGTGAAGTTGGATCCTGTAATATTCCAACAAGCCATGTAGAAAGGGATTTATGGGGAAGCCTAGGCCACATAATAGGTAGGGATCGAAGCATACCTTCTCTAACGTAGTGGATGTAGGGAATCCCTCTCCAAAGGCCTCGCCGTTCGCGAAGGTCAGCCCAGGGCGGGTGGGAGCCAGACCTGAGTCGGGCAAGTACCCTTGCACCTCAAGTTCGCACAGATGGGAGCGTGAGATGGATCAACTAGCCCAATCTCCCAGGAGAGAGCCATGAGGGTGCGAGGAGGAGCCTATGGCGGTCCCCATGTCTTCGTTTCTCTGGTGTTCTTCTCGACGTGTTGGAAGGGATGGGGAGCGTTTCTGAAGGGCACGTGTAGGTTATATGATGTGTAACTTGTTTTCTTTGGGAAGGAACAACCCATTTTCCATTGGCGTGCACGAATCAAGGAGGTGGTTAACTCTGTGAAAGGAAAAATATTCATTCTTTGTGGGCCCTATGATGTTTTGTAAGTCGCAAGGAACAATGCGGATAAAAGGATCAGTCAGATATAATGTGGAACTCGCCTTGCAAGTCGAAGACCGAAGAAACGAGTAAGTGGTGAACCTAAACTACGACATTGGAGGCTAGTTCAGGGGCTACTGAGGGAGTCCGGGATTAAAGGATCCTTGGGCCGCTTACCTATTCTCATGGGCCAGACTCCCAGGCCTGTCCGACCATCAGTAGAAGTATCGGACTCAAGATGGACTCTTCCAAAGACTTGGCGTGTAATCCAAGGAGATGTTGTAATCAGCATATTCCTTATCTGTTGTAACCGGCCTTGTGTAAACCCTGATGCCCCTAGCATCTATATATGCCACCAGGCCATAGCACTTAGGGGGTACTAAGTTCATTACGGTTAGGTTTTAGACCACAACATCTGATCTCGGAGTAGATCAACTCTATACTCTGTACTATTCCATCAATAATAACAAGAGCAAGATGTAGGGTTTTACCTTCATCAAGATGGCCCGAACCTCAGTAAAACATCATCTTCACCATCTCTTGTTACCCATCGACCCTAGATCCATAGTTCAGACCCCTCTACTCGAGATCAGTCGGTTTTGACACCGACACCATCACCTATGAAGTTTCATGGTTCGGGAAGCGAAATTACCATGTTTTGAAAGGGGAACCCATATTTCCTGGTCCTTTCAACTTGTTTATTTTCTACGATTATCATACCAACTATAGTGCACTATGTCCAAATGTGATATTTTTGAACTCGTTTACTATATTTAGGCTATTATGTGCATTTTCTAGGCCTTTTGTGCTTATGATTCAATTTTAGACAATCTATGCATGAAAAAAATGTAAGGAGCGGTTCTAAAAATCATAATTGTGTCATTGAATAATATTTCATCTATTTTATAGGAAATTACTAGAAATTAAAATGATATGTGCGGGAGAGGCAACCTTATATGTGTCCTTTCACTACAAGAGATATAGACTATAGATATATTCTCATAGGTTCCTAGAGACACCAAGTAATGTATCTACATACCTATAGATACACTTACTATAGTGCTTCATGAGATTCCTATATGTATATTGTCTAGTCTTTATGATTTAGACGCATTATGTAAAAATGACTCTACATGACATAAAGTCACTTCATAGAGGCATAAGTTTATGAATCAACATGTAGAGGCATCTCAATGAGTCACCTCAAATGTGTATCTATATATTTGTAAAGGCGCTCTATTAGGTCGTTAGATAATGTCTCAAACAATAGATCCAACTTTGTAGGGACAAAGTATTATGCCTTTAAATAGAGATAGTGGCATTCCTTATCGACATCAATCAACGCCTCTTAAAACTAATAAAGGCATTTATAAAGGCATTCTTAGCCATCTCCATGTACGCATTAACCAATGACTTCTAGAGATAGTAGGGACATTTGTAGAGGCGTTTACAAAGCATTTAAGCCTCCCAGATAGACATTATTCAATGCCTTCAAAAATCTAGCAGAAGTCATTGCTCGAGAAATTTCATTAAGTTTTCACACATGGAGGTAAAAATGTATGTTCACTCTCTCAAAACAAAGCAAGAATATTTCCAGATCCAGCTCATTTCATTCCAGATAAAAATGATAAATAAGCTTAATGGAAAAAAGTAAATAAAATATGGAATGATCTTTCATGCGAGTGCTTAGTACAACAATGTCTAATTCTGATGCAAATACAAATACCAATAACTAGAAACAATACTAGCAGTTGAAGTTTACATAAATGATAAGATACAACTAAACAAGCTCTCCATTGCTTGATATGCACGTGAGGTTGCAGGTTTTCCAACACACATGGACTAGCCTCGACTTTTTCCGAATATGACAACTTCGTGAGATTGTCCTCTCCTTCATTGACTATAATACTGAAACAAAACAATGAGACTATTAATTATGTATTCTAGTTAACGAATTTCACGTTCTGTTGTCCAAATATTTAAAAAGAAAAAAAAACTAGAGTACTAACACACTTTGATTTATGCACTTGTATAGTATCTCCTATAACCTATACTCGAATTGAAAAAGTGGGTCAAGCAAACAAAGCTTGCGGTACATAGAAAATTTAACAATGTGAATGAATTCTGTCATGTGAGGTTAATGGCTGAGAATGCTAATAGTAGTTAGAAAAAGGATTGTATCTGAACTATCAAAAGACAACTTGAATGGATCACAGTGCATATGCTAGTCAATATATAGCTTCCTGAACTATGTGTGCAAGCATCAAGAGAAAAGAAGTAGCAACAGGAAGGGTGTTGATTCAAATAGTTCAAGTGACTAAAGTTTAAGATGTATTGGTTTGTTTTGAGCATTTCATTGTAATTACATTTTAGTTTCATCTAAACTGATATTTGTGAATTGCTATATCCAACTAGCACTTTAGCACGGTGAGCCCGAGAATATTGTTTTATGATCCAGGGAGTTTACACATGTAAAACATGAGTACTTAGTTTGCCACTTTATTTGGAGTATCATTTCAGATCTTCATGTCGGTAGCCTCCATAGACAATACAAGCATCTGAATTTCTTAATGTTTATTTATCATCCTTAAATAAAGTTGTTTGTTGTAGAACTCAACTAAAAATTAGGGGAAGAACTAATGTGAATCAAAACTTATCACTGGTCAAGAACAACACACCATGTATATATACAATTTACTAGCGTACAAGTTCATGTGACATTAATGCTTACTGAATCTAACAAGGAAGCTACTTACATCCATCATTTACCGTTGTATATAATATACCATTTCATTGTTAAGAGACTTGAAATAAAGAAAATTACCTCTATAGTATCCTCAAATTGAGAGAAGGGTAGTTGGCTCAGTTTTCTTTAAGCTTTTTAACCTGCAAGGCAGCAGGAAAAAATTGACAACTAGTACACATGTACTGCAATAACTTTGCAACTAACCATCATATTTTTTATGTAAATAGTAATAAGAATGTACCACTGAAACTTACATGAATATGTGGCCAAGCAATACAATGACCAATTACATCTTCTATGGTTTGAGAATTTCCATAGGGACACGATAATCTTTCACTCCCAAGATGACTAACTTCTTGAACCATGATTCCGTAAAACGCAGAGCCAAGCATATCCACTCCAACGATATATGCATTGTCTTTACTATGTATTATTCCTTTAACAACCGTCATGTATTGACTTCTTGAGTTCATTGAGAGCAAAAAAATAGTTCCATGTTTTTGTGAAATAAATGAAACAATTACGGCCATGTTTGATAGAAAAGTATTTTCTAAGTATCCCGACAATACCATGGTTTTGATTATTGTAGGTTGTTTGGCTACCCAAGAAAATTATAGTATTAATGCCACATTTTTGCTAAAGTTGTGGTATTTTCTATGTCTAATAAAAATAAATCTTGACCTCTTTTTTAAACAACATCGAAAAGAAAGCGAGTTCGTCGCCCGTCTAGATCTTCTTCACTAATTAATCGCAACATGAGTACTCTTCGCAAGAGCCCTGATCCATATACATGGTCATTCATCCATATCTTCTTTGCTAATTACTCGCAAGAGTCCACATCTTTGTGCATGGTCGTTATTCATTCAAGCAGCTAGCTCACTAGTTTGCATGGTCGTTTAGCTTATGCCTCGTTGTTTTTCTTGCATGTGTCTAACTAGCGACTATACGCAATTTGCATTCAATGTCTAGCTAGTTTCTTTATGTATGCAGCTATATAGCTACTAAAGTTTGCATGCCAACAATTTTTGATGTGTGCACATGGAGGTGCCAAACATATCCTCTGCATTATTGATACTGCAAAATTCTCTAATATATTAAAACTGTGGTATCTTATACCAACAGGTTTAAACCATATAGTTTTTCAACACTTAGGTATTTATAGTACTTTATTGTCAAACACAGCCTACACCTAACAAGTATGATGAATATCTAACAATAAGACTTGTGTACCTCTTGTGAAGCTTTCAGTAATTCCTTTGTTTTGGATGCATATAAAAGATCAAACAAAATGAAATAATGCAAGTGATTAGCATCATGGTGACAGAGAAATAAAGAGTTGTGACATGTATGTTAGGACAGAACCTCTTCAAATATCTGATTATGTGTTAAAGATGATTTCACACAATGCCCCTTATCTTTAGCATGTGCAACATGTGCTTGCTGCAAATTTGGTTAAAGAAGTTTATATTGTGCATAATAACTATTGTAGTGCATCAGGTGTAGTGGACTAAACTTGCAATCATATGTGCCTCGTGAGCGGAATAATTTACATATAAGATCATGTAAAGAATGGAAGACAAATGAACTGAATACCAACCATACCATAAATGAAAAGACATACTAGAATTAGTTACGACATGCAGTTGCATATAACCTAAATAAACAGATGAGAAACAACAATATAACCTTTGTACAATTTAGTTCAGTTTGAACATTATCATGGGATTCCACAACATTTTCAACATTATACACGATGAAACCATTGGCTATTTCTGGACTATTAATCTACAAGAAAGATAAGAAAATAATTCAAAACAAAAAAGATTAGGACACTATTCCTCTTTACGGACTAAATGAGCATATCCATTTTATAAAAAGCATCTCAAGTAACCATAATCTAAGGACACGGGTACCTGTTGTAAAGTTTGTTGATTTGGCAATTCCTTCTCTTTAGATGCCTATAGAAAACCAAACAATTACAGTGAAGGATGGAAGGGCAATCATCACAAGGGATTGAACAAAATTTGTGCGCACCTTCGGCATGGAGGAGGGCAATTACGAGTATTCCGTTTCTTCAACACCATCAACAGCCGAAAGGATTTACAATTCTCTCTTCACCTTTACGCCTCTAGTAGTATATATTGTGGTTTATCATATTTAATATTCTCGCGAACTTTGTAACCATTAAACATGTACTGAGCTTTTGATTTATGCATTGGATGTTGAACCATCGTAATTAGGTTATGTATTGATGGATTTCATAACAAAAAAATTGAAATTTCCAATTCTAATAATAAATTAACAAAAATAAGGTATTAAGTAATAAATTTAGTGCACATAGTTAGAACGAATAAACTGTGTGCGATGGTGTCATACATTACACACGATCGTTCAAGAATAGCGTGTGTGATTATCTGCTTTACAACACACAGTCGCATGTTTTGCGCGTGTGCAATGTGCGCAATATCACACACATGTTTCCTAGCCGTAATCGTGTGCTATTGGCGTCAATAGCACAAACGGATCCAATCTTGAGTGCGTGTGTAATGTAGGACAATAAGAAGATGGTTGACACACGAAGCGTGTGTGTGATCACCGTGATAGTAGAGCCACCACACACAATTATAAGATTCGGATTGTGTGTCATAATGTACATATCGCGAATAGGTCATGGAATTACATGTTTGTTATATCCATATTTCTTACACGAATATATCTACGCCATCGTCTCGGATGTGTGGTTGATCACAAACGTAACGTCGAAGTATGGCGTCTTGGATAGGCTATGACTTCGCATACGCTTACACTAGGCGAATCGTCAACACACGCTCGTCCCATCGCAAACGATGTTCCGGTGTCATGTGGGATGGTCCCCCTATCGCCCACACATGCGAGATGAAGGTTTGGAACTACATCGCGGTGAACTACTCCCTCCTTGTCATGGCCGCCGTCGAGATGATGAAGATGGCCATCGGAGTTGATTTCCCCCTCTAGTAGGGTACTGAAAAGGCTGCAGATGGGGTTTTTTATACGGAGGGTTTCGGCGGCGGATCCGAAGTTCTAGGTTAGCTTTCGGGGGATTTCTGGATTTATATGAATGTTCTGTGTTGGAGTCATGTCAGTCGAAGCCACGTGGGCCTCACAATCTATCAAGACGCGCCCACGGGGGTGGGCGCGCCCTGTTGTCTTGTGGCCCATAGGTGGACCCCTTAAGTGGTTCTTCACTCCTGTATTTCTTGTTTTCTCTAGAAAAATCCACAAAAAAGTTTCGGGTGATTCCGTGAACTTCTATTTTCTACACACAAACAAGCCCATAGTAATTGTCCTGAGAATACATAAGTTCGGGTTAGTTCTGAAAGTGCATCAAAACCATATAAAAATATTATAAACATAGATAAACATGACATGAATACTTCATAAATTATTGATACGTTGAAGACGTGTCATTCCCGTGTTTTGAAAATTTGTAAGTTTGACATTTCACCACAATGATGCTCCTTTTTTACTGTTTTGATGATCTCAACATTTTTGTTGGCATGCTTCTTATTTTTGTCACATTAATTAGATGTCATAATTTTTTTTGGGTTCACAATGCCTTGATTTGCCACATGTGCTACTTGTAGTTCATGTCGTGCATATGTAGCACTGATAGCTCCTTGTGGCGCAGCTTGCCACACGGCTCCTCGTGTGTGGTTGTATCGTAAGATCCCGCGAACATGTCAACGTAAATATAAAACACATGCCTTTTTTATCTTTTCGAACATGACAAATATGACTTTTCCCATCGCGTAACCCACCCATGTCTGCGTATTGTTGTAGTAGTGGCAGCAATGGACCTGCTGAAATGAGTTCATTGTACCCTAGCACATCTCAAGAGGGCGCTTTGTGGTTGTCCAAAAAACCAAGGATTAGACCCGTCTCCAGGATCCATTTTTCTTCTTCCCTTCTTTTTCAACTCTTGTAGAATGGTCAATCACGCCATGCATGAGTATGCATTATTCTTTCCATAATATTTTTTCAGTTCAACTAAAAGAGTCACGAGAGTCTTATGGTATGAATGTCATACACCCCTAACGTAGCATGGCAATTAAACATTGAAGTCGTGTATCTTTTTGACAATGTATCCTTCTGCATAGTATTTCTACACGTGGGATGGCAACTACCATGAAGAATTGGCGGCAACTACTTCTATAATCGGGTGGCAACTTCCAACAAAGTTGGGCGGTAATTTTTTCCTCCAATGTCCTAACGAAAACCTCTCCTTTAGCTTGCCCCTCCCCCATACCAACCTATTTCCCCACCCCTTCGATTCTAAATGCATCTGATCTTACTTTCGAGTAGATCGATTCGATGGCAACCCTAAATTTCCAGCTACTACAGACTTTGATGGCAAGCAATTTGCAGATCAAATCTAGGACACACGATGGCAACTTCGTTGATTTGGGAGGGGTAGGAAAACGTCCGGGTCCATGAGGTTTTGGATCCATGTGGCAAAAATCTAGGACAACTCGGATCCACGAGGACAATTTAGATGGAAATCCGTAAGGGGACGGGAGAGGAGAATGGCTGGATCCACAAGGTGTCTCACCTTTGTGGATTTCGTCGCCCGATTTTTTTGTCGAGGAGGCGCTAGGGTTCTCGTGTGGTTGCCATGGCACTTTGTGAACCAAGAGGAGAGAGGTAGTGGAAGACTGTCGATCGGGAGGTGGGAGAGGGTTGGTGGTGGGGTGGCTACCCTGGGGGGGGGGGGGGGGTAGGGACGACACGTTGGTCGTGCGGGCCGCAGGATGGCAAGACCTGACGTGCGGGCGGCAGCGGGAGGGGGGACGCCCAGACGTGCGCGTGCAGGCGGTTCTGATACACCTTAGATGTCATACGTGTGATGAATATTACGACCCTTTATTTTTAGCATATATTCTCGCAACAATGTGTCGGGTGTCATCTAGAGTAGGGGTGGGCATAAAAACCAATGAACCGAACACCGAACCGAAACCGTGACCGAAAAAACTGAATTTTCGGTTTTTAACGTTGGTGCAAAAAAATCGGTTTGTACACTCAAAAAACAAATAAACTTCGGTTTGGTTCGGTAGTAACTCGGTTAACCATAATGGAAACTGAAGTTTGTTGCAGCCTGCATGTATATCTTTTCCCGTGCGTGACCACATTGAATGCTAGATGCGAATAAAAATACCACGTGTGGAGGGCCTAAAACCAAGGTAACATGCAAGGCCCAAAAGAAGCTTACCCACGCAACCCTGTGGGCTTCTTTTTTTAATATTTTTTTGAGTTAACTTTGTGGAGCGGAGCGACAGGCCGGCAACTTGTCCCACCTTGCACACCTCGTTTAGTCCCACCTCGTTTGTTTGAGGAGAAGGTGAGAGCAACTTGTCTATATAACAGGCTAACGTGACTGGTAAAATGCACTGCTAATGTCTTGGCACATCGGTATAAACCGATACTGAACCGAATTTATCGGTTAACCCAAATTTCCGTTTGCTATTATGGACTCTTATTTTCGGTTTCCAATTCTGAAAACCAAATCTATACCTAATAATAAGGGAAAAGATTACATCCCACCGGTTGATCCATCCATCGTCCGCTCGTCCATTGGATCTCGCCTCGATCATGAATCATTTTTCGAAACTGGAGCGTTGTTTCAGGAACGGGGGCTAAAGCTGGAGCACTCCAGGTTCCTCGTCGTGGCTCCTCTACTACCGGGGACGAGCCTGTCGGAGTGCGGCGAACCGCCGCCGCCGTCGGTCCTCGCCGAATCCCCACCTCGCCGACGAGATCCAGCCCCTCGCCGGATCCCCACCTCGCCTGATCCCCACCTCGGGCGGCGAACGGGGAGGTGTGCGGCGCGGACGCCGGCGAGCTCCCGCCGACGGGGAGCTTCTCTGCCTCGCTGGAGATGCGTCCCTGCTCGCGCGTCCGACTCTCCGTTGAGCATGGGTCCCGGCTGCAACGTGACTTTCGTTGCAAAAATTCCTCAAACTCGACCGTTGTTGCAAAAAATTCTTTGTAAAAATACCTATGTTACAAAAAGACGAAGAAAAAAAAATCTACAACAAGCAAATTGTTTGTGAAACTCGACCGTTGTTTCAGGAATTAACGGATCCAAAGTTTATTTCTTGCAACAAAGCGAAAGTTTCCGCAACTCGAGCGTCATTTCAGGAAATAACTACTGACCATGTGGCGGGGATGCGGGCGTTAGATCGGCATCCGACGACTAGCTAGGTGACAGATAATTTTTAATATCATCCGGCGGACGCGTAGCGTTCCCCTAATAATAAAGCGGCTATTGCTTCCGTCGGAAAACCCACCATGGCATTTTTATAAAAGAGCCCCTGTAATTTTTGTTATTCAACCCATGCTCCATCATTTATCTGCAACGCAAAAGAAAAAAACGATTCGCTGCAAAAATTATACCCGTACGCATCGCCTCCTCCAGTCGACCCTGGGCCACCCTGGCCTATGCCCAGGCCGCCGCCACACTACTCGCCGCCGCGGCTGTACCTCTCCCCGCTCACTGCCCCCGTTGCGACGCTCGAGCGCATCGCATCGACCCTGGTCCATCCTTGCCTGTGCCCAGGCATCCACCACACCACTCGCCGCCGCGGCCGACCTCAACCACTGCTGTCGATCTCAACCCGCCCGCCTCCGTGGTCGTACCTCTGCCCGCTTGTTGCCCCTGTTTCGGCGCTCGAGCACAGCTTCTGGATCAAATCAACGCGACAGCTGCAACGACTTGGGATGATGCGTTTGCTCGATGCAGAACGGCGGTGGCGCGCGGATAAGGTGCGGCGGAGCGAAGTACTTGCAGGTGGAGGCGGGCCTCCATGGCTCACACGGGGAACTCCGAGGTTATGGCGCGACAACGACGACTCCTTATGACCAGATAGAGGCGCCTAACCTTTGCTCCCCTCATCGTATCCCCTCCTTCGGCAGGAACTCATCATCTGGTGAGATCCCCTCCCCATGCATCCAACCGTGTGCCAAGCACCGACAAGAAATTTTTGTTTTGTGAGAATTTGTTTGCTGATGAATGAATGTATTGAATGTAAGATTGCATTGTTGTAGAGAGAGAGAATGGAACACCACCTTCAGTTTGTCATCTCATCCCACATTCTCTACCCCATGAGTGAAATAAGATAAGAGTCCCTTGATCAATTCACGTAGCCTCTTTGTTTTGCTTTGCTTGTCCCCCTCAATTTCTTATCATGGTGGAATTAACGATGGACGGGTTGATTTCTCAATAAAATAGGATAGAACTGACTACATTAGTTAGTTAGCTTATTATTTTAATAAATCAAAATGATTATAAAAGGTTACAAGCGTGTGTTATTTTTTTCTTCCGTTGCAACGCACGGACCCTTTTACTAGTATGAAAATAAATACCGAACACCTAGGCCGAATCTAGAGTAGTAATTTCAAGAAAGAGGACCACCTTCCTCAAAAGAAAAAAGAAAGAGAACCACCGAAGGCTGGGGCACACCAATCTCAAGAAAGAGAACCACTCAAGGCACGGACACGAATCAAGGCAGAGAACCATCAAAAGATATAGGCACTAATCTCAAGGCAGAGAACCGCTGGAGCTCTTCTGCACCTTTTTGTTCTATCCTGAACTCCCCATCACCACCTCTCGTCCTCTTCCTCGGCAGAAAAAGGAAAAGATGGAGGCCTTCCTCACCGGCTTCCGGGCGCCGCCTCGAGCTTCCGCCGTACCCACCGCCTGGAGCCCGCACCCCAGCCCCTTCTTTCTCGGCACACGGCACAGGAAGCCCTCCTCCGCCTCCGTGGTCTGCATGGCGGTATGGTTCCTCTTACCTTGCTTCATTGTTGCTGGCCAGTTCTTGAAGATATATAGGCGAGGGTCGTAATATGTTGTGTATTTTTGTGTAGGAGCCACATCTCATATCAAAGTTGGATTCTACAGAGAAGGCATGGAAAGAAATGTCGGTATGGTTCTGTACTCTTTTTTTTCACAGACCGTACTTCTTTGTTCACTGCAAGTACTTTTTGAATTCCCACAAACCCTTTTAGAGCCTGTTTATTTCGTAGGGATTTTCTACAATTTTAATCCTTATAAAATTTCCTACTTGAAGTTCTGTTATAAAAATATTTTGGCACCCAAGTCAAAATTTTCAAAGCTAGTCTCATTATTGGAGGAAAGCGATATGCTATATACAACTTAAATTTTGATTCTTTCATACAAGTATGAAACTTTATATTTCATTCTCATATATTATGAATTTACCATGCATGGGATCCTAATGAATGAGTATCTTCTTCAGATTAGATTGGGTGACCCTGACATTGTCTCAGATCCGGGCGAATACCAAAAACTTGCACAGTCTGTTTCCAATCTGGGAGAGGTATATTTGGCATAATTCGAGTGCCATTTGCTTGTGCATGGGTATCTTCTCCCAAATTCATCGATATTTTATGAAAAATATTCAGGTTGTGACGGCATATGGGGAATTTAAGGAATGTGAGAGGCAGATTGAAGAAACAAAAGGTTGGTATGCTTCAGTATTTATTTTGCCTTGGTTTAAGGACTGGATGTTCATATACTTTTTTATTGACCAACATGATAGCTTTGCAAAAAGAGAATGGAGATGACCCTGATATGGCTGAGATGATAGCTTCAGAGCTGGAGTCTCTCTCTGATCAGCTTGCAGAGCTCGAGGAAAGACTGACGGTAGGTATGCAGATATTTTTGATTTATACTTGTTGAAGTACTTCTTATTGCGCTTACCTTTTCATGTTAGGTACTTCTGCTTCCAAGCGACCCTCTAAATTCACGTAACATCTTACTTGAAGGTATCCGTTGGTTTCCAAGTGTCCATCTGATCCTATCAACTTATCTAGGCAGTTTCTCTGCAAAAATAAATAATAATAATAATAATAATAATAATAAATCTAGGCAGTTGCTTTGACCATGTGCAATTGTTTTATCACTACTAATTTAGGCAAGTAAAAATATGATAACTAGGGCATTTTTATTATTACCAATTCTCTTCAATTCAGTTCAGGAAAAACTTACTTAAGAGTGCCATACCGCGGAAGTGTTTAACTTACAATTGCCTCAGCTCTAGTTCAATATTTCGTAACCGAAATCTGTTTTCTTTGTTTCTGCAGTAAGAGCTGGCACTGGAGGTGATGAAGCTGGAATTTGGGCTGGTGACCTTGTAGGTAGATGCAAATCGAGTATGATTTAGCAACTGTGATAGTATATTTGTTGTTGTTTGGTCTAGGTAATTGTTATGACCGGTACAACGTACCAACGGAGGAGGCCCAATGGACAGGGTTAGTTACGGGCTTAGCCCAAGTCATCTTAGCTATCTTAGAGTCCAAGTTATATTAGAAGTCCAAGTTATATTAGAGTCCAAGTTATATTATAGTCCAAGTTATCTAGGGTTTAGTGGAGACTGTCCTCCTATATAAACACATGTACCCCTTCGATATTAAGCAGACAATAAACAATATTCTGTTGTCGTCTCCCTCAGGAGACGGGAGCCCCAAACCCTAGCCGTCTCTCTCTCTCTCTCTCTCTCTCTCACGCCTCGACGGCACCCAACCGCCGGCGCCGGCGCCGGCGTCCCCAACCTCGCAGCCCGCACTTCCACCCCTACAACCTACGTCCGAGACCTGGTAGAACCCTAGCCTCTACCAATTTGGTATCAGGTAGCTTGGGTTCGATGAATTTGTCGGACCTTCCCACCACCGCCGCCGCCGCCACCACCGCCTTCCCCGCCACCTCGCAGTAGCCGTCGCCGCAGCACCAGTCGCCGCCGTCGGCCACCTCAGGTCCGGCCGCCTCCGGTACCGCGGCCCTGGCGGCCGAAGCCGCCCCCGTCCTCTCCCCGGCGGAGATGTCCTCGGCGATCCACGACCTCACCCTGGCAGTCTCGAACCTCCGGACTTTCCTCCAGGCTCCGTACGCAACCCCGCCACCACCGCCTCCGCCGGCGGCGCCCTTCGCGCCACCGCCCCCGGCCACCGTCGCGCCCCAGGTCCGGTGGCCGCCGTCGCCGTCCCCGCTACCGACGTGGATCAACATGCCAACCTACACGACGGCGCCGCTACAGCCGACGGTGTTGCAGCCACCCGCCCCCACCTTCGGGGGTTCGGCGGGTCCACTGACCCGTACGCCGGGCGCTCCGTGGTGCCGCAGCACTCTCCTTCTGCCGCGCTGGGTCGCCACGAGGGCGCCTACGCGGCCTCGCCACACGTGCAGCAGCCACCCCGCTTCACCAAGCTGGAGTTCGCCACCTACGACGGCACCGTCGACCCCCTGAACTGGCTCAATCAGTGCGACCAGTTTTTCAGGAGGCAGCGGACCATGGCGTCCGACCGCACGTGGATCGCCTCCTACCACCTCTGTGGCGCCGCCCAGACGTGGTACTACGCCCTCGAGCAGGACGAGGGCGGGATGCCTCCGTGGGAGCGCTTTCGCGACCTGTGTCTCCTCCGGTTCGGACCCCCCCCCCCCCATACGTGGGAGCCGCCTGGCCGAGCTCGGTCGCCTTCCCTTCACCACCTCGGTGCAGGACTTCGCCGACCGCATCCAGACGTTGGCCTGCCATGCGCCTGACGTCACGGCTCGCCAACGCGCCGAGCTCTTCGTCGACGGCCTTCCCGACCACATCCGCATCGACGTCGAGATGCGCGACCCCCAGGACCTGCAGACGGCCATGTATTACGCACGCGCGTACGAGCAGCGCGCCAACGCCCTGCAGCAGGCGTTCCCGGGCCGCGGCACGCGTCCCCCGACCCGCCCCGCCCCGGTGGCCGCCACCCCGACACGCCCCGCCCTGCCGGCCACTACTGCGACTGCCCCCGCGCCGACACACACCTTCCGGCGCTTGACGTCGGCCGAGCAGCTCGAGCGGCGCCGCAAGGGCCTATGCTTCAACTACGAGGAGCCGTATACGCCGGGTCATACGTGCGCCTGCCTGTTCTACTTGGAGACCGTCGACGACGCGGAGGTGGAGGCCCTCACCGCGGAGCTCGACGCCACCACACTCTCCGAGGCAGGCGTCACGACCTACGGGCCGGTCGATGCGACCGCCTTCGTCGTCTCCCTTCATGCCATGGCTGGTATCAAGACGGCAAAGACGATGCTGCTTCCGGTGACGATCAACGGGCAGCGTCTCACCGCGCTCGTGGACACGGGTTCGGCGCACAACTTCCTGTCCGGGGACGCCATGCGCCGCCTCGCACTCCAACCGGCGGGCTTGGAGAAGTTCAGCGTCACCGTTGCCAACGGGGACCGCCTTGCTTGCCAGGGGGTGGCGCGGGAGGTTCCTGTCCTTGTCGGCGACGAGCCGTTCTCCATCGACTGCGTCGGCATCGACCTGGGCTGCTACGACTTCATCCTCGGCATCGACTTCCTGTCCACTCTCGGCCCCATCCTTTGGGACCTCGATGTGCTGTCCCTCATCTTCTGGCGCAAGGGCGGCCGTCGCGTTCAGTGGACAGGCATCGGCGGCTCCGGCGCCGCGACTCCGCAGCTCCAGTTGATGGCGGCCGCACTGGACGAGGCGCATCCCCTCCTGGCCAACCTCCTACAGCAGCACAACGACATCTTTGACGAGCCATAGGGCCTCCCTCCCGCGCGGCCCTGTGACCACCGCATCCACCTGTTGCCGGACACGGCACCTGTCGCCGTGCGCCCGTACCGATACCCTCAACTGCAGAAAGACGAGCTCGAGCGTCAGGTGGCGGTCATGCTCGCGCAGGGCATCATCCGGATTTCGACATCGCCGTTCTCCGCCCCGGTGCTCCTTGTGCGCAAGCCCGACGGCACATGGCACTTCTGCATCGACTACCGCGCCCTCAACGCCCTGACGTCCAAGGACATGTTTCCCATCCCCGTCGTGGATGAGATCTTGGACGAGCTACACGAAGCGCACTTCTTCACCAAGCTCGACCTTCGCTCGGGCTACCATCAGGTGCGCATGTACCCTGACGACATCGAGAAGACGGCGTTCCGCACTCACCATGGCCACTTCGAGTTCCTGGTGATGTCGTTCGGCCTCTCCAACGCGTCGGCGATCTTCCAGGCCCTGATGAACGACGTGCTCAGCCCATACTTGCGCTGCTTTGTGCTTGTTTTCTTTGATGACATTCTTATCTACAGTGCATCTTGGGCGGAGCACCTACAACACGTGGCCATCATCTTCAACGAGCTTCGAGCGCATCGTCTTCACCTCAAGCGCTCGAAGTGCTCGTTCAGCACGACCTCCGTCGCGTACCTGGGGCACGTCATCTCGGCGGACGGGGTAGTGATGGACGCGGACAAGGTCGCCGCCGTCGCCGCGTGGCCGACCCCGCGGTCACCGCGGGCGCTCCGCGGCTTCTTGGGCCTCGCCGGCTACTACCGGAAGTACATCCGGGACTTCGGCCTCATCGCCGCGCCATTGACGCGTCTCCTTCGACGCGGCGCCTTCTCCTGGGACGAGGAGGCGACTACGGCATTCGAGGCTCTCCAGTGGGCGCTCACGACGGGACCCGTCCTCCAGTTGCCGGACTTTGATATGCCGTTCGTGGTGGACTGCGACGCCTCTGGCATCGGCTTCGGCGCCGTCCTCCAACAGGGCGAGGGACCGCTCGCCTTCTTCAGCCGCCCCTTCGCCGGTCGCCATCACAAGCTCGCGGCCTACGAGCGTGAGCTTATTGGGCTGGTTCAGGCGGTGCGCCACTGGCGGCCTTATCTTTGGGGCCGGTCATTCCGTGTGCGCACGGACCACTACAGCCTCAAGTTCTTGCTGGACCAGCGCCTCTCCACCGTTCCGCAGCACCAGTGGATCAGCAAGCTCTTCGGCTTCGACTTCACCGTCGAGTACCGCCCCGGCCGTCTCAACACGGTCGCCGACGCCTTGTCCCGCCGCGACACTGAGGATGTCGCGGACGACGTCGCCATGGCTGGCACTATCATGTGCATCCGCTCCGGGCCATCTTTCGCCTTCATCGACGAGATTCGTCGGGCAACTTCGACGACCGCGGACGCGCAGGGCCTGCGCCAGCGCCTTGACGCCGGCGAGCTGGACGCGTCCTGGCGCTTGGACGAGGGGCTGCTCCTACATGGCCGCCGCATCTTCGTGCCCGACCATGGCGACCTGCGCCACCAGGTCCTGACCTTGGCGCACTCTGCAGGGCACGAGGGTGTGCAGAAGACTCTCCATCGTCTCCGTGCTGATTTTTACATCCCTGGTGATGGCGCGATGGTGCGCGACTGGGTGCGGTCGTGCGTGACGTGCCAGCGGAACAAGACGGAGACACTACGACCCGCGGGTCTACTGCAGCCGCTGGACGTACCCTCCCAGGTATGGGCGGATATTTCCATGGACTTCGTCGAGGGTCTTCCCAAGGTGGACAGCAAGTCCGTCATCCTCACGGTGGTTGACCGCTTCTCCAAGTACGCGCACTTCATCGCCCTGGGTCATCCATATACCGCCGCCTCCGTGGCGCGGGCCTTCTTCGACGGCATCGTTCGCCTCCACGGTTTTCCTTCGTCCATCGTCAGGGATCGTGATCCCGTGTTCACGGGACATGTCTGGCGGGATCTCTTTCGACTGGCGGGCGTGAAGCTCCGCATGAGCACGGCGTTCCACCCTCAGACAGACGGCCAATCCGAGGTGGTCAACAAGGTGATCGCCATGTACCTGCGCTGTGTTATTGGTGATCGTCCACGAGCTTGGGTGGACTGGTTGGCGTGGGCGGAGTACGACTGCAACACCTCCTATCACTCCGCCCTGTGCACCACGCCTTTCGAGGTGGTCTACGGGCGCCCACCTCCGGCGATGCTCCCTTACGAGCCTGGGACGGCTCGGTTCGAGACGGCGGGCGACTTACTTCGCACCCGCGACGACATTCTGGCTGAGGCGCGCCAGCGTCTTCTCCAAGCACAGCAGCTGGCTCGGAAGTACTACGATGCTCATCATCGCGAGGTGGAGTTCGCGGTGGGCGATTGGGTGTGGCTGCGCCTCCTCCACAGGACCACACAGTCCCTGGACCCACGCTCCAAGCGCAAATTGGGACCTCGCTACGCCGGTCCCTTTCGTGTGCTGGAGCGTGTCGGCACACTCGCATACCGCTTGGAGTTGCCAGCTGGTTCTTGCCTCCACGACGTCTTCCATGTCGGCTTACTGAAGGCCTACCGCGGGGACCCTCCTGCAGCGACGCCGGCCCTTCCTCCTACTTCGGATGGCCGCCTCCTTCCAGCTTCCGCACAGGTTGCGAAGGTGCTGCAAGCGCAGCAGCGTCTGGCATGTCTTGGTACAGTGGACCGGCCTGCCAGAGGAGGAAGCGACTTGGGAGAAGCTCGACGATTTCCACCAGCAGTTTCCAGATGTTCAGCTCGAGGACGAGCTGTTTGAGAAGGCGGGGAGAGATGTTATGACCGGTACAACGTACCAACGGAGGAGGCCCAATGGGCAGGGTTAGTTACGGGCTTAGCCCAAGTTATCTTAGCTATCTTAGAGTCCAAGTTATATTAGAAGTCCAAGTTATATTAGAAGTCTAAGTTATATTAGAGTACAAGTTATCTAGGGTTCAGTGGAGGCTGTCCTCCTATATAAACACATGTACCCCTTCGATATTAAGCAGACAATAAACAGTATTCTGTTGTCGTCTCCCTCAGGAGACGGGAGCCCCAAACCCTAGCCGTCTCTCTCTCTCTCTCTCTCACGCCGCGACGGCACCCAACCGCCGGCGCCGGCGTCCCCAACCTCGCAGCCCGCACTTCCACCCCTACAACCTACGTCCGAGACCTGGTAGAACCCTAGCCTCTACCAGTAATACTCCCTCCGTCCCAAAATAAGTGACTCACCTTTGTACTAACTACCACCTTTGTACTAACTACTCAACTTTATACTAACTTTGTACTATAGTTAGTACAAAGGTGAGTCGCTTATTTTGGGGCAGAGGAAGTAGCATATAATCTTATTGATCATAATTTCATGATTTACGAGGATAACAACCTAAGAATTACTCAATGTCTAACAAAGAGTTTTAGTTTTGGCAACCTCAGTTCATCTTTGTTCATTTCACAATTGTTGTTCGAAACTATACTCCCAGTATCATAGTGCATCGTATTTATGACTTTATTCGCATAATCCAAGTTCCACAATAAATGTGTAATCTCCATTCTGCAGGTACGCATGTATCAAAGATATTGTGAGCTCAACAATTGGAAGTTTAAACCAGTTTCTTGCTCAGAAGTATGTACTTGCAAACTTAGCCTGACTATTGAATAAAAACATTTTCGCAAAAAAAGAGAGAATAAAAACATGTTGATTGAGTAATTAAATCTTCCAGGCAGAAAAGGGCGGATTCAAGACATATGTGATGGAGGTGAAGGGAAAGCAAGTCTACAGTAAACTGAAGTTTGAGTCAGGTGTGCACCGTGTTCAGCGTGTACCGCAGACAGAGACTATGGGTCGTGTTCACACGTCAACCGCAACTGTGGCTATTATGCCAGAGGTGACTATTAGATTTAATTTCTGACATGGATTTATGTTTTCATTTTTTAAGTTTTCTAATTGTGTTTTGATGGCACCATAGGCCGACGAAGTGGACGTGGTTATTGATCCAAAAGATATTGAACTTAAAGCTGCAAGATCTGGTGGAGCTGGAGGTATATCACTTCTGGAGTGTGTGATTCTTCTAGTATAATACTCTGTTACTTTGGGTGTATGTTACAATATCTTTCTGAAGGAAATGTACATTACATGTTACAACTGATTTTTATGCTTGTATGTTCTCGATCAATGCAGGGCAGAATGTTAACAAGGTGGAGACAGCTATTGATCTTATTCACAAGCCTACGGGAATAAGAATATTCTGCACAGAAGAAAGGTCGCAACTTCAAAACAAAGAACGTGCATTCCAGTTATTGAGAGCAAAACTGTAAGTTTCTATCATCTGAATTATCCTTGTTATTGTGCAGCCTTCTAATTTGTGTGTTACTTCCATATGCTTGCTTTCATCTTATTGTTTCTGCTCGTAAAGATGCTCTTTCATAGTAGTATTATAGTTGCATTTCTATCTTGAACTTCTTCTCAAAGAATGCCATGAATTTGTACCTTCTTTGAGTTCATATTTACTCTGTACATTTGCTACCATTGTCAAATGATAAATTAGTTTTCTAGTTGAATTAATCCTTTGTGTGACTTATTTCATCTCCCATATATCTCTACATAAACATTACAGATATGAGATAAAGTTAAGGGAGCAACAAGAGTCCATAAGAACCCAGAGGTTACTGCAGGTATGATGTATGTTCTCCATAGAGGTTCATATGTTGCAAACTCATAGATGACCAATTGAAAGGAACAGAAATCTGTTTTCCAAATGATAATGTTCAGATTTTTTTTAGTTATACCAGTGATGGTCGCAAAATATATATCTGAATGTTGATATTGAGTACACAAGTCTTAGTTATTGGCATGACTAACTTAAAGAATGACACAATAAAAAATGAAGTAGGGGTAACTTTCTTTGATTTTCATACGGGTTGTAAAATTTTGGTATACCCTGTGTTGAATTTGCTAACACTGTTAATAATTAAAGGTCGGTACTGGTGCTCGCTCGGAGAAGATACGGACGTACAATTATAAGGTACTAGCACATTATGTCACCTTAGGGTTTCATGCCACTGAAATGTTTGTGTTGCGAATGTTTGAAATATCTAAAGTATATTTAAGTCTATTTCACATTTGGTTACAGGACAACAGAGTGACTGATCATCGGTTGAAGATGAATTTCATATTGTCTAGCTTCCTTTTAGGAGATATCGAGTCAGCTATTCAGGTACATTACATATAATGATATGCAAATTGTGTAGGAATTGAAGAACCAGCACATGACATAGAAATCTACAGCATCTGTTAATTCCGGTATCCTTGAAACATCCACAGTCCTGCGCTGCCTTGGAGCAGAAGGAACTCTTGGAGGAAATGGCCACCTCTTCTGCAGTGAAGGCATGATCAGTTCAACTATTCCTTTTGCTTCTGGCCATATCCTAAAGGAGAACAGATAAAATGGCATATTACAGTCGCCGGAGATCGACAACCAAGTCGTACATGAAAAAACTCATGAATCATATTCCTTGCACGCCCACACTGTTCTGTTTGCTCATGGTCATTTTGCATATACGCTAATGTCTGTACGCAATTTGATGCACTCCAGTTGCCCTGATGGGAGCAGATTTTGAGTAGCTGAAATCCACATTTTTTTACAAGAAAGCGGTGACATTGGTTGAAAATATACACGAAAGTTCTCTGTGGTTCAAGTCTTGAATAGTGGCAATGTGTCTGTGTGGAATCTGTGCGCCAGGATATTTTGTGCAGGTGCCAGAAGGAAAAAATAAATCCAAAAGAACCACCGGATGCTCGATGTAGTATGAATTAACCGGCTAATGTAGGGCTTTATGAGGTGCCGATTAAGACTTCATCTTGTTTTTCTCCTCTAATCCTAGGCGCCCAGGGTCAACTCTCCCCTCCAGACTTCACAGGCGAGACCATTGGTTCGCCTACCTCCGCCTATCGGTCCGGCGGCCAGCGGCAGAAGGGGAATCTGGATGCCTCCGTCTTGGTTAGTAGTTTGGGTTAGGATATTTTAGTCCTTGCACGTGTGGCATTCAGACGGATTATGGCGTTCCTTCTTCGAGTTTGTCTTCTGGGCTTCGATTCTATTCAAAATTGTCCATCTAGATGTAGTCGACGGAGCTGCACATAGAGATTAGAGTTTTTCTTGTGTGGCGAGATTTGATGTCAGGTGCTTCAGATCTATGCAAGGGTTCATCAGCGACGACTGCGGCTCTAGGATGTTGATCCTTAGTGACACGAAGACTTTCCGACTTTTCTCGATAAGGTCAAGCCGCTCCGATAGGGGAGCGACGCGTCAGCGGCTCGTTCTGGCGGCAGTAGTGGGCGTTCTATGGTCTAGAAATCTTAATGTATTTTTTATTATGTTTGAGATGCTTTGTACTTCCAACTTTTTATAATAGATGTGATGCTTTTGTAAAAGAAGTAGGGCCTTATGCATACTAATGCTAGTAATGGATTGCCAAAAAATATATAATCATCCATATCGATTGAATATAGCCTAAGCTATTATCTCCCACATGCCGTGGTTGAATATTGTTGGCTTAGCCATGCTTCAATGGATACACATGTGAGTATGTAGTGGACACTTTTTTTTTTGAAATTAGAGCTTCTTCTTGATGAAGAAGATCCGGTATTCATCGATGAAGTAGCTTTCGAAGACCCCCACACCCAACTTGTTCTTAGGTATTAGTGCGAGAAGATGGTCGAGCGGGTTGATCTTCACCATTAGTGTTATTGTCTTCTCTGAACGCAGAGTGAATCAGTGTCAAAATATCACCAGGCTTTTAGAAATCGCAAATTTGTCGATGAAGACCTGGCTGCAAGGGCTGGAGTGTCCGTGTGGGGACACCGACTCATAAGTCGAGATCACCGAATATACATCCACATTGATCCCACAGATCAGTGCTCACTGAACACACAGAAACTGAATAACAAGAGTCTTACATCCATTATGTACCGTTTTACTCGAATATAGCCTTCATGGCCAAGTCTTCATAGATTGGCAGCGGAAATCTTCATCAATAGCATGAACCTGCCATCTGCCTTAACCCTACATGCATTCTGATTGGAAAGCGTCCTAGCTCGCACGAATGTCACCAAGATATTCTTCGTCATATCCTGTTCTCTCATGCCTAGTCAATAAAATAACCAGTGGCAAGCCAATGAGTACTTTGAATGTACTCGCAAGCAACCCATGTTTGGAACGAGGCAATAACAATGCATGATATAACACTAATAGGTAAATTGCAGAAAGCAGATTTTCAAGTGCAATGTCATGATCAATTTCTTGCGAGGGCATGCATCATGAGGTAAAATATATCCATGTGAACAGGTTATAGATATCAATATCAAATGAGGGTCGAACATCCCATGTCCACCCATCATGCTAAGTCGTGTGACTTAGCTCATGAATCATACTGCCATCTTTATCACATAATCACCTTTCTCTCACACACACTTGGTTTATGCAAAAACATATGGACATAGTCTAAGCAGCACCACCCAATTGTTGTTGACCATGGACACGCCTATTTGAATAGTTTTACACACTGTAGAGGTTGCGCGCTGTACCCACAAGACTCGGGAAATTTTCGTGTCATCCACGACTCACGGTATATAACAAACTCGAGGTAAGCACCCGAACAATGCCTTTCCTCTGGCGACACTAAACAAAGAGTCCACTCATTGGTGCCATCTCTCATGATATACATCATACGAGCCTCGCTCTAAATCATACCATCCATGAGGGCACGCAATGGTGTGCCCAGTGTGTGTGAAAACAGCCCATGGTCGCCCTACCTGGCACGACCCCATCTCGAGAGGGTATCTCTAGCCCACTCGCCACTAATAATGCGGGCATTCTGCTAGCATCCACCAAGGTAATCAACAAAGCCCCGTCCCATAAAGGGGTATCGTGGTCGCACATGTAAGGTTGGGACGGTCAACAAATCTTAAATCTAATCCTATTTTCAAAACCACACACACAATTTGCCTCGGTACATCGCTTCTTTATCAAGTGGTTACCTAGTTCAACACATCTCCCTCGGGCATTAGTGTCACCAGACGGGGTTTTCGAAAAGTCTTTGAAATCTTTTCTTTCATCGTCACCATGCATATACCTATCCCATTTGCTTAGCAAATACTAGCAACCTAACCACTTCCCACCCGCATAACCCTCATAGGAAGGTAGGGTCATGTTCAGTTCAAGTATCAACGAGGAGTTATCGGAGACAACCTACCAACGTGGTCATCGATTCAACATGATTCAAATGCAACGAAGTGAAGTGCCATGTGACATGCATAAATGGTTTCAAGTCTTGGTCAAAGGTTTGCTTGCCTGGTTCACCAAAGCCTTTGAGGTCTTCACTAGATTCTAGTCCACTCCGAGCACCTCGTCTACTTCGCCAGCTATTGCCGAAACAACCACAATGAGCAACACAACAAGCGGAGAAATAAATGTACTCTAAAAATAGGAGTTTTATTTTTCTTGAACATCTCTGGTCATAAGAAAAATACCTAAGGTTTGTTCTAAGGGATTTGGATCATTGGAGAATTTTGAACGGTGGAAATGGAGGCATCACTGGCCCCACAAGAAGTCTACAGAGAATATTTTTCTAAAAATGTGTGGAGGCACCAATTGAATAGGCCATGATTTTATAAACATTTAGGAAATAGTTTCACTGGATCCGGAGTAGGGATGATTTTCCTATGAATTTGTTAATATGGAATAAAGGGTAAAATAGAGCTATTTATTTGACCTAGCAAAGTCAATGCCGTAGAAAAATGTTAACTAAGGCTAGAAAAATAGTGCAAGATTTGTAGATTCTTTAGAAATTTTCATCACTCTATTTGGAGTTGATATGGACCCTCTAGGAATTTTGCAAGGTGGAGTTTGAATAATTCAAAGTCAAATTCAAATTTGAACACTATAGAAAATATTTCTGGAAAAATGTGAAGTGCACATATTTTGATAGGTAGTGATTTTAGAAACTCCTGGAAACTTGAAACGTTAAATTTGAAACTAATATGAATTTATTTCTTCATAGGAAAAAGAAAAAGAAAAGGGGTTTACCCACGGCTAAAGCGCGCCCTAGGCGCTGGATAGCCACTAGGTCGGCCGAGTGGCTCAGCCGAGTGGGGGAGGTGGTGACGCCGATGGCGTACTATGTGGAGTATGTTTCCGTCGCATGAACACGCCTCGCCCCGAAGCCGTTTCCACTTAAACGGTGAGCGCTCGGGCAGGTGTCGCTGACATGCGAGGCCTGCATGTCTGGTTCATCCTCAACCTCCCGCTCGTGCAGAGGAGTTGCAGGGGAGTTGTGGTCGCGCATTCACCAATGTCGTCCTAGTGGCATGTGCCTCCTGTAGGGATGCCCCATCCATCGGAGCACTCGGAAGAGACCCCCACATCCCCCTGGGGGTACCACCTTCCTTGAGGAGCGTTAGGTCGAGTAGTGCAGCTGGATAAGGCGGACGCAGCCAACAGCGAGAGAGGGTAGGGAGCATCGGCCACCCGGAGGGGAAAGGGACAGGGGAAGAAGGGAAGTTGATGCCGTGCGAATTTGGCCGGAGGCCGACGGGGAGGCTTCAATCATTGACGAGGATGGAGGCCACATGAGGATACATTGGGTGGCTAGGGAGGTTCACCAGAGGGAGGGGAAGCTAAGGGGGGTCAAGAGGAGTGCTCTCGGGCTTTAAGTAGCCCTGGCTGTGAGCTCACCATGGACAGCGTCCACGACCGCGACACAAACGAGGTTAGGGGCACGGGGGAGCTCCGGGGGCGTTCCTATGAGTCTCGTGGATGTGGTCCATGCCAAGCCCAGGAGAGAGGGGGAGCGAGGCGTGGCCAGAAGCATGCGCGTGCGAGATCGGCCATTGGCCATGGTGGGCGGCCAAGGGCATGCTCCGTATGGGCAGGATATAGAGAGGGAGGAGGGGGCCGGTCGTCTGGCATGTCGTGGATGCCGATGTGGTCCTGTTGGCAAGTGGGGGCAAAATTGACAAAAATGATTCCTGAGGCGAAAGAACTCACGGATTGACTCTTCGGGGGAAATAATTCACCGCCCTGACCCTTTTGTGTGGCGCCCGACACCTAGGCGCCACACTGTACTGTGTGACGTCTAGGTGTTCGGCGCCACACCCCCGACCACGTGACACGGAGGGGGCCACCCCACAGGCAGTGTGACGCCTAAGCCTCAGGCGTCACACATTGTAATGTGTGACGCCTAAGCCTCAGGCGTCACACATTGTAATGTGTGGCGCCTGACCCTTAGGCGCCACACATGGACTTATACAACCCCCTCCCCACCCCTCCCTCATTCAAACAGAAACTGCCACTGCGGCGGCGGCTGGCTCTCATCCCCTCCCTAATCCCCTCCCCCATCTCTTTCAGATCTGAGGATTTCTTCCTTGGATTGATCCCCCAAGGTAATGTCCTCCCCCATCCCTTCCCTTTCCCATCCTTCTATCCAATTTTATTATGTTTTGGTTGAGTAGATTGATTTTAGTAGATTGATTTGAGTAGGTTCTTAGGATTTGACTAGTTAGGATTTGGTTGAGTATATGAGTAGTTAGTAGTAGTAGCAGTTAGTAGTAGTAGTAGGTATAGGAATTGCATTAGGTTTTGGTTTTGGTTGAGTATATGAATAGTGAGTAGTAGTAGTAGTTAGTAGTAGTAGTAGTTAGTAGTAGTACTTAGTATTAGTAGTAGTTAGTAGTAGTGGTAGGTATAGGAATTGTATTAGGTTTTGACTAGTTAGGATATGAGTTAGGATTTGACTAGTTAGTATATGAGTTAGGATTTGGTTGAGTATATGACTAGTTAGTAGTTAGTAGTAGTAGTAGTTAGTAGTAGTAGGTATAGGAATTGCATTAGGTTTTGGTTTGTAGTTAGTAGTAGTAGTTAGTATTAGTAGTAGTTCATATGAGTATACGAGTCTTATTTGAATATGAGTATATGAGTAATTTTTTGTGATTTGTAGGATGGTGTGGCTTCTGAATGATGTTTATGACGTTGAACACCGGGCCTATTTCATGTCGGAGAAGAAGATGGTAAGTAGAAAATGATTAGTAGATTAGTAATTTTTTGAAAATGTAGTAAGCACTTGATATATTCTTCTCCTATATGTTTGCAGGAGCTTACGCCCTTGAAGATCCGGTCTCATGGGGCATCCTCTGTAATGCATTACGATGAGCGGTACACCCCGTACATCGAGATGACGGGACTCCTTCCATTCGTGCAGCTTGTGAGTCGATCAACTCCCAATCTGAACGCTGCGACAGTCACATCACTCATTGATCGTTGGAGGCCGGAGACACATAGTTTTCACCTCCGGACCGGAGAGATGACGGTTACTCTTCAAGATGTTTCCATGATCACCGCTCTTCCGATCAAGGGGAAGCCACTATGTATGAGCACTGATTCTGAGGGATGGCGGCAACAAATGGAGGCTTTGATTGGTATGTCGCCGCAGGAGCCGGAGGTAGAAGATGGAGGGAAGAAAGATAGAGTCCCTGCCGGCACCACTTTCACTTGGATTGCCGCCAACTTTGCTCATTGTCCTGAGGATGCAGATGACGAGGTGATCCAGAGGTATGCTCGCGTCTACATGTGGTACGTCATCTCTAGGACTATCTTTGCGGACGACACAGGCAAGAATGCTCCATGGATGTGGCTGAAGGCGTTGACTGTTTTCGACAACAAGTTCAGCCGGGGCTCGGCCGCACTGGCTTACTTGTATCGGCAGGTAATAAATTGTTAGTATTAAGTACTCTCTGTTATCTTTTTCTGCTAAACTGATGTATGTTTGTTGTTACTTGTAGTTGGACGATGCTTGTCGCAGGACGACAAAGGACGGTGGAGTTGGTGGTTGTATGCTCCTACTTTCAGTATGGAGCTGGGAACGCCTACCTGTTGGACGCCCTAAAAGCTCACAGTGGAATACCTGGAATGACCACGGCAACCCTGTACGGCAACCTACATGGGCTTACAAGTGGGACTTGGTATCGGAGGTGGCAAGCGAAGTGAACCTATTGTATAAGCAATACACCAACGAGATGGATTCGCTTACCCCCGAGCAGGTAAGATGGTTTCAGAGTTGACTTCCAGCTTCTATGTTGTGAGTGAAATGAATTGTGGTATTCATCTTGTGTTGTAGGTTGAATGGGAGCCATATGGTGTCGGGACAAACTTTGGTGATGCACACACGTTCGAGCTGAATCCACTATGCGTGCAGGAAAGACATATTTGGCTAATGCGTTGTCCCCTAATATGCAATTGGGCGGTTGAGTTTCATCTCCCGCATCGTGTGCTGCGTCAATTTGGTTACTTTCAGCCACACCCGTCGGAGTGGGTGGACACGGACACACAGCTTCACAGGTAACAAAAAATAATTAGTGATTAGTTTTGTTCTTAGTGTTGAGCGAGCTACTGATGTGTTTTGTTCAAAGCAGGTTGGATAGGAGGAGGCAGCGAAAAATCAAGGATTGGCAGAAGCATCATAAGAACTATGTCCTTATGTTCGAGCAAAGTGTGCAGGCAACTTCGAGCATACAACGAACCCAGTACCGTCAGCATTGTGCTCTTGCGTTTAGCAACTACCTAAGATGGTTTCAGGAGAGTACTCGTGTCGAGATTTGTCCGCCGGCTTACGAGGAGGACATATTGGAAGAACCCACTGAGTACGATGAACTTGCCCAAGGCGGTTACAGCAAGTTGATTCGCGAAGGGTACCAAACTTCCTTCGCCCCTGTCCTGAACTTTGTGGTAAGTGTGCTCCCCTATGTAAATTATGAATTCTAGTGGACCTATTCACTTGCACTTATTTGTTGTCATTGTCTTGTGATCATAGCGCAAAGAGGTCAAGAAACAAGCTGACGAGTCCGAAGATATTCTAGATAACACACCTGGAGGAAAAAAGGGAGAATCTGCACTTTGTCTATTCATAAAGGTGTTGTGTCATTATTATTATTTTGCCCACGAATGCAACATTATAGGTTACCTAATATATGTCATTTATATTTGAATCTAACAGGAACAGGGCAAGAAGTTACGGTGCCTATCCAACATTTTAGGTTGTCGTGACCCTGAATATGTTTCACCTTCGAGATCCGGTTCATCCGAAAGAAATACTCTTGACGATTCAGCTTCTTCGGGCGCTCGTATGGATGATGGTGACATTACCTCGGCGGCTAATACCCAAAGAAATACTCAGGAGGATGATGTTGACACTCCTCAGGTATGACATAGCCATACAATTTGCACTTTCAACCTTCAGCCTTGAACCTTCAAATTTGAACTTTCAACCTTCATATGTATTAGGCTGCGGACGACATGACGTTGAAGGCTTTCCAACGCTCCGCTTACATGTTGAAGCCCAGGAAGGAATTTAAGCGCTACTCACCGGATGATTATGCGAAAGGAAAGAATCCGGTGGCCGGGGGCTCTCGTTTGTCAAGGATGAGAAGCATGGACGATGAGGTTGAGGATGACGATGAGTCGGATGACCCGGAGCAATTTGTGGTTGCGAGAAGGAAGAAGCTAGTATCCAAGAGGGGACGAGGCCCCAAGTGATTTGGAGTTTGTGTTGCACTTGTCGAGCTGAACTATTTACTTTAGTTGTGAACTATTTCGAGTTGTGAACCATTTAGTTGTTGTTGCAGTTGTTGTGAACCATTTAGTTGTTGCCTATGATTGTTGCACTTGATGATTCCTTGGCTTTCACATATATGATTGCTGTCAAAATTGCTTTATTGCTGTTCAAATTGCTTTATTGCTGTCAAAAATGCTGTTTTGATGTCTAAATTCAGTTCCAGCAGGTTTTCACATGTGTGGCGCCTAAGCCTTAGGCGCCACACATGTGATGTGTGGCGCCTAAGGCTTAGGCGCCACACATGTGAAATAGACTGGGGGAGGGGGGTGGGGAGGGGCTGGGCCGTGGCTATATAAGTCCATGTGTGGCGCCTAAGCGTCAGGCGCCACACATTGAAAAACCTACTGCCATCGAAAGTGCACACTTTCTGTTACTCTATTTCCTCTATGTGTGGCGCCTAAGTCTAAGGCGCCACACCACACATGTGTGGCGCCTAAGGCTTAGGCGCCACACACTCTGTCATGCCAAGAACTGCATAGCAATGGAGGAGGAGTTCAAATATACAACACATAATAGTGGTGGAGGAGTTCAGATACATACGTTAAAACATACAACACAAAGCGCATAGTAGTGGTGGTGGAGTTCAAACATACATACGGTTCTTGAAGTAACATACGTCCAAAAGTGCATACATAGTGGAGTTTCATAGTAATAAAGCGCGGAACCAAACAAGGTTCAACAACACATAGATTACAAGCATCCGGCTCTATTGGGTCGAGCAAGGCCCCTTACCCTTCTTCTTCTTCCTCTCTTCTTCCTCTTCCTCTTCCCTTTTGCGCAGTTTTGAAGCCTCTTCCTTAACCCTCTCCGTGAAGCGCTGATGCTCCCGCTCTCTCTTTGCTGCGGCCTCTGCCAACATCTTCTTAAAGTTAGCTTCATATTCTTTTTTACGTTTCTCTAGCGTCTTCCTGTCATTCTCCTTTATCCTAGCCTCATATCGCTTATGCTCAAGGAACATTTGCCACTCCTCATCCATCTTTGCCTTATGCTCCTCATCCTTCTTCTTTCGCGCTTCCGCTGCATCCTCCTCTCTCAACTTCTTTGCAGCCCTCTCCATCAACAACTGCTCCTCACTGGCTGCATCCTTCTCCTCCCCCCACTCCGCTTTTGCCTTGTTCGGTTGAGAAGCGGCCATACCTACAAAACAGGCATCAAAGCTCATAGTTAGTAAAATAACACACAAAGGAGCATCAAAAACAACATGATAAAGATAAGTGAAATATGTGACATACGGAAATGGTCCTCGTAGGTATCCACACATACCAATCCTAGTAAGTCCACCACCTATCCCACCACTGCCTCTAGCAGCACCACCACCTATCCCACCCCTGCCTCTAGCACCACCACGACCTATCCCACCCCTGCCCCTAGCAGCACCCCTGCCTCTACCACCACCACTTCCTCTAGTACCACGTCCTCTAGTAAGCCCAAGTCGGCTAGGAACATGTTGAGTAGGAACTTGTTGGGTCGTGCTTGCTTGACCCGTCCCTTGTTGGCTCGTGCTTCCTTGACCCGTCCCTTGTTGGCTCGTGCTTCCTTGACCCGTCCCTTGTTGGCTTGAACTTGGTTGGCTAGGACTTGGTTGGCTTGACCTGGAATCATTGTTTTTGGACTTCTTCTTTCGCGCCGTACACCTTCTTCTGTTGTGCCCTGTTACACCGCAATCTCCACATTGTGATCTCTCAGCAGGCTCTTGGAATTGGTTGTTCCCCATTTCTCTGCCACCACCATGGCCCCATCCATCCATGTCTCCTCTAAAACGCTTTGTCTTTCGTCTTCCCAGTTTCACAACCTTCCACTCTGGGTCGGGCCATAGTTGTACCCCATGATACTCCGGCCATTGTGATTGGTCAAAGTATGGTTCAAATCTAGGAGCCCATGTATGCTTCGTGGTCATGATCGAGAACTCGGACTCCGTCACGGTTAGTGGATGGTTGACGTCCACATTCCTACTGCGAGCTGCCGTGTACAAATGCGAGCATGCGAGATGAAGCAACCTTGGCCTCCCACAAGAGCAATCACACAAGGATAAAGAAACCTTGAACGCCCTGTTTCCGTGTTGCTGGCCATCGTTTGTCGTTCCTCCGGTCTCATTCACTTCGTATGTCCAATCCTCGTTGTTGTACAGGGTAGCCGTTTGGGAGTCAGCCTTCCGTGATTGAAATACCATCCATTTGTCAACCTTTGGTGGAAACTGGTACTTATACTTTTTCTTGTTCTCTCCCGCAACCTGATCATCTGTTTCTTGTGAGTACTTTAGAAAGTATGCTCTCAACTTGTTGAATGTGTATTGAACTATTGCCGTCACCGGCAATGCACGGATACCCTTCAACACCCGGTTGAAGCATTCTGCCATGTTACTGGTCATTTGACCATATCTTCGGCCATCTTCGTCATAAGCTCGTGCCCACTTGGCCCGAAGTTCAATGTGCGTGTTAAGAAACTCAAGCCCACCTGCATCAAGTTTTTTGTTTACAAGCAAAGCATTGTACAATCTTGCAAATCGTTTGTCAGAAAATGCTTGACAACAATCTTGAAGATCATCCGCCAACTCCTTGCTACCACATGCCCGGTAGAAGTTTGCACAGAAATGCCTCATGCACCATTGATGATGCAAAGGAGCATGGTCGGGAATGAAAATGTCAACCGCGTTAAGTATGCCTTGATGACGATCCGATATGACACATATTTCCCTCTCAAACGGTAATACTTTGGTTCTCAAAATATGCAAGAACCATTCCCAGTTAACATTGTTCTTTGCCTCAACCAAAGCAAAAGCCAAAGGCATCAACCGGTTATTGGCATCACTTGCTATTGCAACCAACAAAGTGCCCTTGAATTGTCCGGTCAAAAACGTGCCATCGATGGAGATGACAGGACGACAGTGCTGGAAAGCCCTCACACATTGCTCAAATGCCCAAAATGCACGGCCAAATACGCGAACCCTATTTCCATTCTTCATCCTTGTTTTCTCCCCATACGGCTCGACCACATGAACCATGCCCGGGTTAGTGTGGGCAATAGCTCCCAACAACCTAGGTATGCGGTTGTATGCTTCCTCCCAATCACCATACAACATCTTGAATGCGGCTTGCTTTGCTTTCCATGCCTTACCATATTTCACCTCGTAGTGAAACAGGGCTTTCACAAGGTCTTGTACGCTTTTTATGCTCATTGTAGGAAGAGAGGAGATGGAGTTGGAAAGCCTATAAGCGATGAACTCGGAGGTTAGTTGTCTATGGCTTTGCGACGATAGGGCACCATCAACCCTCTTGCCTTGACACATGTGAGGCATACAACTGACAATGTTCCATCCTGGCCCTCCTTTCCATGGTCTTGCATGGACAATCCAAGGACAACCTCTATTCTCACATGCAACCGTGTAACGCAGCTTCATGTTTGAATGAACAACTTTGTGTGGCCTATAATGCGTAACAGAATATTCATCCAACCACATCTTCAGTTCAAAGAATGTTTCGAACTTTGACCCCGGCAAAATAATATTCTTCCCATTGTGTCCCGATGAGAAGGTGGCCTAACTCCAAACAATATGCCTTCGCCTCCGTCAACCTCGGCTTCATCCGCAAGGCTAAGATCCTCGAACAATGGTGTCCGGTGATCACGCTTTAATACCTTCGTGAAAGTTTTAGCCTCCTTTGCCGTGAACCCTTCCTCATCAACTTCTTCATCGGGACCCTCATCGTCAGACTCAGAGGCATAGCCACGTGAGTACGGAATGGAATGGTCCATTGTCTCTTGCAAATTATATTTGTCCAAATCACCAAGATTGTTGTCATGAAGAACATTACCATCATCATAGTGCTCATAATTAGCCTCTACCAATGGTTCATGTTTAATGTTGACCTCTTCGTTAGCCTCATAGACACAAGAAAGAGGTTCAATGTTGGCCTCTTCGTTGATGGTTGCAGGAATAGCTTCAACAATCGAAGAGGCAACCCGGTTCAAATCCAACAAGTTAGGAACATTTGTTTTCATGGCAAATAACTCTAGAGCCTTGTCTAGTGATTCGGCCACCGTATCCTTGTATGCAAGCCAACGTTGCTCGGAGTTGACACGCATGGTCTTCCAACGAATGTGCATTCCGAATCCCACATTATGCCTACCAGCAAACTCAACTACATCACTAGGGTCCATCCAATTCAAATCCTTTCGGACTTGTTCCAACAATTCACCATAGCTAGGACACAAATCGAACACCATGTCAAGCTCATCCGGGTCCGGATCAATATTGGCTTTTAAAAAGGCATCCTTGTCCACGTGATGAACATAAACACATGTTCTTCCCATACCTAAACAACAAAACATAGAACCTTTTTTATGATCAATCATACAATTACAATAACCATAGCCTAACTTCCAAATAACCCTAACCCCATCATAACCCTAACACAACTAAACATCCCTAACCCTAGCCTAACCATAGCCTAACCCTAAAACAATCATAATGCACACATCCAAACAACCCTAATCCTAACCCCATCATACCCCTTATCCTAACATACAAACAAAACCAACAATATCATATACATCCCACATTTCATGAAAAACTAGGGTTTCCTCAAATTTGCAAAAAAAAGAACACAAAAGATTTTCCTTTGGATGAGAATGAGGGGAGAGGTGGGGATTACCTTAGGGGAGTGATTGGACAACAAATGCCCGGTCCAAACCTTCAGATTTGGTGATTTAGAGAAGGATTTGATGGAGGGGGCAGTGGCTGGGAGAGGGGCTGGGGGAGGGGAATGAGGGAGGGGGTGGGGAGGGGGGCTGGCCCGTGGCTGTATAAGTCAATGTGTGGCGCCTAAGCGTTAGGCGCCACACATTACAATGTGTGACGCCTAAGACTTAGGCGTCACACTGCCTGGGGGTGGGCCCCTACATGCCACGTGGTCGCGGGTGTGGCGCCGAACACCTAGGCGTCACACAGTACAGTGTGGCGCCTAGGTGTCGGGCGCCACACAAAAGGGTCAGGGCGGTGAATTATTTCCCCCGAGGGGTCAATCCGTGAGTTCTTTCGCCCCAGGGGTCATTTTTGTCAATTTTGCCGCAAGTGGGAGGGTCTCGAGGAGGTCAGTTGGGTGGCGCCAGTGCTGGAGTGTGCTGTAGCACGCTCCAGAGCGGGCTTTTGGCCGGCATGGATGCGTTTGCACGTGCTCTGGCGCCCCCACTCTTGTCCACTAGCTAACAAGGGGAGTAAAATACTAGGAAAGATCATGATGTTGTGGGTGCTCGCTAGGAGAGAGGGAAGGTTGAAAGAGAGTGAGGATGGGGCTGTCTAGTGGTGAAAAATGGGGTTTTCACCCACCAATTATTGAGCTGGGGGATTGGGTATCTTAGTGGAGGTGAATTGACACTAGGAGGAGACCTGGTAAAAATTTCAGCTAAAGGAGAATAGTGGAAGGGGTCAAACCAGCAAGTTTAGTAAATGCGCAGAAGGTGTTTGATGTAGGTTTGGGTTAGTAAAAATGTTTTGATTGCCAAGAAACTTAACATCATCAAATAGTTGGGACAAATAAGCTTGTTCATCAAATTTGAGATTATATGGTGAATGTTGACAATGTAAACTTGATAAACCCTATAAATGGACAGAAATGGTTTTCTGTAGATAAATCCATGCAATTTAATTCCCACTAATACACCAGTTGGTGTGGTGGAATCATTTGAGTATTAAAGCATGCCCAAAATGTTTGGGATCACTTGGAGAAACTTCATAATGTAAAATTTCCCAATTCTAGAATTCAGCAGAAGTGGTTTTGAGGGGTTTTGGACAAGTTCGTTTGTTTGCCTTGATGCACCACTTGGTGTGGATGCATTATTAGAGTATTAGAACATGGCCACAATATTTGAGCACAAAAGGATAAACTTGACAATGTAGAGTTGCTAAAATTTGGATCTGGACAAAGAGGGTTTTGGAATATTTTGATGAATCAAATATACTTGGATTGAGATGAAACTTTGCAAGATCATCACATACATCATGTGTGACATGATATAATTTTCCTCGGGGTTATTGAGAATATTTCGTATGGAAATATTTCAAAAGCTTGAAATAGGCAGAAAGGGTTTTGGAGGATTTTGTCCAATATTTTGAACATGACCCTATGTTTATACTGTTATATATGGAAAATATATGTCCACTTAGTTTCCCTAAATTTTATCAAATATTTTGGAAGCAAGAAAATAAAAATTTCTTCATAAAATACCATTTATGACTTTAGAAAAAGGTATTCAAATAAAATAGGAAAGTAAATTATAAAATAATAATTTTGTGGTTTTGGGAAGTATTTTTGATAATAGGATCGAAACAAAATATTTGGGGCAGAACACTTCTCCTATTTTGATGGTTTTAGTACAAACCTCAATCTAGGGGTTTTTGGAAGGCTAAATCAAATAAATGCTTTTTTGTGGAAATAATATTTTGTAAAAATAGTTTTTGGTCCTATACACATGGCATGATCATTTGGCAAATATTTGTATCAAGGAGATGAGTCTAGTGAGTAGGAGGAACTTTTGTGGTTTACAACACAATCAAACAAGCAAGCAATCACAATCAAGTCATGCATCACACCACCTAGAAAAAGTTTTAATTCATCCTAATTTTGAGTTATGTTAAATTAGCAAGGAAAGCAAAACACAGGGTGTGACAGACCGACCCCTTGCAAGAATCTCGTCTACAAGATTCCTAGGCTAGGTGTTGGAGAGATACAAAAATTCGTGTCTCAGCCTGTCTTCATATTCCCATGCTGCTTCTTATTCGATGTGATCGCTCCAGTGGATCTTGAAGTACTTGATGATACAGCTTCAAATGCTTCTCTTAGCTTCATCTGAGAGTGAACGGTGTTCTTGTAGTATGCTAGGCTTGACTAGAAGTGAAGGTATTGGGGAGCAAGGTTTGGCTAGCATGTGTACTACAAAGTCAGAATACGTGGCAGAGTAGTATGTCTGAGTGCTAGTCGTGGGGTTACACACGTTGGTTAGCGATATCTAGATGCCTCGTGTTAGAATAGAAGGGTCGAGTATTGGTGTAGCTCCCTGTTGAGGGGGAAATCCTTGACTTCCTTAAGGCAGGCGATCTACCATCGCATGTGATCTTCTTTCTTGAGAGTGTCGAAGCATGTTAATGTAGGCTTCTCAATGAGATTTTCTACTTGAGTAGTCGCCCAGGTATGTTCTTCATTTGTCTTCAACCATTTGCCTCCTCCGTCACGGGCGCACGTTTTAGGTGTGTCTTCGGATGCTTGGTCTTCTAGTCGTTTTCTAGCTACTTGTGGGAAAGTCTCGGTTGGGTCTCGTCCATAAGACTAAGCATAGTGACATGGTGCTTAAAATGGGTTCTAACATCTAGCAAGGTTCTTGAGGGCCCCTAGATGAACTGGCTACCCAAAAGTATAGACGAGCTGTTTGGTACCCAAGGCGTGAGGCTTGTCAAGCGGGGTGAACCACCTTTGATAGGGGTTTCACCTTGATCTAGTCAGGACTTACGTCCTTGATTGGGACAAAAGGGTTTCTTCAACTTCTCTTGATGTCCAAAGTCTTCATCGTGCTTGAACGTCGATGCTTCTTGACATAGTTGACGTAGCCGGCACAGGAGTAGTGGTTGACTCCTATTGCTTCTTCTTCATTGTTGCAGCTTCTCAGCCGTGGTGGTTCTTCACCTTGCTTGGGTAGGATTGTCTCCTGCTGCTTAGAGGGTGCTTCGAGGAGTCCATCTTCCTCAACATAAAACCTAATACTTGAGAAGATTGGCAATTGGTGCTTATCGGGCTCATCCACATAGGACCAAGGTGCTTCTCACTTTTCTTGGATAAATAAGCTTGTCATCCTTGAGGACAACACCATATTTCTCCAATCATCACACAAGCACTTTGCTCATGGGTTGTGTGAGAGGAGCGGGTACTTGTTGTGGATTGTCACTTGCCTAGGAGTTTAGTGGTGGTCGAGGTGGAGTATTGTCCATAGTCTAATGACTTAGAGCCAAAACCCGTGGTTACCATCCGTCCATTTTATGGATTGGGAAAGCTTCGAGGTTTCAAGGAACTTAGGATGTGAGTGAACATCCATCACCTTATCCTTCAGCACACGTTATTTGATGCCAATAGTTTTACCTAATCCTTCAAACCGAATCATCCAATGTCATAAAAGGTACCACATCATACAAGTCAACTCGAACATCACTTATAATACTCAACTCCAAGGTCTTAGAGAAGGAATAAACGAAAATCTCATAGTGTACTATAGCTAACTTATTTATGTTTTTCTATGTAAAAGTCCTCAAGAAGCATACTAGCCGCTAAGCTTGACTAAGATACTACAGTCCAAGTGCTTAGTAAAATTATCCAAGGTATAAGGTACCACATTTCTATGCTAAGGAAACACGTATTATACCAATCCAAGATCTTCTTTCCTTCCTACGAATCCAATCAAGTGGTTCACTAATCCCATCAATCATAACTTGACCCATCACTCCTTCAAATCCAATATCAATGGGGTTCTACATAATCACCTAGAGTCCTTTTTAATCCACATATCATTGCAAGGACTATATCACAGTATATCCACCAACTTTCAATACCATGACCACCTAAACTCCAAGGTAGAGCTTATATGGATACTTAAATCATCCCAAACATCATCCAATTACCTCTACCTGTCATCCACCAAGAAACATGGTATCATGATCAAGATCACTGTACTAAATCCAATTTACTCCAAACCGTGTGGTTTCATTTATCATCAACACTATTAGGATTACCTATTTAAATACGAATCTCATATCCAACGAGAACTCCTACTTGCTTCTCCAAGTCATTATAAATCCATGACTCCTACATGACAAAGTCAATTTATTATTCCACCAAGAGTTTTAGATCGTGATCATAATTTTCCTACTAAATCTGGTTTGTTCCAGGGATATGTAGGTCATGCTACTTTATCAACTTGTTCCACCAAGTCACCTATCACAATGAAAGTTCCCATAATCCAGCAAAGAGGGGGGGGGGTAGCTACATCCTCAGGACACCTATTATAGTCACCTAAAATCATTGTCTACAATTCGTATATCCTTGGAACTATCCTTCCTATGGCATCAACGTCCTGGTGCTAGCTTAAGAATGAAGGATACTTGTTCACTATGATCACTTGTTCCATAATGAACCCAGTGCTAAGCAGGAGTTATTGAAGCTCAACTGGTGCTGTGGTAAATCCGTGTATTAAACATGTGATCAGAGGTTTGAGCTAGGTAAGAATTTGAGGTCTATGTTGGTCTAGGGATTATTCCAAATCTTGAGGGAAGAGCATAGCTTCGCATGGTGGCACTTGGTGGAGTATGCTGTAATCAAAGTCTTCTATGTTAGCCATCTGTCAAGGTGGATCCTTGGTGCATCTTGTCTTGTTGGTCTTCAGTTGTCGAGAAAGGTGAGAGCAAGATAAAAGTAGCATAGAGGGGAGTGACTAAGGGGGTGGTATAGTGCAAGTGCAATCAAACAAGTGTCGGAAGGCCAAGCACAACATCAAGATGAGGCAGGTGATATAGTTGCGTACTTTTTGCCTGGGGAAAAGTGTGACTTATATCAAGGCACAAGAAAAATAAGCAACACACAATATGGTTCCATTCGAAGCATCACACAGACTCGACTTCGCATGGGGGATACACAACACATCCTACCCTAGGGGTTCTCGGACTCAATAGTCGTGCTTACTTTGTGTGTGGGAGAGCAGTCCGCTCAGTCTTCTGGGTCTTCTTCAGGTGTCGCTATGTCTCTTGTTGTTGTTCATTGAAACGATTCGGGTTGAGATGGAAAGAGTCGTTGACACCGTCGCATATGGTGAGTTGACGACTTGGGTCATTCTTCATGGCTGTCGTCAACATGGTCTTCTACTATATTCGTAATCCCGTCAGTGTCTTCTTGTCTTCCAAGGCGTCGAGAGTTCCGAGTGGACGATCCTTTATTCAATGACATTGACAAGGCATGATAGAGATTCCACCTGTCGGTTACGTTGCTCACAACATCTACACCAAGAGCGGGGGATGAAAAGAACCATTTTCCTGCTCACTATGATGATGCGGACCAAATGGCTAGGTTCTCATCCACCGGTGGTTGTCGACACAACAACGATAAGGACATGGTCCCTCTATTAGCGACGCATATCATGACCTTTCGTATGTCGTGATCATCATAGGCCAAGGGCGCATTTCTCTAGGACAATGTCGAGGGTGTCACCATCTTCGGAGTCTTGATGCCGCCATCTCTCGAGAAGCTAGTTTATGTTGGTGTCATCTTGTCGTAACATTGCAAACCTTCTCTTCCAAATTTGTGGGTGATCACTTGTCATGGTCGCTTCCTTTCAAGTTTCCCACGAGGATTTCAAGGAACCCAGTGGTCAGGGGCATAAGGGTTCTAGCGACTGTTTGGAAGTTTTGAACATGCTCGATGAGGAGAGTTAAGAGAATAAGGGTAGAAGCGCTAAGGAAAAAACCTTCACTTCCTTTGAATATTTAGGAGAGGTGAGAAATATATGGGTTTTATAAGTGGTTTTGAACATCTGGAAAAACAGATTTTGTCCTATCGAGCATCCGTGCTAACTAAGGGCTTCCTACAGTCACGATGGCTCTCGCACCAGCTTTGTGGGGACCTCGACTCATAAGTCGAGATCACCGAATGTACATGTATGGTGATCCTAGATATTAATGCTCATAAACACACACAAAATGAATAACAAGGATCTTACATCCATTACATACCGTTTTACTCGAATATGGCCTTCATGGCCAAGTCTTCATATATTTGCAGCAATTTTTTTCTTCAATAGAGTGAACGCATGCCATATGCCTTAACACCACACGTGTTCTGACTAGGAAGCGTCCTAGCTCGCACGAACGACACCAAGGTATTCTTTGTCATATCCTGTTCTCTCATGCCTGGTCGATAAAATAACCAGTGGCAAGCCAATGAATACTTTGAATGTACTCGCAAGAGACCCATGTTTGGAATGAGGAAATAACAATGCATGATATAGCACTAATAGGTAAATGTTAGAAAGCGGATTTTCATGTGCAATGACATGATCAATTTATTGTGAGGGCATGCACCATGAGGTAAATGATATCCATGCGAACACGTTACAGATATCAATGTCATGTAAGGGTCGAGCATCCCATGTCCACAAACCATGCCAAGTTGTGTGACTTATCTCATGAATCATAATGCCATATTTCTCACACACACACTTGGTTTATGCGAAAACATCTGGACATAGTCTAAGCAGCACCACCCAACCGTCGTTGACCATGGACAAGGATATTCGAATAGTTTTACAATCCGCAGAGCTTGCGCGCTGTACCCACAAGACTCAAGGAACTTCCGTGTCATCCACGACTCACGGTATATAACATACCCGAAGTAAGCACCCGAACAATGCCTTTCCCCTTGCGACACTAAACAAAGAGTCCACTCATTGGACCCATCCCTCATGATGTACAACATGCAAGTCTCGCTCTAGATTGTACCATCCATGACGGCACACAAAGGTGTGCCCGGTGTCTGTGAAAACAGCCCATGGTCGCCCTACCTGGAACAACCCTCTCTCGAGAGGGTTTATCTGGCCCTCTCGTCACTAGTAATTCGGGCTCTGTGCTAGCATCCACCAAGGTAATCTACAAAGCCCGTTCCCATAAAGGGGTATCATGGTCGCACATGTAAGGTTTGGACGGTCGACAAATATTAAATCTAATCCTATTTTTGAAACCACACACACAACTCGCCCCGATACACCACTTTTTGTCAAGTGGTTACCTAGCTGAACACATCTCCCCCGGGCATTAGTGGCACCTGACGGGGTTTTCGAAAAGTCTTTGAAATCTTTTCATTCATCGTCACCATGCATATACCCATCCCATTTGTGTAGCAACTACTAGAAACCTAACTACGTCTCACCCTCACAACCCTCATAGGAAGGTAAGGTCATGCTCAGTGCAAGTATCAAGAAGGAGTTATCGGGGACAACCCACTACGGTGGTCACCTATTCAACATGATTTAAATGCAATGACGAAAAGTGACATGTGACATGCATAAATGGTTTCAAGTCATGGTCAAAGGGTTCCTTGCCTAGTTCAACAAAGTTTTCGAGGTCTTCACGAGCTTCTTTTCCACTTCGAGCACCTCGTCTACTTCGTCAGCTATCGCCGGAACAACCACAATGAGCAACATAACAAGTGGAAAAATAAAAGTGCTCTAAAATAGGAGTTCTATTTTTCTTGGACTTCTCTGGTCATAAGAAAAATACCTAAGGTTTGTTATAAGGGATTTGGATCATCGGTGAATTTTGAACAATGGAAATGGAGGCAACACCAGGCTCATAAGAAGTCTGCACATAATATTTTCCTAAAATTGAGTGGAGGCACCCGTTAAATAGGGCATGACTATAGAAACATTTAGAAAGTTTGTTTCACTGGATTTGGAGTTGGGATGATTTTGCTATGAATTTTCTAATAAGGAATAAAGGGTAAAAGAGACCTATTTATTTGTCCTAGCAAAATCAATGCGATAGAAAAATGTTAACTAAGGCTAGAAAGATAGTGCATGGTTTGTAGAGTCTGTGGAAATTTGAATCACTCCCTTTGGAGTTGATACGCACCCTCTAGGAACTTTGCAAGATAGAGTTTGAATAATTCAAATTCAAATTTGAATTTGAACATTACAGAAAATATTTCTAGAAAAATGTGCAATGCACATATTTGGATAGGTAGTGATTTTAGAAACTCCTAGAAACTTGAATCATTAAATTTGGAGCTAATATGAATTAATTATGAATTTATTGCTTCATAGGAAAAACAAAAACGAAAGGGATTTACCCACTTCTAAATCGCGCCCTAGGCGCTGGATAGCCACTCGGCCGATCTAGTGTCTCAATCGAGTGGGGGAGGTGTTGACTCCAAAGGCGTACTCTACGGAGTACGTTTCTATCGCAGGGACATGCCTCTTCCCGAAGCCATTTCCACTTAAAAGGTGGGGGTCCGACCGGGTGTCGCTGACACGCGGGGCCCGCTCGTCGGGTTCATCCTCAACCTCCCACTTGGGTAGAGGAGGTGTAGGGGAGGCGTGGCCGCGCGTTCACCGGCATCGTACCAACGGCAATGGCCTCCTCCGGTGATGCCCCGACCACCAGAGCGCTCGGGAGAGACCCCCACATCTACGTGGGTGTACCACCTCCGTCGAGGAGTGTCTGGTCGAGCAGGGAAGCTGGCTAAGGCGGATGCAGCTGACGGCGATAGTGGGTAGGGCGCAACAGCCACCCGGAGGGGAAAGGGACTGCAGGCGAAGTCTCGAAATGATGGTGAGATGGAAACAGAGAGGTTTAGGGAAGAAGGGAAGGTCGAGGTCGTGCAAATTTGGTAGGAGGCCGGTAGAGAGGCTTCAACCATTGAGAAGGATGGAGGCCATGAGAGGATAGACTCGGTGGATAGGGAGGTACAACAGAGGGAGGGGAAGCTAAGGGGCGTCGAGAGGAGTGCTCTGGGGCTTAAAGTAGGCCTTGTGACGAGCTCACCATGGATAGCGTCCACGACCGCGACACATACGAGGTTTGGGGGCACAAGGGAGCTCCGGGGTGTTCCTATTAGTCTCGTGGATGCAACCTATGCCAAGCCAAGGAGAGAGGGGGAGTTGGCATGGCCAGAAGCGCGTGCGTGCAAGCTCGACCATTGGCCATGGTGAGCGGCCGAGGGCATGCTTGGTATGGGCAGGATAGAGAGAGGGAGGAGGGGGTTGATCGTCTGGCGTCTCGTGGACGCCGATGTGGTCCTGCTGGCAAGCGGGAGGGGCTTGACAAGGTCAGTGGAGTGGCGTCAGTGCTGGAGTGCGCTTCAGCGCTCTCTAGAGTGGGCTTTTGACCGGCATGGATGCATCTACATGCGCTCTGGAGCGCCTACTCCTGTCCACTAGCTCCATAGGGGAGTAAAATACTAGGAAAGATCATAGGATGCTCTGGGTGCTGGCTAGGAGAGAGGGAAGGCTGAAAGAGAGTGAGGATGGGGCTATCCAGTGGTGAAAACGGGGTTATCACCCACCAATTATTGAGCTGGGGGCTGTATATCTTACTCGAGGTGAATTGACACTAGGAGGAGACATGGTAAAAATTTCAGCTAAAGGAAAATAGTGGAATGGGTCAAAACAACAAGTTTCGTAAATCATCAGAAGGTTTTTGATGTATGTTTGGGTTAGTAAAAATGTTTTGATTGCCAAGAAACTTAACATGATCAAATAGTTGGGACAAATAAGCCCATTCACCAATTCGAGATTATATGTTGAAAGTTGACAATGTAAACTAGATAAACCCTAGAAATGGGCAGAAATAGTTTTTTGTAGATAAATCATGCAATTTAAGTCCCACTAATGCACCACTTGGTGTGGTGGCATTATTTGAATATTAGAGCATGCCCAAAAAGTTTGGGATCAATTGGAGACACTTCACAATGTAAGATTTCCCAATTCTAAAATTCAGCAGAAGTGGGTTTGAAGGACTTTGTACAAGTTCATCTGTTCTCCTTGATGCACCACTTGGCGTGGATGCATTATTAGATTATTAGAACATGTCAACAAAAATTTAGCACAAAAGGAGCAACTTGGCAATGTGGAGTTGCTCAAATTTGATCTGGACATAGAGGGATTTGCAATATTTTCATGAATCAAATCTACTTAGATTGAGATGAAGCTTTGCAAGATAATCACATAAATCATGTGTGACATGCTATAATTTTCCTGGGATTTATTGAGAATATTTCCTATGGAAAAATTTGAAAATCTCAAAATAGGCAAAAAGGGTTTTGGCGGGTTTTATCCAATATTTTGAACATCAACGTGTGTTTAAATACTTATATATGGAAAATATATGTTCAATGAGTCTCCCTAAATTTTCTCAAATATTTTGGAAGCAAGAAAATATTTTTTCTTTATATAAGATCATTTCTTAGCTTAGAAAAAGATATTTAAATAAAATAGGAAAATAACTCTTAAAATAATAATTTTGTGGTTTTGGGAAGAATTTTTGATAATAGGATCCAATTAAAATATTTGGGGCAAAACACTTCTCCTATTTTCAGGACTTGTAGTACAAACCTCAATCCACGGGTTTTTGGAAGGCTAAATCAAATATATGCTTTTTGGTGAAAATAATATTTTGTAAAAATAGTTTTAGGTCCTATACACATGGCATGGCATTGGGAAAATATTTGGATCAAGGAGATGAGTCTAGAGAGTAGGAGGAAGTTTTGTGATTTACAACACAATCAAACAAGCAAGCAATCACAATCAAGTCACGCAATTTTAATTGGTCCTAGTTTTTGAGCTATGTTAATTTAGTACAAAGAAAAACACTCGGTGCGACAATCTGTGTTCTTTTGATCAGTTTCAGAGGCAAGCATATTATCATCTTTTATTATGAATTCCCTTGGCTTTAAGTTGATCCTTGCTGTATCAATTTCAAAAAAGTACCCAAGATAAATCATTTCTTCCTTAGCCACGAGCAGAGCTTGCCGAGGAGTATTCGCGAGGTGATTTAGTTCAACTACAAGATGTATTTTATTATTTTGATCTAGTATGATATATTTCTTAAGAGATTGTTGTGCCTGATGATAAATTTCATACAACAACATATTTTCTTCACGATGAATCTAAAGAGATGATTTCTTGATCTTAAATATGTTGCTAGTTGCATTTTCTTCACACACATTAGTTCACTTCCCTTCATCATTATCCTTGATGACTTGAGGATTATCTTGGACATGTGGAATGAAAGCTTTTGGCATGAAGCAACATAAGTACTTCTTTCCTTGGGTCTGTTAAATAACCATCTGGACTCATGGTGCATAGACCTTCTCATACTTCAGATATTCTATTGCAATAATAAGATCACGAATAAATAAATGTTTGAGGTAAATGGTATGTCTTAGAGAAATGGAATACAACGTGTTTCTGAGAACTCTTTCAATCCTGTGAGGCCACTTAGTAGGTGTGAGATTGTTGATGATATGAAAGACAATTCGATTTTCAAACATGAAGTTCTTTTGATCTTGGTTGGTGGATAGGGCATCTCCAACTTTTGGATCCATCAAAAGGTGAAGTTGTGCATCTGTAACATCCTAGAAGTGCATTTTGTTCTCCCTTGCTTCTGCAATCTCTAACCAAGGAAAATGTTGTTTCCCCAAAAATCTTCAGCACTCCAAGTGATTTTGTATGACTTAGCCATCCGTTCAAATTTCCAAGTGTCGTAGTCCAGCCTATCTCCTGAACCATATAACATCATATAAAACCAACTGTGGTTGAATCTAAGAAATCTCTTCAGGTGTAGCTCATAAATCTGGTTGAGAAAATTGTTGAGCATGGTAATTCTTCCATAGAGTTAATGCCAAGGTACTTGTGCTCAAAGATGTAATTCTTGTAGCTGATGACCCACAAGTATAGGGTATCAATCGTAGTCCTTTAGATAAGTAAGAGTTTTAGAACCAACAAGGAGAAAAAGGAAATGACCAGTGGTTTCCAGCAAGGTATTCTCTGCAAGTACTATAAGTAGTGGTAATAAATAGTTTTGCAGCAAGGTAATTTGTAATAAATGACAATTGGCAATAGTAAAAAATGTGCAGTAAGGTGACCCGGTCCTTTTTATTGGAAAGGACAAGCCAAAAAGTTCACATATAGGAACAAAAGCATTCTTGAGGACACATGGGAATTCCATCTAGTCAGGTAATCATGTTTAGTTGATTCACGTTCATTACTTTGATAATTTGATATGTGGGTGAACCGGTGCTAGGTTGCCATTCACACTTGAACAAACAACCCTCTTATGATTATACCCTCTCACAAGCATCCACAACTAAGAAAGCATAATTAAGATAAATCTAACCATAACATAAAACATGTGGATCCAAATCAGCTGCTTACGGAATAATGCATACACTAGGGTTTAAGCTTCTGTCACTCTTGCAAGTGATCATATACTTATTACTCCCCAATGAATCCCCTTAGGCCCAATTATGGTGAAGTATCATGTAGTAGACGTTCACATTACACCACTAAAGGAAGAAAAACATACATATCATTGAAATATCGAATGAATACTAACTTCACATGATTACTTATAACAAGAATTCTCCCATGTCCTAAAAAACAAAAGTAACTACTCACAAATAATATTAATATACAAGATCAGCGGAGAATTAATTATGCTTTAGATCAAAACATATAGCCTTCCACCAAATAAACCAACTAGTATAAACTACAATATGTAATCAACAATACTAGCTAGTAATCCATAGGTACCAATCAGAGGTTTTGAGACAAACATTGAATAGAAGATATGAAATAGGGTTTGAGATGAGATGGTGTTGGTGAAAATGTTGATGAGTATTGGTCCTCCTAAGATGGAGGAAGCATTGGGGATAATGATGACTTTGATTTCCCCCTCCTTGAGGGAAGTATCCCCGATGGAATCTCTCCATCAGAGAGAAAATGTACTCCTGTCGAGGTTCCACCTCGACATGGTGGAGCTTCATCCCGAAAGTGTTACCTTATTTTTTCTAGGGAAACTATCATATTATCGGAGAATATGGGCCCCAGAGGCCTGCTGGTGGAGCCACGACCTCACCACGCGCACCTAGGAGGGTAGGGCGTGCCGCCTAAGCTTGTGACTCCCTCACTCTCATAATTCTTTCGACAATATTTTTTATATATTCCAAAATAATTATCCACAATTTTTTAGTTCATTTGGAGCTCCGGATAATATCCAACTCTTCTGTAGCCTTTTCGGGCCAGAATTCCAGCTGCCGACAATCTCCCTCTTTCTGTGAATCTTGCAAAATAACAAATAAAAGGCATTAGGATTGTATCAAGTGAAAGAATGACCCAAAACATAATAAATATCAGTAGGAAAACATGGTGCAAAATGGACGTATCAGTAGCACAATACCCGAGTATAATATATTGCCTGATCCATTGTCTAGAACTGAGGAGATATGTCTCATTTTTCTTCTATGTACGGGCTCTTCCCGAAAAATGCTAGATTTAAATTATGAATTTTCTCATTGAATTTAAGAACGTTGCCCTGATCCTTTAGGGAAGAATGAAAGTGTCTCACAAGGATTTGGAAATCACGCATTCTCATCCAGGTGTTCTGCAGGATGCACATCATTAGGCGCAACATGATTCTCATCAATGAGTTCGAGCACTGACACAGATGAGGGCTTGGCCTTTTCTTTTAGTAATTTATTCTGGGACATGGAAGACACATTACTCTTAGTAGTCTATTTATTGAAGATTTTCTTGGCAACCAATTTCTCATACATTTTTTTGCTTTTGTCTCTCAGGCCTTTTCTTCAGTTTCAACATCGGATGGCAATTGGGCCAAATCATTTTACTTCTTAGCATTAATATCTTCATGAGTCCAAGACTCAGCATCACACTTCTCGCTCATAACAACATCCTCGGGACAAGGAGATTCTTTAGTGTCAACATCCATCCGAGCATTTGAGTCAATGAATGGTTCTGGTGTAGTTTCTTTTCGGGCATCACTAGGCTTGTCCTTAGGTTTATCTTTTGCCTCGTCCGCACCTGACTTGAAGGGAATTTCATATCCGTTCCTTAATGGAGATACAACGACTCTCTTAGTGACCTCTTCTTTTTCTTTGGGAGTAATGTGCTCTGGTGGTGGTGCACCTTTCTTGACATGCTTCTCATGTGAGACATCAATGTCCTTTGTAAATTTGTTTTTGACATGAGCACTAGGCTTGTTTCTTGGGAGCACTTGGGCTCACTCGAATGTATTTGGTCGCAATAACCAGTAGCCGGTGATGTGTATTTTCTTTTGGCAGCTTTGCCTTGAGCTAGCCTTCTGATGCTTCTCATCAAAAAGTAAAAGCACAACTTCGCCCTAGGTGGTTTTGGTAATTAACAACAACATATAGTTCATTGAAGTAATGAGCCTATCAAGTATATTTAAGGAATTCTCGATGAGTGATTTGGCTAGGAATTATGAGAAGGATCCCCTAAGATACAAAGAACACCTATTGTCAAAAGCTTCAAGACTCTACATTTTGTTTTATGTGATTAATCATAATTTAGTCCATAGGAAAGTCAATACTACTAAAAGGGGATGAGTTAATAATGATGATCTGGTTACTCATGTGCTTAAAAATATACCACCAAATACCCCAACCAATTTCTCACAAAAAGATTTTATTGAAAACCTAAACTACAAAAATAAGTGTCACCAACATTTACATATTGGTCCCACCGAGTGAGTCCTAGAAAGAACGCAAGCCAAACCCTAGCACCTCGGTTCAACCAAGATTTGCTTCGGTGATTCCGAAAAGCAGTGACCAAGTTGTTGGTATGGAATTATTAAAATTTGGAATTTCCGAGTTTGACTTTTCGGAGCAACCGAAGTACTGGAACTGCTTAGGTAAAGCCGGATCGGTCTCACCTATATGTTTCCTTTGGTGTAACTAAGAAGCCAAAATTTAGGACATTTGGCACTAGTCGGTAAAAGCGAGTTTTCACTTTGGTTTCACCAAGTTGGGAAATAATGTTGAAACGGTTGTATTTTTGGAGATGGCTATAATTACCCACCCCCTCTCTTTCCCAGAGAGATAACTCAAAATGTTTCTACATTTCCACCATTCATTTTATGAGAGAGAACCACCTACTCATGTGTGGAGATCAAGATATTTCATTCCAACCATATGAATCTTGATTAGTAGCCTCCCCAAGTTGATTTTCATCCAATCATCCTCTTCTACTAAGCCAAATTTTGGATCAAGGAGATGACTCTAGAGAGTAGGAGGAAGTTTTGTGATTTACAACACAATCAAACAAGGAAGCAATCACAATTAAGTCACGCGATTTTAATTGGTCCTAGTATTTGAGCTATGTTAATTTAGTACGGAAAGAAAAACACTTGGTCTGATAGTCTGTATTCTTTTGATCAGTTTCAAAGGCAAGAATATTATCATCTTTTATTATGAATTCCCTTGGCTTTAATTTGATCCTTGGTGTATCAGTTTCAAAGAAGTACCCAAGAGAAAACATTTCTTCCTTAGCCACGAACAGAGCCTGCCGAGCAGTATTCGCCAAGTGATTTAGTTCAACTACAAGATGTATTTTATTCTTCTGATCTAGTATGATATATTTCTCAAGATATTGTTGAGCCTGAAGAGAAATTTCATAAAACAACGTATTTTCCTCACGAGGAATCTAAACAGATGATTTCTTGATCTTAAATATCTTGCTAGTTGCATTTTTCTTCACGCACATCAGTTCACTTCTCTTCATCATTATCCTTGATGACTTGAGGATTATCTTGGGCATGTGGAATGAAATCTTTTGGCACGAAGAAACATAAGTACTTCTTTCCTTGGGTCTGTTAAATAACCATCTGGACTCATGGTGCATAGACTTTCTCATACTTCAGATATCCTGTTACTATAATAAGATCACGAATAAATAAATGTTTGAGGTCAATGGTATGTCTTAGAGAAATGGCATACAACGTGTTTCTGAGAACTCTTTCAATCTTGTGAGGCCACTTAGTAGGTGTGAGATTGTTGATGATATGAAAGACAATTCGATTTTCAAACCTGAAGCTCTTTTGATCATGGTTGGTGGATAGGGCATCTCCAACTTTTGGATCCATTAAAAGGTGAAGTTGTGCATCTGTAACATCCCAGACGTGCATTTTGTTCTCCCTTGCTTCATCAATATCAAACAAAGGAAACTGTTGTTTCCCGAAAAATCTTCATCACTCCAAGTGATTTTGTATGACTTAGCCATCCGTTCAAATTTCCAAGTGTTGTATTCCAGCCTATCTCCCAAAGCATATAACGTCATATAAAACCAGCTGTGGTTGAATCTAAGAAATCTCTTCAGGTGTAGCTCATAAATCTGATTGAGAAAATTGTTGAGCATGGTAATTCTTCCATAGAGTTAATGCCAAGGTACTTGTGCTCAAAGATGCAATTCTTGTAGATGCTGACCCACAAGTATAGGGGATCAATCGTAGTCCTTTAGATAAGCAAGAGTGTCAGACTCAACAAGGAGAAAAAGGAAATGACAGGTGGTTTCCAGCAAGGTATTCTCTGCAAGTACTGGAAGTAGTGATAATAAATAGTTTTGCAGCAAGGTAATTTGTAATAAGTAACAACTGGAAATAGTAAAAAAAGTGTAGTAAGGTGACCCAGTCCTTTTTATTGGAAATGACAAGCCAAAAAGTTCACTTATAGTAAGCAAAGCACTCTTGAGGACACATGGGAATTCCATCTAGTCAGGTTCATCATGTTTAGTTTATTCACGTTCGTTACTTTGGTAATTTGATATGTGGGTGAACCGGTGCTAGGGTCCCATTCTCACTTGAACAAACAACCCTCTTATGATTATCCCCTCTCGCAAGCATCCACAACTACGAAAGAATAATTAATATAAATCCAACCATAACATGAAACATGTGGATCCAAATCAGCTCCTTACGGAATAATGTATACACTAGGGTTTAAGCTTCTGTCACTCTTGCAACTGATCATATACTTATTACTCCCCAATGAATCCCCTTAAGCCCAATTATGGTGAAATGTCATGAAATTGACGTTCACATTACACCACTAAAGGAAGAACAACATACATATCATTGAAATATCGGATGAATACTAACTTCACATGATTACTTATAACAAGACTTCTCCCATGTCCTAAAGAAGAAAAGTAACTACTCACAAATAATATTAATGTACAAGACTAGTGGGGAATTAATTATGCTTAAGGATCAGAACATATAACCTTCCACCAGATAAACCAACTAGTATAAACTACAAGATGTAATCAACAATACTAGCTAGTAACCTAAAGGTACCAATATGAGGTTTTGAGACAAACATTGAATAGAAGATATGAACTAGGGTTTGAGATGAGATGGTATTGGTGAAGACGTTGATGAGGATTGGTCCACCTAAGATGGAGGAAGCGTTGGTGATGATGATGACTTTGATTTCCCCCTCCTTGATGGAAGTATCCCCGATGGAATCGCTCCATCGGAGAGAAAATGTGCTCCTGTTCAGGTTCCACCTCGACATGGCGGAGCTTCATCCCGAAAGTGTACCTTAATTTTTTAGGGAAAATATCATCTTATAGGAGAATATTGGCCACAGAGGCCTGCTGGTGGAGCCACGAGCTCCCCAGGCACACCTAGGAGGGTAGGGTTTGCCACCTAAGCTCGTGACTCCCTCACTCTCATAATTCTTTGACAATATTTTTTATATATTCCAAAATAATTATCCATAATGTTTTAGTTCATTTGGAGCTCCGGATAATATCCAACTCTTCTGTAGCCTTTTCGGGCCAGAATTCCAGCTGCCGACAATCTCCCTCTTTCTGTGAAACTTGCAAAATAACAAAGAAAAGGCATTAGGATTGCATCAAGTGAAATAATGACCCAAAACATAATAAATATTAGTAGGAAAACATGGTGCAAAATGGAAGTATCACTAGCACAATACCCGAGTATAATATATTGCCTCATCCATTGTCCAGAACTGAGGAGATATGCCTCATTTTTCTTCAGTGTACGGGCTCTTCCCGAAAAATGCTAGATTTAAATTATGAATTTTCTCATTGAATATAAGACTGTTGGCCTGATCCTTCAGAGAAGAATGAAATTGTCTCACAATGATTTGGAAATCACGCATTCTCATCCAGGTGTTCTGCAGCATTCACATCATTAGGCGCAACATGATTCTCATCAATGGGCTTGAGCACTGACACAGATGAGGGCTTGGCCTTTACCTTTAGTAATTTGTTCTGGAACATGGAAGACACATTACTCTTAGTAGTATGTTTATTGATGATTTTCTTGGCAACAAGTTTCTCATATATTTTTTGCTTTTGGCTCTCTGGCCTTTTCTTCAGTTTCAACATTGGATGGCACTTGGGCCTAATCATCTTACTTCTTAGTAGCAATATATTCATGAGTACAAGACTCAGCATCACACTTCTCGCTCATAACAACATCCTCGGGACGAGGAGATTCTTTAGTGTCAACATCCATCTAAGCACTTGAGTCAATGAATGGTTCTGGTGTAGTTTCTTTTCGGGCATCATTTGGCTTTCCCTTAGGTTTATCTTTTGCATCCTCCGCACCTGACTTGAAGGGAATTTCATATGCGTTCCTTAATGGAGATACAATGACTCTCTTAGTGACCTCTTCTTTTTCTTCGGGAGTAATGTGCTCTGGTGGTGGTGCACCTTTCTTGACATGCTTCTCATGTGAGACATAATTATCCTTTGTAAATGTGTTTTTGACATGAGCACTAGGCTTAGGAATGATAACTTTATCAACAACAACAAAGTATTTTGCTTCTTGGAGTGGTGAGGTTGGAGCATGTTTCTTGGGAGCACTTGGGCTCACTCGAATGTATTCAATCGCAATAACCAGTAGCCGGTGATTTGTATTTTCTTTTGGCAGCTTTGCCTTGATCTATTCTTCTGATGCTTCTCATCAAAAACTAAAAGCACAACTTCGCCCTAGGTGGTTTTGGTAATTAACAACGACATATAGTTCATTGAACTAATGAGCCTATCAAGTATATTTAAGGAAATCTCAATGAGTGATTTGGCTAGGAATTATGAGAAGGATCCCCTAAGATACAAAGAACACCTATTGTCAAAAGCTTCAAGACTCTACATTTTGTTTTATGTGATCAATTATAATTGAGTCCATATGAAAGTCAATACTACTAAAAGGGGATGAGTTACTAATGATGATCTGGTTGGTCAATTGCTTAGAAAGATGCTCACAAAAGATTCTATCAAAACCTAAACTACAAAAATTGGTGTCACCAACATTTACATATTGGTCCCATCGAGTGAGTCCTAGACAGAACCCAAGCCAAACCCTAGCACCTCGGTTCAACCAAGATTTGGTTCAGTGACTCCGAAAAGCAGTGACCAAGTTGTTGGTATCGAATTATTAAAATTTGGAATTTCCGAGTTTGACTTTTCGGAGCAACCGAAGTACTTGTCTTTACCTAAGCAGCACAAGTTTGATTTGTTCCCTTCGGTGTAAGTGAGAAGCCAAAATTTAGGACATTTTGCACTAGTCGGTACAACCGAGTTTTCACTTTGGTTTCACCAAGTTGGTTAATATTGTTGAAACGGTTGGATTTTTGGAGATGGCTATAATTACCACCACCCCCTCTCTTTCCAGAAGAGAGAACTCAAAATGTTTCTACATTTCCACCATTCATTTTATGAGAGAGAACCACCTACTCATGTGTGGAGATCAAGATATTTCATTCCAACCATATGAATCTTGATTGCTAGCCTCCCCAAGTTGATTTTCACCCAATCATGCTCTTCTACTAAGCCAAATTTTGCGAGAGAGTGATTGAGTGTTGATGAGACTATCTTATGAAGCACATTAGCAAGGAGTTCATCATCCATACACCACGCATTATCTGTTGGAGAGTGGTGTCTCCTAGATTGGTTAGTTGTCGCTTGGGAGCCTCCAACTCGTGTGGAGTTGAACCAAGAAGTTTAGAAGGGCAAGGAGACCGCCTACTTCGTGAAGATCTACCCCGAGTGAGGCCAGTCCTTTATGGACATAAGCCATGGTGGAATAGACAAGGTTGCTTTTTCATGGACCCTTCGTGGGTGGAGCCCTCCGTGGACTCGTGCAACCGTTATCCTTTATTGGTTAAAGTCCCAATCAATGTGGACGTACGATAACACCACCTATCGAACCATGCCCAAAATCTTCGTGTCTTCATTGCATTTTATATTCATATCCCTCTCTTTACTTACGTTTGCAATGTCATTACTTTCTGCTGCTATACTCATAGACTTGCATGAGTAGGGTGTACATGACATGGTAAAATCACTTAAACTTGACAACCGATAAAATTTGGAAAATGTTAAGTTTTAATTTGGTCAAGTAGTCTAATCACCCCCTCTAGACATACTTTATATACTACAAGTGATATAGGAGCTTTGGTCCCCATTGCATTGGTTTCACAACCTAGGAGAGTTTAGTGTCTAGTGAGGGAAATTACCACCAAAGAGGTCCATATTTCAATGGTACAAACTTTGCTAGTTGGAAGCATAAAACAAAAATGTATATTCTTGGTCATAATCCCGTCGTTTGAGCTATTGTTCGTGTTAGCTTGCAAGGTGAATTATTTGGAGATGGAAAGGAATCGAATCCTAAAGCAACGACAGAAGAATTGAAGATGTTGCAATAGAATGCTCAAGCATGTGACATTCTATTGAACTGCCTATGCGTCGAAGAATTCAACAAGATAACTCGTCTTTAGAATGCTTAGAAAATTTGGGATACTTTTGTTCATATGCATGAAGGAGCTGAATCTGTGAGGGTATCTAAATTGGATGTGCTCCAAAGTCAACTTGACAAGTTCAAGATGAAGGATGGCGAAGGAGTCGCCAAAATGTACTCTCTGTTTGCTATCATCACCAATGATATTTCCGGCTTAGGAAGTGAAGATATGACCGAAAAAATTCAGCATCAAGAAGATCCTTAGAGCCTTGGATGGAAAATGCGACACCATGTGCACATTGATCCAACTGATTCCAAACTACGAAGACCTCAGGCACATGAAAGTCACTGGTAGGATTTTTGCTCATGAAATGTCACTCAAGGACAAAGAAGAGATTCACAACAAGTCAAGTGATGTTTCCAAAGCCACAAGTGATACTCCCACAACTTCAAGTGACAATCTTGTTACCAATGAAGAGATAATCCTCATGGTGCAGAAATTCAACAATTTCTACAAGAATAGAGGCAAGGAAACAAGCTCCAAATCAAGACATGAAGAAAATCATTCTTCTAGTGGTGACCAAAACTGCTACAATTGTGGAAGACACAAACACTTCTCAAATGAGTGCACGACTCCTTCCAAAAGAAGATATGGGTAACCAAGGATAATAAGTACAAGATCCAAGTCACCTCGAAGAGATATGAGGAGGAGATAAGATTGATATGAGTGAAGACCCTCCCAGAGAAGCAAGAACTCAGAGACGGAGGACAAGTACACCAAGATCTATACAAGAAGAATACATCAAGCTCATGTTGGTGAATGGGTTTCCCGCCCCGACTCCGATGACCAATACAAGAGAAGTTACCACTCCAACTTCGACTATAGTCAAGACAAAGGTGTTGCCGGACTAGCACCCGTATCCTCCACCTCCTATGATTTATTTGATTCATCGAATGAAGTGATTGAAAGTTGCTTCATGGATAAATGCCCCAAGGTATCAAACATCTAATACATTGACTTTAATAATTATGAGAATGACTTGCTAGGATACGATGATTTTCACTTTAATAAAACTAGTGATATTAGTGAAACCAAACTTGCTAAAAATCATGCTAGTCAGGATGAATTGTTGGATGATGTTAAGAAGGAGATTGAGCACTAACTAAATAACTAAGCACTCTTAAGTTAGCTCATTAATATACTCAAGAAGATCATAGAGAGCTTCTAATAACTCATGAGAAGCTACATTTAGAGAAAGAGCATGAGTTTCTTAAAGCTATCAATTACGATCTTCGAAAGAAGAGTTGTTCTTATTTTGCCAAATGACTACCCTTGTTTACTTACACGTCTCAAGTTAAATCTAAGCAAACTAGTAACAAAGGCAAGAAAAGTTCTTCATCTAGTAGAAACAATAAAAACGTAAATTCTAAAGATGCTGATTCTAGTATCTCTATTGATTCCACTAATGATTCTCTTAGCAAAGTTACACTTGAGAATAGAAATGATTTACTGAAAGGGATTATAGAGAAAGGTGTCTACAAAAGGCTTGCTAGAAGTAAACAATTTGATGAGATTGTACACAAGCAAGGATGGCACCGAAAGAACCAAGGTGTTGGTTTCGAATGTAAGTTCAATGCCAATGGAGTTTATGTTGGGGAATGTTGCATGGGAAACACAATTTTTCCTACGCACAAGAAGACCTATCATGGTGATGTCCATCTAACAAGGCGCGCTGCGTTTGAATGACATGTTATTTGAATAATATTGCTGCTGTGTCGCAAGTCTCAGTCTTCCAAAATAGGAGACGACTATGGACAGAGATACCAGGTAAATGGAGTGCCAGTGATTGCCTTGGTTGATAGTGGCAGCACGCACTGTTTTGTAGACCCCAAAGAGATTAGATCTACGTACCCTTGTAGATCGCACAACGGGAAGCGTTAAGAAACGCGGTTGATGTAGTGGAACGTCTTCACGTCCCTCAAACCGTCCCACGAACCATCCCGCGATCTGTCCCACGATCCGTTCTGATCTAGCGCCGAACGGACGACACCTCCGCGTTCAGCACACATACAACTCGACGATGATCTCGGCCTTCTTGATCCAGCAAGCAAGACGAAGAAGTAGATAAGTTCTTTGGCAGCGTGACGGCGCTCCGGTTGTGGTGATGATCTACTCCTGCAGGGCTCCGGCCGAGCTCCGCAGAAATCCGAAATAGAGGTGAAACTGTGTGGTATAGGCTAGAGTTGCACGTGGCAAAGTTGTGTCTCAAAAAGCCCTAAACCACCACTATATATAGGAGGGAGGGGGAGGGGCTAGCCTTGAGGGACAAGTGCGCTGGCTGCCAGGAGGAGGAGGACTCCTCCTCCAATTCGGTTTGGGAAGGAGGAGTCCTCCTCTTCCTTCCCACCTCCCTCTTTCCTTTTTCTTTTTCTTTTCTTTTGGTATTTTCTTTATTTGGCGCCATGGACCTATTGGGATGACTCCACCAGCCCACTAAGGACTTGTGGCGCCACCCTAGGGCCTTGGGCTCACTCCCGGGTGGGTGGCCCCCTCCCAATGAACACCCGAAACCCATTCGTCACTCCCGGTACACTCCCGGTAATGCCCGAAACTTTCCGGTGACCAAATCAAACCATACTATATATCAATCTTTGTTTCCGGACCATTCCAGAAACCCTCGTGACGTCCGTGATCTCATCCGGGACTCCGAACAACATTCGGTAACCACACATATAACTCAACTATACTAAAACATCATCGAACCTTAAGTGTGCAGACCCTGCGGGTTCGAGAACTATGCATGCATGACACGAGAAAACTCCTCGGTCAATATCCAATAGCGGGACCTGGATGCCCATATTGGATCCTACATACTCTACGAAGATCTTATCGCTTGAACCTTAGTGTCAAGGATTCATATAATCCCATATGTCATTCCCTTTGTCCTTCGGTATGTTACTTGCCTGAGATTTGATCATCGGTATCCGCATACCTTTTTCAATATCGTTATCGGCAAGTCTCTTTACTCGTTCCGTAATACAAGATCCCGTGACTTACACTTGGTCACATTGCTTGCAAGGCTTGTGTGTGATGTTGTATTACCGAGTGGGCCCCGGGATACCTCTCCGTCACACGGAGTGACAAATCCCAGTCTTGATCCATACTAACTCAACGGACTCCTTCGGAGATACCTGTAGAACACCTTTATAGTCACCCAGTTACGTTGTGACGTTTGATGCACACAAGGTATTCCTCCGGTGCCAGTGAGTTATATGATCTCATGGTCATAGGAATAATTACTTGACACGCAGAAAACAATAGCAATAAAACGACACGATCAATATGCTATATGCATAGTGTGGGTCTAGTCCATCACATGATTCTCCTAATGAGGTGATACAGTTATCAAGCAATAACACTTGCACATAGTGAGAAAACCTTGACTATCCTTGATCAACTGGCTAGCCAACTAGAGGCTTGCTAGGGACATTGTTTTGTCTATGTATCCGCACATGTATCTATGTTTTCATTCAATACAATTATAGCATGGATAATAAACGATTATCCTTAAACAGGAAATATAATAATAACTATTTATCATTGCCTCTAGGGCATATTTCCAACAGTCTCCCACTTGCACTAGAGTCAATAATCAAGTCCTCACATCGCCATGCGATTTACATTGTAATTAATCTAACCCCCATATAGTTCTGGTGTTGATCATGTTTTGCCCGTGGAAGAGGTTTAGTCACGGGTCTGCTACATTCAGATTCATGTGCACTTTGCAAATATTCACGTCCTCTCCTTCGACGTAGTCGCAGATGAGGTTGAAGCGTCGTTTGATGTGTCTGGTCTTCTTGTGAAACCTTGGTTCCTTTGCTAGAGCAATGTCACTAGTGTTGTCACAGAAAAGAGTTATTGGATTTAGCGTGCTCGGCAGAATGCTAAGATCCGTCATGAACTGCTTCATCCAGACACCCTCCTTTGCTGCCTCCGAGGCAGCCATGTACTCCGCTTCACATGTAGAATCTGCTACGATGCTTTGCTTGGAACTACACCAGCTCACCGCACCCCCATTAAGAATAAATACGTATCCGGTTTGCGACTTAGAGTGATCCGGATCGGTGTCAAAGCTTGTGTTGACGTAACCCTTTACGATGAGCTCTTCGTCACCTCCTTAAACGAGAAACATTTCCTTAGTCCTTTTCAGTTACTTCAGAATATTCTTCACCGCCGTCCAGTGATCCACTCCTGGATTGCTCTGAAACCTGCCTGCCATACTTATGGCCAAGCTGACGTCTGGTCTAGTGCACAACATTGCATACATGATAGATCCTATGGCTGAAGCATAGGGGACGAAACTCATCTGTTCTCTATCTTCCACAGTTGCTGGGCACTGAGTCTTACTCAATTTTATACCTTGTAACACTTGCAAGAACCCTTTCTTGGACTGATCCATTTTGAACTTCTTCAAAACTTTATCAAGGTATGTGCTTTGTGAAAGTTCTGTCAGGCGTCTCGATCTATCCCTATAGATATTAATGCCTAGAATGTAAGCAACATCTCCTAGGTCCTTCATAGAGAAAGTTCTATTCAAGTAATCCTTTATGCTCTCCAAAAGCTCCATGTTGTTTCCCAATCAGCAATATGTCATCCACATATAATATTAGAAACGCCACAGAGCTCCCACTCACTTTCTTGTAAATACACGATTGTCCAACCACTTGTATAAACCCAAATGCTTTGATCACCTCATCAAAGTGCTTATTCCAACTCCGAGATGCTTGCACCAGTCCATAAATGGATCGCTGGAGCTTGCACACTTTGTTAGCATTCTTTGGATCGACAAAACCTTCGGGTTGCATCATATACAACTCTTCCTTAAGAAAACCGTCAAGGAACGCCGTTTTGACATCCATCTGCCACATTTCATAATCGAAAAATGCAGCTATTGCTAACATGATTTGGACGGACTTAAGCATCGCTACCGGTGAGAACATCTCATCATAGTCAACTCCTTGAACTTGTGAAAAACCCTTTGCCACAAGTCGAGCTTTATAAACGGTCACATTACCGTCTACGTCCGACTTCTTCTTAAAGATCCATTTGTTTTGAATAGCCTTGCGGCCTTCAGGCAGTACTTCCAAAGTCCACACTTTGTTCTCATACATGGATCCTATCTCGGACTTCATGGCCTCCAACCATTTGTTGGAATCCGGGCCCACCATTGTTTCTTCATAATTCGCAGGTTCATTGTTGTCTAACAACATAATTGATACGACATGAGTACTGTACCACTTAGGAGCAGTACGTGATCTTGTCAACCTGCGAGGTCTGATAGGAACTTGATCCGAAGTTTCATGATCATCATCATCAACTTCCTCCTCAACCGGCGTCGCAACAACATGGGTTTCCCCTTGCCCTACACCACCATCTAGAGGGATTAGAGGTTTGATACGTCTCCATCGTATCTACTTTTCCAAACTCTTTTGCCCTTGTTTTGGACTCTAATTTGCATGATTTGAATGGAACTAACCCGGACTAACGCTGTTTTCAGTAGAACTGCCATGGTGTTGTTTTTGTGCAGAAATAAAAGTTCTTGGAATGACCTGGAAACTTACGAGGATTTTTGGTGGAATATATAAAAAATATTGGCGCAAGAATTACCTAAGGACACGGAGCCAGGGGCCCACAAGCCCAGGAGGAGCGCCCCCTAGGGCGCGCCTGGTAGGCTTGTGGGGCCCACGTAGCTCCGCAGCCTCCAACTCCAACTCTATAAAGTCTCTCTCGCCCAGAAAAAATTAAGAGAGAAGAGTTCATCGCGTTTCATGACACGGAGCCGCCGCCATCACCTGTTCTTCCTCGGGAGGGCAGATCTGGAGTCTGTTCTGGGCTCCGGAGAGGGGAAATCGACGCCGTCGTCATCACCAACCATCCTTCATCGCCAATTCCATGATGCTCTTCATCGTTCGTGAGTAATCTCATCGTAGGATTGCTAGACGATGATGGGTTGGATGATATCTATCATGTAATCGAGTTAGTTTTGAGGGGGTTTGATCCCTAGTACCCACTATGTTCTAAGATTGATGTTGCTACTACTTGGTATGCTTAATACTTGTCACTAGGGCCGAGTGCCATGATTTAAGATATGAACCTATTATGTTTTCATCAATATATGTGTGTTCTTGATCCTATCTTGCAAGTTGTAGTCACCTACTATGTGTTATGACCCGGCAACCCCGGAGTGACAATAGCCGGAACCACTCTCGGAGATGACCATAGTATGAGGAGTTCATGTATTCACTATGTGCTAATGCTTTGTTCTGGTTCTCTATTAAAAGGAGACCTTAATATCCCTTAGTTTCCATTAGGACCCCGCTGCCACGGGAGGGATGGACAAAAGATGTCATGCAAGTTCTTTTCCATAAGCACGTATGACTAAATACGGAATACATGCCTACTTTACATTGACGAACTGGAGCTAGTTACATATCACCCTATGTTATAACTGTTACATGATGAATGTCATCCGACATAATTATCCATCACCGATCCAATGCCTACGATCTTTTCCTACTGGTCCTTGCTAAGTTACTTTACCGCTACTGCTGTCACTACTGCTACTGTTACTGCTGCTACCGTTACTATCACACTACTTTGATACTAAAACTTTGCTGCAGATACTAAGTCTTTCAGGTGTGGTTGAATTGACAACTCAACTGCTAATACTCGAGAATATTCTTTGGCTCCCCTTGTGTCGAATCAATAAATTTGGGTTGAATACTCTACCCTCGAAAACTATTGCGATCCCCTATACCCTATACTTGTGGGTTATCAAGGTTCGACAACCTCATCAAGTTCTATCTTCCTCCCACTGAGGTCTTTCGAGAGAACTCCTTTTCAAGAAAAGCTTCGTTTTTAGCAACAAACACTTTGCCCTCGGACTTGAGATAGAAGGTGTACCCAACGGTCTCCTCTGGGTAACCTATGAAGACACACTTTTCCGCTTTGGGTTCCAGTTTTTTCAGATTGAAGCTTTTTGACACAAGCATCACATCCCCAAACTTTAAGAAACGACAACTTTGGTCTTTTGCCATACCACTGTTCGTATGGCGTCGTCTCAACGGATTTTGATGGTGCCCTATTTAAAGTGAATGCAACTGTCTCTAATGCATAACCCCAAAACGATAACGACAAATCGGTAAGAGACATCATAGATCGCACCATTTCTAACAAAGTACGATTACGACGTTCGGACACACCATTACGTGCAGTGTTCCAAGCGGTGTCAACTGTGAAACAATTCCACATTGTCTTAAGTGAGCACCAAACTCAAAACTCACATATTCACCCCCACGATTAGACCGTAGGAACTTGATCTTCCTGTTACGATGATTTTCAACTTCACTCTGAAATTGCTTGAACTTCTCAATCATTTCAGACTTGTGCTTCATCAAGTAGACATAACCATATCTACTCAAATCTTCAGTGAAGGTGAGAAAATAATGATATCCGCTGCGCGCCTCCACACTCATCAGACCGCACACGTCGGTATGTATGATTTCCAACAAGTCACTTGCACGCTCCATTGTTCCGGAGAACAGAGTCTTAGTCATCTTGCCCATGAGGCATGGTTCTCACATGTCAAGTGAATCAAATTCAAGTGACTCCAAAAGTCCATCGGAATGGAGTTTCTTCATGCGCTTTACACCAATATGACCTAAGCGGTAGTGCCACAAAAACGTGGCGCTATCATTGTTAACTCTAACTCTTTTGGTCTCAATGTTATGTATATGTGTATCATCACTATCAAGATTCAATATGAACAATCCTCTCACATTGGGTGCATCACCATAAAAGATATTACTCATAGAAATAGAACAACTATTATTCTATTGACTTAAACGAGTAACCTTCTCGCAATAAACAAGATCCAGATATAATGTTCATGCTTAACGCAGGCACTAAATAACAATTGTTTAAGTTCATAACTAATCCTAATGGTAACTGAAGTGAAACTGTGCCGATGGCGATTGCATCAACCTTGGAGCCATTTCCCACGCGCATCGTCACTTCATCCTTCGCCAGCCTTCATTTGTTCCGCAGTTCCTGTTTCGAGTTGCAAATATGAGCAACATAAACGGCATCGAATACCCAGGCACTACTACGAGAGCTGGTTAAGTACACATCAATAACATGTATATCAAATATACCTGATTTTTCCTTGGCCGCCTTCTTATGAGCCAAAAAGCTTGGGGCAGTTGCGCTTCCAGTGGCCTAGTCCCTTGCAATAATAACACTCTGTTTCAGGCTTAGGTCCAGCCTTGGGTTCGTTCGTCGGATTGGCAACAGGCTTGCCACTCTTCTTGGAGGTACCCTTCTTGCCTTTGCCGTTTCTCTTGAAACTAGTGGTCTTATTGACCATCAACACTTCATGCTCTTTCCGGAGTTCTGACTTTGCGACTTTCAGCATCGCGAATAACTCACCGGGTGACTTGTTCATTCCTTGCATCTTATAGTTCAACACAAAGCTGTTGTAGCTTGGTGGCAGTGATTGAAGAATTCTGTCAGTGATAGCCTTTTACGGGAGTTCAATCCCGAGCTCAGCTAGACGGTTTGAGTACCCAGACATTTTGAGCACATGTTCACTAACAGATGAATTCTCCTCCATCTTGCAAGCATATAATTTATCGGAGGTCTCATACCTCTCGATCTGGGCGTTCTTTTGAAAGATAAACTTCAACTCCTGGAACATCTCATATGCTCCATGACGCTGAAAGCGACGTTGAAGTCCCGGCTCTAAGCCATACAAGACTGCACATTGAACTACTGAGTAGTCCTCCTTACGTGTTAACCAAGCGTTCTTAACATCTTGGTCAGCCGTAGCGGGTGGTTCATCTCCTAGTGCGGCATTAAGGACATAATCCTTCTTCCTAGCTTGCAGGAGCAACCTAAGATTACGAGCCCACTCTATAGAGTTGCTTCCATCATCTTTCAACTTAGCTTTCTCTAGGAACGTATTAAAATTCAGGGTGACTGTCGCGTGAGCCATTTATCTACAACACAAATATTTCAAAGTGGACTTAGACTATGTTCAAGATAATTTGAGTTTAACTAATCAAATTACTTGCTAAACTCCGAGTCAAAAAGTACATCTCTCTAGTGTAACGACTAAGATGCGGTCCTTTCCGGTTTAGGGGAACGAGGCCCCAAAGAGGGAAGAAGCGCATCTAAGCGTTTCACAAGCACGATAACATAGCACATACATAATAATAGAATGACAATTAGGGATTCAACTGTCATCTCATAAATAATATCAGAGTTACATCACACATTTATTCAAACAAGGTAGTTCCGCTACAGATTACATAACATGAGAAAAGGCTATGCTACCCTGCATGCTTGCCCACGATCACGACCACGCCTCAGTCTTCTGGATAGTTCACGTATAGGAGGTCGTTTTCCTCATCATACTGCCACGCCAGCTGCCTGCCGTCGGGATCACCTGTGTCGGGCGTACATGTACCTGTTGGGGTGTTGAAGTAATCTGTGAGCCATGGGGACTCAGCAATCTATGACCTCGGTGCCAGAACTATTCAAGTTATTAGGTAAGGAAGGTTCAATGTTTAGGTTGCAGCATCCTAAGCATATATGGTGGCTAACTTACGTAGAACATGTATTGAAGGTGGTCTATACTAGCGATTGATGACTAGCTAATCAATAAGTGACCCTGAACACCTACTTACGTCAATCATAACCCCACCGTGTTCCCGATCGAAGAGAGGTCTTCGAAGGGGACAGTCACGGTTACACACATAGTTGGCAATTTTATTGGATTATGTTCAAGTTATCTATAACCGGATGTTAACAAATATTGCAAGTTGCCACATAACCGCGGGCACGGCTTTCCGAAAGATTAAACCCTGTAGGGGTGCTCCAACTAGTCCATCACAAACGGTCAAGGGCTGCAAAGTAATCCTCTATCACGAATCTCGTGATCTCGTCGAATTCCTTAGAGGAAAACCTCAACTCTGGGGAGGACCAAAGTTTCACCGGGATTCCTATACGCAAGATATATCGCTAAGGTAAGACAAGACTAGCAGGACCTCCCATTGTGTCAACGACCCCGATAAGAGCCGCGTATCTCAGTCTCAGAACACGACGGATGAGCTACGCGTACGATGGCTTGATAGAAATCACTCAAGTTGCCCTGAGTTGGCCCCGAACAGTGCTCAGTTTGGACCAACACTCATGAGGAGCATTGGCCCGGGTTGTTGATTCATTCCTCAGGGTAGCTATTCCTTATGCAGATTATTATTAAGTGATTAGCAAATTAACACCAATGTTGGGTCCTGCCGGACAAGTCTTAACACTACACGATTTATCAAGGGGGTCCCCATAACAACCCCGAACGTGTTAGGAGCGATCAGTTATGGAATCAAACACCGGTAGCCGGAAACTATGGCGCCAATAACGGAACAAAACACCTGGCAAAAGGCTAGGCCTTCCGTTATTTACCAAGTATATAGGTGCATTAATTAAATAACAGATTTAACATAATGATATCAAACTTATGTTATCACATGAGACAAAGCACCTGCAAGTAGCAACGCTAACATTAGAAGCTGAGCAAAGCCTACTTAGGCATTCAAGATTTGCTAGGAAGGGATAAGTGTTTGGGTTTCATGGCGATATCAGGAGGCAATTCTTTCAGTGGTAGGCAGCGATCATATGACGAAGGAAACGTGAATCTAGCATAACAAGTCTAGAGATGGAATCAAGGTCATATCATCTTGCGTGTGATGTCCTCAGCTTGGAACTGCTCTTGTTCGTCCTGCACGTACTCTCCCGGATCCACGTACGCGTTCTCCGATCCCGGTGCTACACAACATAAAAATATCATCCAATGAACAGCAACACAACAAGATGCAACAAGCACATGATGCATGAGATGAAAATGAACATGCATCTCTATTCTAGTCACTAGCACAAGCATGAGAAGAGAATACAAGTTCCTGGACAGAACTGCACTCTAAGCTATTTTGAAATGCATGAGGATGACATGAACACATGCGTCACGTGAAAACGATGCAAAAACATATAAATAACGTGACGATCGGAGCTACGGATCAACGGGAAACAACGAAACAAGAAATGGAGTCCTACAGATCAAATCCATCACAACACACTCCAATGGCATACTTCTTGTATTCCCAGGTTGCCAAGACATAAAACAAACAAGTATGGATGGGGTGGTGCAAGGAATATCACCACACCATTAACTATGCACTCACAAGCATCAAAACATCAAAACTATACAATCTGCCATAAACAACATCATAACAGTTTGAGGGCTACATGCAAAGCACCTACAACCACCCAAGTGTGCCAAATAGGATATGTGGCAGAAGCTATTAAAAATCTCTACAAGCATGAGCAAAAATATAATACAAAGGAGTATCACACAGAAAGTTCTACAACTGCTAACTTGGCCAAAAATATCAGTTTTCAGGGACTTTGTGAAAATTCCAGATTCTCACTAGCTGTTTATGCTCTGAAGCATTTTGACAGCACCCAAAACAATATCTACAGGACACCAAATGGAATGAAAATTTACAGAGAGCTAGAAAAACACAAAAGCTACAAATTTCCAGTTGATAGCAAGGGCTGATTCCCAACACATGGACTTCTACAAGCACAACAAGAGGAGAAGAAAATATAAGCAGATTCTCAGACTTAGTGGAAATCACAAATTTTCACTAAACTGGAATTTCAGCCACATGCCTACTTTGACTAGGCACAACTTGCACATATGAACTACTAATCATGAAACAAACCAACATGCTATAGAGGGGGTCACCCTCTAATGCCACAACAAGGAATCAACCTCTTGGGCTCATCACATCACATGGAACCAAGCTCTAAACATTGAACAAAACAGAAATATGACATTCCTAGAAAGTGTTCCAAAGTGGAATCTGAACCCACCATTGGATTCCTGGGATGATTCTTCCCCAAAAACATATATAATACATAGGCACTTGCATAGAATATTTGGGCACAAAGCTAAGAAGAAGATTTACATGGAATCACATAGAGATGAATAGTGCATCATCACATGTGCTTCCACTAGCTCATCACCTACACATGCATATGCACACACTCACAAGTCCAATGGTGCACATGAGGGGTAGACCTCATGTTCATGTGCCTTAGAACACCACCACACACACTCTTATATCAAGCACATGCCTAGAGCACCTACCCATGCTAATTAACACACACACTTTAGCTTACACTCACATATGCATTCCTACACCTACACATACAACTTGCACATGTGCTCACCAAGGCACTCCATGCCTTGGGCATGTGTGTGACACACACACAAGCACACACAACATCACTTATCCACTAACACTCACACAAGGTATGTGGAGGGAAACCCACACACACACATACACATCACTTGCACAAGCTAGTGCTTAAGATCAACTCTCATACACATGGATACACCCCACATATACATCATGATATGCATCTACACATGCATCCCTAGTGCATACACACACCTACTAACTTGCACACACCCATAAACACACACACACATATAGGTTAGCTCACAAAAACACTTGCACTCAAACCTACACATCCACTTCTATCATGCTAGCAACAAGTACTAGGAACAACTACTGTTTGGAGGCAAGCAAAATACCAAATATGCCAACCTAGCATGCCACAACAATATGCAAGAAAAACAATGCAAACCACAAAAGAAATGGCAGAAGAAAAAAATAAAAGGAATGGGGTAGGGATCGAACCCTAGACCCCCTGTTTCACCAACAAACAAGCCACCACTCTGCTACTGTCCATATGCTCGACAGAACAGGGATGGCTAACAGGGTAAACTGTCTCTGCTGCTGCCTATGCTACTATGCGAAACAAAACAAGAAAAAGGGGGGTTGGCGCCGTGGGGATTCGAACCCACATCGCCTGCATCCACACAACATCCTGCAACCAATACGCTATGATCACAGACTTGGCTTAAGAGAGGTAACATACCAGGTAACACACATACAACAAGATCATCCTGCACTGCAACTCCACCGGAGCATGGCCTTCTACTCTACTGCTGCTGCGCCGCGGGGAATCCTATCGCTACTACTCATGCCTGATGGAAGCCCCTGAGCATCGGCACGATCTCACGCACACACGCACAACACATCACACACACAACAGCACCTGCACTTCGTGCTCTTCTCCGAACAGAGAGGCATGGCCACGAGCCCTACACCGCATCTACCGAGGGGGAAGGGAGGAGGAACTAGGCTCACCTAGAGAAAGGAGAAGAGTACGCCGATCGGGGGAAGAAGCCTCACGAAGACGACACGGCGCCGATCTGAAGAAGGCCTGCTGCAGAACCGAAGTAGGGGAAGGAGTTCGCCGGGAACACGCCGGAGACGTGGAGCTGCCCGTCGGTGTGGTCACTCCCTAGCCTCACCGATGACGGGAATGGAACGCGGGGGCGTACCCCGAGCTCCTTGACATGGTGGCCCATGCCGGAGGCGACAGATGCACGGTGGACGACGGCGGCGTGCTACCTCTCTCTGTGCTACCTGATCTACATAGATCTTACCTGGGGGAAGGAGGAGATCGAGTAGAGGTGGCGGCGCAAAGAGGGGGACGCGGAACCCTAGGCCAAGGGGGCACGCACGCCGAGGATAAATAGGGCCTCGACGTCCGTGAGCCTCACGGCGTGCTCGCTCTCTCACTGGAGTTTGACGGGAAGTGTGCGCGAGGAAGAAACACCGTCAGGAGAAGGAAGAAGGGACGCACGGTGGGCTCTCGCAGGGGAAACAGAGAGAGATGGGCCTCAGGAGGGAGAAGTGGCCCATGTTGGCGCGTGATAAGAGAGAAAACCCCTGGGGTTTAATATTTAGAACCACACAGAAATAAAATAACCTCCCAGGGAAAAACTAAGGCACCTAAAATAAAATAAAAATATCCCTGGTCATAAGGGAATTATGACCTATTTGAATAAAAAGAAAAAGGGATTTTTGGAGCAAGTAAATATTTACAAAATAGAATATAATTCCTCTGTTTTGTGATTATTTGCACCTCTCAAACCAAGTTTCAAAACAACAAATACACCTCTTCACATCCACCAAAAAACATACTAAATCACGGGCATTTTAGAAATAGGAATGGAACAAGTGAATCTTGACCTAGAGACAAACACAGAGGGAGTTGTTTGGAATCCTATTGCAAACCACAAGTACTTCCTATTATCAAACTACATCCACATGATTTCACATATCCAACATCACACCACCACGTCACATGGATTCACAAGGAAACAAACACAAGACATGGATGAATGGAATGGATGCATGCATGCAAAGGAAAACAAAACAAGGTGACACACATGAAATAACACATCCATATAACTCTCATATGAAAGACAAGATGGACCCACATAGAGAAGGTTCCAATAAAGGCAAGTCACACTCTTGGGGCATTACAAACTCTCCCACACTACAAAAAGATCTCGCCCCGAGATCTAAGACTGAAAGAACTCTGGGAATTCAGAACGGAGGTGATCCTCGCGTTCCCAAGTAGCCTCTTTATCGGAATGGTGTGCCCATTGCACCTTGAGAAATTTGACAGTCTTGTTGCGGGTCTTGCGCTCAGTCGCCTCGAGAACCGCAACTGGATGCTCAAGATAGGATAGGTCGGGTTGAAGGTCAATGTCTTGAAGATGAACGGTGCGCTCGGGAGTCTTGAAGCATCTCCGGAGCTGAGAGACATGGGACACGTCATGCACATTTTCAAAGTTTGACGGGAGCTCGAGCTGGTACGCAAGGTCGCCTCTCTTGCCAACAACTCTGAAAGGACCAACGAAACGAGGCGCAAGCATGCCTTTGATGCCAAAGCGCTGTGTACCCTTCATAGGGGACACCTTGAGATAGACGAAGCCATCAAGCTCATAAGACATGTCATGATGCTTGCTATCATAATAGCTCTTCTGACGGGACTGAGCTGCTCTGAGATTGTTCCGAATGACCCGACACATCTCTTCAGCTTCTTCTATCAAGTCATTCCCAAGAATCTGACGCTCGCCGGTCTCGGACCAGTTGAGCGGGGTACGACACTTCCTGCCATAGAGAATTTCAAACGGAGCTTTTCTTGAACTAGCTTGATAACTGTTGTTATACGAGAACTCAGCGAAAGGCAGTCAGTCTTCCTACTTCATGCCAAAAGAGATAACACAGGCTCTCAGCATATCCTCAAGGACCTGATTGACTCGCTCCACTTGACCACTAGTCTGAGGATGAAAAGCTATGCTGAAGCGTATCTTCGTGCCCATCGCAGACTGAAAAGAGTCCTAGAACTTGGAAGTGAAGATACTTCCGCGATCCGAAGAGATCATCATAGGCACGCCGTGCAAAGAAAATATACTGGAAGTGTACAGCTCTGCAAGCTGGGCCGCAGAGATGGATTCCTTGACTGGAAGAAAATGAGCCACTTTACTCAACTTGTCGATGACGACGAAGATGGCATCATTACCCTTCTTGGACTTCAGAAACCCGGTGACGAAATCCATCTCAATATGGTCGAACTTCCACTCGGGAATGGGCAAAGGATGCAAAAGACCTGCTGGACGTTGATGCTCTGCTTTCACCCTTCGACATACATCACATTCATTTATGAACTGAGCAATCTCACGCTTCATGCGAGTCCACCAGAAGGTCTGTTTCAAGTCCTGATACATCTTGGAGCTTCCAGGATGTATAGAGAGCAGGGAGTTATGAGCTTCTTCCATGATTACCTTTCTGAGATCACCTTTCGGAATGACAAGACGATCCTCAAAGAACAACATGTCTCTGGCATCAACACCGAAGCACTTATATTTGGGAAGTCCCTTTGCCACGCCAATCTTGACTTTCTTGACCATTGCATCAAGAAGCTGTGCTGCTCGGACCTCATCTTCCAAGGTAGGAGAGATCTGAAGATTTGCAAGAAATTCCTGAGGTAATAACTGAAGGTTGAGCTTTCTGAAAGATTCACAAATGTCAGGCTGGAGAGGCTTCAGAATGAGACTGTTGCAGTAAGCCTTCCTGCTCAAAGCGTCTGCTCAACACTCGGATTAAAATCTTGGAGCATTTCCACCCAACGAGTTTGCTGGAGATTCAGGTTAGGCTGGGTGAAGATGTACTTGAGACTCTTGTGATCGGTGAACACTTCAACCTTTCATTCCAACAAGAGGTGTCTCCAAGTCATCAGAGCATGTACCACAGCTGCTAGCTCAAGATCATGCACAAGATAATTCCTCTCCGCTCGCTTCAACTACCTGGAGGTATAAGCAACCACTTTCTTCTCTTGCATCAGAACTGCACCAAGACCTTGAAGAGAGGCATCGCAGAACAATTGGTAAGGTTTTGAATCATCCAGAGGAACCAAGACTGGAGTAGAGGTGAGCTTCTCTTTGAGTGTGTCGAAGGCCATCTGACACTCTGGAGACCAAGCATACTTCACACCTTTCTGAAGAAGACTTGAGAGAGGCTTAGCAATCTTGGAGAAGTTCTCAACGAACCTTCCGCAATAGCTTGCAAGCCCAAGAAAGCTTCGAAGCTGCTTCACATTCTGCGGAGGCTCCCACTCAACAATGGCCTGCACCTTCGACGGATCAACTTTGATACCCTTGGTAGAGATGACGTGCCTAAGATAGACGACTTCTTTCAACCAGAACTCACACTTGGAAAACTTGGCATATAATTTGTACTCCCTTAGCTTATCAAGCACCAATCTGAGATGTTCTTCATGTTCTTCCTCAGTTTCAGAAAAGACCAGAATATCGTCGAGATAAAGCAAGACGAACTCATTCTTGAACGAAGAGAATATGTAGTTCATCAATCGACAAAATGTCGAAGGAGCATTTGCCAGACCAAAAGACATGACCGTATACTCATACGAGCCAAAACCAGTCCTGAAAGCAGTCTTCGGAATATCCTCTTCGCGAATGCGAATTTGATGATAGCCCATTCTGAGATCGAGCTTGGAGAAGATCTTAGCCCCTTTCAACTGCTCAAACAACTCATTTATGTTCGGAAGTGGATACTTGTTCCTGAGTGTCTTCTTGTTCATAGGACGGTAATCGACACATAACCGGTCCGTGCCATCCTTCTTCTTGACAAACAGAACTCCACAGCCCCACGGAGACGAGCGTGGTGTGATCAGACCCAAACGCTCCTGCTCATCGAGTTGCCTCTTAAGTTCCTTCAACTCTTCTGGACCCAATTTGTACGGCCGTTTGCACACAGGCTCAGTACCTGGTTCAAGCTCAATAAAAAAATGCAACTTCTTGGTGCGGAGGCATTCCTGGCAGCTCTTCTGGAAACACATCTTCATGTTCGCACACCAGTGGCACTTGCGAAATAGGATTAATCTCACCCTTTTCATTCAACAAGAATAGACGGATTGTTTCATCGCGTGCCGCGAATATAATCACGTCCTCCGAAGAGTGAGTAAGCTTCATTTCTTTAGCTTCACAATCAATCGATGCCTTGTTCATGGCCAACCAGTCCATACCAAGGATCAAATCAATGTCGGAATTGCCCAAGACAATAGGAGACGCCGGAAAAGAATAACTACCCATCTTGACTGAAACATCCGGAATAACCACATTAGAGCTCATCAACATGCCCGGGGAAACCACACGAAAAGGTTTGTCCAATGTCTTAGAAACGAAATCATGATTCCACGCAAATGGTCTAGACATGAATGAATGAGAAGCACCAGAATCAAATAACACTTTAGGAGGAATATCATTGACGAGGAGGTTACCCATGATCACATCTGACGAGTTTTCTGCCTCAACCGCATTGACCATGTTGAATTGAGCAGACCTGGGGTTGAACTTCATGATAGCATTACTTGGAGGTTTGCCTGGAGGAGGAGGCGGAAGACGGAGCTGAGAAGTGCACTTGTTGGCATAGTGACCCTTCTACCCACACTTGTGACAAGTAACATTTGCTGGCTGACGGTACTGTGTCCGAGGAGGCCCTTGCTTCTGTTGCTGGAATCTCAGCTGAAAAGCTGGGTTGGGTGGGTGGGAAGAACCACGGCCACCAGAATGCTTGAATTGCTGCGTGTGCCGAGGAGGAGGAGGAGACACCCAAAAATTTTGGTGCTTCTGAACCACCTCAGTAGAGGAAGAGGAGCTGGAATCTCTAAAGCGCTTCTTAGAATTCTCCACCATGAGCAAAGCTGCCTGAGCCCTGAGAGCTAAGTTGTAGAACTTATCGAACTCCTCAGGATCGTGCAAAGCGAGAGCTAACTGCAAATATTCTTTGAAGCCACCTGCGAACTGATAAATCTTGCTATTCTGATCAGGGATATCCTGCAAGGTGTATCGGGCTAGCTCGTGGAACTCGATGTTGTACTTGTACACGGAGTTACCACCTTGCTTCAAGCGCCTGAACTTCTCACACATCTCCTCCACGAAGCTGGACGAAATATAGTGGGATCTGAAGTCACGGCAGAACTCATCCCAAGTGATCACTCTAGCACCCCTGGAATCCTTCAACTGTTGCCACCAGATAGATGCTTGCCCCTTCAGCTGGAATGTTGCAAACTTGACGAAATCCTCAGGACGAACATTGCTGCATTCAAAGTGCTTGTTCATGTCACAGATCGAATCCTCAGCATCAAACGACTGGTCACAAGAAGTGAAAGTCTTCGGCTGATTTGACAAGAACTAACTCAGATTAGCAAACTGATTGCCACCATGCTGGAAATTGCCTTGCTGCTGATTAGCCCTCTCTTGCAACAACTATAGCAGCATCTGAGTGTTTCCATTTGTAGCAGCCATCACCGCTTGCCAAGCCTCTGTAGGAGGAGGCGGCGGCGGCGGAGGATTCTCCGGAGGAGGAGGTGGTGGCGGCACATCCTCACGACCTGGATTCTGACGAGTTGGTGGAGCCATCCTAAAGACGGACAACACATTAGCCCAGATAATAAATTGACAGTATAGATGAATCAAAAAGGGAGGAATATCTGAATAGGAATAACAGGAATATAGCAATTGCACTCGAACAAAATAGTAAGAATGCTTCCTCAAAGTGACGGTCGACAAAATTCTGATTAAGACCACTTGCAAACAAGTATGATCTAGAACTGCTCGGAACAAACATATGATCGAGATTTCATCCGATATCTTCGTGGATAAGATCGCACAGGCTCGAATTTAGAGTAGCCATCCTGTGCAAGGTAGTGCACACGACTTACGAAGTATCCCCGAGTCACAGTGAGCTACAAGGACTCTTTAAGACACAATGAGAACCGCTGTAAGACGACCGTGAACAAACATACCCACTGAATGTCGAATCCCAACCTCACATCATGCATCTGTAGGAAGATTGTCCTATAAGTTACGACTTGATATCCCACCTATGAATTCTCGAAATATCTGGTCATGCAATCTGGTACACGGATACAAGGAGTAATATTCACACAACTCCTATACTAACCCGTCGACTGTATCACATCCATCAAGACATAACCAGAATCTCGGACCTTCATTTACAACAGACCCTCATGATCACAACGATACAAAGTATGGCAGTACTCCCGAACAATCTGCACCAGTACTGGGGACATCGGGGTTATCTCGCCACTGCTAGTATTGAAGCAATTATGAACATCCTTCGTTCTGAGATACTCAGAAATCTGAAAGATGGCGATGTGTGCAAGAATCCCGTGGAGCTCAACTCCCCGGAAGAAATCAAGGCAGACAGGAGGCACCAAGACAGATATCCGTCACATCGAAATCATATAGATTTCAGAAATACCCGCGTGATCCTAATTTTTTTTCACCGAGAAGAGGAGTAGAATTAAGATTTCCTAAGATGGGCACCTCACCAGAGAATGGAAGAGGAGAAAAAAAATCCTATTCTCCGATATAACTAAGACTCATAACATTTTGCCATACTCGACTCGGCCAAGTACGATCACACAAAGGCTAATATGGTCGTAAGGCTCTGATAACAAATTGTAACGACTAAGATGCGGTCCTTTCCGGTTTAGGGGAACGAGGCCCAAAAGAGGAAAGAAGCGCATCTAAGCGTTTCACAAGCACGATGACATATCACATGCATAATAATAGAATGACAATTAGGGATTCAACTGTCATCTCATAAATAATATCAGAGTTACATCACACATTTATTCAAACAAGGTAGTTCCGCTACGGACTACATAACATGAGAAAAGGCTATGCTACCCTGCATGCTTGCCCACAATCACGACCATGCCTTAGTCTTCTGGATAGTTCACGTATAGGCGGTCGTTCTCCTCATCATACTGCCACGCCAGCTGCGTGCCGTCGGGATCACCTGTGTCGGCCGTACCTGTACCTGTTGGGGTGTTGAAGTAATCTGTGAGCCACGGGGACTCAGCAATCTATGACCTCGGTGCCAGAACTAGTCAAGTTATTAGGTAAGGAAGGTTTAGTGTTTAGGTTGAAGCATCCTAAGCATATATGGTGGCTAACTTACGTAGAACATGTATTGAAGGTGGTCTATACTAGCGATCGATGACTAGCTGATCAATAAGTGACCCTGAACGCCTACTTACGTCAATCGTAACCCCACCGTGTTCCCGATCAAAGAGAGGTCTTCGAAGGGGACAGTCACGGTTACGCACATAGTTGGCAATTTATCTATAACCGGATGTCAAGACATGAAATAACACATGCATATAACTCTCATATCAAAGACAAGATGGACCCACATAGAGAAGGTTCCAATAAAGGGAACTCACACTCTTGGGGCATTACATCTAGTCATTTGAGTGGCACATGATCCAAATTCACTAACTCAAGTCTGATCATCACGTGAGTTGAGAATAGTTTCAGTGGTAAGCATCCCTATGCTAATCATATCAACTATACGATTGATGCTCGACCTTTCGGTCTCATGTGTTCCGGGGCCATGTTTGCACATGCTAGGCTAGTCAAGTTTAACCCGAGTGTTCCGCGCATGCAACTGTTTTGCACTCGTTGTATGTGAATGTGGAGTCTATCACACTCGATCATCACGTGGTGTCTTGAAATGATGAACTGTCGCAACAGTGCACAGTCGGGGAGAGCACAATTTCGTCTTGAAATTTTAGTGAGAGATCACAGTCGGGGAGAACAAAATAAGGTGCATAAAAGGATTAACATCAGATGCAATTCATAAGTGACATGATATAGCCATTGATACGTCTCAAACGTCTCTATAATTTTTGATGGTTTCATGCTGTTATCTTGTCAACTTTGGATGTTTTATGTACCTTTTATATCTTTTTTGGGACTAACTTATTAATTCAGTGCCAAGTGCGAGTTCCTGTTTTTTCTGTATTTTTGACTCTTTTGAGATATGATTTTGGAACGGAGTCCAAACAGAATAAAATCCCCGAAATAAATTTTTCCAGAACAGAAGAAGATCGGGGGACTTGAGGGCCAAGGCAGGAGCGCCACAGGGGGCCCACAAGCCCTGTAGTCGCCACCAGGGGGGGTGGCTACCAGGCTTGTGGCCCCCTGGAGCTCCCCTGCCCTAGCTCTTTCGCCTATAAATTCCCTAAAATCCCAGAAAAAATCAGGGCATCCACGAAAACACTTTTCCGCCGCCACAAGCTTCCGTTTCCGCGAGATCTCATCTGGAGACCCTTCCTGGTGCCCTGCCGGAGGGGACTTTGGAGTTGGAGGGCTTCTACACCAACATCATCGCCCCTCCAATGACTCGTGAGTAGTTCACTTCAGACCTACGGGTCCGTAGTTAGTAGCTAGATGGCTTCTTCTCTCTCTTGGATCTTCAATACAAAGTTCTCCATGATCTTCATGGAGATCTATGCGATGTAATCCTCTTTGGCGGTGTGTTTGTCGAGATCCGATGAATTGTGGATTTGTGATCAGATTATCTATGATTCATATTTGAGTCTTTGCTGATTTCTTATATGCATGATTTGATATCCTTGTAAGTCTCTCTGAGTCTTGGGTTTTGTTTGGCCAACTAGATCTATGATTCTTGCAATGGGAGAAGTGCTTGGTTTTGGGTTCATACCGTCTGGTGACCTTTCCCAGTGACATAAGGGGCAGCAAGGCACGCATCGTTGTTGCCATCAAGGGTAACAAGATGGGCTTTTATCATAGATATGAGATTGTCCATCTACATCATGTCATCTTGCTTAAGGCGTTACTCTGTTCTTATGAACTTAATACACTAGATGCATGCTGGATAGCGGTCGACATGTGGAGTAATAGTAGTAGACGCAGAAAGTACCGGTCTACTTGTTTTCGACGTGATGCCTATAGATATAATCATTGCCATAGATAACGTCACGACTTTGCGCGGTTCTATCAATTGCTCGACAGTAATTCGTTCACCCACCGTCTACTTGCTTTCATCAGAGAAGCCACTAGTGAACACTACGATCCCCGGGTCTATTCACAACTATCGTCTCCACTTTCACTTTTACTTTGCTTTGTTTAGTTTTTGCTTTCAGTTCTCACTTTGCAAAAAATCTATAAGGGATTGACAACCCCTTCATAGCGTTGGGTGCAAGCTCTTTGTGTTTGTGCAGGTACTTGTGACTTGACGCGATCCTCTCACTGGATCGATACCTTGGTTCTCAAAACTGAGGGAAATACTTACCGCCGCTATGCTACATCACCGTTTTCGCTTCGAGGGAACACGAATGCAAGGCTCCAGGCCACGGGGGAATCCTTTGCATATTTGCCAAGGAAGTCCCTAAAGGCGTAGCTAGTAGCAGAAGGATTCCTCACGCCGTTGCCGGGGAGGATCGCTTGAATAGTCTCCCGTCAACACGCTTATTTCTGGCGCCGTTGGAAGGACTTTTGTTGCCGTAGTAGAAGTATTTATGGCGCCGTTGCCGGGGAGAGAGATCAAGTCAAGATCTATCCAAGTAGGTGTCACAAACTCATCTCTTGCATTTACCTTTTTTGGCAGTTGCCTCTCGTTTTCCTCTCCCCCACTTCACATTTGCCGTTTTCATTTGCCTTTCTCCCTTGCCGTTTTCTTTTGCCTTTTTGCCTTTCTCCTTTGCCGTTTTCTTTCGCCTTTTGCCAGTTTTCTTGCTTGCTTGTGCTCTTGTTGGTTTGTTGAAGTCATCATGGCTGAAAACACCAAACTTTGCGACTTCTCGAGTACCAATAATAATGATTTTATTAGTACTCCGATTGCTCCCGCCACTAGTGCGGAATCGTATGAAATCAACTCTGCCTTGCTGAATCTTGTTATCAAAGAGCAATTCTCTGGCCTTCCTAGTGAAGATGCCGCATCCCATCTCAATACCTTCATTTAACTTTGCGATATGCAAAAGAAAAGAGATGTTGATAATGACGTGATTAACTTGAAGCTTTTTCTTTTCTCATTGCGAGATCGCGCAAAAACTTGGTTTTCTTCTTTGCCTAAAAATAGTATCGATTCCTGGGATAAGTGCAAAGATGCTTACATATCCAAGTATTTTCCGCCTGCTAAGATTATCTCTCTACGTAACGATATCATGAATTTCAAGCAACTTGATCATGAACACGTTGCACAATCTTGGGAGAGGATGAAGTTAATGATTAGAAATTGTCCCGCTCATGGCTTGAGTTTGTGGATGATTATGCAAATCTTTTACGTTGGTTTGAATTTTGCTTCTCGCAATATCTTGGACTCCGCCTCAGGTGGAACGTTCATGGAAATCACGTTAGGAGACGCTACAAAACTCCTAGACAATATCATGACCAACTACTCATAGTGGCACACTGAAAGGTCACCTGCTAGCAAAAAGGTACACGCTATAGAAGAAATTAACTCGCTTAGTGCTAAGATGGACGAGTTGATGAATTTGGTTGCTAGTAGAAATGCTCCTTTAGATCCTAATGACATGCCACTATCTTGCTTGATTGAGAGTAGCAACGCTAGTTTGGACGTTAATTTTGTTGGTAGGAACAATTTTGGCAACAACACTGCTTTTAGAGGAAACTATGTTCCTAGGCCTTTTCCTAGTAAATCCTCTAACAATTATGGCAATTCCTAAAACATCACTTATGGAAATCACAACAAATTACCCTCTGATTTAGAGAGTAATATCAAAGAGTTCAACTACTTTCAAAAGATTTTCAATGCTTCCATAGAGGAAAAACTACTCAAAATAGACGATTTGGCTAAGAGCGTTGATAGGATGTCTTGTGATATTGATGCTTTGATAGTTAGATGTGCTCCTCCCAAGGTCAACTTGGATGAAACTTTAAAAGCTATGCGTGTCTCCATGAATGAGATCAAAGAACGAACCACCCAAATCCGCGCGAGGCATGAATGGTTTAAAAGGGTGCGTTCTAGTGATGCAAATCACGAAGATCTTAAAGTGCTTGGTACGACTCATCTTTAATCTTTGTTTTCGCGTGTCAAACCTTTTGATGAAGGGGCTGGATATGAATCCACTTTGGTTAAAAAATGCCCCAATGATTCAGAGTCCACCTATCTTGATGATAAAGGTGCGGAGAGTGGAGTAGAAGAAATCAAAATATTGGGTAGTAATGAAACTCCCACTTTGGATTTCAAGGAATTCAATTATGATAGTTGCTCCTTGTTTGAATGCATTTCTTTGATGCAATCCATTGCAAATTCTCCACACACTTATAGTCAAAGCAAAGCCTTTACCGCACATATCGTAGATGCTATGATGAAATCTCTTGAAGAGAAACTTGAATTAGAAGTCTCTATACCTAGAAAACTTCATGACGAGTGGGAACCTACTATCAAAATCAAAATCAAGAACTATGAATGCAATGCTTTGTGTGATTTGGGTGCTAGTGTTTCCGCGATTCCAAAGTCTTTATGTGATATTGTTGGTTTTCATGAGATTGAAGAGTGTTAACTTAATTTGCATCTTGCGGATTCTACTGTCAAGAAACCCATGGGAAGGATCGATGATTTTCTTATTGTTGCAAATAAGAACTATGTACCCGTGGATTTCATTGTACTTGACATAGATTGCAATCCTTCATGTCCCATTATTCTTGGTAGACCTTTCCTAAGGACTATTGGTGCTATCATCGATATGAAGGAAGGGAATATTAGATTTCAATTTCCTCTAAAGAAGGGCATGGAGCATTTTCCTAGAAAGAAAATAAGATTTCCTTATGAATCTATGATGAGGGCTACTTACGGTTTGAGCACCAAAGATGACTATACGTGATTCCATCACCTTTTGCCTAGCTAACGGCGTTAAACAATAGCGCTTGTTGGGAGGCAACCCAACGAATCTATCCTTTTTATTTCTGTTTTGTGTTTTCCACACTTTCATAATTCTGTTATGATTGTGTTTTTTGTGTTTATTTTGCGTTTGTGCCAAGTAAAACCGTTATGATTAGTCTTGGGGATGATCGTTTGGTCATGCTGGAAAAGACAGAAACTTTCTGCTCACGAAAAGAATTTTCATTTTTTCTGTAAGAGCTTTTGAGTTGATTATTTTTGCTGCTGATTGCTACGCAAATTCTTCAGACTATCGTAATTTTTCAGAATTTTCGAAGTACCAGAAGTATACGAAGTATACATATTGCTACAGACTGGTCTGCTGTTAACAGATTTTGTTTTTGTTGAGTTGGTTGCTTATTTTGATGAAACTATGGATAGTATCGGGGGTATTAGCCATGGAAGATTGAAAATACAGTAACCCAACATCAACATAAGTAGAATTTAAGTTTTCTACAGTACCTAAGGAAGTGGTGGTTTGCTTTCTTATACTAATGATATCACGAGTTTCTGTTTAAAGTTTCGTGTTGTGAAGTTTTCAAGTTTTGGGTGAAGTTCTTATGGACAAAGAGATAAAGAGCGGCAAGAGCTCAAGCTTGAGGATGCCCAAGGCACCCCAAGTTGACTCAAGGATGCCGTAAAAGCCTAAGCTTGGGGATGCCCCAGGAAGGCATCCCCTCTGTCGTCTTCAATCCACCGGTAACATTACTTGGGGCTATATTGTTATTCACCACATGTTATGTGTTTTGCTTGGAGCGTCTTGTATTCTAGGAGTCGTTTATTTTTGTTGTGTCACAATATTCCTTGCTGCACACCTAGAGAGAGAGACATGCACTCACCGTGATTTTTTCGAGCTTCACTTATATCCTTTGGTTGGACAATTCAGCTCACATGTGCTTCACTTATATCTTTTGAGCTAGTTGATTTTTCTCTATGTGCTTCACTTATATCTTTTAGAGGACGGAAGCGCGTGGCTTGGTAGTTGATCTATGCTATGATAGTAGTCTCAAAAGGGGTAGTTTTCCAAAGGGATATGAAAACTTCCACCTTCATGTGCATTGAGTAGTTAGAGAAGTTTGATTCATCTCAATTAGTTCTGAGTTGTGGTTGTGGTAATATTTAAGTTATGTTAGTATGGTGTTGTGGATCTAGAGATACTTGTGTTGAAGTTAGTGATTCCCGTAGCAAGCACGTATGGTGAACCGCTATGTGATGAAGTCTGAGCATGATTAGTCTATTGATTGTGATCCTTTGTGTGGCGGTCGGGATCGCGCGATGGTTTATACCTACCAACCCTTCCCCTAGGAGTATGCGTTGAATGCTTTGTTTCGATTACTACTGAAACTTTTGCAACAAGTATATGAGTTCTTCATGACTAATATTGAGTCCATGGTTTAGATGCACTTTCACCTTCCACCATCACTATCTTCTTTAGTGCCGTGAAACTTTCACCGGTGCACAAAACCCACCATTAGCCTCCCTCAAAACAACCACCATACCTACCTACTATGGCTTTATCAAAGCCATTCCGAGATATATTGCCATGCAACTACCACCATGCCATGTGCCACAGCTTCTACATTGCCATTGCATGATCGTAAGATATCTAGCATGATGTTTCCATTAATGTCTATGCCATGCTAGATCATTGTCATGGTACACTACCGAAGGCATTCCATATAGAGTCATCATTGCTCTAAGTTTTGGGTTGTATGTGTGATGATCATCATTGATGGAGCATTGTCCCATGTGAGGAAATAAAAGAGGCCAAAGATGCCCACCAAAATAAATAAAAATAAAAAAGAGGCCAAAGACCCCACCAAAAAATGAGAGAAAAAGAGAGAAGGGACAATGCTACTATCCTTCCACACTTGTGCTTATTAAGCACCATGATCTTCATGATTGAGAGTCTCTCGTTTTGTCACCACCATATAGCTAGTGGGAAATTTTCATTATATAACTTGGCTTGTATATTCCAATGATAGGCTTCCTCAAAATTGCCTTAGGTCTTCGTGAGCAAGCAAGTTGCATGCATACCCACTAGTTTTCTTTAAGAGCTTTCACATACTCTTAGCTCTAGTGCATCATTTGTATGGAAATCCCTACTCATTCACATTGATATCTATTGATGAGCATCTCCATAGCTCATTGATATGCCTAGTTAATGTGACCATCTTTTCCTTGTTTGTCTTGTAACCTCCACCACACTCCATTTCACTTATAGTGCTAAACCATGGCTCACGCTCATGTATTGCGTGAGAGTTGAAAAGGTTTGAGAAAGTAAAGGTGTGAAAACAATTACTTGGCCAATACCGAGGTTGTGCATGATTTAAATTCGTTGTGCAAGGATGATTGAGCATAGCCATACTATATGATTTTGTATGGATAACTTTCTTTTGGCCTCGTTATTTTGAAAGTTCATGATTACCTTGCTAGTTTTCTTGAAGTATTATTGTCTCCACATCAATAGAAAACTATTGTTTTGAATCTAATGGATCTGAACATTCACGTCACATAAGAGGAGTTACAAAGGACATCTATGCTAGGTAGCATGAAAGCATCAAAAATTCATTCTTTATCACTTCCCTACTCGAGGACGAGCAGGAGTTAAGCTTGGGGATGCTTGATACGTCTCAAACGTATCTATAATCTTTGATGGTTTCATGCTGTTATCTTGTCAACTTTGGATGTTTTATGTACCTTTTATATCTTTTTTGGGACTAACTTATTAATTCAGTGCCAAGTGCCAGTTCCTGTTTTTTCTGTGTTTTTGACTCTTTTCAGATCAGATTTTGGAACGAAGTCCAAACGGAATAAAATCCCCGAAATATTTTTTTCCAAAATAGAAGAAGATTGGGGGACTTGAGGGCCAAGGAAGGAGTGCCACAGGGGGCCCACAAGCCCTGTAGCCGCTACCAGGGGGGCCGGCGCTACCAGGCTTGTGGCCCCCCTGGAGCTCCCCTGCCCTAGCTCTTTCGCCTATAAATTCCCTAAAATCGCATAAAAAATCAGGGCATCCACGAAAACTCTTTTCCGCCGCCGCAAGCTTCCGTTTCCGCGAGATCTCATCTGGAGACCCTTCCCGGTGCCCTACCGGAGGAGACTTTGGAGTTGGAGGGCTTCTACATGAACATCATCGCCCCTCCAATGACTCGTGAGTAGTTCACTTCAGACCTATGGGTCCATAGTTAGTAGCTAGATGGCTTCTTCTCTCTCTTGGATCTTCAATACAAAGTTCTCCATGATCTTCATGGAGATCTATCCGATGTAATCCTCTTTGGCGGTGTGTTTGTCGAGATCCGATGAATTGTGGATTTGTGATCAGATTATATATGATTTATATTTGAGTCTTTGCTGATTTCTTATATGCATGATTTGATATCCTTGTAAGTCTCTCTGAGTCTTGGGTTTTGTTTGGCCAACTAGATCTATGATTCTTGCAATGGGAGAAGTGCTTGGTTTTGGGTTCATACCGTGTGGTGACCTTTCCCAGTGACAGAAGGGGCAACAAGGCACTCATCGTGTTGTGGCCATCAAGGGTAACAAGATGGGCTTTTATCATAGATATGAGATTGTCCATCTCCATCATGTCATCTTGCTTAAGGCGTTACTCTATTCTTATGAACCTAATACACTAGATGCATGCTGGATCGCGGTCGACGTGTGGAGTAATAGTAGTAGATGCAGAAAGTATCGGTCTACTTGTTTTGGACGTGATGCCTATAGATATAATCATTGCCATACATAACGTCACGACTTTGCGCGTTTCTATCAATTGCTCGACAGTAATTCGTGCACCCACCGTCTACTTGCTTTCATGAGAGAAGCCACTAGTGAACACTACGGCCCCGGGTCTATTCACAACTATCGTCTCCACTTTCACTTTTACTTTAATTTGTTTACTTTTTTGCTTTCAGTTCTCACTTTGCAAACAATCTATAAGGGATTGACAACCCCTTCATAGCATTGGGTGCAAGATCTCTGTGTTTGTGCAGTTACTTGTGAATGGACGCGATCCTCTCACTGGATCGATACCTTGATTCTCAAAACTGAGGGAAATACTTACCGCCGCTGTGCTACATCACCCTTTCCGCTTTGAGGGAACACCAATGCAAGGCTCCAAGGCCACGGGTGAATCCTTTGCATATTTGCCAAGGAAGTCCCTAAAGGCGTAGCCCATAGCAGAAGGATTCTTGGTGCCGTTGCCGGGGAGGATCGCTTGAATATTCTCCCGTCAGCACGCTTATTTCTGGCGCTGTTGGAAGGACTTCTGTTGCCGTAGCAGCCATCATCATGTGCTTCTTGATATCCAACACTCAAGCACCGACATGATCTTCTTGTCACCGGCGCCACACCACGATCTCCATCAACGTGTCGCCATCGAGGTTGCTGTGCTATCTATGCTATTATGTGACAGCCCGAGACCGACGTTCTAGAAGTTTCCCCTTTTATTCTGTTTTCGTCGTGTGATTATTTTTATTTGCCGCATCATCATCGCATCATGCACATCATCCGCATTGCGTCGGCACTGCATTGCCGCCAGTTTTCAAATTTCCATCCGTTATTAGTTGCCGGTTCTCTTCGTTCTCGTCGTTGCCCGTTCTGAGCCCAACCACACACGCACGCGCCCGCGACATCGTCAAAAACCTTGTTTTTAGAAGTGTGTTTAAAACTTTCTCTTATTGGGTTGAAACTTGGCGTGCGGTCATATTTCAATATAGGTAGGCTGCCTGCCAAATTTCGTCGCAATCGGAGTCTGTCTGGAACCCGAACGGTCGACCGTAGCGGCACCGTCTTCGGTTATCCATCGGACGTTTTTCGGTGTTTTAAATCGCGTTGCCGGGTGCTCGATTTCCCTCTCATCTCCGGTTAGCCCACTCTACACGACCACTTAGCCTTTCCCCCGTTCGAAACCGTCCGATTTAGATCGCGCCGTTGAAACCGAGGCGAAAAACTGCTAAACCTAGCCCCCCATTGTTATAAATAGACCCCCATGCCATTTTTAGACAACCACTCTCTCTCCTCCTCGACTTCCGTACAAACCCTAGCCACCTCTCTCCTCCCCACCTCAGCCTCCTCCTATCAGTGCCGCCTCCGGGCCCGCAAGCCCGCGAGAGGCCCGCCGAGCCCATCGCGCCGCATCGCCACCTTAGGTCGCCACCGGCCAGATCCGGCGAAGCCCCGCTGCCCGCCGGCCTCCTGGCGCCCGGTGGTGGTGATGACCCAAAAGTATAGGGGATCTATCGTAGTCCTTTCGATAAGTAAGAGTGTCGAACCCAACGAGGAGCAGAAGGATCTGACAAGTGGTTTTCAGCAAGGTAATATCCGCAAGCACTGAAAATATCGGTAACAAGTAGTTGTGTGATAAGATGATTTGCAGCGAGTAGCAAGTAACAATAGTAACAACGGTGCATCAAATTGGCCCAATCCCTTTTGTAGCAAGGGACAAGCCTGAACAAACTCTTAAAGGAGGTAAAGCGCTCCCGAGGACACATGGGAATTTCTGTCAAGCTAGTTTTCATCATGTTCATATGATTCGCGTTCGCTAATTTGATAGTCTGATATGTGGGTGGACCGGCGCTTGGGTACTGCCCTTACTTGGACAAGAATCCCACTTATGATTAACCCCTCTCGCAAGCATCCGCAACTACCAAAGAAGAATTAAGACAAAGTCTAACCATATCATTAAACTTTCAAGGGCAAAAAGTAAAGGTACAAGATAGGCCCTTCGTAGAGGGAAGCACACGCTGTCATGCGCTTTTGAGGTTTGGATGTGCGACCTCTTAGTGTGGAGGAACGTCACTTTATATTGCCTCTTGTGATAAAGAACTTTATTATGCAGTCTGTCACTTTTATGTCTTCCTCATCACATGTTCGTACAAAGCTTATTTTCCACACACTAATAGATCATACATAATTAGGGAGCAATTTTTATTGCTTGCACCGATGACAACTTACTTGAGGGATCTTATTCAATCCATAGGTAGGTATGGTGGACTCTCATGGCAAAACTGGGTTGAAGGTTTATGGATGCACATGTAGTATCTCTACTTGGTGAGGAGGTTTTGGCTGATATGGGGTGGAAGCAATCGTCACATGCTAAGGGATCTCTAGTCATATAATCATTGTTCGGAACCAAGCAAACATAATTCATTATGTTGTCTTCCTTGTCCAACATCTACTTCTATGCATGTAATAGTTTAGTGAGTGTTCACAATAATAGATGGTGTCAAAGATGATATATTTATATGTGAACCTCTCCTTCTTTATCACTTCCTATTAATTGCAACAACGACCAAGGTCTACGTTGGTCCACCCTTAACAAGTTTCAATCAACATTCTTTTTATATGTGAAGTCATCACTTCCCATAAGATCATTACATGATCTTTCATGCTTTTGTTCTTTTATCATACTTCCGATCATGGCATGAGGCAAGGCCCTCAACTAAGACACTCTTTATTATATGACTCACGAACTCGAATACATCGGGGGTGACACAAAGTAAAACTCAAGCCTAAAACACTAAGAACTTTATTCTACTAGAGAAAGATAAAACCAAAAAGGATCGAACTAAGAAAAGGTAAAGACAAAAGATGTGATGGTGATACGATACCGGGGCCACTCCCCCAAGCTTGGCACAAGCCAAGGGGATTGCCCATTCCCATGCTTAGTTGTGTTCCTTTGGAGGTGATGGAGGTGTCTTTTGATTCCAAGAGGGCCATCAATCTTTGATTTATACTTTGGAGCTCTGTGATATGTTTATCCAACAAAACAACTTCACGAGTGAGATAAGTATTACGAACACGAGTTATTTCACATAACCTCTAGAGATCGATCAAGGATGGAGGCAAAAGGTGGAGGTAAGGTTGAAGAAAATCCTCTTCCTTAGCTTCTTCCTTGTTGAGCACAAACTGCCCTTCGTCCAACGCCGGATTCTTCTCCTTACGTTTGCCCTTAGATTCTTTAGGTAGCCATTCCTTGGCCTCCATGACCTCCATTCTTTTTAGATCAGCGTTTACTTCTTCATAGACTTGAGGGGGATCGTTCTCCCCTACAGATTCCTGAGACGACATCTTGCTCTCAATCTGCGGCAGAAAACAGGCTCAAAACAAAAACAGAGGAAATTTGCGTGATACAAGGATCAGACCTTTCGGGAGAATATATAATGATTTTTTTCCGACCAGAAGGAGTACTCCGCAAGAAAACGGACTCTCGGAGGCAAACGAGGTGGTCACAAGCCCCCAGGTGCGGCCAGGTGGGTGGCCCGCACGTGACAGGCTTGTCGCCTCCTCGTGCGCTTTTCGGACTTGTTTAATTTTTTTTGTTTTTCCAAAAATTCCAAAACGGAGAAAAATTCCAACTGGAAAAGTTTTGGAGTCTGTTTACTTACTGAATCACATACCTCTTCGTTTTCAGAGTCTGAAACAGGCTGATAAATATCCCTTATGTACTCCTCCGGAGTTATGGTATTGATAATATTGCTTTCAACATTTATGGGAGTACCTGAGATATAATGCTTGATTCTTTGCCCATTTACCACTCTTGGAAAATTACCTTCCATGTTGTTGATCTTGATGGCACCTGAACATATACTTCCTCAACAATGTAAGGACCTTCCCATTTAGAGATAAGCTTGCCTGCAAAAAATATTAAACGAGAATTATATAGCAAGACATAATCACCTACATTGAACTCACGCTTTTGTATCCTTTTGTCATGCCACCTCTTAACCTTTTCTTTGAACAACTTGGCATTCTCATATGCCTGAGTTCTCCATTCATCAAGTGAGCTAATATCAGATAACGTCTTCTCACCAGCAAGTTTGAAATCAAAGTTGATCTCTTTGATTGCCCAATAAGCCTTATGCTCTAGCTCAAGACGTAAATGACAAGCTTTACTGTAAACCATTTCGTACGGAGACATGCCCATGGGATTCTTATAGGCAGTTCTATAAGCCCACAGTGCATCATAGAGCTTCTTAGACCAATTCTTTCTAGACCTATTGACAGTCTTTTGTAGAATTAGTTTAATCTCTCTATTGCTTAGCTCTACTTGACCATTGGACTGAGGGTGATAGGGAGATGCAATTCTATGATTGACATCATACTTAGCAAGCGTTTTTACAGAAAGCAGCATGAATGAAGTGTGAACCACCATCGGTCATTAGATATCTAGGGACTCCAAATCTAGGGAAAATAACTTCTTTAAGCATCCTGATAGAGGTGTTGTGATCAGCACTACTAGTTGGGATAGCTTCTACCCACTTAGTAACGTAATCAACAACCTAGGATATGAGTATACCCGTTGGATTTTGGAAAAGGTGCCATATAATCAAAACCCCAAACATCAAATTGTTCAATGACAAGTGAATAATTCATAGTCATTTCCTGACGTTTACTGATATTACCTATTCTTTGACATTCATCACAAGACAAGACAAACTTACGGGCATCCTTGAAAAGAGTGACCAATAGAAACCTGATTGCAATACCTTGTGTGCAGTTCTATCTCCCGCATGGTGTCCTCCGTAAGCCTCGGAGTGACACTTCTGTAGGATCTGTCCCTGTTCATGCTCAGGTACACAACGTCTAATGACACTATCTACTCCTTTATAAAGGCGAGGATCATCCCAAAAGTAATGTCTCAAATCAAAGAAGAATTTCTTCTTCTGCTGATATATGAAACTAGGTGGTATATATTTGGCAACGATATAATTTGCATAATCAGCATACCACGATGCACTACATGAAGTATTGATGACATTCAATTGCTCATCAGGAAAGCTGTCATCAATAGGTTGTGGGTCATCAAGAACATTCTCCAACCTAGACAAGTTATCTGCTACTGGGTTCTCAGCACCCTTCCAATCGACAACATGCAAATCAAATTCTTGTAGCAAGAGAACCCATCTAATAAGTCTAGGTTTAGCATCTTTATTCTCCATAAGGTACTTAATAGCAGCGTGATCAGTGTGAATAGTGACTTTGGAATCAACTATGTAAGATCTGAACTTTTCACATGCAAACACGACTGCTAAAAATTCCTTTTCCGTAGTAGCATAGTTTCTTTGGGCATTGTCTAGAGTTTTACTAGCATAGTGAATACCATTCAAATTCTTATCAACTCTTTGTCCTAGAACAACACCAACAACATAATCACCAGCATTACACATGATTTCAAAAGGTAAGTTCCAATCAGGTGGTTGAACAATAGGCGCAGTTATCAAGGCCTTTTTAAGTATTTCGAAGGCTTCCTCACAATCTTCGTCAAAAACAAAAGGAATATCATTTTGCAAGAGATTGTTAAGAGGCCTAGAAATCTTAGAAAAGTCCTTAATGAACCTTCTATAGAAATCAGCATGACCAAGGAAACTTCCTATACCTTTGATATCTGTGGGGCATGGCATTTTCTCGATCGCATCAACCTTAGCCTTATCGACTTCAATACCTCTTTTAGAAATTTTATGTCCTAAGACGACGCCTTCATTAACCATAAAGTGGCACTTCTCCCAATTCAAGACAAGGTTGGTGTCTTTACATCTCTGCAAGACTCGATCAAGGTTGCTGAGGCAATCATCAAAAGAAGATCCATAAACGGAGAAGTCATTCATGAAAACCTCAACAATCTTTTCACAAAAGTCAGAGAATATAGCCATCATACATCTTTGAAAGGTGGCAGGTGCATTACATAAACCAAAAGGCATACGTCTGTAAGCAAAGGTACCGAAAGGGCAGGTGAAAGTGGTTTTCTCCTGATCAGAATGTGCAACTGGTATTTGGGAGAAACCAGAATAACCATCTAGAAAGTAGAAGTGTGTGTTTTTAGACAGTCTTTCTAGCATTTGGTCGATAAAAGGCAAAGGGTAATGATCTTTCCTAGTGGCTTTATTCAACTTCCTAAAATCGACCACCATCCTATAGCCAGTAATAATCCTCTGTGGGATCAATTCATCCTTATCATTAGGGACAACGGTAATACCTCCCTTCTTAGGGACGCAATGCACCATACTCACCTAATCACTATGAGCAACATGATAGATAATACCAGCTTCCAGGAGCTTTAGTATTTCTTTTCTTACTACCTCTTTCATCTTAGGATTTAACCTCCGTTGATGATCAGCAACTGGTTTGGAATCAGGATCGGTTTCAATCTTGTGCTGGCATAGAGTGGGACTGATGCCCTTAAGATCATCAAGAGTATATCCAATAGAAGCACGGTGCTTCCTTAGAGTTTTTAGTAACATCTTTTCTTCATCCTCTGAGAGGCTAGCACTAATAATAACAGGATATATCTGTTTTTCATCAAGATAAGCATACTTAAGAGTATCAGGCAACTGTTTAAGCTCGAACACATAATCACCCTTTGGTGGGGGTGGATCTCCAAGCAGTTGAACAGGCAAATTATTCTTAAGGACATGATATTGTTCAAAGATAACTCTATCTATCTCATCCCTTTCGTCCATATGCATATCATTTTCATGCTCAAGCAAGTATTGCCCTAAAGGATCAGTAGGAGGCACAACAATAGAAGCTAGGGCAATAGTTTCATCCTTACTAGACAACTCCTTTTCATGAGGTTGTCTACCAAACTTGGAGAAATTGAACTCATGTGACACGCCTTCAAAGCCAACAGTGACAGTTTGCTTCTCACAGTCAATATGAGCATTGACAGTATTGAGAAAAGGTCTGCCAAATATGATGGGACAAAAGCTATCCTGTGTGGTAGGAAAAACGAGGAAATCAGCAGGATACTTCATTTTACCACACAAAACTTCAACATCCCTAACAATTCCTAAAGGGCAGATAGTATCTCTATTGGCAAGCTGAATAGTGACATCAATGGGTTTTATTCGATAGGTGCAATCTCGTCTTTAATTTCTTCATATAAAGATTGAGGTATTGCACTAACACTAGCACCCACGTCACATAAACCATGATAACAATGATATCCTATCTTAACAGAAACAATAGGCGTGCCAACAACAAGCCTATGTTTGTCTCTAGCATGTGGTTTAGCAATTCTAGCAGCATCTTCACAGAAGTGAATATCATGGCCTTCAGCATCTTCACAGATCTTTGATAATAGCAACGCTAGGTTCAACTCTAATTTTCTCATGGGGTGTAGGTGTTCTAATGTAGCCCCTACGTATCACAGTTGAAGCTTTAGAATGGTCCTTTATCCTAACAGGGAAAGGTGGTTTCTCAATGTAAGCACTGGGAACAATACGATCATTATAAGCAATGACTTTCTCTTCAACTAGATTGGGTTTAACTACATTGACTTCTAAGGGAGGATGATATTTAAACCACTTCTCTTTAGGAAGTTCAATATGAGCAGCAAATGGTTCACACAATGAAGCTACTATCTCAGAGTCAAGTCCATACTTACCGCTAAAATCACAAAAAAGTATTTGTGTCGACAAAGGATTTAACGCAATCAAACTTGAAATTCATACCTGACTCCTTACCTTCATCAAGCTCCCAATCTTCAGAGTTGCGTTTAATTCTCTCCAATAAATTCCATTTGAAGACAATATCTCTCTTCATAAAAGAACCGGTACAAGAAGTGTCAAGCATGGTGCGATCATCATGAGAAAGCCGAGCATAGAAGTTCTGAATGATAATTTCTCTCAAGAGCTCATGGTTGGGGCATGAATATAACATTGATTTAAGACTCCCCCAAGCTTGAGCGATGCTTTCTCTGTCATGAGGCCAAAACTTATAAATATAATTCCGATCATGATGTACTAGATGCATAGGATAAAACTTTTGATGAAATTCCAATTTCAACCGGTTGTAGTTCCATGATACAGTATCATCACATAGACTATACCATGTCAATGCTTTATCCCTCAAAGATAAGGGAAAGACCTTCTTCTTGACCTCATCCTCGGGCAAATCTGCAAGCTTAAATAAACCACAAACTTCTTCTACATATATTAGATGCAAGTCAGGATGTGACGTTCCATCTCCTGTAAAAGGATTAGCCAGCAGTTTCTCAAGCATACCCGAAGGAAATTCATAGCAAATATTTTTAGTAGGTGCAGCAGGTTGACAAGCAACTCCTTGTGCTTCCGTTTGAGGTGAAGATACCCCGAAAAAGCTCCTCAAAGGATTAGTTTCCATAGTGACAAGTGACAATAAATTTCAGCACACTATATAAATGTTTCCTTACCAACTTCCACTTACCAAAGGCGCTTCACTCCCTGGCAACGGCGCCAGAAAAGAGTCTTGATGACCCACTAGTTAGAGGATCTATCATAGTCCTTTCGATAAGTAAGAGTGTCAAACCCAACGAGGAGCAGAAGGATCTGACAAGTGGTTTTCAGCAAGGTAATATCCACAAGCACTGAAAATATCGGTAACAAGTAGTTGTGTGATAAGATGATTTGCAGCGAGTAGCAAGTAACAATAGTAAAAATGGTGCATAAAATTGTCCCAATCCCTTTTGTAGAAAGGGACAAGCCTGAAGAAACTCTTAAAGGAGGTAAAGCGCTCCCGAGGACACATGGGAATTTCTGTCAAGCTAGTTTTCATCATGTTCATATGATTCACGTTCACTAATTTGATAGTTTGATATGTGGGTGGATCGGCGCTTGGGTACTGCCCTTACTTGGACAAGAATCCCACTTATGATTAATCCCGCTCGCAAGCATACGCAACTACCAAAGAAGAATTAAGACAAAGTCTAACCATAGCATTGAACTAGTGGATCCAAATCAGCCCCTTAGGAAGCAACACATAAACTAGGGTTTAAGCTTCTGTTACTCTAGCAACCCATCATCTACTTATTACTTCCAATGCCTTACTAGTGTTATGTAGTTGACGTTCACATAACACCACTAGAGGAAAAACAACATACAACACATCAAAAATATCGAACGAATACCAAATTCACATGACTACTTATAGCATGACTTATCCCATGTCCTCAGGAACGAAAGTAACTACTCACAAAGCATAATAATATTCATGACCAGAGAGGTAATGAATAGCATCAAGGAGATGAACTAGGGTTTGGAGATGAGATGGTGCTGATGAAGATGTTGATGGTGACGAGTCCTCTCCGATGAGAGGAGTGTTGGTGATGACGATGGCGACGATTTCCCCATCCGGGAGGGAAGTTTCCCCGCAGGACGACCCTGCCGGACCTCTAGATTGGTTCTGCTCAAGTTCCACCTCGTGGCGGCAGCAATTCCTCCCGAAAGCCTCCTCCTGATTTTTTCTGGAACGAAACCATTCTGGTAGCAAAAGAGGGGGGCCAGAGGGCCACCAGGGTGCCCACAAGCCCCCTAGGCGCGACCAGGGGGGAGGACGCGGCTAGGAGGCTTGTCGCCTCCAGCTGGCTCCCCTCTGGTACTTCTTCAGCCTAGTATTTTTTATAAATTCCAAAATAAATCCTCGTTGATTTTCACGGCTTTTGGAGTTGCACAGAATAGGTATCTCAAACTTGCTCCTTTTTCAGGCCAGAATTCCAGCTACCGGCATTCTCCCTCTTCATGTAAACCTTGCAAAATAAGAGAGAAAAGGCATAAGTATTGTACCGTGAAGTGTAATAATAGCCCATAAAGCGATAAATCTCTAGTGCCCCATATGTAACCTTCCCTATTTTGGAACCATTGCAAGTGGGCCCACTTGTCAGAGATTATGTTGTTATAGTTGGTACCATGATTTCATGTGTGTTCCTTACTATTTCCTTCTCATGCATGCATGCATAGCATATCATTGCATGCCCTTGTCTTGTGTTGTTGCAATATGAACCTAGCATTTCATGTGGTGTGGTGATCTTGTGGTTAGCTACCTTGTGATGCATGTGACCTTGTATATGTGAGGAGGTGCTGCTATGATGTCATGTGTTGGAGTACTAAGAGTAGTGGTGTTTGTCATATTTTCAAAACCCTCTATTTACTTGCAAACCCCTTTTCTCTCCTCATTCTCAAGTTCAAAATTCCACCTTATTATCTCTGCTTTAAAAATGTCTTTTGATTAAGGAATATTGTGGGCATATCTGGGGTGCTAAATTTGGTGTTTGAAAAGTGTTTTGTAGGTGTAAATAAACACAAAACAGAATCTACAATGCTGTTTTGTATTTATTTCATATGCAAAAAAATCATTCTGTTATTTTATTATTTAGCTTGCTATTTTTCAGACCGAGAAACATTTGTGCTTTAATTTATCTTCTTTCATTTCCTCTGTGGCTTTTCCCTTTTCTCTGTGGTTTTCTCTAATAGGAATTGCACGGAGGGCCTTTTTCTTTTAAGTAATGCTGTGGTGGGCTTCTTCCCACCAGAGAGGCCCAGCTCTCCCAGTAGCGCAGCAAGCCCATCAGTAGGTCGTCTCCCTCCTCGGCTGTCGTCACCCCACTACCACGCCAACACCACCGTCGATCCCATCTTCCCTTTGATCTGCTGGCTCCAAGCTCGCCTCCCGAGACGTTATAAGGAGTCCACAGCCTCCCCACCACTCCAGGGCTCCCGTTTCTTCCTTCTCGTCCCCCTCGCGCCGTCAAGGCTGGACCCCGAAGGCCATGCCATAAGAGGAGCTCGATGAGCTCGTAGCAGCAGTAGGCGTCGGCTTCTCGCCCCTTCAGCAGCACCAGGAGGACGCGGTGACCGAGGAGATCGTGTTCCCGCAGCTACCCGACGGCTTCTTGCTCGACAGCCTCGACGTCCATGACGTCCTCTTCTTCCCCCCTTTTTGTTGTTTTGATTGCCCAGTAGCACAGTAGCTGCACGTAGTAACCTACTTGCTTGGTCCTCTCTGTTCTGTCGAGGTAGTGATAGTAGCAGAGTGGTATGAGCTGCAGGTGGTGTCCAGGGGATCTGGGGTTCGATCCCCCAAACCTTCTATTTATTTCTGTCTTTTTCTTTTCTGTTTTGTTTTGTTCACTTCTTACTTTATTGTGGTAGGCTTGGCACCTTGTGGTATTTTATCTCCCCTCAAACAACATGTTGTTCATATTGTTTTCGCTAGTGATGTGAATAGTTGATGGTGTAGGCTAGTGAGCTTGAGTGTAGGTATGAGCTACACCGTGATGTGTGTGTATTAGCTTGTGGTTTGCACTAGAATAGTTATGTATGTGAGTGTGTTTCTCTTGTGCTTGGTGTTGGGCTCTTGCACCATGTGGTGCTAGTGTGATTGATGTGTGTGTGTGTCTCACACATGCCAAGGCATGATGTGCCTTGATGTGCACATGAGCAAGCTTGGGTGTGTAGGTGTTGGAATCATGATGTGAGTGTAGTTAGTGTATGTTCTTACTAGCATGTGTAGGACTAGCTATATGTTGTGCTTGACATAAGTGTGTGTGTGGACCTTCCCACCTTTGCAAACTATGCACCTTCACATGTCCATATGTGAGAGGGCATGGTGTTGTGTGTGTGGGGGTGACTTGTGAGAAGTATTTGTGTTGTTGATGTGCATGACACAAACATGGGGTTCAAACCCCCATGTCACTTTGTCATTGTGCACATGAACTCAACCTTTGTAGTTGTTGTCTTAGTAGGAACTACATGAAATGATGCACTAATTACTAGGAATGATTTGTAGTAGTTTCCTCTTCCTTAATTGTGGTCACTTGTTCCAAGTAAGTGTCCCCATATTATAGATCATTTTGGGGTAGAATCTCCCAAGGAATCCAGTGGTGAAGTTTGTTTTTCCATTAGGATACTTTATGGAGTTGACATATTCAGATTTGTTGCAAGTTTGATCCTTGATTCCATGGAATAGGTGTAGCCCAAGGGCATGAGTTTTTGTGTGATAGTAGTAGGGGTTTTTCTCTACACCATAGTGGTGTAAATTATCACTTTGTGTTATGTGTGTGCAAACTATGCCTAGGCAAAGTGGGCATGTGGCTGAAAAAGTCCAGCTTAGTGAAATCTGGAATTTCACTTAAGTCTGAGATTCTGGAAACATTTTCTTCTCCTATAGATGAGGATGTGCTGGTCATTGTGTTGAGAACTAGCCTTAGCTCAGTGATAGGATTTTGGACCTGATAGGTTTTTGAAGCTCCCTATCAAATTTCATCTCATTTGGAGTCCAGTAGGTGGTGTTTTGATTACTGTCAAAAAGCTTCAAAACAAAGACAGAAAGTCAGGTGCAGGAATTTTCACCAAGTCCCTGAGATCTGATGGTTTTGGGAAAGTTTGTGGCCTTGTATCTTCTAGAGTTTAATTACTTTTGCTGTAATTCTTGCTGGTGCTTGTAGTGTTCTTGGTGGGCTACAACCACATATATTATTTGTCATATTTTCTGGGCTGTAGCTATGTTGCATGTAGCTCACAAAGTTCTAAGATGCAGTTTATGGCAGATTATGTAGTTTTGTCATTTTGATGATTGTGTGTGCTTAGTGGATGTTGTGGTGCTCTTCCTTTCTCCAATCCATCCATGATGGCTTGTTTTATGTCTTGGCAACCTGGGAATACCAGATCTGTGCCATTTGAGTGTGTGGTGTTGATTCTTCCACGTAGAGCTTCATATCTTGTTTCGTTGATTCCCGTTGATCCGTAGCTCCGTTTGCAATGTTCTTTATATGGTTTTGCATTGTTTTCACGAGCCGCATCTGTTCACGACATCCTCATGCATGTAAAAATAGCTTAGTGTATAGTTCTGTCCAGAAACTTGCAGTAGTTTAATTTGCTTGTGCTAGTGATAGAATTAGTGATGCATGCCCATTTTTCATCTCATGCATCATGTGATTGTTGCATCTTGTGGTGCTGCTGTTCATTGGTTGTTATTCTCATGTTGGGTAGCACCGGGATCGGAGAACGAATACGTGGAGTCAGGAGAGTATGTGCAGGATGATCCAGAACCATTCCAAGCAGAGGATATCACAGGCAAGATGATATGACCTTGATTCCATCTCTAGACTTGTTATGCTAGTTTTCATTTCCATGTCATATTGCTCGCTGCCTACCACTGAAATTAAATTTCCTCTTCATATGCCATGAGCCCAAACATCGTTCCCCTTCCTAGCAAACTTGTATGGCTAAGTAGGCTTGCTCAGCTACTAATGTTAGCGTTGCTAGATGCAGGTGCTTTGACTCATGTGATAACATGAGATTTGATATCATTATCTTAAATTCTGTTATTTAATTAATGCACCTATATACTGGGTAAATGACGGGAGGCCTAGCCTTTTGTCGGGTGCTTTGTTCCGTTATTGCCGCCTTAGTTACCGGTTACCGGTGTTTGATTCCATAATGATCGCTCCTAACATGTTCGGGGTTGTTATGGGGACCCCCTCGATAAATCGCGTAGTGCTAAGGCTTGTCTGGCAGGACCCAACATTGGTGTTAATTTGCTAATCACTTAATAATAAACTGCATAGGGAATAACTACCCCGAGGATTTTAATCAACAACCCGGGCCAGTGCTCCTCATGAGTGTTGGTGCAAATTAGAGCACTGTGCGGGGCCAACTCAGGGCAACTTGAGAGATTTCTATCAGACCACTGTACGCGTCGCTCATCCGTCGTGTCCTGAGACTGAGATACGCGGCTCTTATCGGGGTCGTCGACACGACGGGAGGTCCTGCTAGCCTTGTCTTACCTTAGCGGTATATCTTGCGTATAGGAATCCTAGTGAAGCTTTGGTTTCCCCCAGAGTTGAGGTTTTCCTCTAAGGAATCCGACAAGATCACGAGATTCGTGATAGAGGATGCCTTTGCGGCCTGTGTTCGTTTGTGATGGACTAGTTGGAGCACCCCTGCATGGTTTAATATTTCAGAAAGCCGTGCCCTCGATTATGTGGCAACTTGGAATATTTTGTTAACATCCGGTATTAGAGAACTTAAACATAAGCTAATAAAATTGCCAACTGTGTGCGTAGCCGTGACTGTCCCTTCGAAGATCTCTCTTCGATCGGGAACATCGTGGGGTTATGAATGCCGTAGGTAGGTGTTCAAGATCACTTAGTGATCAAGTAAATCCGACCGCTAGTGTAGACCACCTTCACTTCTACTTTGCGTAAGTTAGCCACTTAATCAAGCTTAGGATGCTGCAGCCTTATACACTTCACCCTTACCCTACCTAATAACATGACTAGTTCTGGCACCAAGGTCTTAGATTGCTGAGTCCCCGTCGCTCACGGATTCCTCCGGAACTCCCAGCAGGTACAGGTACCCCAGAGACGGATGATCCCGACAGCACCCAACTGGCGTGGCAGCACGACGAGGAGACAAACCGCCTCTACGTGAATTATCCAGAGGACTGAGGCGTGGTCGTGATCGTGGGCCTGCAGGCAGGGTAGCATAGCATTTCCATGTTTTGTAGTCTGTAGCGGAACTACCTTGATTGTATCTCTGATGTACTCTGAGTTATTAATAAGAAGACAGTTGAATCCCGAATTGTCTACTTTCATTATTATCTGTGCTATGTTACTTGCTTGCGAAACCCTTAGATGCGCTTCTTTCCTATTCGGGGGCCTCATGACTTGAAGCAGACTTTCTGGTGGACTCGTATGAAACGTGAAATTGCACAATTCGTAAACGAGTGTGATGTATGTCGAAGGGTGAAAGCAGAACATCATAGACCAGCGGGCCTCTTGCAGGCTTTGCCGATTCCCGAGTGGAAGTTTGATCACATTGAAGTGGACTTCGTCACCGGGTTTCCGAAGTCCAAGAAGGGCAATGACGCTATCTTCATCGTCATCGACAAATTGAGCAAAGTGGCTCATTTCCTTCCAGTCAAGGAGTCCATTTCAGCAGCTCAGTTGGCAGAGTTGTACACCTCCAGGATTGTCTCTTTGCATGGCGTACCTACGATGATCTCGTCAGATCGCGGAAGTATCTTCACTTCCAAGTTCTGGGACTCCTTTCAGTCTGCTATGGGCACGAAGATCCGCTTTAGCACATCGTTCCATCCTCAGACTAGTGGTCAAGTGGAGAGAGTGAATCAAGTTCTGGAGGACATGCTGAGAGCCTGTGGTATCTCTTTTGACATGAAGTGGGAAGATTGTCTGCCTTTCGCGGAGTTCTCGTATAACAAGAGTTATCAAGCTAGTTCTGGCAAGGCTCCTTTTGAAATTCTCTATGGCAGGAAGTGCCGTACTCCGCTCAACTGGTCCCAGACAGGCGAGCGTCAGATCCTTGGCAATGATTTGATAGAAGAAGCTGAGGAGATGTGTTGGATCATTTGCGACAACCTCAGAGCAGCTCAGTCCCGTCAAAAGGCATAAGTATTGTACCGTGAAGTGTAATAATAGCCCATAAAGCGATAAATCTGTAGTGCCCCATATGTAACCTTCCCTATTTTGGAACCATTGCAAGTGGGCCCACTTGTCAGAGATTATGTTGTTATAGTTGGTACCATGATTTCATGTGTGTTCCTTACTATTTCCTTCTCATGCATGCATGCATAGCATATCCTTGCATGCCCTTGTCTTGTGTTGTTGCAATATGAACCTAGCATTTCATGTGGTGTGGTGATCTTGTGGTTAGCTACCTTGTGATGCATGTGACCTTGTATATGTGAGGAGGTGCTGCTATGATGTCATGTGTTGGAGTACTAAGAGTAGTGGTGTTTGTCATATTTTCAAAACCCTCTATTTACTTGTAAACCCCTTTTCTCTGCTCATTCTCAAGTTCAAAATTCCACCTTATTATCTCTGCTTTAAAAATGTCTTTTGATTAAGGAATATTGTGGGCATATATGGGGTGCTAAATTTGGTGTTTGAAAAGTGTTTTGTAGGTGTAAATAAACACAAAACAGAATCTACAATGTTGTTTTGTATTTATTTTATATGCAAAAAAATCATTCTGTTATTTTATTATCTAGCTTGCTATTTTTCAGACCGAGAAACATTTTTGCTTTAATTTATCTTCTTTCATTTCCTCTGTGGCTTTTCTCTTTTCTCTGTGGTTTTATCTACTAGGAATTGCACGGAGGGCCTTTTTCTTTTAAGTAATGCTGTGGTGGGCTTCTTCCCACCAGAGAGGCCCAGCCTTCCCAGTAGCGCAGCAAGCCCATCAGTAGGTCGTCTCCCTCCTCGGCTGTCGTCACCCCACTACCACGCCAACACCACCGTCGATCCCCTCTTCCCTTTGATCTGGTGGCTCCAAGCTCGCCTCCCGAGACGTTATAAGGAGTCCACAGCCTCCCCACCACTCCAGGGCTCCCGTTTCTTCCTTCTCCTCCCCCTCGCGCCGTCAAGGCAGGACCCCGAAGGCCATGCCATAAGAGGAGCTCGATGAGCTCGTAGCAGCAGCAGGCGTCGGCTTCTCGCCCCTTCAGCAGCACCAGGAGGACGCGGTGACCGAGGAGATCGTGTTCCCGCAGCTACCCGAAGGCTTCTTCCTTGACAGCCTCGACATCCATGATGTCCTCTTCTTCCCCGGCCGACCCCCTCCTCTGCTTCGGCTCGCTACCCTCCTTCCTCTCCGGTCGATCCCGTCATTGAGCCTAGGTGAGCTGCATCGCCTCTTTCCGCTCTCCCTCTCTGCTTAGCGCGCGCAGACTAGGAGCGGCCGATGCCCTGTCGGAGTCCGACGGTAGACCACTGCGGTAGTAGCAGCAGCAGCTCCGGTGCAGTAGCATGGTGCCAAGCGAGCACCTTTTCCCGCGCTTTCACTACAAGGAATACGGTCTATTGCAACAAAATTTATTTCTACAACAATCTTTCGTGGCAATAAAACGCTATATTACCACAAACTTTCAGTTCGTGGTAATATGCCCTACATATTGCCACTTTTCAGTTTTGTCGCTCTAAGTACTCCGTTTTGTTGCAATAGAAATCGTGTATTGCCACAAATTGGATCACCGTTGTAATATGGCAGTGATATTGCAACAAATAAGTTTCGTTGCGGGAATTAGTCATTTTGTTGCAATAGAGACTTAGGTAATGCAACAAAGTAAATCTTTGTGGTATTATTCTGGCGCATATTGCAACAATTTCGAAGTGAGGCACTAGACATAGACATTGTTGCAAACAAATGACTTTGTATTGCGACAAAACATGTATTGGTTGTAATAGGACGACGTTTTGCCTCACCTTCATTGTGTTGCAAGAAATATTATATATTGCGACAAATTGTGCAATCATGGTAATATCTACAGCATGTTGCAACAATCCCCTAATGATGCAAAAAAGGAGCAATAGAACATCTCTGCATTTTCATCTTAATTATAGACATATAATTAATATTCGGATTTATAGATATTAAGTGAAGATTTTTGCAAGTTTTAAGTAGGAATTAAAGTATTTATTAATTGCATAAATTTTAATTAACCAAAACAATGAACAAAGTTTACAAATGGATATAACACAATTTCTGCTAAAAATACCAATTTTATATTTCTGATAGGAGTTTATTTTGAAACTAGGGTGTTTTCTCCCAAAAACAAGGACTTGTGGGATAGAAACAAAAAACAAAGTGGTGCAAGGATTCGTACTCACGCCCTCTAGGGTGCACAAGCAGATTCAGACCACTCGGATATTAACATCGCGTCAACGTTCCTATTTTTATGTGTTTTGTTTTGCATGCAACGGAGATTAACCTTCTTTCTTAATTTTAATACAGTTAGTTTGTTACAACAGAGTCTTCCACGCCTCCACTAAGGATGGGAGTATGTACATCCAGGAGTATAAAACAACAGTCGCTATATATTTATATATATATGCACACATATATATATATATACACTACTCCCTCCGTCCCAAAATTCTTGTCTGATATTTGTTTAGATACGAATGTATCTAGTCAAATTTAGTACTTAGATACATCCATTTTTAGACAAAGCTAAGACAAAAATTTTAAGACGGAGGGAGTACTACATTAAACCGGCTAAGCTAGCCCGGCTAGGGTGAATCCGCAGTGTAACGCAAGGTGAAACAGTGAATTGACACAAGAGTGGATTTGGTTTACTTGCTGGGTTTTCCTCCATCTGTTAGTCACCGAATTGATCGGCCAGCCGGTTCATCGTGCGCTGGGGAGAGCTTGCTCGATACACGCGTACAAAGGTGTGACGCATGTCAAGCTCTTGGTTAGGCTGGGACGATGTACCTTCCATTGGTTGCCACGTGGGTTTGGATCAAATGTAATTTATTTCTAGAATGATCAACCAACCCAGGCTATTCCTACTTCTCCTCTCTCTCAAGCGATCTGGGCTCTCTAGACGATGCCATCATCATCATCCAAGAATAAAAAAGATTGGCCCTCTCCCTTCCCTTCCCGTTGTGGAAAGGGCGGGTCCAGCGGGATGTTGCTGGATCACGTGCACGTGGGAGCGCTGCTACTGTAGTGCCATCTGCTTCGGCTTCGGCTTGAGCTTCAGCTGGTGGCCATGTCGTCTGCTCCACTAGCGCTCTTCTCCTCCTCAGAATTGATGTACGCACTCTTCATCGATATGCATTTCTAGTACTCCCACCGTCTCAAAATAAGTGTCTTAAGCTTAGTATAACTTTGTACAAGCTCTAGTACAAAGTTGAGACAATTATTTTGGGACAGAGGGAGTACTCAGCTATGCTAAAGATCCATGTGCCGACAAAGGTCATGGCTTTCGCATTGGTGCCAAAAATCACGGCGGCTCTCATGAGATGGCACATCAGAGGAGCTGCCAACTATGTCGCCATCACAAACGCCCTGCACGTGAACCCATCATTACTAGCCACAAGGACAACTCCATATGCGCGCTCTACTTCACCATGCTCTACGGGCTGGTCGCCGGGGACACACAGCGGGAGCATCACAAAGGGGAACACTCCTTTCGCCGCCACCGATGACATGATGCGTATCATGAAGAGCGTGATGGTGATGGTCGTGTCATTCCCAATATGCATAGCAGACAAATATACATCGCCCTTGCATCTGCACTTGTTGAGCATACAGATACAGGGCGTCAGACTCCCCTGCATCACCGACATCTCCACCGCCGCTTGCCGTGAGTTTCATGGAGATCCAACCGGGACTCCCCACCCCAAGTCGTCAGCCCCCACCTGGTCGACCCTGCAGCCCCGTGTCATCATGCACCTGCAGCTCAACCTCGCCGACCCGGCCGCGACGCTCGCTCGCCAACTTGGTAATCTTCTACCCTGCATGGTCGAGCCACTAGACGGAGGACCAAAATCGACAGGTCAACACTGGCATGCTCAGCTGGTAACCAATCTCGACCTGTAAGCTAAAACCATGGTTCCTATCAACAATTTAGTCCGGTTTAAGTGGAGATAACTTCTGGTTTAGTTCGGTTTGGGTCACAATAAGACTTTCAATGGGTTAGTTTGGTTTGGTTTTCCTATATTTGTCACACGGGTTCAGTTTGGGTATAGTTGAGTTCTCCAACCATTGCCAGATTTAGATGTAAGATATGTTTGAAAAGGTTAAAGACAAATAAAAATGCTATATTGAAGTGCCCTAACTTCCCCGAGGGTGATGCAGTTAAGAAGTGGCTATGCAAAGTATATGCACTCTAATATGAACGAATCATAAATTGTGATTGGTACCTTTTCATCAGTTCTATCAATTGAGATTTAGTCAAAGGTTATTGGTGCTTGATTTCCCACTAGGTTTCTTCTTACAGTATATCATCTGAAAGATATAATTACCATATTTGGATTGTATATCAGCCAAAGTAGTTACTTCATCATTCTCTTTCCAATATAATTCATGATTGCGTACCCTGATAAGTTTACTTGCTTTTCGAAATAATTCATACGGTAGCTTATTTAGTGTACATTTGTATCAAACCAAATATACATAGACATATAATCAGTTCCCTCTGTTTCGTCCGTGTTCGCCATGCCTGCTCCCATCTGCGGTGCCTAATCCTGCCACCAGAGCCCCCACCTTTGCCATGGGCAGACGAGACATATTCTTTCCTTTTAGTCCTAATTGCCATATATGTTAATCAATTCATGTTTGCACATATGTGCATGGTCATATCTAGCTTGATTACACTCTCGCTCAATTCGATCTCTCAATGAATGCATACACCATGACGTTTCACTGCTACAAGTCCGGATGCAAGGCCATCAGCAACATAATCAGTTGCATGTATCAGAAAGTGTAAAACAAGTATGTTACTCAGAGCCGGTCAAGGACTCACATCACATCTTTGTTGAGGCTCTTAAGTTCTCCCTTAACCTACAAAATAATTTCTGTAGGATTATTGTTTATGTTATCATATATCTAATATCTTTTCTGATTTTCTTATAGGCACAAAGACAAATGTGTGCTTGAGTATCAAAAGCAACAGTGATAATGATCCATGGTACATGAAAAGAGAGTATGGATTCGTTGCCATATTGTAGTAGTTATGGACAATTCAAATTTTGCGTCGAGAAATTTTATTTTGACTGATGTGAGTATTTCTTAGCCAGCCTTTATATTCCTGCTTTGACTGAAAATAACTCTCCTGAAAACTGTTGGCAACACTTACAATGTGGCCTACAAAGTATTTGAAGGTCTTGCTTCATAACTTGGCCGGTGGGAAGAAAATGTGTTTGTTAGTACCACTCATGCATTCGCTTTCCCAAACCGTATAACATGGCTTCTTATTTTACTTTTGCAGGAGGCTAAGGCCTCCAGGAAATAAAGCAATATGTAGCATTTTGGCTACAAGTAAGGAAACATGTACCTTATTTCTGCTTAGACGTTCTATGTTTGTTTCATAAGTGTTTTGCGTTCCCTATAGAAGCTGACTGGCTAAACTTATGTTTGGTACACCAGCATAGTTTCTTGACTACCACTCGTAGGTAACCATAAAAAAACTTCAGGAATTCATATTCATGGCTTAAACATGTGAAAAGCACCTTACCAAGAGATTTAAGTCTACACAAAGAACCCCTCGTCATCATCCAATTCTTCTTCTCCCAAAGGAGCAACGTGGCCATTATTTACATAAGCCTCATCATCATCCGTATCATCATCAGATTCGAATTGAACATCTTCAAACTCAACAGGTTTTATATTTGTTATGACTGAAACATCAACGCTTGATCCTTCGTCATCATTTCTACTCCAACTAGTGATCTCTTCAGGTAGTGTAATCTTTGGAACTGTAATTTCTGCATCTATGACATCCATTACATCTGCCTCACCACCTTCATCGTCTTCAACAGCTTCATCAAGGCCTACACCATTTGAAACAGAATAAGCAAACAAATTGCGTGGATTCATTTTAATAATAGCTGCCCAATCATGGTTCTTCACATCTCTCACATAGAAAATCTGTTGAGCTTGGAGGCCTAGAATGTAAGGGTCCCCCTTGAATCTGTCTAGAGTAGTGTCGAGTTCAATAATTCCATATTTGGTGTCCTTCTTATACCCCTTACTCTCAGTTCTATTGGAAGGAGGCACATCAAACCAATCACACTGGAATAGAACAACCTCCTTATCAGGAGGAAAGTTAAGAAATATGATTTTCTTGATCACCCCGTAATAATCAATATTGCCCGTGGTTGCATCGCCCTTAACTATGACGCCACTATTTTGGGTACTCAAATCCTTCTCTATATAGGAATTCCGAAAGAAAATATCCATTCAAAATTGTACGGTTGTATACATGAGCTAGGTGATCAGGTCCTTTAGCTAGTGCATAAATAAGACTGTTGACCTTGCCATCATTGTGGAGTTCCGTGATCTGTTTCATCGAATAGAATATGTGTGAGTGTAATGTACAACGTTGATACATTATTATGAGGAACACTAGTGAAAATATGAAAGAAACTTACCCGTCTCTCAAACCATCCAACAAACTCTTCCTTGTGCTGTTTCTGAGGATTAGGAGAATTGTTACTTGTGAGCTCCTCAAGATGTTCACTTCAAAGAGAAATGATTTTTAGTTCAAAAGAAAATTATTAATGCATATCACGATGTGAAATAAACACACAAGTATGCTTACTCCATCCATGGCGCAGTTTCCTCACAGTTTGTTATTATGAAATGCCTCATTCTATTAATCTCAGCCAAAGAGAATGATTCACAAACAAAACCTTTCTTGGAGTAATAAACTGTACTCATTATGCTAATCCCTGCTGGTGTTGGTGGTTGATCTGTATCTCCATCTTCATGACGTTCGGACTGACTTAGCTTGGTAGGCATTCCATCAAGGAATCGACTGCAAAAAGTCATGCACTCTTCAAGTATGTACCCCTCTGCAATAGAACCTTCTGGCTGAGCCTTGTTACGCACATATCCTTTGAGCGTACGCAAGTATCGCTCAATTGGATACATCCATCTATACAAGACAAGCCCTCCCAACCGGGCCTCTTCAGCAAGATGAATTGGGAGATGCATCATAATATCAAAGAATGCTGGTGGAAAGATTATCTCGAGCTCACATAGAGTTTCTGGAATTATTTTGCTCAACTTCTCCAAATCTTCATCCCTTAACTCCTTGGCGCATAAATCAGAAAAGAATTTACTCAGCTGAAGCAATGGGTTAACGACATTCTCTGGCAAAAGCTTGTGCAACGCAATAGGAAGAAGTTTCTGAAATGTAACATGGCAGTCATGAGTTTTGAGTCCACTAATCTTGCACTTATCGAGGACCACACATCGCTTAATGTGTGAAGCATAGCCATCAGGCATCTTAATGCTCTGCAGAAACTTGAGGAGCATTATCTTCTCTTCCTTATTTAAAGTGTACCAACCTTTCTTTATTTCATACTTATGCTTACCGGGCTTTGGATGCTGGTCCTACCTAATTTTCAAGTCCTCCAAAACAAGACGAGCCTTCACACCATCCTTTGATTTCTTATCCATCTCAAATAAAGTCCCCAGAATGCTTTCACAAATGTTCTTCTCGATGTGCATAACATCCAAATTGTGCCTAACGAGCAAGTGCTTCCAATATGGGAGCTGGAAAAATACACTTTTCTTCCGCCAATTATGCGAGCTATTAGTTTCCGGTCGTTTTCTCTTATTTGACCGTCCAAACGGTGCATGCTGAATGCTATCAAGCTCCCGCACAACTTGTTCACGAGTAAGTGCCACTGGACCTTCTCTATTATCTGTCTTGTTGTTGAACAAGCACTTGTTTCGACGCCATTTGTGGGTCCTCGGCAGAAAACGTCAGTGTCCCATGTAGCAATGCTTTCGACCATACTTTAGCCATAAAAAATCTGTATGTTTGTGGCAATACGGGCATGCTAGCTTCCCTTTTGTGCTCCAACCACTCAGCATTGCATAAGCTGGGTAGTCATTGATGGTCCATAACAAGCATGCATACATCTGGAAATTTCTTTTAGTTGCAGCATCATATGTGTAAGCACCATCCTTCCATAGAATATTCAGTTCATCAATCAAGGGCTGCAAGTATACATCTATGTTATTTCCTGCTGACTTTGGTCCTGGAATAATCATTGACATAATCCAATTTTGTTGTTTCCTGCACATCCAAGGTGGCAAGTTATATGGGATAAGAATGACAGGCCATGTAGTGCGTGATAAACTCATGAGCCCAAAAGGGTTGAATCCATCTGAAGCAAGGCCAAGCCGAACACTGCGAGCATCTTTTGAGAATTTCTTAAAATATTTCTTATCAAAATGCTTCCAGGCCTTCAAATCTGCAGGATGCCTCACTACGCCATCATCCACCCGACCCTCCTTATGCCATTTCATATGTGATGACATAACTTCTGTCATGTACAACCATTGCAATCTTGGAATGAGTTGGAAATACCTTAGAACTTTCTGTGGCACTGGCTTCCTTGATTTACGACTTGATGCATTGTCTTCGTCACTCGTAGGAGTAGATTTCCATTGAGACGCGTGACAGACAGGGCATTCTTCGGCATCAGCATGATCATTGCGGAATAGCACACAATCATTAACGCATGCGTGTATCTTCTTGTAATCCAACCCAAGATCTTGGATCACCTTCCTTACTTTTGCGAGATTAGTAGGAATGTAGTGACCCTTTGGCAGCACCTACGCGAACATATGCAGAACTAAGTCACATGCTCTGTTGGTCATCCCAGACACGCACTTGATTTGGTAAAGCTTCACAATGAAAGATAGCTTTGTGACATCCTCGCAACCTCGGTACAACTCTTTTTTTGCCTCTTTCAATAGTTCGAAGAACACCTTGGCTGTTGCATTTGGCTCTTGGTTTCTTCCATCACCGCTGGAATCATCCACATGAATGTCTCTTGTACCTTCATCATGATCTGCATTACTTTCCATGCCCGTGCCCCTTATGAGAGTATGGAGCATGTCACACATTCCAGCACCATCATCTACATCGTCTTCATTATCAGAATCTTCAGACATGATGCCCTCATCGGGTTGTTCACCATGGTATATCCAGTGAGTGTAGCTCTGATCCATCCCATAGTACAACAAGTGAGTATGAATCTCCTTTTTATTTCTCTGAGCGCTATTCAGACATTTCCTACATGGACATGGTACAACTGATTTAGATGAGGACCATCGAAAGCAAAATTCAAGAAATTCTTCATGCCAGTTTGCCACCCAACAAAATCTCTTTTCTTATCCATCCAGCTCTTATCTCGTGTCATTTTGCCTTATCTCCGTAAAGCCTGTCATGTTAAACAAACATAGCAGTTGCATGACTTGAACACATTAACACAGACGAGAAAAAGTCTCACGGGCAAAAAACAAGTATCAGTATGAGTATGACAAGAGAACATAAGTATCCATCCAGTGGTGGCAAAGATAAATCCAATGATTCAAGGATAACATCTCACTGAACTATCAATTGAAGTCTGAGATGTGAAATTTAAAATAGTGTCATGTAAACCGATGCATTGACAAATACAAATTTTTTTAGCAGAAAAATACCAAAAAGAAGAAGACTAATAACATCGCCTTGCCGGTTTCCCGGTCCGCCGTCGGAGTCGGCATGACGATGCTTTCTCGACCTGCTAGCGGAGTCGACATTTGGCGCTTCCTCGATCTGACAGCTTTGACGGCGTCTTGGCACTTCCTCGATCCGTGACGATGCTTCCTCGACCCAACAACGATGACAACATCTTGTTGGTTTCCCGATCCGCCACAGGAGTCGGCATGACGGCGCTTTCTCGACCTGCTAGCGGCGACGACATCTTGGCGGTTCCTTGATCCGCCAGCGGAGAGGGCAAGACGATGCTTCGTTGACCGGGGAGGCCGTGTTGGAGCTTCCTCGATCCCTCCAAAATGCGTTGGACCAATAAGTAAATCTGAAAACAAATTTGGTTTGGTTGATAATTGGCAGAGTTAAATCTCTATTATTTTCGATAAAACAAAATCGACAAGATTATATTGGACCCATTGTGGCTAGGGCTGGACGAAAGTATGTTCGTTGAAATTTTCATAGCACCCCACCACTTCTATTAATGTACTACATAGGAGGCGACAAACTAGTGCATTTTTTTGTACTCACCATCTCCCTTTCTTAAAAACCACATCTATACATTCATTATGTTTATTCTGTAGACTATAACACATCAGAATCTGTTAATGAGCCCTCACGAGCTTCAAACGAACTAACTCGAGCAGGGTTTTCTACTCGTTAATCTTAACAAGCTTAACAAGACGAGCTTTAGTGAGCACGGGCTTAATGATCACAAGCTTAACGACTTGAGTAGCTCGTTAATACTCACCTAACTGTGGCGCAGAGGACCCCTCCATGAACTGCCCATTAAGATCACAACCTTTGGGGCTAGATCATAGCTGTAGTTTATACATGAATAAGAACTAGAGTTACACAACGAACAATTTAGTCTCTTGCATTTGTCAATCCGCCATCGGAGAGGTCTTGCTGCAGCCGCGTGATAGGAAACCTTCTTCTTCTTCTCCGATTTCCTCCAAAATGCGTCGGAACAATAAGTATAACCTAGTAGGGACGAATGAAAGTGCTGCAGCTACTAGGGACGAATGGCACCAATCCTTTTGTTAATTTACATAGTTAAATCTATGGTTATCGTTAAAACAAATACAACATGATTATATTGGACCTACTCTAGCGCGGAGGAACCCTCCGTGGACTGTCTGATAAGATGAAACATGATGAGATCACCCCATCTCAACATAGAAATGTGGGATCGAAAGTGATATAGATCGACTTTCTGATCAACCCATCCCATTTGTACTTATGTTTCAAGGCAATAGTATAACCTAGTAGTTTTAAAGTGAGGGTTGCATGAGGTTTCTCCGAGCAGTAGTTTAAAACCGACCAAATTCTTGCTGCTTTGATGAACAATTCACCAAAGCATAATTATTGGACATATCTCAAGTTTTTTTTCATGATAACTAGGGAGTAACCAAATATACACAATTATAGATCTGTGATGAAAAAACGTGTTTCTAACATAAAAAATCTCACAACTAATTTGGTCTTGTTGTTAATTTAAATAGTTGAATCTTTATGGTTTTCATTTAAACAAAAGCGACATAATTATGTTGGACTAACTCTAGCGCGGTGGAACCCTCCACAGATTGTCTTTGAGCTCCTCGTCCTGGCGGCGGTGCTCCGCCTCCTCGCACAAGCTCCGTTCGGCAATGGCGGCGTCGACCGCGTCGACATCGTCGCCCGCGTATTCTTCGGGTGCGACGATGCCTCGTGCCGGCGGTCGTACTCGTTCTTCTCACAAACCCATGGCAGCAGCGGGGGGATAGGGTTTCGACCCGTATCTGCCCCGTAAACCCGTAAATATACGGCTTTTAGGCTGAGGTTTGCGGGCCACCGTAAAAAAAATTATGGGTCGGACGAGCATACAGGTTGTGTTCTGGCCAGAAAATTGAATCGAGCCCGTATACACGCCGGAATTATACGGGTTCGTACGTTATACCGTGTCGCCCCTCCATGATTCTCGGATTTGGTGTTTTTTTCACAACGATATAACTTTTTACAAAAATAAAATAGTATTCCTTGTGTCTCAACATAGATTTCTTAACCCTAAAAAATAGGTTTCTCAGATTTATAACGATATAACTAGAACATTCCTTCTAAAAATAATTATTTTTTTCAAAACAAAAAAATTACTTTCCCACCACTTAATTTAGGTGTAGTGTAGTTTGTGCCAAAAAAATTAGCTTCCGCTAAAAGTTCCCACCAAAAAAATAGCCTATATTTAACCCTCCCGCTAAATACCTTCCTAATAGATTATTACCCCGATTATATTATTCTAAACCGCGTCTTACTGGGCGATTGGATCTGAGCTCTCCTCCGACGGCGTCATGACGGCGTCAACATAGCGAACCACGCCGGAGTCAACCTTGGGGGGAATGTCTCAGGTTGTTCTTTCCCCCGATCTCCTCCCATTCTAGAACATAAATCTTTTGTGCGTCGCCCAGCTACAGCTAGCGCGTGCGGTTGCTGTCGACGAGGAAGAATCCAATCACCTCTGTCTCCGCCTCCACCACCGCGTGAGAGACATCAGAAATCCCCCAAATTCCCCATCTCCTCCTCCCGAGTAGCAGCAGTATATGAATGGCTCCCATCCCCCCGTGATCCCCTCCACTCCACCAATCCAATTTCTCCTTCGCCTTGGAGGAGTAAGCAGCAGCAGAGAAATCCATCACGGGGGAGTAGCTATGGCAGGTAATTTCTCCGCTCCATTAAAAATCCATCCTGCAGCTGCGGCGCTTATCCCCTTCCTCTGTCCAATTTCTTTGCTCCCTTACACCAGCTGGAGTCTGCCTAGCCCTCCCTCTCCTCGGTGCCCGCCGACGTAAACCATGTTTTCGTGTCCTCGGCCATGCTGCCGGCGGCAGCGGTGCAGTCTGGCGTCGGTGCCGGCGGAGTTTCCTTCTAGGTTGCAGGTGGGCGGCCACCTTCCTAGCTCCAGCCGTCGCGGCCCTCGTCAACCGCTGAATCGAGTGGTCGAGAGTCACGGGAGAGCTGGTGAGCACGCAGCTTGAGAATGGATGTTCTGTTGCGTGGTGTTGAGGGCGATGACTACTTGGACCTGTTGACAGAGGCGTTCTGATGCTTTGCTATGTTTTTTCCTATGCTACATCTGAGGTTCAGTTGCTTTCCTCTCCATTTCTGGTGACTTAGTTCTTTGATGAATATCCCTGACGGGATTTGTTATAGACTATCTCCAATATAATAATAGCAGGATTGTGGTGCTTCATGCTTTAATTACTAGCAAATCGATGAACCTATTTATATTTGTTTCCCAGCTGCAGCAGCAGGTCGATGAACCTATTTATATACTAGCAAATGGTACATCCTTCGCATGTGAGAATGTACTCATTTTGCTAACTGATGATATGCTCCGTGCTTAGCTTCTAAGATACATGATCCTTAGTTATTAAAGAAAACTTATTACAACGACAAAAGCAGCAGAAAGTTTTACGTACGTGAAGCCGCATCTTGCTGACTAAAAGTAGCATGCGGCTGCACTGCTCAGGGAGACCATTTGGCAGAGGCACAATGCCAGGATTGTTCTGGAAGATAGCGGAAACGGCATCGACTACTGTAGAGTGTAGAAGTATAGATATTTATATACACGAAACAAAAGGATTGTTTGTAGTACGTCTTAATCAGGTGGACGTAGCGTCAACGTTGATTGCTCTGTAGATTACGCAAGCTAGCATCTAGGATCAAAAGAAGACCATGATAGATATTTTTTCTGTCATTTTTTATGCCTACTTTAAATATTGTGTTTCTTTTGATATTTTTTCAAATTACGATATTGCCTACAGAATGACACAATGATGAATTCAACACAAGATCCTGCTGGTAGGAGATCGAGTACAATACAACGACAACTTGGTAATAACATTTATATTCACTTCAATTTATTCCATATCAGAGTAGGTAATTAACATTTTGGATTAACATGCAGTTAGGGATGCGTCAGGTAATGTTCACACTTCAGAGGAAAGAGATGATGCACATGACTCCTTTCTACAAGGTACACGACATCCTTAATTCTTAATCACTTATCTGAATGGTGCACATTGATAATGCTAAGTCCCTTAATTTTTTTGTGTTTGGTGAAGAAAGGATCTGTTCTGCTAACAAGGATGGAAAGTATAACAACTTATAAAAACCAACATGGACAACGGAGATCCGGTAAAAAGTTTATGGCATTTAAGCTATCCGTAACATTTGCTACAATGCATAAAATCCTGAATTGCTTAATCTTGAAAAATATAAACATTATAAAGGAACTCAAGACCAATCTGACACTGCAGTGTCTGCTAATGACATGTGTGCACTAGAAGAATGGCCACCCCATACTCGTCGCGACCGTGCGCAACTACAGGATGGTACTTGCTTTAGTTTATATTTGTGTCATCATTTCTTACAATCTACTACCCAGTAATACAATAGTTCTTGTATGATGTGGGATGTAGAAGATGGTGGACAGAAGAAGAAAGGGCGAGGTGTTCTAAAAGGTTTTAAAGCATCTAAGAAGCGTTTTGCCAATGGATCTGCAAAGCTAAATATTGCATTCTCTGAAAAATTGGGTGGTATAGTAGGAATGAACTATCGTTCATTCAAGGATGACGTGGTAGTCATAATGAAAACAAAGTTACCACTCATTGGAGTAAGGAGATGGTTGGACATTCACCCTACCATACATCGACTCATTGTTGCAGATATGATAGTGCGTACAATCTTTTTCACACGTGTTATCTTACTTTACTATCTATAATGTAGTGCTTATGTATGTTCATTTGTTGTATGCTTTACAGGATAGATGGGATCTGGAAGATACACCTGACACAAAAGAAAAGGTACTCACAATTGCGAAAGAGCGATACAAAGGCTGGCGATCAACTCTAAGCTCCACTTACAACGCATACAAAACAGATGCAACTAGATTGGCTAATCTACCGGAAGATTTACAACCAGAAGAATGGGAATGGATGATTGAGTATTTTGGCACTAATTTAAAATTCCAGGTTATCTCTAAGAACACAATTTGTCTACTATGTGTTAAGACGAAATGGCTTGTTTGACTCGTTATATTTGGTTTTCATGAATTGATAGGAACACAGCAAAAAGAACACCGATAACCGTAAGAAACAGAAGACAAAACACAGAATTGGATCAAAATCTTACTCGCAAGTAAGTTTTGAGAAGGTATGAGTCTAACTAATTATTTATGCCTCGTTGCTAAACATGGTTTCATGTTTCAATCTTCTCATTGTTATATCACTTGCAGAGAAACCCGGAAACTGGAGAAGAGCCAGATTGTATTACTCTGTGGGAACTCACCCACACAAAGAATGGAACATGGTACAACACAGAGTCATGGGATGTTTATGTGAGTACACTGACTTTTGATATTCCATAGTTATTCAATGATGTGCATTCGACATGCTTCATCATCAGCTGGGGTTATTCATGCGTTGGATCGTGTTATTCTTGTTTCATCTTTTATAATGTTAAAATAATGCCATATTTATAATTGTTCTTTCCATTTCAGGAGAAAGCATGTGAAGAGGTTAAAAACAAAGAGACTGAAACTCAAGGTCCACTTTCGGATGAGCAAAGACACAATATTTTCCAGACCACATACAAAGGCACTCTGCAATGCAACTCATCGCAGCCTCGTGGGTACAGATACATGGCCAAACCATCAACTGGTTCTGAAAGGATTCGTATCTAGATTGAAGAGCAAGCTCGTGCTACAGCAGCCTTCCGGCAATGAAACTCTGAGCTCACCCACCAGGTCAATGATTTACAAGATCAACTACAAGCTGAGCGTGCAAACACACAAGAGATTATTAACTTGGAGCGCGCTAAGAGAGAACAACTTGAGGGGAAGTTAAAAGAAGAGCGAGCTGAAAGGGAAAGATTGTTGGAAGCGGAGCGAACATCAAGATTGAAATTTGAAAAAAACATGATGGCAAAGTTTGCAGAATTCAGCAAACAGATGGGAACCCAACAGGTGATTACATGCATATGCTTCAAACCTCTTAAGATTTATGTTGGTTACTTGCATTGTTAAAAGTGCACTTCTATTTACAGGTGTTTACCAACAGGATTGACAAAGAAAATAGTAATCCAAACTTCCAAAATACTCTTTTACACAGACCTAGTCCTAATAAGGCTGCAGGTGCAAGGCCAACTGTTATTTCTTCAAATGCGCTCATACATGCTTCAACAAGAAATTCTTGAATGTTTAAAGCAATAATAAGTCACAACTTTGCTTTCTCTTCATTTTCACCTCCATTTTATACGTCATCGACCTTCGTAATTATCTAGCTTCTTCTTCTTTCTTACCATGTGTTGTTGTTGCATCGAGTCGCAACTTGAACAAAAACCGAATATGTGCTAGGTAGGACATGAACTTAACTAAAATTATACACCGAGTCACAACTTAAATCAATAGTGGAAGCCATACACTCTAGGGACCACTCTCAGGAACGCAGTAACCCGAGTACCTTGGCTACTGTCCACATGGAAACTGGGACGCAGCTGTAGCATCAACCGTTTTTTTCTGAAGTTTGACTATCTGGTGCAGTTACATGTGTAGAGTGGTCTCCTAACTTGTGGAGTAAATATTCTTAGTCTTCCACCATTAGAAAATATAACCACACATCCCCTGCTATTTGGTACACGCAAGTAAATATACAGTGCGATATATATTGGTAAGTACTAATTGTATTTTGCCAGATTGATTAATCAATACATCTGTCTCCACGGTTCACATATAATTGCAAATAAGATATTGCAATATCTAAACATTACTTCACTGTGCAAGGAATTATATCAATTCATGGAGATTCTGCTCATCGTCTTACCTCGATGATGCATGAAGAAATAGGATTCCCAATCTTCATAGAAACTAATGGTTACTGCAAGTTAACACCTTAATCAAGAATTAAATAGATAGTCAGGGCAGAAAGGAGACGTCAGAATTTTAATCATGGTCCACTAAAAAAGCATGTGAAAATAGGAATCTCAGGATCAAAATATGCTTATTAAAATTCATATATTTACCCTAACCTCGTCGGAAGAGATTCAGATTCAACAAGTAAGAAGCGAGAGGAATCAGATGAACGAGTGCTACACGGGGCTTTTTTAGGAAGAGGTGTACGTAAAGTTTTTTGTTTGACAAAAGAGGTAGGTACAACTATTCGTACATGAAGTCATGCTACAGGTCTCTTGTCGTTGAAAAATTAGACTTCCAGAACGATTGAGTGGTTTGATTGATACAACGTTATTAAGATTAACCAAGTGGACTCATAGTGTCCCCATCTCCTACTCCATCAAACGGATGTAGTTTAGTTCAGGTTTGAGCCTTGTCACGTGTATTTTGAGTATTTTTTCCACCATGAGAGTAACATAAATTGTGGGGTTAAGATTGATCAATTATATAGATCAATGGTGTAATTAATTTTAGTGATGTCGATTATTGTGGAGAGTCGTATGGTGCATCCAATAAGTAAATAGGAGATTTTGCATTATTGCAGTACCATCGATATAATTTTTGAGGTATGTTTTACTAGGCTCATTAACTGGATTTTTTTTGATTTCTTGATTGCAGGGTCCAAATAACTAGCTGGACTGGACTCAAGATGAAGGAGGATCCAAAAAACTACTTGGACTATACTCGAGACCATGCACAATTTAGTCTATGGCTGGGCCAGTTTCATTTGATGATTTGCTATCAGAATTATGAGTTTTATGAATCTATTATATGTACGGTTTTGAATAGTGTAATTGAATGCCATATATTTTTTTATGGTTGCAATAGGCTATTACCACGACCCACTTTTGGTTGCCACATGTTTGTACAATGAAAAATATAGTGTTGCAATAGAGCACTTTATATTGTCGCAATAGCTTTGGCACCACAATTTTTCCCCATGATGCAATAACTGTGTGGTGCGACAAAAGCAAGTTTTGTTGAAATAGAGTATCACCACGAAAAGTTTACATTGTCGCGGTAGCTTCTCGCTACAGACATGTTGACGTTACGATAACTATTTGGTGCCACCAAGCAAAGTTTTTTTGAAATACAGTATCACCACGAAATGTGTAAATTGTCACAATAGTTTCTCGCTGCAGACATTTCATCTGCTGCGATACCTTTTTATCACCACCAACATGATTTTGTTGCAATTTCCTGTTACGACGAATGGAATATTTGTTGGGATACGTTAATGCCACAAGTGTAGTGGTTCGTGGCAAAATTCCTAATGCCACGAAAATAAGGATTGTTGCCATAGTTTGTTGCCACAATTTACTATTGCCACGAAAGAGTATGCGCCACGAAATGATCGTCGTTGTTATAGGTTCTTGCCATAAATGTCTATCGCCATGAACTATCATGCGCGACGATTTGCGTCATGTTGCATTAAAGCTATCTCCACAAATCAAATTGTGGCATCAGGTGAGTATTGCAACGGGGGAACATGTGGCAACTTCCCGCAATGGATGTTGCAATAGAACACTTTATTGCCACAATTGATTTTTTGTGGCAATAACCTCTTACCATGCGTCCAGTTGCAACGGCTACCAACGAATGTTGTTTTGTGGCAATAGGTACTTATCGCCACAAATCGTCATGTATTGCGACGAACGATTTCGTTGCAATAGACCGAAATCCTTGTAGTGTTTGTACGAAAACGGAACCCCTGGGTTCCCCGCGTCCCCCGCCGATGTTCCTTCCTGCCGTAGGTGGTCGTGGTAGACGCCACCAGCTTCTTCTGGTTCAGTCGCCGGCGGGATGCCTCGTAGCAGGGGCGTGGTTTTTCAGAGATAGCTCCCCTTCTCTGTCAGAAGCCGTGTCATAGCGTAGTGGTTAATTGGTAGTTATGTTTGTTCTCGTGAGATCCAGGGTTCGAGTCCCAGAGGCAACAATCCCCCCCTTTTGTTGTTTTGGTTGCCCAGTAGCACAGTAGCTGCACGTAGTAACCTACCTTGCTTGGTCCTCTCTGTTCTGTCGAGGTAATGATAGTAGCAGAGTGGTATGAGCTGCAGGTGGTGTCCAGGGGATCTGGGGTTCGATCCCCCCAAACCTTTTATTTATTTCTGTCTTTTTCTTTTCTGTTTTGTTTTGTTCACTTCTTAGTTGCTTGTGGTAGGCTTGGCACCTTGTGGTATTTTATCTCCCCTCAAACAACATGTTGTTCATATTGTTTTCGCTAGTGATGTGAATAGTTGATGGTGTAGGCTAGTGAGCTTGAGTGTAGGTATGAGCTACACCGTGATGTGTGTGTATTAGCTTGTGGTTTGCACTAGAATAATTATGTATGTGAGTGTGTTTCTCTTGTGCTTGGTGTTGGGCTCTTGCACCATGTGGTGCTAGTGTGATTGATGTGTGTGTGTGTCTCACACATGCCAAGGCATGATGTGCCTTGATGTGCACATGAGCAAGCTTGGGTGTGTACGTGTTGGAATCATGATGTGAGTGTAGTTAGTGTATGTTCTAACTAGCATTTGTAGGACTAGCTATATGTTGTGCTTGACATATGTGTGTGTGTGGACCTTCCCACCTTTGCAAACTATGCACCTTCACATGTCCATATGTGAGAGGGCATGGTGTTGTGTGTGTGGGGGTGACTTGTGAGAAGTATTTGTGTTGTTGATGTGCATGACACAAACATGGGGTTCAAACCCCCATGTCACTTTGTCATTGTGCACATGAACTTAACCTTTGTAGTTGTTGTCTTAGTAGGAACTACATGAAATGATGCACTAATTACTAGGCATGATTTGGAGTAGTTTCCTCTTCCTTAATTGTGGTCACTTGTTCCAAGTAAGTGTCCCCATATTATAGATGATTTTGGGGTAGAATATCCCAAGGAATCCAGTGGTGAAGTTTGTTTTGCCATTAGGATAATTTATGGAGTTGACATATTCAGATTTGTTGCAAGTTTGATCCTTGATTCCATGGAATAGGTGGAGCCCAAGGGCATGAGTTTTTGTGTGATAGTAGTAGGGGTTTTGCTCTACACCATAGTGGTGTCAAGTATCACTTGGTGTTATGTGTGTGCAAACTATGCCTAGACAAAGTGGCCATGTGGCTGAAAAAGTCCAGCTTAGTGAAATCTGGAATTTCACTAAGTCTGAGATTCTGGAATCATTTTCTTCTCCTATAGATGAGGATGTGTTGGTCATTGTGTTGAGAACTAGCCTTAGCTCAGTGATAGGATTGTGGACCTGATAGGTTTGTGAAGCTCCCTGTCAAATTTCATCTCATTTGGAGTCTAGTAGATGGTGTTTTGATTGCTGTCAAAAATCTTCAGAACAAAGACAGAAAGTCAGGTGCAGGAATTTTCAGTGTCCCTGAGATCTGATGGTTTTGGGAAAGTTTGTGGCCTTGTATCTTCTATAGTTTAATTCCTTTTGCTGTGATTCTTGCTGTTGCTTGTAGTGTTCTTGGTGGGCTACATCCACATATATTATTTGTCATATTTGGTGGGCTGTAGCTATGTTGCATGTAGCTCACAAAGTGCTAAGATGCAGTTTATGGCAGATTATGTAGTTTTGTCATTTTGATGATTGTGTGTGCTTAATGGATGTTGTGGTGCTCTTCCTTGCTCAAATCCATCCATGATGGCTTGTTTTATGTCTTGGAAACCTGGGAATACCAGATTTGTGCCATTTGAGTGTGTGGTGTTGATTCTTCCACGTAGAGCTTCATATCTTGTTTCGTTGATTCCCGTTGATCCGTAGCTCCGTTTGCAATGTTCTTTATATGGTTTTGCATCGTTTTCACGAGCCGCATCTGTTCATGCCATACTCATGCATGTCAAAATAGCTTAGTGTACATTTCTCTCCAGAAACTTGCAGTAGTTTAATTTGCTTGTGCTAGTGATAGAATTAGTGATGCATGCCCATTTTTCATCTCATGCATCATGTTATTGTTGCATCTTGTGGTGCTGCTGTTCATTGGTTGTTATTCTCATGTTGGGTAGCACCGGGATCAGAGAACTAATACGTGGAGTCAGGAGAGTATGTGCAGGACGATCCAGAACCATTCCAAGCTGAGGATATCACACGCAAGATGATATGACCTTGATTCCATCTCTAGACTTGTTATGCTAGTTTTCATTTCCATGTCATATTGGTCGCTGCCTACCACTGAAATTAAATTGCCTCTTCGTATGCCATGAGCCCAAACACCGTTCTCCTTCCTAGCAAACTTGTATGGCTAAGTAGGCTTGCTCATCTACTAATGTTAGCGTTGCTAGATGCAGGTGCTTTGACTCATGTGATAACATGAGCTTTGATATCATTATCTTAAATTCTGTTTTTTAATTAATGCACCTATATACTTGGTAAATGATGGGAGGCCTAGCCTTTTGCCGGGTGCTTTGTTCCGTTATTGCCGCCCTAGTTACCGGTTACTGGTGTTTGATTCCATAATGATCGCTCCTAACACGTTCGGGGTTGTTATGGGGACCCCCTCGATAAATTGCGTAGTGCTAAGGCTTGTCCGGCAGGACCCAACATTGGTGTTAATTTGCTAATCACTTAATAATAAACCGCATAGGGAATAGCTACCCCGAGGATTTTAATCAACAACCCGGGCCAGTGCTCCTCATGAGTGTCGGTCCAAATTAGATCACTGTGCGGGGCCAACTCAGGGCAACTTGAGAGATTTCTATCAGGCCACTGTATGCGTCGCTCATCCGTCGTGTCCTGAGACTGAGATACGCGGCTCTTATCGGGGTCGTCAACACGACGGGAGGTCCTGCTAGCCTTGTCTTACCTTAGCGGTATATCTTGCGTATAGGAATCCCAGTGAAGCTTTGGTTTCCCCCAGAGTTGAGGTTTTCCTCTAAGGAATCCGACGAGATCCCGAGATTCGTGCTAGAGGATGCCTTTGCGGCCTGTGTTCGTTTGTGATGGACTAGTTGGAGCACCCCTGTAGGGTTTAATCTTTCGGAAAGCCGTGCCCGCGGTTATGTGGCAACTTGGAATATTTTGTTAACATCCGGTATTAGAGAACTTAAACATAAGCTAATAAAATTGCCAACTGTGTGCGTAGCCGTGACTGTCCCTTCGAAGATCTCTCTTCGATCGGGAACACAGTGGGGTTATGAATGCCGTAGGTAGGTGTTCAGGATCACTTAGTGATCAAGTAAATCCGACCGCTAGTGTAGACCACCTTCACTTCTACTTTGCGTAAGTCAGCCACTTAATCAAGCTTAGGATGCTGCAGCCTTATACACTTCACCCTTACCCTACCTAATAACATGACTAGTTCTGGCACCAAGGTCTTAGATTGCTGAGTCCCCGTGGCTCACGGATTCCTCCGAAACTCCCAGCAGGTACAGGTACCCCAGAGACGGATGATCCCGACGGCACCCAGCTGGCGTGGCAGTACGACGAGGAGACAGACCGCCTCTACGTGAACTATCCAGAGGACTGAGGCGTGGTCGTGATCGTGGGCCTGCAGGCAGGGTAGCATAGCATTTCCATGTTTTGTAGTCCGTAGAGGAACTACCTTGATTGTAGCTGTGATGTACTCTGAGTTATTAATAAGAAGACAATTGAATCCCGAATTGTCTACTTTTATTATTATCTGTGCTATGTTACTTGCTTGCGAAACGCTTAGATGCGCTTCTTTCCTATTCGGGGGCCTCGACCCCGAGATCGGAAAGGACCGCATCTTGGTCGTTACAAAATATCAACATGAAAGCATGATGCAAAATGGACGTATCAGTGGCGCCCCGTCCCGTCGCCGCCGCTCTGCCCTAGCAGCCGCCGCCGCCTCGTCTCGCGATCCTGATCGGGATCGGGACAAGGGAGAGCTCCTCCAGCGCTCGCCAGCTTGGCCCCGAGCCGGCCCTGCCCTCGTCCACGCCCCAGGCCATCGCCTCGTCGGCCCGCAGGCGCCTCGACCTCCTCCAGCATGCCCCTCGGCCCACTCCCGTCTTCCGACCTCTCCACCTGGGCCGAAGCCCACTAGGTGAGAAAGCCCCGCCTCTATCCAGCGCCACGTGCAGTTCATAGTTGAGCTGCACCTCTTAGTTTCTGCCCATCTAGGTTTTAGGATTTTTCCGGAAATTTATTTAATTCCAGAAAAATTGCATGTTTTTAAAATGCCCGTAGATTTTAAACCATGCATCGATCGGAATGTTTAAAATATGAAAATTGATTACTTTTCCGCGTAGATTAATATTTTTCAACTAGCATGCATGTTTGGAGCAATTTGACTTGCTGTTTGCCTAGATTTACGTGCTGTCCCAATAGGGAATTGTTCCGTATTTCATTTCGTGCGTGTCCGGATTGCTCAAATCCCATAGTTTAAATGCTCATATTTTTAGGGACCTTTTGCCATGTATTTTAGAGTAGTTGTTTGCATTTTTGCATGTAGGTTCCGTCGCGTGTTTGTTATATCGCGTGTAGGACATATTCTCGCATATACGTGTGGCGATTTTTTTATTTTGCAACCCCTCATATTATATATGTTTCCGGGGTAGAAAAATCCATAGAATTTAATTGTGCATTTAGTTTTAGCTTTTGAGAAAGTTAGTGTGCATGATATTTTGCCATGTGACCCTTTTGTTTATTTTGTGGGATTTAATCCGTGCATGATATGAAGGAGTTGTGAACTAGAGATATGCCCTTGGATGTGTAGGCTAGCCCCTGGTAATTTTGGTTGCAATAGAAATCCATGTTTAGGTGTTGTTTGCATGCTCTCAACATGCTAGAAAATAGTGCTGATTTGGAGATGCTGAAATATTTCTAAGTTTGAAATCTGTTATATTTTGTTGCTGTCTTGTCATGAGTTTATTTGGTGATCTGTAGCTCTTTTGAGGTTGGTGCAATGGAGTTAGTTGTAGGCCTTAAGATTCTCTAGCATGCTATCAATTTTCATGTCATTTGGTGCCCTGTACCATATAGTTTTGCTGTTGTCAATATGCCCTCAGATCTAAAACTGCACTGTCAAAAACTGATATTTTCACCAAGTCTGAAACTGTGTGCGAGATGCAATTTTGTGAGTTCTTTTCCTAGTGATCCATGCTTCCACGCTAAATGTTATTAGTAGTATGTTGTAGTGCATCTTTCCCTCTACTGTCTCATGTATTGTTTGAGCATGTTGGATTTGTGTAGCTAGTTGTTCGAGGGTGTAGAAAATGCTATGTGGCTGATTTTGGCGGATTGTAGTGATTTCTTGTTTAGCTCGTAGTTGTTGAACCGTTGCTCCGTTTTGATCGTGTTCTATATGAAACTTGCTTAGAATATCGTGTAGTTTCATATTATCTTGATGGTTGTCTATTTTGAAATGCTTGTGACTATCGTTGCACACATATTGCATTCATGCCATGATATCCTACGGTGTTCGTATCTTTTGAACCGTAGCTCCGTTGGAGATGTTCTCTTTGTGTAAATTGATGGGAATGACGCGTAGAATCACGTGAAACTATTTATTTTTTCTGTTTAACAAATATTTAAACATGTTAGTTCAGATCTGGACAGAATTATAAATTAACGTGTGGGGTCATCTCGGAGATGCTATATGTCGTTCCGACCTCATTAAAAATGCCTAGATAGGCAGATTAATCACGCTTCACCTCCTGCCATGTATAACAACATTTAATATTGCCGTGTACCTAATCAGGATAGAACTAAATAATTCGTATGTGGAGTTTCGTCAATATGCAACTCGTTGCATATTGAACTTCACTTAATGTGTAGTAGTTGATTGTTGTGAATTGACATGCGATGTCTTGCATATATTCAACCGCTCATGCATCATTTGTATTCTAAATCGTGTGGTGAATATCTTGTGTTGATTCTTGTTTCCGGTTTTCTTTGTCTCGATAGAGTTCCGCAAGCATGTCGGAAAGTGAGGACCCGTTCGACTACGTCGGTTCGTATGCTTCGCGGAGTCATTCTTCTTCCAAGCGGGATCTCAGGCAAGATGACCATTTCCCCAGATACCATTACTATCATTTCCATGCTAGTATTACCGTTTCTATCGTTATTTCCCGCTGCCTACCACCTTTTAAATATCATCCTCTCAACATTGCAATGAAAACCTTCAACCTGTTCACAACCTAGCAAACCACTGATTGGCTATGTTACCGCTTGGTTAACCATGTGTTAGCATTACTAGTTGCCGGTGCAACTGCTTCCATGTGACAACATGGGTTCCTTGTTATATCACCATATTAAATGCTTTTTAAATTAATGCACCTATATACTTGGTAAAAGGTGGAAGGCTTGGCCTTTCTAGCCTTGTGTTTTGTTCCACCTTTCCCCCCTTAGTATCGGCTACCGGTGTTATGTTCCATAATTGAGCGCTCCTAACATGATCGGGGTTGTTATGCGGACCCCATTGATAATTCATTTTCGGTTAAAGCTGGTCTGGCAAGGCCCAACATTGGTACTATATTTGCCCAACATTATATCTTTGTTAATAGTGAAAATCATAGGGCGTCATGGACCCGAGGAGTAATTCTACATAATACAGGGAGGGCCAGTGCTGATGGTGCTGGCCCAAAACAAAGCATCGTGCGGGGCCAACCCGGGGCAACTCGGATGATGTCTATCAGGCCACCGTACAGTTCGCTTATCCGTCGTGTCCTGAGAAGGAGATACGTGCATCCTATCGAGATCGTCGACACGCCGGGTGGCCTTGCTGGATTAGTTTTACCTTTGACGAATGTCTTGTGCATCGGGATTCCGGTGAAACTTTGTGTAATCTCAGAGTTGAGGTTTTCCAATAAAGAGTCAAACGAGGTCGCGAGTTTCGTGATCGAGGATTTCTATGCAGCTTGTGGTAATTTGTATTGGACTAGTTGGAGCACCCCTGCAGGGTTAAATCTTTCGGAAAGCCATGCCCGCGGTTATGTGGCAACGTGGAAACTTTGTTTAACACTGGTTCTAGGTAACGTGAAGTTAACTTAACTAAAACTTGCCAACTGAGTGCGTAACCGTGACTGTCTCTTTCGCGAGTTCCTTCTCCGATCGAGGACACGGAGGGGTTATGTTTGACGTAAGGTGTTCAGGAGCATTCATTTGATCATCGATAGTTCACGTCCGCTATGCGTAGATATTCCCCTCTTTATTCTTGTACTCATAACTTATCCACCAAATAAATGCTTAGTCGCTTGCTGCAGCCTCACCACTTAACCATACCTGACCTATTAAGCTTTGCTAGTCTTGATACCTTTGGAAGTGAGATTGCTGAGTCCCCCATGGCTCACAGATTACTACGACACTAGTTGCAGGTACAGGTAAAGGTTACTTGACGCGAGCGTGTTGATTGTTCATTTGGAGTTTCTTCTTCCTCTTCATCGATCTAGGATGGGTTCCAGGCCGGCAGCCTGGGATAGCAAGGATGGACGTTGTTTTTTTTCTCGTTTGTTTTCGTCCGTAGTCGGACCTGCTCTTCATCATGATGGTAATGTATTGTACTAATGTGACTGTGATCTAGCTTGTGGCGAGTGTAAGCCAATTCCATATACTCTTCTCTTAAGTACATGTACTTGTAATGATATCCATTCTTGCGAAACGACGAGATGCGCTTCTATCGCTGTTGAGGCCCTCGTGCCAAAATAAGGATAGGATCGCATCTTGGGCGTGAAAAGTTGGTATCAGAGGAGTACCGACCTAGGAGCCCCCTTAATTGATCGAACTTGGCCGAGTCGAGTCTAAGTGAAAAATTGCTTTGAGTCTAGTTATATATCAGAGAGTAGGATTCTTTTTTCTCCTCTTCTATGCTCTCTGAGGAATCTCGATGTAATAATTTTAATTCTACTCCTCTTCTCACTCAAATTTTTTTAGGATCACGCGGATATTTTTGGAATCTATATGATGTCGATGTGACAGAGTTCTGTCTTGATGCCTCCTGTCTGACTTGATTTCTTCCGGGGAGTTGAGCTCTAGGGGATTCTTGAGCACATCGTTATCATTCATATTTCTTAGTATCTCAGGACGAAGGATGTTCGAAATTGCTTCAATTCTTGTAGTGGCAAGAAGAGTCCGGCTTCCCCAGTACTGGTGCAGAGAGTTCCGGATGTATCGCCATACTTTGTATCGTTGTGATTACGAGTGTCTGAGGTAGATGAGGTTCCGAGATTCTGGTTACGTGTTGATGGATGTGATACATTGGACGGGTTAGTATAGGAGTTGAGTGATATATTACTCCTTGTATCCATGGACCAGATTGCATGACCAGAAATTTTGGGAGTTCTTAGGTTGGAATTCAAGTAGTTACTAATAGGACAATCTTCCAACAAATGCATGATGTTAGGTTGGGGTTCAACATCTAGTGGATTCGTTTGTTCACGGTCGACTTACAGCGGTTCTCGTTGTGTCTTAAAGATTCTGTGTAGCTTGCTACGACTCGAGGACACTTCATATGTCGTGTGCACTGCCTTGCACGGGATGGCTACTGTAAGGATCGAGCCCGTGCGATCCTCTCCATGAAAATATCGGACGAAATCTCTCTCATGAATTTGTTCTGGCTTGCTTCATAAGCCGCATCCTTTGTTTTTGTTGGAATATGGTAATTCGAGTTGCTTCGATGTCAAGTGGTGAATTCATATCCTTCCAAGAGGTGTTCTCGTGTTTTACGGGAATGCTGATTCTTTTGCTTAATCAGATGGTCTTATCAATTTTTGTGAACCGGAGTTGTCATATCAATTATTTTTCAACCGGTGTGCTTCTCTTCAAGTGAATTCAATCCTGTCCAATTTTGCAAGATCATTCTCTCATTTCATTCCGGAGTTTTTCTCATCTGTCCCAAGTTGTCTTTGTTTTTGGCCACCCTCCCACCCTTTTTTCTTAAGTGATTAGATTTCATCCAAGTGCATTTCATTTCATTGTTGCTTGCGCTATTTTTTCTTTCGTGTCCTATCCGGCGATTCATTAAGAAGATTCTCAGGAACTTCGTGTTCATCTTTATTGAATCTTGTTATCTTTTCTGATGAATTGAATTCAGTTATCTGTGTTCATCATATCCTTTTCATCCCTTAAATTCTTTCCCATGTTGAAAATTCTTATCAAGTCTTCTTGTGGTCATTTCTCTCTATTCTATTCGGAGCGTTGAAGTTATCTCAGAAGTTTCTTGTTTTTAATTCTTTTTATTATTTCGAGGGTCTGAACCTCATCAAGTTTTATTATACCGGTGCATTCAATCTTTTCAACGGTGGTTTGTTTGAGTGGGCCCATAACCCACACGTGCTTTCCCAGGATCTTATCTGGCTCTTGTAATCTTTCCGGAGTTCTCTTATTCTTTTCAATTATGATGTAAGAATGCTTTCCATCAGTCATATCCCTTCTCCAAGATCTATTCGAAGTAATTCTCATTTGCTCAAATTTTCCTTGTTCTTCATTCCGGAGTGTCATAGTTATTCTTGGTGGCGTTCTTCTCATCTTTTTCAGCTTGGAAGACCGAAAGAGTGTTTCTCTCAAATCTTGGTCCATTCTCTTGGAGATTCATCATTTCAGCCTTGTGGCATCATCTTGATTTGTTCCAATCATGAGAAATCTCTTTCTTTCTATTCGGTGCTTTTCCAAGTTGTTTTCATTCTTAATCCTCCGAAGGCCATCATTTCAGAAGATTCTTCATTCTCAGCTTTCAGCTTTCATCCTCAATTCTTCTCAACTGTTGTATCTTCGTTCGTCTCTCAATTATTCCGGTGCCTTGTTCTAGTTTTCTCTCAGGTGGATCATGATCTCTTCATTCTCATGTGTCTCCAGGCATTCTTGGTATCCATTTTGCTTGCATTCTCACCGGTGCTTCGTTGAAGATTTCTTCAGTTTGTGCTCATATATCTCCTCAATCATTTCAAGAAGAATAAGTGGTACGCTAAATCCGTTGCTTGTCATCAATTAAACTTGATGAAGGATAAGCATAACATAATTCTTATTCTCGTTCATAGTGATCTGAGTTCTTCTTCCGGAGTGGCTCATGATATCAATTCTTTGTCTCAAGATATTCTTCAAGATTCTCGTGGTAATAGCTCTCAATTTCTTCTTCGTTCTTGTCTTGCCAAGAGCTAGTTTCTATTCTTTATAACGGAGGCTTTGTGATATTGCTCTCTTCAATCTATTATTTGTCTTTTCAAGATCATGTTGGTCCCTTGTTCAGTTTATTTGTTTGTTGTGAATATTGTCTAGTTCTCCTATCTTATCGATTTTTGTCCCCTTTTCCTACCGAAGTGCTGCCGAAATTTTGATTGAATTCTTGCTTGTTTCTCATTTCATTCCTCATCTCTTGGCAACCTTCAAGGATTTTTGGTTTCACTCGTTTGTCAAAGAAGAGACTATGTTTTACCTCTTGCTTTCTCATCCTCTTCCCCTTTCATTCTTTGAACTCGGGTTGAGATCCTCTTGCAGTGTAGGAGAGTTGTGACAGCCCGAGACCGACGTTCCTGAAGATTCCCCTTTTATTCCGTTTTCGTCATCTGATTATTTTTATTTGTGGCATCATCATCGCATCATGCACATCATCCGCATTGCATTGGCACTCCGTTGCCGCCAGTTATCAGATTTGCATTCGTTATTAGTTGCCGGTTCTCTCCGTTCTCGTCTTTGCCCGTCCTGAGCCCGACCACACACACACGCGCCCGCGGCATCGTCAAAACATTGTTCTTAAAAGTGTGTTTAAAACTTTCTCTGATTGGGTTGAAACTTGGTGTGCGGTATTATTTTAATATAGGTAGGCCGCGTGCCAAATTTCGTCGCAATCAGAGTCCGTTTGATACCCGAACGGTCGACCGTAGCGGCATCGTCTTCGGTTATTTGTCGGACGTTTTTCGGTGTTTTAAATCGCGTTGTCGGTTGCCTGATTTTCCTCTCATCTCCGGCTAGCCTACTCTACACAGCCACTTAGCCTTTCCCCCGTTCGAAACCATCCGATTTAGATCGCGCGGTTGAAACCGGGGCGAAAAACTGCTAAACCTAGTGAAAGTGCATTATATCGACTAGAGGGCGGGGGGGGGGGGGGTGAATAGTCGATTTTTAGAATTTCATCACTGAGGAAATTCCTTTTGAGGAAATTCGTCACCGATGACTAACTTACAACGGAAACAGTACAGGATCAAGGGTGCAAAGTTTCACTACAACAGTTTTTCAGGATGAAGAATATGAAAACAGTTTGCACAGTATGCACGCACGTAGAAAACAGATGAGGATTAACTTGCGTGTAGAATTTGGGGTTGAGGAATTTCAGAGAAAGTCTTCAGCAAATTCTTCAAATAGTGACACTGGAAATCATCAACACATAATCTGAGGAATATAAAGAGTTGAGGAAATAGAACCCGTTTCACAGTGAAGACAGTAGTTGATGACCCAGTTCCAACTACTGTGACAGTTGTACATGTGGTTTGGAGCGGCTTGTTATTGAAACCAAATGACACACAGTCCCGGGACACACAGTCCCTACCGTATTCTCCTTGGGCTAAGAACACACAGTCCTCGCCCAACACTCGTGGTAAGTCTTTAGGGCAGACTTCCAAACCCTCACAAACTTGGTCACCCGGAGATCCACTATTGACTGTTGGATTGCTCTAGACCATGCCGCCTAACCGTCTGGAGGATGCACAGTCCTAAAAGGTAAAAGGCTTCAGTCCCACACAAGAACAACTTCTTCAGTGATGCTCAATCACTTGGTTCTTGCTTTCTGGTTTGGTGTTTGGGGTATTTCCTCACTGATGAATTACTCTCGAAGACTCTAAGGAATTTGGGTTGCTCTTATGACAAGTGTCAGTTTGTAACGGAGTAGCCAACCAGCTAATGGTTGTGGGGGGTGGCTATTTATATCCTAGGAGCATCCCGACATGATTTGTCATTAATGCCCTTAAATAATGTGACCGTTGGTGTGGATAAGACCAATGGTGTGGCATGGCTATCGATAATGGTCGGGACCATCATCTCTGAGAGTCCTCATGTCTCTCATATTCCTCACTTGAGGCTTTTGGTAGGATTAGGCTTGGGTTGAGCATCATGATGAAATTCATTCCAATGTGTTACCTCGACCCCCTTTAACAATACGGTGTTCCTGTTACTCAAGTGTGAAGAAAACAAAACATAAAGAATAAATCTTCATGCTTCAAAGTCTTCAGATTGATTTTCTTGAGGACACACCGAATTCCTCAATTTCAGTATTTTCATGAGGAATATCAATTTCATCGCGAATTCTTCGCGATTCAAATCTTTAGCTTCACACCAATTTCTTCAACTGAAGATATACATTTTTAGGGGTCGATATTCATTGAATATTTCAAACTCCTGAGTGACTTATAGATCGTGTGTACACTCAAGAACACATTAGATACTTAACCTATAAGTCTTCAAACCACCAAAATCACTAAGGGGCACTAGATGCACTTACACCTAGCCCCCCATTGTTATAAATAGACCCCATGCCATTTTTAGACAGCCACTCTCTATCCTCCTCGAATTCCGTGCAAACCCTAGCCACGTGTCTCCTCCCCACCAGAGCCTCCTCCTCTCAGCGCCGCCGCCGGGCCCGCGAGCCCGTGAGACGCCCGCCGAGCCCATCGCGCCACGCCGCCGCCTTAGGTCGCCACCGGCCAGATCCGGCAAAGCCCCGCTGCTCGCCGGCCTCCTCGCGCCCGCTGGTGGCGCCCCGTCCTGTCGCCGCCGCTCTGCCCTAGCAGCTGCCACCGCCTCGTCTCGTGATCCAGATCGGGATCGGGACGAGGGAGAGCTCCTCCAACACTCGCCAGCGGGGCCCCGAGCCGGCCCAGCCCTCGTCCGCGCCCCAGGCCACCGTCTCGTCGGCCCGCATGCGCCTCGTCCTCCTCCAGCGCGCCCCTCGGCCCACTCCCGTCTGCCTGCCTCTCCACCTGGGCCAAATCCCACTAGGTGAGCAAGCTCCGCCTCTATCCAGCGCCGCGTGCACTTCAAGTTAAGCCGCGCCTCTTAGTTTCGGCCCATCTAGGTTTTAGGATTTTTCCGGAGATTTATTTAATTTCAGAAAATTGCAAGTTTTTAAAATGCCCGTAGATTTTAAACGGTGCATCGGATAGGGATGTTTAAAATATGAAACTTGATTATTTTTCCGCGTAGATTAGTATTTTGCAACTTTCATGCATGTTTGGAGAAGTTTGAGTTGTTGTTTTCCTAGATTTACGTGCTGTCCCAATAGGGAATTGTTTCGTATTTAATTTCGTACGTGTATGGATTGCTAAAATCCCGTAGTTTAAATGCTCATATTTTAGGGAACTTTTGCCATGTATTTTAGAGTAGTTGTTTGCATTTTTGCATGTAGGTTCCGTCGCTAGTTCGTTATATCGCGTGTAGGACATATTCTCGCATATACGTGTGGTGATATTTTTATTTTGCAACCCCTCATATTATATATGTTTCCGGGGTAGAAAAATCCAAAGAACTTAACTGTGCATTTAGTTTTAGCTTTTGAGCAAGTTAGTGTGCATGATATTTTCCCATGTAACCCTTTTGTTTCTTTTGTGGGATTTAATCCGTGCATTATATGAAGGAGTTGTCAACTAGAGATATGCCCTCGGATGTGTAGGCTAGCCCCTGGTAATTTTGGTTGCAATAGAAATCCATGTTTAGGTGTTGTTTGCTTGCTCTCAACATGCTAGAAAATAGTGCTGATTTGGAGATGCTGAAATATTTCTAAGTCTGAAATCTGTTATATTTGTTGCTGTCTTGTCATGAGTTTATCTGGTGATCTGTTGCTCTTTTGAGGTTGTAGGCCTTAAGATTCTCTAGCATGCTGTCAATTTTCATGTCATTTGGTGCCCTGTACCATATAGTTTTGTTGCTGTCAATATACCTTCAGATTGAAAACTGCACTGTCAAAAACTGATATTTTCACTAAGTCTGAAACTGTCTGTGAGATGCCATTTTGTGAGTTTTTTTCCTAGTGATCCATGCTTCCATGCTAAATGTTATTAGTAGTATGTCGTAGTGCATCTTGCTCTCTACTGTCTCATGCATTGTTTGAGCATTTTGGATTTGTGTAGCTAGTTGTTCGAGGGTGTAGAGAATGCTATGTGGCTGATTTTGGCAAATTGTAGTGATTTCTTGTTTAGCTCGTAGTTGTTGAACCATTCTCCGTTTTGATCGTGTCCTATATGAAACTTGCTTAGAATCCCGTGTACTTTCATATTATCTTTCTGGTTATTTGTTTTGAAATGCTTGTGACTGTCGTTGCACACATATTGCATTCATGCCATCATATCTTGTGGTGTTCGTATCTTTTGAACCGTAGCTCCGTTGGAGATGTTCTCTATGTGTAAATTGATTGAAATGACGCTTAGAATCACGTGAACCTATTTATTTTGCTGTTTA